>NC_133846.1:2400000-3000000 GCF_047830755.1 Zonotrichia albicollis
GTTTCAAACTGAAAGAAAGTAGATCTAGATTAGATGTTAGAAATAAATTCTTCCCTGGGAGGGTAGGAAGTCGCTGGCACAGGTCTTAAAGAGAAGCTGTGGCTTCCCATGCCTGGAAGTGTCCAAGGCCAGGTTGGAGCAATCTGGTCTAGTGAAAAGTGTCCCTACCCAGTTAGGGGCTGGAATTGGATGATCTTTAAGGTTCCTTCCAACCCAAACAATTCTGGGATTACAGGATCCCATGATTCTGTCTCAGATTCAGCTGAGACTCCACATCTCACTACAGGTCCTTCAGAAAGGTCTTTGAATCCTTGCTCTGCATCTTCCACATGAGCTCCCCTGTCTCTCCCGGAGTGTTTTCTGACTGTCTGGACCTGTCTTGTCACAAAAGGCCAGCTGTCACTGCCATCCCTCGCCTCCTGAACGCTGCCTGTCACCGCCTGGCTCCAATCACTGTCACCCCAGCTCGTGCTGCCGGGCCTGGCTGTGAACCCTGCAGCGGGGTGCAGACACGTGTGAGCACTGAGCTGTCCCTCCTGCTGGGACAGTCACACACAGGCAGCTGGGAAGGTAACTCCTGCCAGGTCAACACTCAGCAGAGCTGGGCTGGCAAAGGTGTTCAGCCCTGGAGATTCAGCTGCTCCACACAGGGCCACTGATGACTCCTCAAAGCACCCCAAAACCTCCATGAGAGCAACGTGCAGGGACAACTGCAGTGTCCGTGTGGTATTCATGTGCTCTCTGAACAGAGAGAAGCTGTGAGACAAGCACAGAAGAAGGAGAACACAATTCTTGTCTTGTTTGCTGTGCCTGTGTTGTGCTAAAGTAGAATGCAATATGGAGATTGTTTACCCAAAGTGAGGGTGTTTTGCTCCCTTGGCCTATCAGGGCCAGGTGTGTGTGTGTTGGACTGTCACGGGACAGTCACGAGAGAATCAGAGATGAGTGCAGTGTGAGCAGCTGTGAGCAAGGGTGAGTGCATGGCTGATTCAGTTTAGATGAAATGTATATAGTACAGTATAATAAAGTAATTCATTAGTAATTCATTAGCCTTCTGATGATGGAATCAGATGCATCATTCTCTCTCCCGCTCGTCAGAGCTGCCTTTGATTTATAATATATCCATCCTGTCCTGCTGTCCCAAACTCCCTCTGCTTTGGCCACAGGGAGTGAGAGCACTTTGACAGAGATCCAGCTGGCTGGCCATGCCCACCAGCACATCACCAGGGCCACTGCTGTCCCCTCCCATTGCTGCTCCACCCTCTCCAGCAGCCCCAAAGTGGTTGAGATGGGATTTTAATGACATTCTGCTTGCCCTTCTCTGTGCCCAGCTGCAGGCAAGAGGAAGAGAGCAAAATGCCAGCACCAGTTTCTTCCAAAGAGAAAATCTGAGGCCTTTGTAGTCAAAAAGCAGATGATGGACCACACACAGCCTGAAGCCCATGAGCAACTTCTGGAAATGCCATGCTGGTACCACCCTCGTCCTGTCTCCACTCCAGCCCCAGGGAGGGGAGTTATAAAAGGGGAACAGAGAAATGCAGGAGGCAACCCAGCACACAGCACCTCTGGAGATGAATATTTGAGTTAGTTTCCCCGGTTTTTGTTCAGGATGGAGAAAATATGGCTTTGAGGATATCTCATCACAGCCTTCCAGAGCTTGCAGGGCTTATGAAAAGGAGAGAGAGAATTTTTAAATGGGCAGATACTGACAGGACAAGGGGCAATTGTTTTAAACTCAGAGGACAGGGTTAGATTAGATATTACAAAAAAATTCTTTATTCAGAGGGTGGTGAGACATTGGCAGAAGGTGCCCAGAGAAGCTGTGGCTGCCCCATCCCTGGAAGTGTTCAAGACCAGGTTGGATGGGGCTTGCAGCACCATGGGATAGTGGAAGGTGTCCCTGCCCATGGCAGAGGGGGCTGAAACTGGATGAGTCTTAAGGTCTTTTCCAACCCAAACCAATCTGGAATTTAACCCCTCAAAACCAGGCTTACACAGCAAAAGAATGAAGTATAAATATAATTCTCACCATCAGTTCATAGTACACAATATTCGTGACACCACAGTGCCAGAGATTGATACATCAACAAAAAAATAATTCCTGGTTTAAAATCTCTTTACACAGGTCCCTTTCAGGATGACCTAGAATTGATGGATCACAAATTTTCTTTCACCAGCCCAGCCAAAACCTTGTGTCTGCTTGAAAGAGCAGGCGATGCTACACAGGAGGAGAGCCAAGAGCAATACTTCTAATCCCGCGTTAACAAACATGACTCACCCATTTATTTTCACTGGTATGTTCATGGTTATTTTAAGCTTTGTCTAAAGAATGCCAGCTACTGTATAATAACTGCAATGAAAGATGGCAGTGTTTTTATTTTGCTTTACAACTAAAGATTTATTTTTAGTTCCTTTTAAATAATGCAAAGCGAAACTGGTTTGTAAATTATTTTAAAGACCTTGGCACTGATTTCCTAAAGCAGATCCACATGAGCAAGTCCCACCTCCAGACCAGAGTCCCCATGAGGGAAGACTGGTGGCCCAGGTGCCACGGGCTCTGCACTTCCCTGGGAGTCAGCCTGGCTGCCAGGACACCCCAGGAAAATTCCACCTCACAGGTGAGCGTTTTTAAGAGGCAAGACTTTGCTTTGCAGAATGTTTTGTTCAAGTCTGAATCTAAACAGCTGCTGTTTTTCCCCAGGCTCTTCCCAGCACTTAGGAGGTGTAAGATTAATTCTTAGTGTGTTGGATCCATCCTTGCCCTGCTCCCTGTTGTGCTGGTTTGCAACCTGGAGCATTCCAGGGGGTCCTGTGGGGTTACACCATAAGCTCCCATCAGGCATCCATCTGCTCTGTGGTTCTCCATCTGCTCCCACAGCGAGGGGCTGGGTGTTGTCTGGGGGTTGCAGGCAGCAGGGAGGATGCAAGTCAGGACTCCTGGGCTCTGCTCCTACAGACAAATCAATGGAGGAGAGAAAAAATATCCACAGCCCGTGCTGTCCTCCCTCTGTTAGAAATGTGGGAAAAGGAAAACAACATCCAACACCTATTCCAGCCCTGGAGAAACTTGGTACTGATAGTCAGAGCCCAAGGTGGAAAGAGCTTGTTAGGAAAAGGGGGAAATCAGCACCTCCAGCTTCCTTCTCCTTGTCAAGATACAAAGACACTCACTTGACTCTCCACGCTGGGAGAAGGGCTGCCTGGGGCTCAGCTGTGGAAAAGGACAAGCTGGGCCTGCTGGCTGCTCCTGCCTGTGGTGCCAGACACACGGCACATCTCCAAAGCCCCTGGGGACAGGAGCTGGGGAAGTGGGGGTTAAGTGCCTGTTTGCATGGGTGATGAGTTTAATTTCACACATACAAATCCCTCTTATGGATTCCTTGGAGCTGCCAAACTCGGAGCTCCCCGGGGCCAAGGCTGGTTGCTCTGATGTGGCCATGGCAGGGTTTTCCCCAGGCCAGGTCTAAGCAAGGCACACTCAGGGTGATGGTCTCCCTGGACACCCCCTTGCATGACCAGTGGTTTGTCTGCCCCAGAGAGCTCCCTTCTCCCTCCAGCACACCAATTTCCAGGGGTAAACCTCAATTCCTGTTTTGGAAACAGCAGGAGAAATATCTTTGAGACAAGAGGGGCTGAAATTCAGCTGAGCAAGGGAATAACCACATCCAACCATCTCTTCTCAAACCTCCCACAACCCTAAGTAAACACCATCCCATAGCTTCATTTCTCCTTCCTGCTCTCCCCAGAGTTGTATTTGGAATAAATCCCCTTTGCCATCACTAGGAGACAGAGGGATGGGGAAGGCTGTGACTGCTCACACGAAATGCAGAGCTGCTCACGCAGGGTGCTCTCAGCAGGGACGCTGCTCTTGGCTTTGCTCTCTGCTCCATGTTTATGCCAGCTCTGCTGGCAAATCTGCAATATGCTCCTGCCTCCAAGCAGACCCGAGCTTCCCTAAGAATTTTCCATCAGAAAGTCACTGTCAGGCTCCCAGAGCCACTGGCTCTTCTGCAGCTGTTTTCTGCCCTCTTGTGAAGCTCTGCAGAAATCCACAGCTACAGCTCTGCAGAAATCCGTGACTCTGCTGAGCCACATTCCCTCATTTCCCAGGCGGAGATGTGAAGAGATGGTGACTGTCCCCAGCTCACATCACTAAGGATTTCCTGAGTGTGAACAAGGGCTTTAAAGGCAGTCACCTCTCCCAAAGATCGGTATTGCTCCCATTTCAGCAACAGCCCACGCTGGGTTCAACCCTGTCTGAGCTGCAATCACCACTTTAAAAGCGCTGAGCAAATCCCCCCTTGCACTACTGCCCTTGGCAGAGACAAAGCTCTCATTCTCTCCATCCAGCCCAGTGCTTCCCCAGGATCCTGTGGGAATAAAGGCTCCACAATCTATGGATTCTAAAAGGCTGAGTGTCTCCACAGGCTCTTCCTACCAACAGCTCCTCAGGGGCACAGGCCAGCATTGCAGGGTTCATCCCTCCCTCCCCTCTTCCTGACCTTGTTTTGGGAATTCTCTCTGTGGGACACTGAACTTGGTGGTTTGTCCCAAGGGACAAGGCTGGGAAACGACAGGGATGCAGTAAGCAACCTGAGACTCAAAGTGTTCCTGCCCACCAAAGACAACAGTTACTTATCCAGTTATTTATCCTTTGGCTCTGATCCACATTTGGTGCCAGCGTGGGCTGTACCACCTTGGCCCAAATTTCTATTTCAATCCTGTATCTCCCCTCTTGGCTCCACAGAGGGACAGACGGGATGTGACTCATGCAGACACTGAGACAGAGCAGCGACAGAAGGGGAAGCTGTGCCTTGCTGTGCATGTTGCCCTCCAAGCACAGCCCCTCCATCTGAACCCCACCATCTGATCAACAAGTCATCTCCTTGTCTGGGGAAAGCAGGACAGCTTGGACTGACACAGTCCAGCCAGCCAGGTCCCTCCATAAATCCATTGCTGCAATTCCCTTTGCCTAAAACCTGCAGTACTGCCCCCCAAAAGCAGCAGAACAGAGGCACAACAGGGGCTGTGACTCTAAAATCCCCAGCCCTGTTAGGGACCAGCAGATTCACCCACATGTCTTGGCTACAAAAGCCCCCCAGGCCAAACCCCAGACAGCATTCTGCGTTCTCCTCCTTCTCCAAAGTGCCAGTGACAGATGCAAGGACCCTCTGGGGTCCCCTTCATCTTGCCCAGGCATGTGATGCTCCCACACAGATTGTGACTGTTCCCATCAGTTCCTTGACTCGGGCAGAATGACGCAGTACAAAGCACCGGCTGCACAGCCCCCTGCTCCTAAACCCCAGGGACAGAAGGAGAACAAACGCCATTTGGTCTGCTCTGTGGGATCTCAGGATCTGAGTCCTGAGATGCCGGGCCACCGAGACCACCCTTGGGGGGCCCGGGAGTCCTGGAATGTTGCCAGAAGTGTCTGGTGGCTGGACTTTGACCCTACACGGGAGACAACACCTGTATGAAGATAAGAGGACTTCACCGGGGTGAATGGCGAAAAGATTAGCTAATTAGAGGGTGAGACACAGGGTTTAGGATTTATGTACAGGGGGGTTTAGAGGAGTAAGATGGAGGAATTGGGGTGTGTCCTGTTCTTCTTCTTCTCCTCCATCTTCTTTGGCCATGGTGGCACTTTTGGATTGGTTATTACTGAGAGTGCACCCAGCAATGAGAATAAATGGTATTGGGGAAAAATGATAAATATTGTACACGTAACAATGGGTATAAAGATGCGTGGCGGTCCGGAGGACGGCACAGTGTGCTCATGGCTGACTGCTGAGCAGATCTCTGTTCGGCTGAAAGAAAATCTTTTAGATAAACAATTAATAAACATAAAAACCGAAAGAAGAACTGAAGCCTCTTCTCGTCCTTCGATACGCGGGCTGCCCCAAGGCCACCTCAGGCCTTTCCAGGCCCCTCAAACAACCGAGATAAACCGGACACTGCTCCAGTCATCTGTCACAGCCATTGCAGAACTGCTCCTTAAACACAGCTTTTATTCCAGATTATGATTGTATCCAACAGCATAACACCACCAAACTGAGTCTTTTTTCCTTCCAAGAGCTGCTTTTCAGTGTCCAGGGTCTGAACCCCACAGGTGCTGCCAGGGATCTGCTTGTGTCGATGCCGGATCCATTCCCAAAGCTGACAGTTGGATCCAGCATGTCCAGAGCCACTTTCCAGATGGCACAGCCACCCTGCTCCCTCCCAGACAAACACTCAGCCATGCACAGCCCAACCCGCTCCGACAAGTGAGACAGGAGGAAGGTCAAACCATCTGTTTGCTGTATTTAAGGACAGAGTGTTTAAAGACTGGAAATTGGATCTTAGGTTTGTCCATTACACAAGTGTTTTAGTCTTGCTTCTGCACAGTCTCAGTGAGCTTGGAGTCCTTTGGGTGCTGAAGCTGATCAGAAATAGGAAAGCACCCAACAGCTACAGGAGCAGCACAGTTGTCCTCAAACTCATGCTCCCTCTTGTACCACATGACAGTCAGACTCAACTGTACTCCCACAACAGGAAAAAACATTCCATTACTTTTCATATTTTACGTTTTTGAAGCTCTTACTGCTAAAATATTTTGAATATTTTCAAATATTCAGTTGACATCAGTTTCCATCCCTTCCCAGAGCAGCAGCTGGTGCCTCTCATCACAAGCAGCTGGATTTCATGAGACTGTAAGTATTGCCAAGAGTCTGGGGAGCTCTGAGACACATGGGCACATCCACTCAGGCTTATTAATTCCTTCTCCAATGAAGGAGATCTTTATTTTCCCTTGAAACATGTCACTTCTACACAGCTAAACCATATTATGAGTGCCCCAGTTTGAACTCCCAGCACACAGTGCTTTGAACTGGAGAGCTGGACTACAAAACCTCCTTCTGTGCTCTCTCAAGCAGAGTTTTCATAAATTTCCCTGAGCACTCCAGCCACACTGGAGTTCCCAGCACTCCCAGCTGTGCCTGCATCCCACAGGGCTCCTGTTTGGCTCTGCTGGGTATTTATTCAAGGCCAGGTTGGACAGGGCTTGGAGCAGCCTGGGATAGTGAAGATGTCCCTGCTATGGCAGGGGTGGAACTGGATGAGCTCTGAAGTCTCTTCCAACCCAAACCATTCTGGGATTCTGTGATCTACTATTAAAGTGTCTTTCTGGTATAACAGGATGATCCTAAGTGTTATAAATAACTTTATCTGTCGGCTTTCGCTATTATATATTGGCTTTTACAAATTATTTTGATATAGAACAGTCCGTAATCTCTTTTTAACTGCTTTTAATATAGTATAATTTGTCAGATTTTTATACTAAATACACTAATTCCTGTATAGATTCTATATTTTAGTGTGATATATATTGTAGTCCAGGCTTTCACAAAATACTAAAATAGAGGCTATGTGCTGTGTATTACAACATTAACTTTTGCAGAAGTAATTGTAGTTGTGAAATAATAAGTAATGCCTTTATTTTTGTAACTAACTGACAATAGTGAAATAGCTAATATTGATTGAAAGTACTTGCAAAAATAGCTAAAACATCTGTATGGTAAGATAACATTGAAAAGAACCAGGAAATAACACTGAAAGAGCAAAGAGGAATACCACTAACCCTACAGCTATCAATAACTGTGAAACCACAGACCAGGGAGCCTTGTGAAGAAATAAATTACAAAGTCACATCTACGTTGTGGCACGTAATCTAAGAAGATGAGGTCAAGGGTCATACTAAGCTAAAGAATTCCTAGAACATGTAAACTCAAAAGAATGTTTGAATAGGTATAATCTTCACAAATATGCATTTGACCAATGCAAAGTGTATTAGAAGAGTTGTTACAGTCAACTGTGTGCATCTAGCTATGCACCCTGTGCTGTTACTTTTGCTTTATCCCTTATTATCCCTTATTAAACTTTTAAAAATTTTAAAGAGCGAGCCTCATCTCTTATGTAAGGGTCCACATAAACTAAGGAATCTCTTCTAGGCTGAAGTGAAGTTGTGCCTGCCCAAACACCTTCTAGCTGAAGGTGATCTGCTCAAACATCTCCTTATTGTGAAAATTGACCACTTACTTCAAAATTTAAAAGGTTTATTAAAACTCAACACTGAATAAGGGGAAAGGGACAGCACTGAGTGCTTAGCTGTCTACAAAAAGGCTCTGCCTTTTATATCCCTGGTGTTGCAACAGCAAAATACATATTCCTAAGTCATTATACATATTCAAACATTTTCCTTATATATCTCTGGCCCCTCCCAAAATCTGCCAGTTGAGTCTTCTTTGCCATCCATTTGGTGAAGACTTTCTTACAGTCTGATTAAAGGTGAGGTGCTGTCATGCCAAGCCTGGCCAGGAGCAAGGTTCACCCATTCCCAACCGCCCTGTGCAAGGGCACATGTACACACCCTCCCTCCACATGCCCCTGACAACCAGGGTTGTCCCATGGCAACAACACAAAGGGAGGAAAAGGGAACCATAAGGAAAACAGAGGGTGTCCAAAAACAACCTACAATAACAGAGTTACACATCACAAGAACTTCAAATCTCAACAAAACCCTTAACACACACAATATTCATCCCTTAATTGTGAGAGCCAATCATCATTTTACTCATCTATAACATTATCCTCAGCCTTTAGCAAGAAGTGGAACAAGATGAGCTTTAAGGCCCCTTCCCACCCAAACCAGTCTGGGATTCTCTAAATCATTCATTATTTGGGCTCCCTGCTGTGATCCTGCCTGCACAGCTCCAGCTCCTCACTGCCCATGGAACTGTTGGTCGAGGTCTGTGCCAGTGCTTGAAGTCTGACAGCTGCATGTTGGGTTCTGGGTTAATGCATTGTCCCACAGAAACAAATTCCTCAAAGTCTTCCTCTTGAAAGGATTTCCACTTCAAAAATGTAAGTGGGTTAGAACACACTGCAATCCCAGAGCTGGGCAGTCCCAAGGTCACAGCTTTGTCCAGTTCCATAAGGGGAATGGTCTGGTGTCAGCTCAGTGTTCAATATTCCACCCTGAGGAGGCGAGGGAACCTCCTGGCAGGTCCCAGCCTGTCTCTGCTGTCTCCTGACTGAGCAGCAGAGGTGGCTTCTGTTTCATTTGAATCCCATAGGAGTAAGACAATGCTTGGGCTACTGCCCTGGATTGTCAGGCACACCAAGTGCTTTGTCTCATTAGCCTAATGCAGCTTCGAAGTCGCCCACACTGGATGGTCTCTCTGCCCAAGGCCAAGCCTGGCTTTGTCCCCAGTGCTGGGATGATGAAATGAGGGACAGGTGAGCAGGGTCCTGGGCTCACAGTGGTTTCTGACGTGGTGATGGGGAAATGCCAAACGTCTCAAGGGTGTTTGGCCTGGTAAAACAACAGACTTAAAACACAGGGCAGCACTCAGGAATGCACACAGCCTCTGTCCCATCCAGGGGCAGGGCAGAGAGGGGACAAGAAACACCTTCTGTATTTCCACAACTGCATTTCCCAAGCACTGTTTATGCCACCTGGCTCACTCCTACTCACATCCACCTGCATTGCTTCTCTCCAAGCCACACCTTTTGGAGCCCTGGCTACCTCACTCTGACACAAACTGCACCCAAATATATTTTTCATAACTCCTTACTCCTTTCCAAAGACACCAGGGACAGTCCGTGGCACTACCTCCTAGGAGGGAATAAGCAAGTGCACTCTTGGCTTCCCTCTGCTGTTCCACAATAAACATTCTTTACTTCTTGGTGGTGCAAGATTGGGTAAGAAAGTAAAATAAAGGGATTTACGAATTATATCAATATTACACAGGTGCAACTAAGAGTAAATCATGGCCTGTGTGGCGTGATCCATGGGTTTGGTTTGGGATTGGAATGGCAGAGCTCTCCAGCTGGATTGGGAAAGCAGTGCAATAATGTGTCACATTTCTAGTTCCTTCTCATGCTGCTGACTGAGGGCAGGAGGCTTGAACCCAAGGCTTGAAGCACTGGCAATGCTGCTGCTTCTACAAGGCTGCCTCTGGTATTTTCCCCAAGCCATGCAAGTGGGCATAAAGGTTGTCCTTAAGCTCAAGAGCTTTGTGTGCCTCACCCATGCTTTCCAAATGCCACTTCCCTCCTGCAACAGAAGCTGCTTCTGAAGTTGATTCTTCTCTTTGCAGTCAATTCTGAGGGGATCCTTGCACCAAAGAGGAGCTGGGAAATGATTTCCAGTACATTTGTCCTCTTGATTAGGCATGGAATCTATTTCTTCCTCTTGAGTCTTCAATTTTATTGTGCTGCTCAGCAGCAGGACCTGCAAGGTGTGTGAAGGAGCTCAGTGCCTTGGCTCCACTGCTGCCATGTGGAATTGAGGCTGGATTGACCCTGGGCTGATGCTTTGGGCTCAGTGGAGCCCACAGCCCTGCCAGCCCCAGCATGTCCAGCACAGCTGCTCTGTCACCCTCAGGGCTGTTTTGCAGCCCCCTCACAGAGATCAGGGTTGCATCCAAATCCCTCCAGCACTGCCCTGGCACATGGCACAAGGGAGAGAAGCATCTCCCGGTGGCTTTGGAAGCATTTTACCTGAGGATGGTGAGTAGAATTCCATGTATATCAGAAGAGGAGTGTCCAAGTTGTTCTTGTCTGTGCTGGCCACTCGCCTCTGTCTTGCCCAGCTCTCAGCACTGCTTTTCCCAATAGCACCTTCCCAATGGCTCACCCAGCTGCAGAGCTAAGAAGGCTTTGCATTTCTCCATGGATAACCAATAAATCTCGCCATTTGTCAGATTTTTTCCCCCTTCTTTCCTTCTTTACTGACTTGCTGTTCTACTGATACTTCAGCCATGTAGGAGGCAGGTGAAACCACGAGTTCTTACCTGGACTCTGTAATTTTACCTTTTTGTAAGCAAACTCAGCACCCGAACTTGTGAAAGAAGGAAAACAACTTAGGTTGGGATCTATTTACTAATCCAGCAACCTTCCCCAACCCCTGTGATGGGGTTTAGCAACCTGTTGCAAATGGGGCAAGAGAGTTTGGAGCAGCAGCTTGCAAGACTCTTTTGTACCAGAGAATATTTGCAGGTTTCTACTGCCCAAGAGGCTGGAATTTTGTGCTGGAACCCCAGGGTATCGCTGAAGCAGTTCAGCACTTTGGGAAGCACCTTTTCCCTCCCAAACACTTTGTCCTAGAGCCTCCGGACCCCTTCGGCTGCTCCCCCAACACGTCAGTGTGACATGTGGCTGTCCCCATCGCCTGGGGCTGCCAGTGCTCACCTCACACACCCTGCATTGCAATAATCTTATTTTAATGAGCATTAGGACATCACATCATCCACTTCTGCCCACTGCTGCCATTTCACTGGACCTTTAGATCACAGCTTTATACCAAACAGAAGTATATAAGACTCTGAGAGTGAGGTTGGAAAGAGAAACACAGCTGAGGTTTGCCTGGCTCTGGAAAACCCATTGAAGCTGTTGGGCAGCTCTTTTCTTCTTGTTGTGTGCTTGGAGTTAGCAGAGATGCTGAAAATAAGTGGAAAAGAGGGAAGACCTTACTCTATACTGTTTAGAGGATGTAGCTTCATGATTGTATACCAAGCTGGAGTGATATCTGCTTTGCAGGAATTATCTCCTGACATAATGAAATCTGCATACAGGATCTATGGAGCATCTTCAGGATCTATTATAGCTACAGCAGCATTGTGTGGATGTGATGTGGGTAAGGGCTACAGATTTCTACTTATTTTGTGCCTAAAGAAATGGAATACCTGGGAATTTTAGAGCTGCAAAAGATTTTTGTATCATTATCAGTGGTTAATTCCTCAGATTTTTACTTTATTGGCTTCTTGAAGAGTGGAAAACATGGGTAAATTAGGCAGCACATGGAAAATAGTCATGGCCTCTTATTGACTGGAATTCACGGCAAGCATAACCGATAAAAGAAAGAGAGAGTGCTCTCTGTAATAAAGCATTTAGGACTGCTGGCAGATTCCCAAAAAAAGAAAACACATTAGCAGGGTGTAGATGCACACCTAGCAGGAGGAAATGTTAAACAGAGCTTTCCTTTCTATTTTCTGCCATTTGTCCAACAACTTTTTATGTTGCCTTGTGTAGAAAATGGGAAGAAATGGGGAAAGAAACAAATGCTTCTGCCTCCTGCAATACTGGAAGTCCTTGGAAAAGTTGGGTCCATTCACTGGAGCTTCAGCCTTGATGAAACACAATGGCTCAAACTGATCATTTAGCAGCCGAGTAGAATACCCCATCCGCTCCCTGGCGGAAGTGTAGCTCAGAAAGTACATAAATAACACTATAAGGGATGTAGAATGATTGTTTTGCTTTGCTTTGAATCAGATGAGCTGAAGGAGTATGTGATCAGTCGCTTGAAAACCTATCTCTGGGGGCTGATCCCTGGAGGATATGCACTTAGACTCTTACGGGAGACCTTAGACAAATTCCTGCCACCGAATGCCCACGAGCTGGTGTCTGGAAAGCTGCACATCATCCTCACCCGCCTGCACGACTGGAGATGTGTGACAGTGTCCGAGTTTGCTTCAAAGGAGGAGCTGATTCAGGTGGGAGCAGCCACAGCCACCCCGTGAGGGAGGAGCTGGGTGACATTTGCTGCCTGGCCATGGCCCACAGCACAAAACCAACAAATGGTTTGGGTGGGATGGGACCTTATAGTTAAGACCTCTTTCTTAAACTTAAAGAACTCATCCAGTTCTACCCTGTCATGGCCAGCGACATCTTCCATTGTCCCAGATTGGTCTCAAACCCCACCAAACCTGGCCTTGGATGCTTCCAGGGATGGGGCAGCCACAGCTTCTCTGGGCAACTTCTGCAGAGCCTCAACATTCTCATGGTAAAAAATATCTTCCAAATATCTAAATCATCCCCCTTGTAGTTAGAAATCATTACCCAATGCATTATCCTAACAGGCCCTGGAACACTCTAGTACATGCCATGATATCCATTCTTGCCTTGTCTGAATACAGACAAGCTAAAATAATGTTAAAATATCAGATATTTTGAATGCTGTCTGACTTATCCTGAACATGCAGAGAGCAATTTGAGGCATTTCACAGGTTCCCTTCCTACTTCTCTGCCGTGGCTGTGGGTATCAGACAGGGCCTGGTGCCCATTAGTCAGTGGTGCCCACTAACCCAGCTGAGGGGCCCTGTTTTGGCACACACAGATGAGCCACCCCTCCCAAAGGTAACAGTTTCTGTGGCCTTTTGCTCACCTCTCCCATTTCACCCACAGGCTATGACGTGCAGCTCCTTCATCCCGCTGTATTTTGGGGTTTTCCCTCCAAAGTTCCGTGGAGTGGTGAGTAGCTTTGTGGTCCGGAGACCCTATCCCAGCTCAGGCCAGGGCTCCTCCAGCCTCTGTCTTTTCTCCACTGGTGGCATGAAGGAAGTTTCCACCTGGGTTTGACAACAACGTAGCTCAAGGCTGGGCTCCCCCAGTGTCTGCAGAGGGAGGAACAGATCCCCAAAATCTGATCTCACTGCAGACAGGACTGAGCTTCTCACTGAATTGTCCATTGCCCCTCTCCCTGGGCTTTCCTCAGCTCCCTTCTGCTCCCCTTTGCTCCCAGTTTCATTGCAGCAGCTTTTTGGGGGAAGGCAGTAGGGCAAGTGCGCACCTGCAGCAGTGGAGCAGCGGGTGGGGCAGTTCCCTGAAGGGGATCTGTGGGAACCCTGAACCTCAGCCTGGTGTGGGCCTGCCTGGGGAACAAGGCCCCCGTCTGCCCGTGTGAACAGCCCTGGGAAGGCTCAGGGCTCCCTGTTCTGCCTCCCAGCGCTACGTGGACGGGGAGCTGGCCATGTGGAAAGCCGACTTCGTGTCCCGCAGCACCATCACCATCTCTGCCTTCGCTGGAGAATACGACATCTGCCCCAAGGATGGCCCTGCTGCCTTCCTGACCTTCCAGCTCTCTGACTGTATCCTACAGATCTCAAAAATGAACATTTGTCGCCTACAGCACATTTTTCAGTTTCCCACTCGTCAGGTGAGCAGCTCCTCCAGGTAGCCAAAGCCATGAGCCCCCTGCAGCAGCCCAGCTGCCCTGACTGCCACCTCCCCTCACAGGTCATAGATCGCTTTTATATCCAGGGCTACCAGGATGCGATCTGCTTCCTAAAACGACTGAGTAAGTGACTGCAGGAGGGGACAGGTAGCCTGGGGGCTTCCCTTACATCCTTGGTGCGCTGACACAAGGAAAGAGATGCTGTCCCAGAGTGACTGGGACAGACAAATGCCTGCACTCCTGGCACTGCCACGATTCCTTGAGTCCTGGTGGCTCCTGAAGCTGCCTCTGGAGCCACACTCCCCTTTTCTCTGCCACACTGGGCATGACAGAGCTTTTTCCCAGGGAACACAGGTCCCAGGACCTCTAGACTCAAAGACAGGCTCAGGTGCCCTGGGTGGTGTTTGATCAGCCCCTGATGCACAGAGCAGCAATGTTTGGTGATCCCTGAGCCCTGGGGTCATCGGTGTCCCTGATTTCCACTCAGCCCAGGTCATGCCTCACACGGCTGCAGACCTGCCACGTGAGCAACAAGCAGTGAGAGCTGCAATCTCTTCCCACCAGGGGATTTCCAGGTGAATTACTTTGAGGGCTTCACACTTTCATTGGCCCAGGAGGAAACCCTGCACCTGAAGCCACCACTCAGGGGTCTTCACTCCAGAGCCACAGACCATGAGGAGGACACCAAAAAGAATCCAGGGATCAACAAGGCAGTGGATGAAGAGGAATAGGAAGCCCCACACCACCTTCCCCACCCCCAGGAAGGTAAAGAACCAGCACTTCCTTTACCCCATCAATTTTCATGTGACACCTGCCCTGGGCTGTCAGTGCCCACAGAGGCTCTGGGACAGGTGGGAACATCAGCAATGGGAGAAAGTTCCCTCTCGGGTCAGGGATTACAGGTGAGGCCTCACACTGAGCCCTCACCCTCGATTTGGGTCAGCATTGAGGACTTCCTTGGTGGCTGGCTCAGCAGGGCTCCGTGGAGAAGGAGCTCTTTCCATGCAGAATGCCATGTGTTCACTCACCCAGTGAGGTAAGAACAGGTTCTGCCCACACCTCCCTTCAGTAGGGCTGTCTCAAGGGTTCACGCTGCCTTGGCTGTGCCAGACAAATGCAAATTTCTCCTTAGGAACTCTCCATGCAGCCAAAGAAATACTTATTGCAAGGAAAGAATATGAGAGCTCCAGGTAAACATCTTGCTATATCATTTTCAAGCAACACAAGGCAAGTTTAAATACAAAAATTTTTGTTTTCAGCAATCATATTCCAAATAATGCCCGCTCCCATTATTTTGCATGGAAAACCAGTAAATCTTTATCATTTCAGTTTGCAATTTTTTGTTTAAAAAAAATAGAAAGAAGCATCTGATTAAGTGCAATCTTTCTTTCAATTTTACTTTTTATTTTCTCTTTCATTATGAATCTTTCAACATTTCAGAATTGATCAGATTAAGTAAAATTACACAGCTTTTTCAACAGGACAATTCTTTAAATGTAGCCACATGAATTAAATGAAAAGAGATGAAAGACACAATGTGCTATATCTAGAAGGTCTAGAAGAAATGAGAAATATAAAGGGGAAAGACTAGGACCATTACCATTCCAGATCTAAAAAGTAAAGTTTGGAAAACATTAAATGGAAGGAAAAAAGATACTTCCTTTGAGAATAAACCAACTCTCAACCCACTAAGAAATGCAGGACACAGTGTTAGGCTGTAGAAGTTGCTTCCCTGGTGGCTTTTTTAAAGGCTCCATCACTCTGAGCTTTGAGCAGCTTGTGAAAGCAACAAGGTGGAAATGAGGTTTCTCTGGGAGCTGGGCAGCTCTGGGCTATCAGGAATCTCTGCCTCTGCTGTGCAGCTGGGCCGCAATGTTTTTGACCAGTCTCAGGAGAAAACTTCCTCTTGTGGGAGGAGTGAAGGCTCATTTGTTAGGCCAGAGAGCAATCAAGGGCTGAGTCCAGGCTCTCCATCTCCAGAGCAGAAGCACATCAGATTTTCCAGTTCTGGGAAGCAAAAGCAAAAGCCCTACTGATCAAGGCCAGGAAAAGGCTCTTGCACTCTTTCTCTGTGCAATGCCAGAATATCAGTGATGCTGCCACAGCAGCAGGGGGATAAACTGGGGAACAACTTGTACTTGATTTCCTGGACAAGTGTCTGCAGCCTGCAATCCCACGAGGCTCAGGCTGCACTAGCAGCTCATCCACAAGCACTTGCAGGTTATCCGTGTGCCCAGCAGGACAAGTGCACAAGGAATTGCACCCTCCTTAGTGCCCAGACTGGAAACAGAGGCTGGCATGAAGCACCTGCAGCCCACAGCCAGAGCCACAGGCAGGACTGGGCACGTGCTTGGCTTTGCTGCGCTCAGTTTCACACATCACGCTCAAGGACTCCTCCCTCTAGACCTGCAGTGGGATCCAGCTCCAGAGGGAGGAGCTCTGCTGTCTTGGCTTGTCTCCAGACTCTCATCCCATCCACCTCAGGCTTCACATTTCTGATGAGGTTGAAGGCAAATGAGACAAGCAACAGGTCAGGGCTACAGGTGTAATACTCTGAGGATACCAAAACCGGCTGCCATGTAGACAACAGGAGGAAGGGAAGCAGCTCTGACTGGAATCCACTTTGTCCCACAGGATCTGCCAGAGGTGTCTGTCAGATTGACCAACGTGGTTTTCTTCCCTTTAGGACCAGGCTGAAGAGCATTTCTGAGCCAGCTGCTGCCTTTGGCCCCAGTTTCTGCTTTCAAGAGGCAATGAGCAACTTGGAACCCAGCCTGAAGGCTGAGCCTGACCTGCCCCAAGGAGCACATGGACTGTGCCAGCAATGTCTCAGCACAGGCAGGGCCACTGCTCCCACATGATTCCCATGATCCATCCCTAAAGGAGACATTCCAGGCTGCTTCTATCCCCACTGTGTGCAGCTGGGCTTCCCACTTTGCTTCCTTGGGGTGAAACAAGCTCCTGCACAAGATGATTCCAAGTCTATGCCAAACTTTGCCTCTAGCCACTGCCTCTGGCAAAGCCTCCATTGCCATTAGCTCCAAGCTCATGTCTCCAAGAGGAGACAGCACCAGCTCTGCTTGCTTGAACAGATGAGGGATTAATAAAGCTAAATCTAGCTGATCGGAATACTCAATTCTGTAAATATTTATTTCTTCCTCATTCCTGCAGGTTTGGAGCAGGAAGATCCTGCTCTGAGACTATTTTAACTTGGGGGCTCCTCGCAGATTGATTTTTCCTAAAGTTCTCAAAGCTTTACAATTGTTTATGATCAAGCACCACATGGGGCAGGTGAGATACACTGGGCAGTTCAAACTGTGCTCCTGTTTGTGGCTGAGGTTTGTAGATACTTTTACTAGATTTGGAGGTCCAATTCCTCGATGAGAATTTTCTTTGGAGGATTTAAATGCCCATTTCCATAGGGTAACTGCCTCAGTCTGACTGAAATGGTAATATCCTGCCTGGGGGTGGGGATGGTGCTTGCAGCTGCCTGGAGAAGGAGCTGTTGGATAAGTGGGAGGGAGCAGAGGTGCAAAAGCAGGTGATGGGCTCATTGTCCCTGCCTGGGGAGGCCTGAGTGTCTCTGAGCATTCCACTTTGCCCTGTGGCAGGAACAGCTGATTTGAGCAGCCTGCTTTAGGCTGCTGTGCTTGAGAGGTGTAAATCCATCCACGATGGTTCAAATACAGGAGCACACAGGATCCAAAGCAAATGGGATAAGACGGCCCATAAAAGTTACAAGGGAACTGGAGCACCTCTCCTATGGAAACAGGCTGAGAAAGTTGGGGCTGTTCAGCCAGGAGAAGAGAAGGTTGGATGGACACCTCACAGCCCCTTCCAGGAGCTGAAGGTGCAACAGAGAAGCTGGAGAGGGACCCTTCATCATGAACTGCAGGGACAGGACACGGGTCAGTGTCTGCCCACTGCCAGAGGGCAGCGATAGATGGGCTATTGGGAAGGAATTCTTCCCTGGGAGGGTGGGCAGGCCCGGGCCCAAGGTGCCCAGATCAGCTGTGGCAGACTCTGGATCCCTGCAGTGTCTAAGGCCAGGTTGGACGGGGCTTGGAGCAGCCTGGCATAGTGAAGGTGCCCCTGCCATGGCAGGGGGTGGCACTGGGTGAGCTTTGAGGTCCCTTCCAACCCAAACCATTCTGAGATTGTGTGATCTACTTTTCAAGTATCTTTCTGGCATAATACTGTGTTCCTAAGGGTCCACATATGCTAAGGAATCTCTTCTAGGCTGAAATTCACTTGTGTCTACACAAACAGCTTCCAGCTGAAAGTGATCTGCTCAAACATCTCCTTATCCTCACCCTATGGCTGTAAGTGGAAGAAGATGAGAAGGTGTTTGTGACAACAGGCCCAGCTTCATCATCTGTGACAGACAGGATCTCCGCTGAGCAGAGAGAATGTAACATCATGGGGAAAAAAAAGTCTTAATTAATAGCAATCACCACAAATTGCCCAGGTTTCTAAGGACTCCCATGATGGATGCCCAGGGCCAAGGCTTGCTGCGGCTGCCATGTTGGCAAAGGAGGAACAGCAGAGCCCTCAGTGCCCAGGGAGCAGGAACGGCCAAGCCCTAAGAGCCCTGGAAATGGGAATGTCTGAACCCTCAGAGCAATGGGAGTGGGAACGGCTGAGCCCTCAAAGCTCTGGAAATGGCAACGGCCAAGCCTGCAGAGCAACAGAGGCAGGAACGGCAGAGCCCTCAGACTAATGAAGGCAGGAATGGCCGAGACCTCAGTGCAACGGGACCACAAATGGCCAAGCCCTCAGAGCAACGTGTCCAGGAACGGCCAAGCCCTCAAAGCAACGGGAACGGCTGAGCCCTCAGAGAACTGGAAATGGAAACGGCCGAGCCCTCAGAGCAACGGGGGTGGGAGTGGGAACGGCCGAGCCCTCAGAGCCCAGGGAGCGGCAACGGCTGAGCCTTCAGAACAATGGGGGCAGGAATGGGCGAGCCCTCAGAGCTGCGGGAACGAGAACGGCTGAGCCCTCAGAGCAACGGGGGCGGGAACGGCTGAGCCCTCAGAGCAAGAGGAGTGGGAACGACTGAGCCCTCCGAGCCACGGGGGCAGGAATGGCCGAGCCCTCAGAGCAACGGGGGCGGGAACGGCTGAACCCTCAGAGCAACGTGGACGGGAACAGCCGAGCCCTCAGACCCTGGGAGCAGGAACGGCCGAGCCCTCAGACCCTGGGAGCAGGAACGGCCGAGCCCTCAGAGCAATGGGAACCAGAATGGCCGAGCCCTCAGAGCAGCAGGAGAAGCGAGCCCTAACCAGGGGCATCTGAACCCAGGAAAATGGGGTTAATCCTGGGAATAGCGACTAATCCAGAAAATAGAGATTCTCCTGGGAGCACCTGGAGCAAGAGCGGGCTGGATGGGGCTTGAAGAAATCTGATCTAATGGAAGGTGTCCTTGCCCCTGTGAGGGGGTGGAATGAGATGAGCTTTAAGGTCCCTTCCAGCCCAAATCATTCCATGATTTGATGATTCCACAATTTGGAGAAGCATCATCTTCCTGCTGCTGAGCAGCAGCCCCTACAACAGAGACTCCCAGGCTATGACTTGGGTAAAAATCAACTAGGCTGAGCTTTTTCCTTTGTTCTTTAACCCAACAGTCCAGCTCTGCCTGTATCCCACAGGGCTCCTGCTTGGCTCTGATGTGTAATTATTTCAGGGCCAGGTTGGACAGGCCTTGGAGCAATCTGGGATAGTGAAGGTGTCCCTGCTATGGCAGGGTTGGAACTGGATATGGTTTAAAATTTCTTCCAGGCCAAACCATTCTCTACTACTGGAATGTCTTAGTGGTATTACAGGGTCATCCTAAGGCTCTGGCAAGGCTAAGGAATCTCTTCTGGCTTGAAATGAAGCTGTGCCTGCCAGAACTCCTTCCAGCTGGAGGTGATCTGCTCCAACATTTCCTGGTGCTCTCTGCCCAAGGGTGCAGCTGAGCAGGAAGGTCTGTCCTGCAGAGCCCTGCCCTTGGCTGGGAGCACCAGGCACTGCTCCAGAGCAAGGTGAAGTCAAGGTGCTGAAGTCGCTGTTTCATCACCGTCAGGGCAGCTCCCACAGCTGCCCTGGGCAGTGACATCATCCCCACATGTCCCCAGATGAGGTGTTTGTCACGGGAACAGGGAAAAGGTTTCTCTCCCTTATGCTAAACCTAGGATAGGCTGGAAGTCCCTTTGCCACACTCCTGGTAGAAGGAAAGGTAAGTGTGGTGGGGCACTTTCGAGGAGCTGCCAAAGCCACAGAAATACCAGTTAGTGAGGCAAGGTCCAGGGTGCGTCATTCCCACTCCTTCCTATTTAGAAGAATGGTTGTCAGTAACATCAGCGGCAGAAACGCCGCTCATGTTGTCAACTCAGCTAAAATCTGTGTCCTGGAGGGCAGGCAAGGATGGGAACGTACTCCCTAGACCAGGGTCAGCCCTTCCTGCTCAGGAGGCAGCCAGTGGAATGTGAGGACACATGGAGCATCCAAGAGGCAACTGAGGAGCCCAGGTGAGCACACACAGGTGAGCAAAGACCCAGCATGGTGAAGCTCAGCCCCCTGCAGGAGCCACTCCTTTATTCTGCTCCCGTTCCAGTGCACTAAACTGGGGAGGTGCCATGGAAACTCCTTGATTAGTCACACACACTGTACACAGAGGGTGTTTGGCCTGGTAAAACAACAGACTTAAAACACAGGGCAGCACTCAGGGACACACACAGCCACTGTCCCATCCTGGGGCAGGGCAGAGAGGGGACAAGAAACACCTTCTGTATTTCCACAGCTGCATTTCCCAAGCACTGTTTATGCCACCTGGCTCACTCCTACTCACATCACCTGCATTGTTTCTTTCCAAGCCCCAACTTTTGGAGCCCTGGCTACCTCACTCTGACACAAACTGCACCCAAATACATTTTTCCTAACTCCTTGCTCCTTTCCAAGGACACCAGGGACAGTCCATGACACTACCTCCTCAGAGGGAATAAGCAGGTGCACTCTTGGCTTCCCTCTGCTGTTCCACAATAAACACTGTTTACTTCTTGGTGCTGCAAGATTGGGTAAGAAGGTAAAATAAAGGGATTTACGAATTATATCAATATTACACAGGTGCAACTAAGAGTAAAGCATGGCCTGTGTGGCGTGATCCATGGGTTTGGTTTGGGATTGGAATGGCAGAGCTCTCCAGCTGGATTGGGAAAGCAGTGCAATAATGTGTCACATTTCTAGTTCCTTCTCATGCTGCTGACTGAGGGCAGGAGGCTTGAACCCAAGGCTTGAAGCACTGGCAATGCTGCTGCTTCTACAAGGCTGCCTCTGGTATTTTCCCCAAGCCATGCAAGTGGGCATAAAGGTTGTCCTTAAGCTCAAGAGCTTTGTGTGCCTCACCCATGCTTTCCAAATGCCACTTCCCTCCTGCACCAAGAGCTGCCTCTGAAGTTGACTCTTCTCTTTGCAGTCAATTCTGAGGGGATCCTTGCACTAAAGAGGAGCTGGGAAATGATTTCCAGTACATTTGTCCTCTTGATTAGGCATGGAATCTGTTTCTTCCTCTTGTCTCCAGTCTTCAGTTTTATTGTGCTGCTCAGCAGCAGGACCTGCAAGGTGTGTGAAGGAGCTCAGTGCCTTGGCTCCACTGCTGCCATGTGGAATTGGGGCTGGATTGACCCTGGGCTGATGCTTTGGGCTCAGTGGAGCCCACAGCCCTGCCAGCCCCAGCATGTCCAGCACAGCTGCTCTGTCACCCTCAGGGCTGTTTTGCAGTCCCCTCACAGAGATCAGGGCTGCATCCAAATCCCTCCAGCACTGCCCCAGCACATGGCACGAGGGAGAGAAGCATCTCCTGGTGGCTTTGGAAGCATTTTACCTGAGGATGGTGAGTAGAATTACATGTATATCAGAAGAGGAGTGTCCAAGTTGTTCTTGTCTGTGCTGGCCACTCGCCTCTGCCTTGCCCCGCTCTCAACACTGCTTTTCCCACTAGCACCTTCCCAATGGCTCACCCAGCTGCAAAGCTAAGAAGGCTTTGCATTTCTCCATGGATAACCAATAAATCTCGCCATTTGTCAGATTTTTTCCCCCTTCTTTCCTTCTTTACTGACTTGCTGTTCTACTGTTACCTCGGCCATGTAGGAGGCAGGTGAAAGCACGGGTTCTTACCTGGACTCTGTATTTTCACCCCTTTGTAAACAAACTTAGTCCCTGAATTTGTGAAACAAGGAAAACAACTTAGGTTGTGATCTATTTAGTATCCCAATCACCTGCTCCAAATACTCTCGTTATTTCTCTAGTAATGCAGCCACCTTCTCCAATCCATGTGATGGGGTTTGGCAACCTGTTGCAAATGGGGCAAGAGAGTTTGGAGCAGCAGCTTGCAAGACTCTTTTGTACCAGGGAATATTTGCAGGTTTCTACTGCCCAAGAGGCTGGAATTTTGTGCTGGAACCCCAGGGTATCGCTGAAGCAGTTCAGCACTTTGGGAAGCACCTTTTCCCTCCCAAACACATCGTCCTAGAGCCTCCGGACCCCTTCGGCTGCTCCCCCAACACGTCAGTGTGACATGTGGCTGTCCCCATCGCCTGGGGCTGCCAGTGCTCACCTCAGGCACCACAGGCATTGCAATAATCTTATTTTAATGAGCATTAGGACATCACATCATCCACTTCTGCCCACTGCTGCCATTTCACTGGACCTTTGGCTCAGAGATTTATGCCAAACTGAGGCATATAAGACTCTGAGAGTGAGGTTGGAAAGAGAAACACAGCTGAGGTTTGCCTGGCTCTGGAAAACCCAAGGAAGCTGTTGGGCAGCTGTTTTCTTCTTGTTGGGGTTCTTGGAGTTAGCAGAGATGCTGAAAATAAGTGGAAAAGAGGGAAGACCTTACTCTATACTGTTTAGAGGATGTGGCTTCATGATTGTATACCAAGCTGGAGTGTTTTCTGCTTTGCAGGAATTATCTCCTGACATAATGAAATCTGCATACAGGATCTATGGAGCATCTTCAGGATCTATTATAACTACACTCGGATTGTGTGGATGTGATGTGGGTAAGGGCTACAGATTTCTGTTTCTTTCTGTCTAAAGAGATGGAATACCTGGGAATGTTACAGTTGCAAAAGATTTTTGTATCATTATCAGTGGTTAATTCCTCAGGTTTTTACTTTATTGGCTTTTTGAAGAGTTGAAAACATGGGTAAATTAGGTAGCACAAGGAAAATAGTCATGGCATCTTATTAACTGGAATTCAAGGGAAGTTCAATCCAATAACAGAAAGAGAGGTGCTCTCCGTAATAAAGCATTTGGGACTGCTGGCAGATTCCCAAAAAAATGAGGGGGTAGGAAACATATTAACAGGGCATAGATGCAGAGCTAACACAAGGAAATATTATACAAAAGCTTCCTCTCAATTTTCTCCCACATGTCACACAACTTGTAAGATGCCTTGTGCAGAAAATGGGAAGAAATGTGAAAAGAAAATGGAACATTTCTGTCTCCTGCAATATTGGAAATCCTTGGAAAACTTGGGTCCATTCACTGGAGCTTCAGCCCTGATGAAACACAATGGCTCTTAAATGAGCATTTTGCAGCCCAATAAAATACCCCTTTCCCAGGTGGAAGTGTAGCTCAGAAAGTACATAAATAACATTATAAGGAATGTAGAATGATTGCTTTGCTTTGCTTTGCTTCAGATGAGATAATTGAGTATATGGTCAGTCGCTTGAAAACCTATCTCTGGGGGCTGATCCCTGGAGGATATGCACTTAGATTCTTACGGGAGACCTTAGACAAATTCCTGCCTCCAAATGCCCACGAGCTGGTGTCTGGAAAGCTGCACATCATCCTCACCCGCCTGCACGACTGGAGATGTGTGACAGTGTCCGAGTTTGCCTCAAAGGAGGAGCTGATTCAGGTGGGAGCAGCCACAGCCACCCCGTGAGGGAGGAGCTGGGTGACATTTGCTGCCTGGCCATGGCCCACAGCACAAAACCAACAAATGGTTTGGGTGGGATGGGACCTTAAAGCTCATCCAGTTCTACCAGGCCAGGGACACGTTCCACTGTCCCAGGTTGGTCTCAAACCCCACCAAACCTGGCCTTGGATGCTTCCAGGGATGGGGCAGCCACAGCTTCTCTGGGCAACTTCTGCAGAGCCTCAACATCCTCATGGTAAAAAAAAACTTCCAAATATCTAAATCATCCCCCTTGTAGTTAGAAATCATTACCCAATGCATTATCCTAACAGGTCCTGGTCCACTCTCATACATGCCATGATTTCCATCCCTGCCATCCTCCGAATACAGACAAACTAAAATAATGTTACAATACCAGCTATTTTGACTGCTGCCTGAATTATCCTGAACATGCAGAGAGCAATTTGAGGCATTTCACAGGTTCCCTTCCTACTTCTCTGCCCTGGCTGTGGGTATAAGACAGGGCCTGGTGCCCATTAGTCAGTGGTGCCCACTAACCCAGCTAAGGGCCCTGTTTTGACACACACAGATGAGCCACCCCTCCCAAAGGTAACAGTTTCTGTGGCTCTTTGCTCATCTCTGTCCTTCCCATCTCACCTGCAGGCTGTGACGTGCAGTTGCTTCCTCCTGCCGTATTTTGGGATATTCCCTCCAAAGATCCGTGGGGTGGTGAGTAGCTTTGTGGTCTGAAGACCCTGTCCCAGCTCAGGACAGGGCCCCTCCAGCCTCTGTCCTTTCTCCACTGGAGGCATGAAGGAAGTTTCCACCTGAGTTCACCAGCAATGTAGCTCAAGACTGGGGTCCTCCTGCATCTGCAGAGGGAAGAGGAGGGCTCCAAAATCTCAATTCACTGCACACAGGACTGAGCTTCTCACTGAATTGTCCATTTCCCTGTCAATGGGCTTTCCTCAGCTCCCTTCTGCTCCCCTTTGCTCCCAGTTTCATTGCAGCAGCTTTTTGGGGGAAGGCAGTAGGGCAAGTGCGCACCTGCAGCAGGGGAGCAGCGGGTGGGGCAGTTCCCTGAAGGGGATCTGTGGGAACCCTGAACCTCAGCCTGGTGTGGGCCTGCCTGGGGAACAAGGCCCCCGTCTGCCCGTGTGAACAGCCCTGGGAAGGCTCAGGGCTCCCTGTTCTGCCTCCCAGCGCTACGTGGACGGGGAGCTGGCCATGTGGAAAGCCGACTTCGTGTCCCGCAGCACCATCACCATCTCTTCCTTCGCCGGCGAATACGACATCTGCCCCAAGGATGGCCCTGCTGCCTTCCTGACCTTCCAGCTCTGTGACTCTATCCTACAGATCTCAAAAATGAACATTTGTCGCCTACAGCACATTATTCAGTTTCCCACTCGTCAGGTGAGCAGCTCCTCCAGGTAGCCAAAGCCATGAGCCCCCTGCAGCAGCCCAGCTGCCCTGACTGCCACCTCCCCTCACAGGTCATAGATCGCTTTTATATCCAGGGCTACCAGGACGCGATCTGCTTCCTAAAACGACTGAGTAAGTGACTGCAGGAGGGGACAGGTAGCCTGGGGGCTTCCCTTACATCCTTGGTGCGCTGACACAAGGAAAGAGATGCTGTCCCAGAGTGACTGGGACAGACAAATGCCTGCACTCCTGGCACTGCCACGATTCCCTGAGTCCTGGTGGCTCCTGAAGCTGCCTCTGGAGCCACACTCCCCTTTTCTCTGCCACACTGGGCATGACAGAGCTTTTTCCCAGGGAACACAGGTCCCAGGACCTCTAGACTCAAAGACAGGCTCAGGTGCCCTGGGTGGTGTTTGATCAGCCCCTGATGCACAGAGCAGCAATGTTTGGTGGTCCCTGAGCCCTGGGGTCATCGGTGTCCCTGATTTCCACTCAGCCCAGGTCATGCCTCACACGGCTGCAGACCTGCCACGTGAGCAACAAGCAGTGAGAGCTGCAATCTCTTCCCACCAGGGGATTTCCAGGTGAATTACTTTGAGGGCTTCACACTTTCCTTGGCCCAGGAGGAAACCCTGCACCTGAAGCCACCACTCAGGGGTCTTCACTCCAGAGCCACAGACCATGAGGAGGACACCAGAAAGAATCCAGGGATCAACAAGGCAGTGGATGAAGAGCAATAGGAAGCCCCACACCACCTTTACCACCCCCAGGAAGGTAAAGAACCAGCACTTCCTTTACCCCATCAATTTTCATGTGACACCTGCCCTGGGCTGTCAGTGCCCACAGAGGCTCTGGGACAGGTGGGAACATCAGCAATGGGAGAAAGTTCCCTCTCAGATCAGGGATTACAGGTGAGGCCTCACACTGAGCCCTCACCCTCGATTTGGGTCAGCATTGAGGACTACCTTGGTGGCTGGCTCAGCAGGGCTCTGTGGAGAAGGAGCTCTTTCCATGCAGAATGCCATGTGTTCACTCACCCAGTGAGGTAAGAACAGGTTCTGCCCACACCTCCCTTCAGTAGCTGTGTCTCAATGGTTCACGCTGCCTTGGCTGTGCCAGACAAATCCAAACTTCTCCTTAGGAACTCTCCATGCAGCCAAAGAAATAATTTATTCAAGGAAAGCATATGAGAGCTGCAGGTAAACCTTTTCCCAATATCATTTTCAAGAAACACAAAGCAGGTTCAAATACAAAACTTATCATTTTCTGCAATCATATTCCAAATAACTCCCACTGCCATTTTTTTTGCATGGAAATCCAGTGAATCCCCCATTTCAGTTTGTGATTTGTTGTTACTAAAAAATACAAAGAAGCATCCGATAAAATGCAATCTTTCTTTCAATTTTACTCTTTATTTTCTCTTTCCTTATGAATCTTTCAACGTTTTAGCATTGATCAGATTAAGTAAAATTAGACAGCTTTTTGAACAGGACAATTCTTTAAATGGAGCCCCATGAATGAAATGATAAGTGATGAAAGGCACAATGTGCTATATCTAGAAGGTCTAGAAGAAGTGAGACATATAAAGGGGAAAGACTAGGACCATTACAATTCCAGATCTAAAAAGAAAAGTTTGGAAAACACAAAATGGAGGCAACACAGATACTTCTTTGAGAATAAACCAACTCTCAACGCACTAAGAAATGCAGGACACAGTGTTAGGCTATAGATGTTGCTTGCCTGGTGGCTTTTTTAAAGGCTCCATCACTCTGACCTTTGAGCAGCTTGTGGAAGCAACGAGGTGGAAATGAGGTTTCTTTGGGAGCTGGGCAGCTCTGGGCTATCAGGAATCTCTGCCTCTGCTGTGCAGCTGGGCCACAATGTTTTTGACCAGTCTCAGGAGAAAACTTCCTCCTGTGGGAGGAGTGAAGGCTCATTTGTTAGGCCAGAGAGCAATCAAGGGCTGAGTCCAGGCTCTCCATCTCCAGAGCAGAAGCACATCAGATTTTCCAGTTCTGGGAAGCAAAAGCAAAAGCCCTACTGATCAAGGCCAGGAAAAGGCTCTTGCACTCTTTCTCTGTGCAATGCCAGAATATCAGTGATGCTGCCACAGCAGAAGGGGGATAAACTGGGGAACAACTTGTACTTGATTTCCTGGACAAGTGTCTGCAGCCTGCAATCCCACGAGGCTCAGGCTGCACTAGCAGCTCATCCACAAGCACTTGCAGGTTATCTGTGTGCCCAGCAGGACAAGTGCACAAGGAATTGCACCCTCCTTAGTGCCCAGACTGGAAACAGAGGCTGGCATGAAGCACCTGCAGCCCACAGCCAGAGCCACAGGCAGGACTGGGCACGTGCTTGGCTTTGCTGCGCTCAGTTTCACACATCACACTCAAGGACTCCTCCCTCTAGACCTGCAGTGGGATCCAGCTCCAGAGGGAGGAGCTCTGCTGTCTTGGCTTGTCTCCAGACTCTCATCCCATCCACCTCAGGCTTCACATTTCTGATGAGGTTGAAGCCAAATGAGACAAGCAACAGGACAGAGCTACAGGGGTAATACTCTGAGGATACCAAAACCGGCTGCCATGTAGACAACAGGAGGAAGGGAAGCAGCTCTGACTGGAATCCACTTTGTCCCACAGGATCTGCCAGAGGTGTCTGTCAGATTGACCAACGTGGTTTTCTTCCCTTTAGGACCAGGCTGAAGAGCATTTCTGAGCCAGCTGCTGCCTTTGGCCCCAGTTTCTGCTTTCAAGAGGCAATGAGCAACTTGGAACCCAGCCTGAAGGCTGAGCCTGACCTGCCCCAAGGAGCACATGGACTGTGCCAGCAATGTCTCAGCACAGGCAGGGCCACTGCTCCCACATGATTCCCATGATCCATCCCTAGAGGAGACATTCCAGGCTGCTTCTATCCCCACTGTGTGCAGCTGGGCTTCCCGCTTTGCTTCCTTGGGGTGAAACAAGCTCCTGCACAAGATGATTCCAAGTCTATGCCAAACTTTGCCTCTAGCCACTGCCTCTGGCAAAGCCTCCATTGCCATTAGCTCCAAGCTCATGTCTCCCAGAGGAGACAGCACCAGCTCTGCTTGCTTGAACAGATGAGGGATTAATAAAGCAAAACCCAGATGATTGGAATACTCAATTCTGTAAATATTTATTTCTTCCTCATTCCTGCAGGTTTGAAGCAGGAAGATCCTGCTCTGAGACTGTTTTAACTTGGGGGCTCCTTGCAGATTGATTTTTCCTAAAGTTCTCAAAGCTTTACAATTGTTTATGATCAAGCACCACATGGGGCAGGTGAGATACACTGGGCAGTTCAAACTGGGCTCCTGTTTGTGGCTGAAGTTTGTAGATACTTTTACTGGATTTGGGCATCCAATTCCTAGATGAGAATTTTCTTTGGAGGATTTAAATGCCCATTTCCATAGGGTAACTGCCTCAGTCTGACTGAAATGGTAATATCCTGCCTGGAGGTGGGGATGGTGCTTGCAGCTGCCTGGAGAAGGAGCTGTTGGATAAGTGGGAGGGAGCAGAGGTGCAAAAGCAGGTGATGGGCTCATTGTCCCTGCCTGGGGAGGCCTGAGTGTCTCTGAGCATTCCACTTTGCCCTGTGGCAGGAACAGCTGATTTGAGCAGCCTGCCTTAGGCTGCTGTGCTTGAGAGGTGTAAATCCATCCACGATGGTTCAAATACAGGAGCACACAGGATCCAAAGCAAATGGGATAAGACGGCCCATAAAAGTTACAAGGGACCTGGAGCACCTCTCCTATGGAAACAGGCTGAGAAAGTTGGGGCTGTTCAGCCAGGAGAAGAGAAGGTTGGATGGACACCTCACAGCCCCTTCCAGGAGCTGAAGGTGCAACAGAGAAGCTGGAGAGGGACCCCTCATCATGAACTGCAGGGACAGGACACGGGTCAGTGTCTGCCCACTGCCAGAGGGCAGCGATAGATGGGCTATTGGGAAGGAATTCTTCCCTGGGAGGGTGGGCAGGCCCGGGCCCAAGGTGCCCAGATCAGCTGTGGCAGACTCTGGATCCCTGCAGTGTCTAAGGCCAGGTTGGACGGGGCTTGGAGCAGCCTGGCATAGTGAAGGTGCCCCTGCCATGGCAGATGGTGGCACTGGATGAGCTTTGAAATCCCTTCCAACCCAAACCATTCTGATATTCTGTGATCTACTTTTCAAGTATCTTTGTGGCATAATACTGTGTTCCTAAGGGTTCACATAAGCTAAGGAATCTCTTCTATGCTGAAATTCACTTGTGTCTACACAAACAGCTTCCAGCTGAAAGTGATCTGCTCAAACGTCTCCTTATCCTCACCCTATGGCAGTAAGTGGAAGAAGATGAGCTTTAGAGCCCCTTCCTACTCAAACCAGTCTGAGATTCTCTAAATCCTCCATTATTTGGGAGCAGCAGCACACTGTGGGTGTTTGTGATAACAGGCCCAGCTTCATCATCTATGACAGACAGGATCTCGGCTGAGCAGAGAGAATGTAACATCATGGGGAAAAAAAAGTCTTAATTAATAGCAATCACCACAAATTGCCCAGGTTTCTAAGGACTCCCATGATGGATGCCCAGGGCCGAGGCTTGCTGCAACTGCCATGTTGGCAAAGGGCGGGAGGAACAGCGGAGCCCTCAGTGCCCAGGGAGCAGGAACGGCCAAGCCCTAAGAGCCCTGGAAATGGGAATGGCCGAGGCCTCAGAGCAGCAGGAACGGGGAACGGCCAAGCCCTCAGAGCCATGGGAACGGCTGAGCCCTCAAAGCTCTGGAAATGGCAACAGCCAAGCCTTCAGAGCAACAGGGGCAGGAACGGCGGTGCCCTCAGACTAATGAAGGCGGGAACGGCCGAGCCCTCACAGCAACAGGACCACAAATGGCCAAGCCCTCAGAGCAACGGGAACAGCTGAGCCCTCAGAGCTCTGGAAATGGAAACGGCCGAGCCCTCAGAGCCCAGGGAGCAGCAACGGCTGAGCCTTCAGAACAATGGGGGCAGGAATGGTCGAGCCCTCAGAGCTGCGGGAACGAGAACGGCTGAGCCCTCAGAGCAATGGGAACCAGAATGGCCGAGCCCTCAGAGCAGCAGGAGAAGCGAGCCCTAACCAGGGGCGTCTGAACCCAGGAAAATGGGGTTAATCCTGGGAATAGCGACTAATCCAGAAAATAGAGATTCTCCTGGGAGCACCTGGAGCAAGAGCGGGCTGGATGGGGCTTGAAGGAACCTGATCTAGTGGAAGGTGTCCTTGCCCCTGTGAGGGGGTGGAATGAGATGAGCTTTAAGGTCCCTTCCAGCCCAAATCATTCCATGATTTGATGATTCCACAATTTGGAGAAGCATCATCTTCCTGCTGCTGAGCAGCAGCCCCTACAACAGAGACTCCCAGGCTATGACTTGGGTATAAATCAACTAGGCTGAGCTTTTTCCTTTGTTCTTTAACCCAACAGTCCAGCTCTGCCTGTATCCCACAGGGCTCCTGCTTGGCTCTGATGTGTAATTATTTCAGGGCCAGGTTGGACAGGCCTTGGAGCAATCTGGGATAGTGAAGGTGTCCCTGCTATGGCAGGGTTGGAACTGGATATGGTTTAAAATTTCTTCCAGGCCAAACCATTCTCTACTACTGGAATGTCTTAGTGGTATTACAGAGTCATCCTAAGGCTCTGGCAAGGCTAAGGAATCTCTTCTGGCTTGAAATGAAGCTGTGCCTGCCAGAACTCCTTCCAGCTGGAGGTGATCTGCTCCAACATTTCCTGGTGCTCTCTGCCCAAGGGTGCAGCTGAGCAGGAAGGTCTGTCCTGCAGAGCCCAGCCCTTGGCTGGGAGCACCAGGCACTGCTCCAGAGCAGGGTGAAGTCAAGGTGCTGAAGTCGCTGTTTCATCACCGTCAGGGCAGCTCCCGCAGCTGCCCTGGGCAGTGACATCATCCCCACATGTCCCCAGATGAGGTGTTTGTCACGGGAACAGGGAAAAGGTTTCTCTCCCTTATGCTAAACCTAGGATAGGCTGGAAGTCCCTTTGCCACACTCCTGGTGGAAGGAAAGGTAAGTGTGGTGGGGCACTTTCGAGGAGCTGCCAAAGCCACAGAAATACCAGTTAGTGAGGCAAGGTCCAGGGTGCATCATTCCCACTCCTTCCTATTTAGAAGAATGGTTGTCAGTAACATCAGCGGCAGAAACGCCGCTCATGTTGTCAACTCAGCTAAAATCTGTGTCCTGGAGGGCAGGCAAGGATGGGAACGTACTCCCTAGACCAGGGTCAGCCCTTCCCGCTCAGGAGGCAGCCAGTGGAATGTGAGGACACGTGGAGCATCCAAGAGGCAACTGAGGAGCCCAGGTGAGCACACACAGGTGAGCAAAGCTCCAGCATGGTGAAGCTCAGCCCCCTGCAGGAGCCACTCCTTTATTCTGCTCCCGTTCCAGTGCACTAAACTGGGGAGGTGCCATGGAAACTCCTTGATTAGTCACACACACTGTACACAGAGGGTGTTTGGCCTGGTAAAACAACAGACTTAAAACACAGGGCAGCACTCAGGGACACACACAGCCACTGTCCCATCCTGGGGCAGGGCAGAGAGGGGACAAGAAACACCTTCTGTATTTCCACAGCTGCATTACCCAAGCACTGTTTATGCCACCTGGCTCACTCCTACTCACATCACCTGCATTGTTTCTTTCCAAGCCCCAACTTTTGGAGCCCTGGCTACCTCACTCTGACACAAACTGCACCCAAATACATTTTTCCTAACTCCTTGCTCCTTTCCAAGGACACCAGGGACAGTCCATGGCACTACCTCCTCAGAGGGAATAAGCAGGTGCACTCTTGGCTTCCCTCTGCTGTTCCACAATAAACACTGTTTACTTCTTGGTGCTGCAAGATTGGGTAAGAAGGTAAAATAAAGGGATTTACGAATTATATCAATATTACACAGGTGCAACTAAGAGTAAAGCATGGCCTGTGTGGCATGATCCATGGGTTTGGTTTGGGATTGGAATGGCAGAGCTCTCCAGCTGGATTGGGAAAGCAGTGCAATAATGTGTCACATTTCTAGTTCCTTCTCATGCTGCTGACTGAGGGCAGGAGGCTTGAACCCAAGGCTTGAAGCACTGGCAATGCTGCTGCTTCTACAAGGCTGCCTCTGGTATTTTCCCCAAGCCATGCAAGTGGGCATAAAGGTTGTCCTTAAGCTCAAGAGCTTTGTGTGCCTCACCCATGCTTTCCAAATGCCACTTCCCTCCTGCACCAAGAGCTGCTTCTGAAGTTGACTCTTCTCTTTGCAGTCAATTCTGAGGGGATCCTTGCACTAAAGAGGAGCTGGGAAATGATTTCCAGTACATTTGTCCTCTTGATTAGGCATGGAATCTGTTTCTTCCTCTTGTCTCCAGTCTTCAGTTTTATTGTGCTGCTCAGCAGCAGGACCTGCAAGGTGTGTGAAGGAGCTCAGTGCCTTGGCTCCACTGCTGCCATGTGGAATTGGGGCTGGATTGACCCTGGGCTGATGCTTTGGGCTCAGTGGAGCCCACAGCCCTGCCAGCCCCAGCATGTCCAGCACAGCTGCTCTGTCACCCTCAGGGCTGTTTTGCAGCCCCCTCACAGAGATCAGGGTTGCATCCAAATCCCTCCAGCACTGCCCTGGCACATGGCACAAGGGAGAGAAGCATCTCCCGGTGGCTTTGGAAGCATTTTACCTGAGGATGGTGAGTAGAATTCCATGTATATCAGAAGAGGAGTGTCCAAGTTGTTCTTGTCTGTGCTGGCCACTCGCCTCTGCCTTGCCCCGCTCTCAGCACTGCTTTTCCCACTAGCACCTTCCCAATGGCTCACCCAGCTGCAAAGCTAAGAAGGCTTTGCATTTCTCCATGGATAACCAATAAATCTCGCCATTTGTCAGATTTTTTCCCCCTTCTTTCCTTCTTTACTGACTTGCTGTTCTACTGTTACCTCGGCCATGTAGGAGGCAGGTGAAAGCACGGGTTCTTACCAGACTCTGCATTTTCACCCCTTTGTAAACAAACTTAGTCCCTGAATTTGTGAAACAAGGAAAACAACTTAGGTTGTGATCTATTTAGTATCCCAATCACCTGCTCCAAATACTCTCGTGATTTCTCTAGTAATGCAGCCACCTTCTCCAATCCATGTGATGGGGTTTGGCAACCTGCTGCAAATGGGGCAAGACAGTTTGGAGCAGCAGCTTGCAAGACTCTTTTGTACCAGGGAATATTTGCAGGTTTCTACTGCCCAAGAGGCTGGAATTTTGTGCTGGAACCCCAGGGTATCGCTGAAGCAGTTCAGCACTTTGGGAAGCTCCTTTTCCCTCCCAAAGACTCCGTCCTGGGGCCCTCCGGACCCCTTCGGCTGCTCCCCCAACACATCAGTGTGACATGTGGCTGTCCCCATCGCCTGGGGCTGCCAGTGCTCACCTCACACACCCTGCATTGCAATAATCTTATTTTAATGAGCATTAGGACATCACATCATCCACTTCTGCCCACTGCTGCCATTTCACTGGACCTTTGGCTCAGAGATTTATGCCAAACTGAGGCATATAAGACTCTGAGAGTGAGGTTGGAAAGAGAAACACAGCTGAGGTTTGCCTGGCTCTGGAAAACCCAAGGAAGCTGTTGGGCAGCTGTTTTCTTCTTGTTGTGTGCTTGGAGTAAGCAGAGATGCTGAAAATAAGTGGAAAAGAGGGAAGACCTTACTCTATACTGTTTAGAGGATGTGGCTTCATGATTGTATACCAAGCTGGAGTGATATCTGCTTTGCAGGAATTATCTCCTGACATAATGAAATCTGCATACAGGATCTATGGAGCATCTTCAGGATCTATTATAACTACACTCGGATTGTGTGGATGTGATGTGGGTAAGGGCTACAGATTTCTACTTATTTCGCATCTAAAGAGATGGAATACCTGAGAATTTTAGAGCTGCTAATATTTTTGTATCATTATCAGTGGTTAATTCCTCAGGTTTTTACTTTATTGGCTTTTTGAAGAGTGGAAAACATGGGTAAATTAGGCAGCACATGGACAACAGTCATGGCATCTTAGTAACTTGAATTCAAATCAAGCATACCCAATAAAAGAAAGAGAGGTGCTCTCCGTAATAAAGCATTTGGGACTGCTGGCAGATTCTCAAAAAAATGAGGGGGTAGGAAACATTTTAGCAGGGGATAAATGCAGACCTGACAAGAGGAAATATTATACAAAAGCTTCCTCTCAATTTTCTCCCACATGTCACACAACTTGTAAGATGTCTTGTGCAGAAAATGGGAAGAAATGGGAAAAGAAAACACAACATTTCTGTCTCCTGCAATATTGGAAATCCTTGGAAAACTTGGGTCCATTCACTGGAGCTTCAGCCCTGATGAAACACAATGGCTCTAAATGAGCATTTCACAGCCCGATAAAATACCCCTTTCCCAGGTGGAAGTGTAGCTCAGAAAGTACATAAATAACAATATAAGGAATGTAGAATGATTGCTTTGCTTTGCTTTGCTGCAGAAGAGCTGAAGGAGTATATGGTCAGTCACTTGAAAACCTATCTCTGGGGGCTGATCCCTGGAGGATATGCACTTAGATTCGTACGCGAGACCTTAGACAAATTCCTGCCACCGAATGCCCACGAGCTGGTGTCTGGAAAGCTGCACATCATCCTCACCCGCCTGCACGACTGGAGATGTGTGACAGTGTCCGAGTTTGCTTCAAAGGAGGAGCTGATTCAGGTGGGAGCAGCCACAGCCACCCCGTGAGGGAGGAGCTGGGTGACATTTGCTGCCTGGCCATGGCCCACAGCACAAAATCAACAAATGGTTTGGGTGGGATGGGACCTTCAAGCTCATCCAGTTCTACCCTGTCATGGCCAGGGACACCTTCCAGTGTCCCAGGTTGGTCTCAAACCCCACCCAACCTGGCCTTGGATGCTTCCAGGGATGGGGCAGCCACAGCTTCTCTGGGCAACTTCTGCAGAGCCTCAACATCCTCATGGTAAAAATATCTTACAAATATCTAAATCATCCCCCCTTGTAGTTAGAAATCATTACCCAATGCATTATCCTAACAGGTCCTGGTCCACTCTCATACATGCCATGATTTCCATCCCTGCCATCCTCCGAATACAGACAAACTAAAATAATGTTACAATACCAGCTATTTTGACTGCTGCCTGAATTATCCTGAACATGCAGAGAGCAATTTGAGGCATTTCACAGGTTCCCTTCCTACTTCTCTGCCCTGGCTGTGGGTATAAGACAGGGCCTGGTGCCCATTAGTCAGTGGTGCCCACTAACCCAGCTAAGGGCCCTGTTTTGACACACACAGATGAGCCACCCCTCCCAAAGGTAACAGTTTCTGTGGCTCTTTGCTCATCTCTGTCCTTCCCATCTCACCTGCAGGCTGTGACGTGCAGTTGCTTCCTCCTGCCGTATTTTGGGATATTCCCTCCAAAGATCCGTGGGGTGGTGAGTAGCTTTGTGGTCTGAAGACCCTGTCCCAGCTCAGGACAGGGCCCCTCCAGCCTCTGTCCTTTCTCCACTGGAGGCATGAAGGAAGTTTCCACCTGAGTTCACCAGCAATGTAGCTCAAGACTGGGGTCCTCCTGCATCTGCAGAGGGAAGAGGAGGGCTCCAAAATCTCAATTCACTGCACACAGGACTGAGCTTCTCACTGAATTGTCCATTTCCCTGTCAATGGGCTTTCCTCAGCTCCCTTCTGCTCCCCTTTGCTCCCAGTTTCATTGCAGCAGCTTTTTGGGGGAAGGCAGTAGGGCAAGTGCGCACCTGCAGCAGGGGAGCAGCGGGTGGGGCAGTTCCCTGAAGGGGATCTGTGGGAACCCTGAACCTCAGCCTGGTGTGGGCCTGCCTGGGGAACAAGGCCCCCGTCTGCCCGTGTGAACAGCCCTGGGAAGGCTCAGGGCTCCCTGTTCTGCCTCCCAGCGCTACGTGGACGGGGAGCTGGCCATGTGGAAAGCTGACTTCGTGTCCCGCAGCACCATCACCATCTCTTCCTTCGCCGGCGAATACGACATCTGCCCCAAGGATGGCCCTGCTGCCTTCCTGACCTTCCAGCTCTGTGACTCTATCCTACAGATCTCAAAAATGAACATTTGCCGCCTACAGCACATTTTTCAGGTTCCGACTCGTCAGGTGAGCAGCTCCTCCAGGTAGCCAAAGCCATGAGCCCCCTGCAGCAGCCCAGCTGCCCTGACTGCCACCTCCCCTCACAGGTCATAGATCGCTTTTATATCCGGGGCTACCAGGATGCGATCTGCTTCCTAAAACGACTGAGTAAGTGACTGCAAGAGGGGACAGGTAGCTTGGGGGCTTCCCTTACATCCTTGGTGCGCTGACACAAGGAAAGAGATGCTGCCCCAGAGTGACTGGGGCAGACAAATGCCTGCACTCCTGGCACTGCCACAATTCCCTGAGTCCTGGTGGCTCCTGAAGCTGCCTCTGGAGCCACACTCCCCTTTTCTCTGCCACACTGGGCATGACAGAGCTTTTTCCCAGGGAACACAGGTCCCAGGACCTCTAGACTCAAAGACAGGCTCAGGTGCCCTGGGTGGTGTTTGATCAGCCCCTGATGCACAGAGCAGCAATGTCTGGTGATCCCTGAGCCCTGGGGTCATCGGTGTCCCTGATTTCCACTCAGCCCAGGTCATGCCTCACACGGCTGCAGACCTGCCACGTGAGCAACAAGCAGTGAGAGCTACAATCTCTTCCCACCAGGGGATTTCCAGGTGAATTACTTTGAGGGCTTCACACTTTCCTTGGCCCAGGAAGAAACCCTGCACCTGAAGCCACCACTCAGGGGTCTTCACTCCAGAGCCACAGATCATGAGGAGGACACCAGAAAGAATCCAGGGATCAACAAGGCAGTGGATGAAGAGGAATAGGAAGCCCCACACCCAGGAAGGTAAAGAACCAGCACTTCCTTTACCCCATCAATTTTCATGTGACACCTGCCCTGGGCTGTCAGTGCCCACAGAGGCTCTGGGACAGGTGGGAACATCAGCAATGGGAGAAAGTTCCCTCTCGGGTCAGGGATTACAGGTGAGGCCTCACACTGAGCCCTCACCCTCGATTTGGGTCAGCATTGAGGACTTCCTTGGTGGCTGGCTCAGTAGGGCTCCGTGGAGAAGGAGCTCTTTCCATGCAGAATGCCATGTGTTCACTCACCCAGTGAGGTAAGAACAGGTTCTGCCCACACCTCCCTTCAGTAGCTGTGTCTCAATGGTTCACGCTGCCTTGGCTGTGCCAGACAAATGCAAATTTCTCCTTAGGAACTCTCCATGCAGCCAAAGAAATAATTTATGCAAGGAAAGCATATGAGAGCTGCTGGTAAACCTTTTCCTATATAATTTTCAAGCAACACAAAGCAAGTTCAAATACAAAACTTATCATTTTCTGCAATCATATTCCAAATAACGCCCACTGCCATTTTTTTTGCATGGAAAACCAGTGAATCCCCCATTTCAGTTTGTGATTTGTTGTTACTGAAAAATACAAAGAAGCATCCGATAAAATTCAATCTTTCTTTCAATTTTACTCTTTATTTTCTCTTTCATTATGAAAATTTCAATGTTTCAGAATCGATCAGATTAAGTAAAATTACACAGCTTTTTCAGCAGGACAATTATTTTAAATGGAGCCACATAAATTAAATGATAAGTGATGAAAGATGCAATGTGCTATATCTAGAAGGTCTAGAAGAAATGAGAAATATAAAGGGGAAAGACTAGGATCATTACCATTCCAGATCTAAAAGAAAAGTATGGAAAATATTAAATGGAAGGAAGAAAGATACATCCTTTGAGAATAAACCAACTCTCAACCCACTAAGAAATGCAGGACACAGTGTTAGGCTGTAGAAGTTGCTTCCCTGGTGGCTTTTTTAAAGGCTCCATCACTCTGAGCTTTGAGCAGCTTGTGGAAGCAACAAGGTGGGAATGAGGTTTCTCTGGGAGCTGGGCAGCTCTGGGCTGTCAGGAATCTCTGCCTCTGCTGTGCAGCTGGGCCGCAATGTTTTTGACCAGTCTCAGGAGAAAACTTCCTCCTGTGGGAGGAGTGAAGGCTCATTTGTTAGGCCAGAGAGCAATCAAGGGCTGAGTCCAGGCTCTCCATCTCCAGAGCAGAAGCACATCAGATTTTCCAGTTCTGGGAAGCAAAAGCCCTACTGATCAAGGCCAGGAAAAGGCTCTTGCACTCTTTCTCTGTGCAATGCCAGAATATCAGTGATGCTGCCACAGCAGAAGGGGGATAAACTGGGGAACAACTTGTACTTGATTTCCTGTGTCTGCAGCCTGCAATCCCACGAGGCTCAGGCTGCACTAGCAGCTCATCCACAAACACTTCCAGGTTATCCGTGTGCCCAGCAGGACAAGTGCACAAGGAATTGCACCCTCCTTAGTGCCCAGACTGGAAACAGAGGCTGGCATGAAGCACCTGCAGCCCACAGCCAGAGCCACAGGCAGGACTGGGCACGTGCTTGGCTTTGCTGCGCTCAGTTTCACACATCACACTCAAGGACTCCTCCCTCTAGACCTGCAGTGGGATCCAGCTCCAGAGGGAGGAGCTCTGCTGTCTTGGCTTGTCTCCAGACTCTCATCCCATCCACCTCAGGCTTCACATTTCTGATGAGGTTGAAGCCAAATGAGACAAGCAACAGGTCAGGGCTACAGGGGTAATACTTTGAGGATACCAAAACCGGCTGCCATGTAGACAACAGGAGGAAGGGAAGCAGCTCTGACTGGAACCCACTTTGTCCCACAGGATCTGCCAGAGGTGTCTGTCAGATTGACCAGTGTGGTTTTCTTCCCTTTAGGACCAGACTGAAGAGCATTTCTGAGCCAGCTGCTGCGTTTGGCCCCAGTTTCTGCTTTCAAGAGGCAATGAGCAACTTGGAACCCAGCCTGAAAGCTGAGCCTGACCTGCCCCGAGGAGCACATGGACTGTGCCAGCAATGTCTCAGCACAGGCAGGGCCACTGCTCCCACATGATTCCCATGATCCATCCCTAGAGGAGACATTCCAGGCTGCTTCTATCCCCACTGTGTGCAGCTGGGCTTCCTGCTTTGCTTCCTTGGGGTGAAACAAGCTCCTGCACAAGATGATTCCAAGTCTATGCCAAACTTTGCCTCTAGCCACTGCCTCTGGCAAAGCCTCCATTGCCATTAGCGCCAAGCTCATGTCTCCCAGAGGAGACAGCACCAGCTCTGCTTGCTTGAACAGATGAGGGATTAATAAAGCAAAAGCCAGCTGATTGGATTATGAAACTGTTATACTTATTTCTTCCTCATTCCTGCAGGTTTGGAGCAGGAAGATCCTGCTCTGAGACTATTTTAACTTGGGGGCTCCTTGCAGATTGATTTTTCCTAAAGTTCTCCAAGTTGTACAATTGTTTATGATCAAGCACCACATGGGGCAGGTGAGATACACTGGGCAGTTCAAACTGTGCTCCTGTTTGTGGCTGAGGTTTGTAGATACTTTTACTGGATTTGGACGTCCAATTCCTAGATGAGAATTTTCTTTGGGGGATTTAAAAGTCCATTTCCATAGGGTAACTGCCTCAGTCTGACTGAAATGGTAATATCCTGCCTGGAGGTGGGGATGGTGCTTGCAGCAGCCTGGAGAAGGAGCTCTTGGATAAGTGGGAGGGAGCAGAGGTGCAAAAGCAGGTGATGGGCTCATTGTCCCTGCCTGGGGAGGCCTGAGTGTCTCTGAGCCTTTCACTTTCCCCTGTGGCAGGAACAGCTGGATTTGAGCAGCCTGCCTTAGGCTGCTGTGCTTGAGAGGTGTAAATCCATCCAGGATGGTTCAAAGATAGGAGCATACAGGATCCAAAGCAAATGGGATCTTTCAAAATGGCCCATAAAAGTTACAAGGGAACTGGAGCACCTCTCCTATGGAGACAGGCTGAGAAAGTTGGGGCTGTTCAGCCAGGAGAAGAGAAGGTTGGATGGACACCTCACAGCCCCTTCCAGGAGCTGAAGGGGCAACAGAGAAGCTGGAGAGGGACCCTTCATCATGAACTGCAGGGACAGGACACGGGTCAGTGTCTGCCCACTGCCAGAGGGCAGGGATAGATGGGCTATTGGGAAGGAATTCTTCCCTGGGAGTGTGGGCAGACGCAGGCCCAAGGTGCCCAGATCAGCTGTGCCAGACTCTGGATCCCTGCAGTGTCCAAGGCCAGGTTGGACGGGGCATGGAGCAGCCTGGCATAGTGAAGGTGTCCCTGAAGGGGATGGGACTCGATGAGCTTTTAGGTCCCTTCCAACCCAAACCATTCTGAGATTCTGTGATCTACTTTTCAAGTATCTTTCTGGCATAATACTGTGTTCCTAAGGGTCCACATATGCTAAGGAATCTCTTCTAGGCTGAAATTCTCTTGTGTCTACACAAACAGCTTCCAGCTGAAAGTGATCTGCTCAAACGTCTCCTTATCCTCACCCTATGGCAGTAAGTGGAAGAAGATGAGCTTTAAAGCCCCTTCCTACTCAAACCAATCTGAGATTCTCTAAATCCTCCATGATTTGGGAGCACTAGCACACTGTGGGTGTTTGTGACAACAGGCCCAGCTTCATCATCTGTGACAGACAGGGTCTGGGCTGAGCAGAGAGAATGTAACATCATTGGGGAAGAAAGTCTTAATTAATAGCAATCAGCACAAATTACCCACGTTTCTAAGGGCTCCCACGATGGATGCCCAGGGCCGAGGCTTGCTGCGGCTGCCATGTTGGCAAAGGACAGGAGTGAGGGCAGGAGGAACAGCAGAGCCCTCAGTGCCCTGGAAATGGGAACGGCCGAGCTTTCAGAGCAACGGGGGCAGGAATGACTGAGCCCTCAAAGCAACGGGAACAGCTGAGCCCTCAGAGCACTGGGGGCAGGAACGGCTGAGCCCTCAGTGCCCAGAAGCAACGAGACCGGCCAAGCCCAAAGAGCCCTGGAAACGGCAACGGCTGAATCCTCAGAGCACTGGAAATGGCAATGGCAGAGCCCTCAGAGCAATGAGGGTGGGAACAGCCCAGCCCTCAGAGCAGCGGGAACGGGGAATGGCCGAGCCCACAGAGCAACAGAGACAGGAACGGCTGACCCCTCAAAGTAACGGGAATGGCTGAGCCCTCAGAGCAACGGGAATGGCTGAGCCCTCAGAGCAACGGGGGCAGGAATGGCCGATCCCTCAGAGCAACGGGAGTGCAAATAGCTGATCCCTCAGTGCCCAGAGAGCGGGAACGGCCAAGCCCAAAAAGAGCCCTGGACATGGCAACGGCCGAGCCCTCAGAGCAACGGGGGGGGGGAGAACGGCTGAGCTCTCAGAGCAATGGGGGTGGGAACGACTGAGCCCTCAGACCCCGGGAGCAGGAACAGTTGAGCCCTCAGAGCACTGGAAATGGAAACGGCCAAGCCCTCAGAGCTACGCGGGCTGGAATGGCTGAGACCTCAGAGCAGCGGGAGAAGCGAGCCCTAACCAGGGGCACCTGAACCCGGAAAAATGGGGTTAATCCTGAAATTGGGAAACAAGGAAAGGTACTTGGGTGGTGATTTATTTAATAATCCAGCAACCTTCTCCAATCCCTGTGATGGGGTTTGGCAATCTGTTGTAAATGGGGCAAGAGAGTTTGGAGCAGCAGCTTGCAAGACTCTTTTGTACCAGGGAATATTTGCAGGTTTCTACTGCCCAAGAGGCTGGAATTTTGTGCTGGAACCCCAGGGTATCGCTGAAGCAGTTCAGCACTTTGGGAAGCACCTTTTCCCTCCCAAAGACTCCGTCCTGGGGCCCTCCGGACCCCTTCGGCTGCTCCCCCAACACGTCAGTGTGACATGTGGCTGTCCCCATCGCCTGGGGCTGCCAGTGCTCACCTCACACACCCTGCATTGCAATAATCTTATTTTAATGAGCATTAGGACATCACATCATCCACTTCTGCCCACTGCTGCCATTTCACTGGACCTTTGGCTCAGAGATTTATGCCAAACTGAGGCATATAAGACTCTGAGAGTGAGGTTGGAACGAGAAACACAGCTGAGGTTTGCCTGGCTCTGGAAAACCCATTGAAGCTGTTGGGCAGCTGTTTTCTTCTTGTTGGGGTTCTTGGAGTTAGCAGAGATGCTGAAAATAAGTGGAAAAGAGGGAAGACCTTACTCTATACTGTTTAGAGGATGTAGTTCCTTGATTGTATACCAAGCTGGAGTGTTTTCTGCTTTGCAGGAATTGTCTCCTGACATAATGAAATCTGCATACAGGATCTATGGAGCATCTTCAGGATCTATTATAGCTACAGCAGCATTGTGTGGATGTGATGTGGGTAAGGGCTACAGATTTCTGTTTCTTTCTGTCTAAAGAGATGGAATACCTGGGAATTTTACAGTTGCAAAAGATTTTTGTAACATTATCACTGGTTAATTCCTCAGATTTTTACTTTATTGGCTTCTTGAAGAGTGGAAAACATGGGTAAATTAGGCAGCACAGAGAAAAGAGAGTCTATAAATTCATGGCATCTTATTAACTGGAATTCAAGGCAAGCATATCCGATAAAAGAAAGAGAGGTGCTCTCCCTGATAAGGCATTTGGGATTCTTGGTAGATTCCCAAAAAAAAAGGGGACACAAATCACATTAGCCAGGTCATAGATGCACACCTAGCAGGAGGAAATGTTATAGAAAGGCTTCCTGTCCATTTTCTCTCACATGTCCACCAACTTTTAATATGCCTTGTGCAGAAAGTGGGAAGAAATGAGAAAAGAAAACAAACACTTCTACCTTCTGCCATATTGGAAGTCCTTGGAAAACTTCGGTCCACTCATTGGAGCTTCAGACCTGATGAATCACAATGGCTCTTAAATGAGCATTTTGCAGCCTAGTAGAATACCCCATCCATTCCCAGGTGGAAGTGTAGCTCAGAAAGTACATAAATAACAATATAAGGGATGTAGAATGATTGGTTTGCTTTGCTTTGCTTCAGATGAGATAATTGAGTACTTCCTCAGTCGCTTGAAAATCTCTCTCTGGGGGCTGGTCTATGGAGGAAGGGTACCTAGCCTCTTATGGGAGACCTTAGACAAATTCCTGCCTCCGAATGCCCACGAGCTGGTGTCTGGAAAGCTGCACATCATCCTTACCCGCCTGCACGACTGGAGATGTGTGACAGTGTCCGAGTTTGCTTCAAAGGAGGAGCTGATTCAGGTGGGAGCAGCCACAGCCACCCCGTGAGGGAGGAGCTGGGTGACATTTGCTGCCTGGCCATGGCCCACAGCACAAAATCAACAAATGGTTTGGGTGGGATGGGACCTTCAAGCTCATCCAGTTCCACTCTGTCTTGGCCAGGGACACGTTCCACTGTCCCAGGTTGGTCTCAAGCCCCATCCAACTTGGACTTGGATGCTTCCAGGGATGGGGCAGCCACAGCTTCTCTGGGCACCCTGTGCAGGGCATCAACACCCTCATGGTAAAAATTATCTTCTCAGTACCTAAATCTCCTGCCTTGTAGTTAGAAACCATCAACCCTTCTTTTAATCTGACAGGCCTTGGTCCATTCTAGACTATGACCTGATTTCTGTCCTTGCCTCCCGCTGAATGCAGACAAACTAAAATAATTTTTAAATATCAGACATTCTAAATGATGTCTGAGTTATCTTGAACATGCAGTGACCAATTTGAGGCATTTCACAGGTTCCCTTCCTACTTCTCTGCCCTGGCTGTGGGTATCAGACAGGGCCTGGTGCCCATTAGTCAGTGGTGCCCACTAACCCAGCTAAGGGCCCTGTTTTGGCACACACAGATGAGCCACCCCTCCCAAAGGTAACAGTTTCTGTGGCTCTTTGCTCACCTCTCCCATTTCACCCACAGGCTATGACGTGCAGTTGCTTCCTCCCGCTGTATTTTGGGGTTTTCCCTCCAAAGTTCCGTGGGGTGGTGAGTAGCTTTGTGGTCTGGAGACCCTATCCCAGCTCAGGACAGGGCCCCTCCAGCCTCTGTCTTTTCTCCACTGGTGGCATGAAGGAAGTTTCTATCTGAGTTTACCACCAACGTAGCTCAAGGCTGGGGTCCTCCTGCGTCTGCAGGGGGGAAGAACAGGGCTCCAAAATCTCAATTCACTACAGACAGGACTGAGCTTCTCACTGAATTGTCCATTTCCCTGTCAATGGGCATTCCTCAGCTCCCTTCTGCTCCCCTTTGCTCCCAGTTTCATTGCAGCAGCTTTTTGGGGGAAGGCAGTAGGGCAAGTGCGCACCTGCAGCAGGGGAGCAGCGGGTGGGGCAGTTCCCTGAAGGGGATCTGTGGGAACCCTGAACCTCAGCCTGGTGTGGGCCTGCCTGGGGAACAAGGCCCCCGTCTGCCCGTGTGAACAGCCCTGGGAAGGCTCAGGGCTCCCTGTTCTGCCTCCCAGCGCTACGTGGACGGGGAGCTGGCCATGTGGAAAGCCGACTTCGTGTCCCGCAGCACCATCACCATCTCTGCCTTCGCCGGCGAATACGACATCTGTCCAAGGGATGGCCCCGCTGCCTTCCTGGCCTTCCAGCTCTCTGATTCTATCTTCCAGATCTCAAAAAAGAATATTTGCCGCTTATTGTACGTTTTTCAGGTTCCCACTCGTCAGGTGAGCAGCTCCTCCAGGTAGCCAAAGCCATGAGCCCCCTGCAGCAGCCCAGCTGCCCTGACTGCCACCTCCCCTCACAGGTCATGGACCAGTTTTATATCCAGGGCTACCAGGACGCGATCTGCTTCCTAAAACGACTGAGTAAGTGACTGCAGGAGGGGACAGGTAGCTTGGGGGCTTCCCTTACATCCTTGGTGCGCTGACACAAGGAAAGAGATTCTGTCCCAGAGTGACTGGGGCAGACAAATGTCTGCACTCCTGGCACTGCCACAATTCCCTGAGTCCTGGTGGCTCCTGAAGCTGCCTCTGGATCCACACTCCCCTCTTCTCTGCCACACTGGGCATAACAGAGCTTTTTCCCAGGGAACACAGGTCCCAGGACCTCTAGACTCAAAGACAGGCTCAGGTGCCCTGGGTGGTGTTTGATCAGCCCCTGATGCACAGAGCAGCAATGTTTGGTGATCCCTGAGCCCTGGGGTCATCAGTGTCCCTGATTTCCACTCAGCCCAGGTCATGCCTCACACGGCTGCAGACCTGCCACGTGAGCAACAAGCAGTGAGAGCTGCAATCTCTTCCCACCAGGGGATTTCCAGGTGAATTACTTTGAGGGCTTCACACTTTCCTTGGCCCAGGAAGAAACCCTGCACCTGAAGCCACCACTCAGGGGTCTTCACTCCAGAGCCACAGATCATGAGGAGGACACCAGAAAGAATCCAGAGATCAACAAGGCCGTGGATGAAGAGGAATAGGAAGCCCCACACCACCTTTACCACCCCCAGGAAGGTAAAGAACCAGCACTTCCTTTACCCCATCAATTTTCATGTGACACCTGCCCTGGGCTGTCAGTGCCCACAGAGGCTCTGGGACAGGTGGGAACATCAGCAATGGGAGAAAGTTCCCTCTCGGGTCAGGGATTACAGGTGAGGCCTCACACTGAGCCCTCACCCTCGATTTGGGTCAGCATTGAGGATTTCCTTGGTGGCTGGCTCAGCAGGGCTCTGTGGAGAAGGAGTTCTTTCCATGCAGAATGCCATGTGTTCACTCACCCAGTGAGGTAAGAACAGGTTCTGCCCACACCTCCCTTCAGTAGCTGTGTCTCAAGGGTTCACGCTGCCTTGGCTGTGCCAGACAAATGCAAACTTCTCCTTTGGAGCACTGGAGGCAGCCAAAGAAATACTTATTGCAAGGAAAGAATATGAGAGCTCCAGGTAAACATCTTGCTATATCATTTTCAAGCAACACAAGGCAAGTTTAAATACAAAAATTTTTGTTTTCAGCAATCATATTCCAAATAATGCCCGCTCCCATTTTTTTGCATGGAAATTCAGTGAATCTTTGTCATTTCAGTTTTCACTTTTTGATTACTGAAAAATACAAAAAAGCATCCGATAAAATGCAATCTTTCTTTCAATTTTACTCTTTATTTTCTCTTTCCTTATGAATCTTTCAACGTTTTAGCATTGATCAGATTAAGTAAAATTACACAGCTTTTTGAACAGGACAATTCTTTAAATGGAGCCCCATGAATGAGATGATAAGTGATGAAAGACACAATGTGCTATATCTAGAAGGTCTAGAAGAAATGAGAAATATAAAGGGGAAAGACTAGGACCATTACCATTCCAGATCTAACAAGATAAGTATGGAAAACATTAAATGGAAGCCAGAAAGATACTTCCTTTGAGAATAAACCAACTCTCAACGCACTAAGAAATGCAGGACACAGTGTTAGGCTGTAGATGTTGCTTCCCTGGTGGCTTTTTTAAAGGCTCCATCACTCTGACCTTTGAGCAGCTTGTGGAAGCAACGAGGTGGAAATGAGGTTTCTTTGGGAGCTGGGCAGCTCTGGGCTGTCAGGAATCTCTGCCTCTGCTGTGCAGCTGGGCTCCAATGTTTTTGACCAGTCTCAGGAGAAAACTTCCTCCTGTGGGAGGAGTGAAGGCTCATTTGTTAGGCCAGAGAGCAATCAAGGGCTGAGTCCAGGCTCTCCATCTCCAGAGCAGAAGCACATCAGATTTTCCAGTTCTGGGAAGCAAAAGCCCTACTGATCAAGGCCAGGAAAAGGCTCTTGCACTCTTTCTCTGTGCAATGCCAGAATATCAGTGATGCTGCCACAGCAGCAGGGGGATAAACTGGGGAACAACTTGTACTTGATTTCCTGGACAAGTGTCTGCAGCCTGCAATCCCACGAGGCTCAGGCTGCACTAGCAGCTTATCCACAAGCACTTGCAGGTTATCTGTGTGCCCAGCAGGACAAGTGCACAAGGAATTGCACCCTCCTTAGTGCCCAGACTGGAAACAGAGGCTGGCATGAAGCACCTGCAGCCCACAGCCAGAGCCACAGGCAGGACTGGGCACGTGCTTGGCTTTGCTGCGCTCAGTTTCACACATCACACTCAAGGACTCCTCCCTCTAGACCTGCAGTGGGATCCAGCTCCAGAGGGAGGAGCTCTGCTGTCTTGGCTTGTCTCCAGACTCTCATCCCATCCACCTCAGGCTGCACATTTCTGATGAGGTTGAAGCCAAATGAGACAAGCAACAGGTCAGGGCTACAGGGGTAATACTCTGAGGATACCAAAACCAGCTGTCATGTAGACAACAGGAGGAAGGGAAGCAGCTCTGACTGGAATCCACTTTGTCCCACAGGATCTGCCAGAGGTGTCTGTCAGATTGACCAACGTGGTTTCCTTCCATTTAGGACCAGGCTGAAGAGCATTTCTGAGCCCGCTGCTGCCTTTGGCCCCAGTTTCTGCTTTCAAGAGGCAATGAGCAACTTGGAAACCATCCTGAAGGCTGAGCCTGACCTGCCCCAAGGAGCACATGGACTGTGCCAGCAATGTCTCAGCACAGGCAGGGCCACTGCTCCCACATGATTCCCATGATCCATCCCTAGAGGAGACATTCCAGGCTGCTTCTATCCCCACTGTGTGCAGCTGGGCTTCCCACTTTGCTTCCTTGGGGTGAAACAAGCTCCTGCACAAGATGATTCCAGTCTATGCCAAACTTTGCCTCTAGCCACTGCCTCTGGCAAAGCCTCCATTGCCATTAGCTCCAAGCTCATGTCTCCCAGAGGAGACAGCACCAGCTCTGCTTGCTTGAAAAGATGAGGGATTAATAAAGCAAAACCCAGATGATCGGAATACTCAATTCTGTAAATATTTATTTCTTCCTCATTCCTGCAGGTTTGGAGCAGGAAGATCCTGCTCTGAGACTATTTTAACTTGGGGGGCTCCTTGCAGATTGATTTTTCCTAAAGTTCTCCAAGTTGTACAATTGGTTATGATCAAGCACCACATGGGGCAGGTGAGATACACTGGGCAGTTCAAACTGGGCTCCTGTTTGTGGCTGAAGTTTGTAGATACTTTTACTGGATTTGGACATCCAATTCCTAGATGAGAATTTTCTTTGGAGGATTTAAAAGCCCATTTCCATAGGGTAACTGCCTCAGTCTGACTGAAATGGTAATATCCTGCCTGGAGGTGATGATGGTGCTTGCAGCAGCCTGGAGAAGGAGCTCTTGGATAAGTGGGAGGGAGCAGAGGTGCAAAAGCAGGTGATGGGCTCATTGTCCCTGCCTGGGGAGGCCTGAGTGTCTCTGAGCATTCCACTTTGCCCTGTGGCAGGAACAGCTGGATTTGAGCAGCCTGCCTTAGGCTGCTGTGCTTGAGAGGTGTAAATCCATCCACGATGGTTCAAATACAGGAGCACACAGGATCCAAAGCAAATGGGATAAGATGGCCCATAAAAGTTACAAGGGAACTGTAGCACCTCTCCTATGGAAACAGGCTGAGAAAGTTGGGGCTGTTCAGCCAGGAGAAGAGAAGGTTGGATGGACACCTCACAGCCCCTTCCAGGAGCTGAAGGGGCAACAGAGAAGCTGGAGAGGGACTCCTGATCAGGAACTGCAGGGACAGGACACGGGTCAGTGTCTGCCCACTGCCAGGGGACAGCGATAGATGGGCTATTGGGAAGGAATTCTTCCCTGGGAGGGTGGGCAGGCCCAGGCCCAAGGTGCCCAGATCAGCTGTGCCAGACTCTGGATCCCTGCAGTGTTCAAGTCTAGGCTGGACAGGGCTTGAAGCAACCTGGGATAGTAAAGATATCCCTGCCATGGCAGGGAATTTATCTATGTGATCTTTAATGTCCCTTTTAACCCAAACTATTTCATGACTTATAAGTATCCAGGTTTCTTTTAGCAAATCCATTCCAGGGAAGGTATTCCCAAGTCACTTATTTGAACTAAAGATGGCAGAAGACAGAATATTGCTCTTTTGCTCAGCCCTCCTAGTTAACTTTGAGTCTGATTACATCAAAGCTGCCTTCAGCTACTCCCCCCATTAATTTCTGCAGTCTCCACAACCCTTTGCATGAAACTTCCCTCTGTTCCATTTCTCCTTGTCCAATGAAACAGGCTATTTACTCTAATAAACAGCTGCTGTTCTTGGGATCCATTTGTTGCCTGTTGGGAACCAACAAACAGGGGATACACAGGTGGGCCAAAGCCAACCCACAGCTTCTGATATGCAGCACAATTTTTGGATAATTAAGAGTGCTGCTGATTAATTCTGTGTGCAGACCAGTGACACAGGGTGTGTTTGCCTGGGCCATGATCTGTGGTGGCTGTGACTTACAGACAATTGCATGAGAAGAATTCATGTATTTGTGAAATGTCAGGAGATGCAGCCTGCAGAACTCGGAAGTAGGGGGAAATTAATCTTTATATTCCTCCATCCTTCTGCACAGCTGCAAGTTCCAGGGGAATCCAAATGCACTTCCACCTCCACAGGCAGGAGAAGCAGGGCTTTGGGGAGGTGTGAAGCTCAAGAATTGATAATTGGTAAAAAAAACCTAAGGGAACTGTAGAAAAATTAATTCCTGCCCAGTATGGTGCTCCCTAAGGCTTTTCTCTCTCTCTGAGGAATCTCTCTTGAAGTTTTTCAGTGTGAGGAAAACACTAAAAACATGGCATTTCCTGGCAACTGCCCGCCCTATAATCTGCATTAAAGCATGGAAGAGATGCTGCTGGTGGAGAGGAGATGGAGTGGGCAGGGAAAGGACTGGGCTCTGAGGTCTGCAGGTGAAGCTGCCCCATGGCCCCTGCAGCCTGGGGTGGGTCACAGGAGCAGCACTGGAGCTTTTTCTTCGCCCTCATGGAAAAGCAGGTGAGGCCAGAGCAGGGGCACTGCAGTGGCAGCACTGCAGATAGAGCCAGACAGGTTCTGAAGAAAGAAATACTCCATGAAAATTCCCTCGAGAACCAGCAGCCGTGCTGGTGTTGCCCACCATATTCCAAGGCAGCGCTTCAGACCCCCAGGGCACCGCTGGACAATCCTTGTTACCTGTGGGAACAAGGTGAGAGCTGAGGCAGGGTCGAGCTACTGACAGGGATAAGCAGCCGCCAGGAATGTTTGACTCCAAAGGATTTTCTCACAGCTGAGGAGTTTGCAGCTGCCTCAGGGCAAAATCATTCTGAGTCTCTTGGGTGGCTGCACAGGAGGGAACTTGCAAGCGGATTTTGGGAGGATATGCTTTAAATCCCTGAGAGCTTAGTGCCAGAACATCTCTCAAGATCTTGGTGAATGTGCCTGGTGTCCTGCCAGGACAGAGCCCAGCACAACACAAATGTATTGCAGTAGGGAGGCGGCACTAAGCTGGTTTGTAGCTTCTTTGAAATATCAAAATAATATCACAGGGATAAAAAAAATAGCTACTTTTAATGTGGGCTACTCCAGATTTGGAGTTTTTAGCCACACTCACCATCAGTGACCCAGTGGGTGAGATTCCCAAAGTCTCCCTGTTCTGCACCCTTCTCTCTTTATGCTGAGGGTCTGCAGCCCCCCAGCCCCTCACCTCCTGTCCACAGATGTCTTAGGCAAACCAGGCACCAAGGTTTGGAGGAGCTTGTGGAGTCGTTCTACCAGGGACCTGACACCTTCCAGCAGCCCCCACACCTTCTTCACCCTGCAAAAGCAAAGTACATGGGCTGAGTTTAATGATGGCTGAAGGCAGCAAAAGGGGAGGGCATTCATAGTAAATGCACACTGTAATAATCTTTTCCATAACCAAGAGATGCTGTGGCATTCCTGCCAGCCCCACCCGCTCTCCCTTGGATCTTGCCTTCAGGAAACACCAAATGCCTCCATGTGTCCCTTCAGCTGTCCCACCACTGCTAAAGGCACAGCCCCTGGTTTGTGTGTCATTCCCTCATGCCCCTGTTGGGATGTTCTTACCCCTTCCTGAACAAGGCTGGGAGCCTGTATGGCTGCAGCAGGACCTTCGCCAGTGGGTCCTGCAGTCCATTCACCTGCTCCTTCTTCCACAAGCCTGCACCCAGGAATGACAGCACAGAAGGAAATAAAGACCAGTAATTACAAACAGTTAAATAAATGCAATAACTCCTCTTGCCCAGCTTAGGTAGGTAATGAAGCCCAGGCCAAAGTCCAGCTGGAGTCACTCTTACAGTGTCTCTTTGCAATAGAAATATTTAATAAATAACTCAGTAATGTCTTAAATATAACACTGCTGCTCTTGAAGGCTGCAGCAGCCCTAAACCAAACCTGAGCACCCCAAATCCTCTACCTGGCAGGAAGTAAGGGGTCAGGCACTGAGGGACCCTTTTGCTCAGGCCGGAGTGTGTCCCATTGGATTTTGCAGAGTCATTCTTCCCACAGGTGCTGCCGAAGCGGAAATTGCCATCAAAGTAGTTAAAGCCAAAGGCATCTGGGAGATACAGAGAGAAGGGATTGGTGTTTGTCTGTGTCACACCAAGGTGCCCCTTGGGTCCTGGGGTGCCACTTACTGTTCCTGTACAGGAAAAGGGCTGTGTCCTGGTAGCCCTGGGAGAAAATGTCGTTCAAGACCTGCAAGGAGAAACACTTGAGGTTATTAAAGAGCCCTGACCCCAGTACAACAGGATCTATCCAAAGCTGTTTGACTGTGGAGGGCTGGGATGGCTCATTTGGGAAGGCAGCAAGCACTGGTTGGTTTCCAACCACCACAGCACCAGTAAGAGAAACACAGAATGGTTTGGGTTGGAAGGGGCCTTAGAGATCACCTGGTTTTTTCTGGTCCTTTGCAGGTTGTGGACTCCATCCCAAGCTGGCCACCCATCATCACTGTCCCTTCCCCAAAATGTACTGCAAAAACAATGGGTGCTACCCTCTCCCTTTGAAATACCATTAATTAACAGTGGAGATTGAGCTGAACCTTAAATCTTGAGCAGGCAGGAGCTGCATTAATCTTTTCACCACAACTAAGCTGGGAGAAGCCCTGGTGGTCTCACCATGGTGCTGGGTGGAAAGAGAGCGTAGCTGATCCTGCACAGGTTCTCTATGGAGATCTGGATGCTGCCGTTGAAGATCTGGAAGCAGAAGAAGATGGCGGGGCAGTCGCGGGGGCAGATGTCCAGCTCGCCGGTGAACGGGGACACGGTGATCACGGGCTCCTCCAGGCTGGACACGGGCTGCAGGCCAGTGAAACCTCCGTCCACGTAGCGCTGGGGAGGAGCACAGGGATCTCACAGACATGTTTAATGAAAAATCCTTTCCTTAGGATTTTTCTCCTGAGAAGCTGAGAGGCCTCAGGAACAAAATGTAAGCAATGATTATCTGCTGCTGTGGAATGCAACAGGTGGATCTGTGACTGATCTCATGTGGTTGTTTCTAATTAATGGCCAGTCACCGTCAGCTGTCTCGGACTCTCTGTTCAGTCACAAAATTTTATTATCATTCCATTCTTTTCCCTTGTTGGCCTTCTGATGAAATATTTTCTTGTATTCTTTTGGTATAGTTTTTACACCAAAACTATAATATAATATAATATAATATAATATAATATAATATAATATAATATAATATAATATAATATAATATAAATGATGTAATGTAACATAACATAATGTAACGTAATATATATATTAGTATATATGATATATGATATATCATATATCATATATCATATATACATAATTTCCTTTAATATAATATATATCATAAAATAGTAAATCAGCCTTCTGAAACACGGAGTCAAGATTCTCATCTCGTCCTGGGACCCCTGTGAACATCACCACAGAGGGAGGGTTTGCTCTGGGGGCCTTTGCAGTGTCACTGAGTTGGGCGCCAGCAGCTGCACAGGTGACACTCCTGTCTTGAGCCCATCCCAGCTTGTCCTCCCTTCCCACTTCCAACAGCACTGTGTCCCACCTGTGCTCTTTATGCCTTTGCCAGCTCCTTCCCCTGCCCTGCCTGTGGCACCCAGCCAGCTCCTCAACCAGGTCTGCAATCCACAGCAGTTATTAAAATGGAAATATAATTATTTTCATTCACAAAGCTTTGTACAACAGTTTTTGGCAGTCAAGAGCCAATTCAGACATCACTGAATGCACAGTGTTGTATAACTTTTCAAGTCCTGAGCTCGAGCAGCAGGGCCCTCATGTTTAATAACTGCCTGCAGATTCATGAGGTATTACATACTGGGCAAGGAAAATGTCAATTGCTCTATTCCAAAAGGAATCTGGATTTACCACCTCCCTCAGTGGGATTGGAAGTTGCAGCTGATGGAATTAGATGTTGTTGAAATAACAACAGAGAGGCCTCACAGAGCAATCACAGACCTGGGGATGTGTTGGGTTGGACGGCACCTTAAAGCTCATTTCATTCCACCCCCTGCAATGGGCAGGGACACCTTCCACTATCCCAGGTTGCTCCAAGCCATGTCCAACCTGGCCTTGAACATTTCCAGGGGCCTCAGAGACCCCAAAGGGGCTTCAAGAGAGTTGAAGTGACAGGACAAGGGGCAATGGCTTCTCACTGCCATTAGGGTTAAATGAATATTGGGGAGATATCTTTTCCGGTGAGGATGGTGAAGCCCTGCACAGGTTGCCCAGAAAACACTGCTGAGCTCCTCCTTCGCTCCCTCAGACAGGCAGAGCAGGGAAATGCTCAGGGCTGGGGGAGGATCCTCCCACAAACTCTGGATGTCTCAGCTGTGCAAGTCAGCACCTGAGCCGAGGGATGAACCTGCCCTGCAGCCAGGCCCTGCCCAGGATAACTGGATTGTGTCTCAAAGTCCCCACTGTGGGCGTCCTCTTATCTCACTCAGAGATCTGCAAGGTCATCCATGCTCTGTCCATGGGCAAAGCAGGAGAGGGCTCTCCAGATGGCAATTCCACCCAGCTGTCATCTTAGGATGTGGTGAAGAATAAGCTGATGGGCTTCATGATCCTCCATCAACTAAAGGAAAAGCCTGGACACACCTATCCCTCCTTGTTCTGTATATTCCTCCTTTACAGAGGAGTGTAAAGTTCAAATCAAGAACACCCTGCTGGGAGTGTGTGTTTTAGGGGAAATATCACTCACCACTCCTCGGTAGGATGGAGGGATGAATCCGCAGTAAATTGGAAGAAAGCAGCTGCAGAGGAGAGCCTGGGGAGGAGAGGGATTGCAGAAGTCAATGTTCCTGTCAAAGTTATTCTACACAAAAGCTGTTGACGTGGTGCCTGAAAATTCAGCCTTGACAAAATCTGGAACCAGGCTGTTGGTGCCACCTGGACTTTGCTGGGGACTGTGGCAAGAAAGGCCACATCTGATTTCACTGAAGTGGAAACACTTCTCTAGAGCAGGGCACAACACTGCATTTTTAAAATTTTATAGCTGCCAGAATTAATAGTTGTAAATCTACATGTCTGTGTCCAACACTGCCCTTTGATGGTGGCAAGCTGAAGCTTTGGGGCCAATTTCCATCTTTGCAGGTTTTTGGACAAAACCAAGACACCCTCACAAGGTGTCCTCACCCTGATGGGATTTGTCAGTGGTAAAGCCACTTCTGGGACATTTGGAATCATTTCTCACCCAATCTCATCAGTTGGGAATAAGCACCCCAGGCTCTTGGGCTACCTAGAGGAGGCACCATGGGGTGAACTTCAACAGCTCCATGGTGCTGCATCCTCTACTGTCTCCCTGGGACGAGGGGCCCAGGACCTCAGGGTCAACTCTGTTAGGACTTTACCCTGGGATTCTGCCCCCTAGCAGATAATTTACTGGTTAATGAGCTGCTTGTTGTTCAGCAGCAGCTTTGTCCAGCTCTTTCCTCCCAGGAAAGTGCTGAGGCAACAAGAAAACCATTGCCAGATGGCTGAGGAGAGACCTGCAGGGAGAGCTGAGAGGTCACATCAGCACTGACAGGGCTCTGCAAAGTCACTACCAGAGCCCCAACATCAGCTCTGTGAGGCTGCAAACAAACCTGCTGCTTTTTTTAGCATGATTTGTTCCATCTGATCCTGGAACTCAAACCTTCCTCCCCAGGCTCATGGAGCCCATTGTGGTGGTACCACAGCTGTGGCAGAGCCTCCTGAATCTCTCCCCATCTCAGGTAGAAAAAGTGCAGTTAAAGCCGCCAGCACTTGGGACATGTCCATATTCAGGTCTGTGTACCTGAATGAGCTCCTCCTTGGAGCTGAACTCCGAGGCCATGACGTTCTGGCCGTCCACCACCCGTGTCAGGGAGATGTGCAGCCTCCCTGAGGCCAGCAGGTAGGAATCCTCCGGCAGCATCCGCTGCAGGACAGTCTTGAGATTGGCCAGCAAGCTGCACTTGGGAGAGAGGGGGCCCAGGATGGTTTTCCTGACTTCTGCTGCCATTGCAAAGAAAAACTCCTTGAGGTCATCTGAAAGAAGATGAGAAGGTCAATATGCCTGCTTCACTAACAGTTATATTTTAAATCCTATTTTTAACACTCCTCACAAATAAAGCTTCTTGCAGCTCCTCTGTGTTACCCCAGGATGATAGTGCTGCTACAGTGGGGAATGTTGAGGCAGGGCAGAAAGTGGAGCATGATCCCCATAATGTCCTCAAAGGACATCATGTCTTTGTGTGACCCCACTGGTGAAATCCCCACCTGCACCAGAGATGGGGCCTCAAGATGTTCCTGGTCAGGATTAGGGAAAGGCTCCAGAGAGCCCCAGGAAGGGGGACACTGATTTATCCATGACAACGTGACTTGCACAACAAATTCCTGCTCTCCACCTCCAGTTTTCCACATGAGCAGCCCCAGCTTTACAAGGGAGCTGGGCTGGCTCCTGGGTGAGGATGAGGGGCACCTCTTCTGCTCAGGGCTTTCCTGCAAGCCAGGTGTCCTGGCTCCACATTGCTGGGATTCCTAACTCACCTGAGCTCAGGGGAGGTGTTAATAGCCATGACATGTGTCTGCACATCCCAGGAGCTGGGTTAAAGGTGCAGAACCCTGGAGCCCCAGCTGAGGGCTCAGGAGACTCCAGGTTTTAAAGTGATGGAGAGGAAGAGGAGTGCAGCAAACCCTGCAGGCAGCCTGATCCCATAGAGGGAATTTAGTTCCTTTGCTGACATGGAGGTCTCACCTGGGGGAACACCCCACCTGCGGGGTTAAACCCTTGCAGTGACAGCTTGTCCAGCACCAAAGCTGCAAAGAATTGTCCTTGCACCCAGGGTGGGACCCTGCACCAGCACAAGGCCACGGGCCTGGCTCAGCACCAAGGCTTTGCAGGGACAGAGGTTTCCGTGCGGTCTCGTGGGATTGTGTGGACGGACAGACGGATTAGGTGCAGTGTCCTGAGGGCAACTGGAGCCACACAGGCGTTAAGAGGGGTTATGTGTGTTAGAGCAGATGCTGAGGCCACACGGGGCCACGATTAACGCTGGGCAGGTTTGCACAGAGGGGATGCTGAAAGAGCCAGACCTCCAGGGATGTGGGGCATGCCCAGGTCTCTGTCTGCCTGCTCTGTGTCCTGGAAATAGGGGAAAACATGGAAAACCTGCCCACAAAAACTGCTGGGTAAGAGGTGAGAGCCAAGCCCAGGTTTGCAGAGCCAGTGAAGGATGAGTCTGGCAGCAATGTGACTGTCCCTGCCTGCACCAGCTGGGTGACAAGCATGTCCCCACGAGGTGGCTGGCGGGGTCACAGAGGACAGCCTGGCTCTGGGAGCTCAGAGCTCCTCAGGCAGCCTGGGGCAGAGGACAGGCACCTGACTGCAGCCACTGTGGGACACCAAACACACCTTTCACCTTTCTGACCCAGTCATCCTCATTATGACTATGACAGAGCTTGTGCCACATTCATTTTCCTTGTTAGAAATCTGACCAGAGTTATCACTGTCCAAAGGGTCTTTTCTTCCTCTGGGGAAGATATTTTGGGCACAAGATCATCTCAGCCCCTCTAAGTGGAAGCTGCCTTCCACCTCCAGAGAAGCAGATGCCCAGTTCAGGACTGGTGCCCCTGGCAAGAGCAGCTGCTGAATGTATTTTTACTGCTGGACAGCCCCAGCTCCATCTATTACAGCAGCAGGAGGAACCAGAAATTTTGGGGCCCTTGCTTACTTGTGGAGGAGTTCATCCCCACGTGGGCAGAAATGTTCCTTTCTGCCTTATCTAAACATATTTGCCAATGTTTTGAATTATTTTTAGCTGCAGAAGAACAGTTCCTGCATCCACCAGAGGTTTCAAGAGCTGTATGTTTCCTCCCAGCTTCCTCCATCATTATTTGGTCCCCAAAACCTTCTGCTCCTCCTAAATGTCCCCATTGCTTGAAGCAGAACTTGGATCAGGCTTTAGAGCCTTAAGTCTTGTGTACACTTGTTTACACATGGGCACTAATTGGAAATATGGGAGGATGTGATTATTAAAAGTGGATTAACTACTCTGAATTAATTCTACACATAGAGGATCTTGTTGCTAAAGGGCCTGTTTCCACATGGTTGAAAGAGGGTCAGAGGAAGACCCCTTTAGCAGCAATAAGAGAAATTCCAGCCCTGGGCTGGAGCAGGCTGCCGTTTTTCCAGGAATATCCTGCAGGAGCAACAGGGAAAGATGCACCTGGAGCTGGGAATCACACAGCATCTCTGATTGTTCTGGGAAGGCTGAGTGGGATCAGCCAAAGTTGCATGCAAACAAGGCTGCCAGCTCTATAGATACCTGTGGGACAGTCACTTGTGTCCCTTCATAGCTTCACATCCCAAGAAACCTGATCCATAGGGAAGAGAGGGTTTTACATGGGTAAACCCAGCCCCTGGGGCTGCACAGCCTGCCTTTGGGACACACCTCAGCACCCCTCAGACCTCAGAGCAGAAGGGCAGGGGATCTGCTCCTCCAGCAGGAGCAGGAAAAGGAGCCAGTGGAATATGGGATATGGAATGCCAGGTACATCCAGACTTTCCCCTGTAATTTCTGCCCACTGAGAGGGAACACGCGGGCTGTCAGAACCGGCTTTCTCAGCTCGCACCTCCCAGAACTGCACCGTGCTGTCTGTCAAGGTGGCAACACCTTGGCTTTCTGTAATGCCTGCTGAGCGAGGAGAGCTCCAGCAGCCCCAGCACCCCCCAGCACCCCGAGGCATCTCCCCCGGGCTCATGGAGCAGAAGAGCTCCTGGAAGGACTCGAGGCCGGGATGTTCTTACCGAGGCCGATGCCGCACACGACGGCAGCAGCGATGATGGACCCGGCCGAGGAGCCGTAGACCTTGCAGGCAGACTTGAGGAGCTCGGGAGCCAACTCCAGCAGGGACTGCACCACCCCAACCTGGTACAGGGCCAGGAAGCCACTGCCCGAAAAGGAGAGTGAGAAAGGGGTGCTGGAAGCCCGGAGATCCTCCACAGCCATCTCAGGATCACAGCAGCAGATCTGGCTCGAGGTCTTGGGGTTGTCCTTTATCACCAGGTGAACCTCAGGCTGTATTTTCCTCTGCTGCCTCCAGGCTCATCTCTAGCTGCAGAGGAGTCCAGAAGATGGATTTTCTTCCTCCTTTTATGATAGCTCCCCGAGGCGTTGAGATTCGTGAGCTATTTTAATTGCTGCCTGTGCTAAAAACAGAAATTTTCCCCTGATCAAAACAGCTCTTATAATCCTCAAACACAGCCAGCTCGGATGCTCAGGGCTGTATCAGGGCTCCCCTCTCATGCCAACAGGTCTGCAGTGCCCCAGGAGTCCTCCCAGAGAGGATCCTGGTGTTGCTGTGCCTGTCACACTTGGGAACATCCGTGCAAAAATTCCTCTTTGCTTTATCCTTTCTTCATCAAAGGGTGTTTTCCTAAATTGGATTCTCCATCAATCCCAGCTTAGGCACAGCTCAGTACTGAGTGAGTAAAGGCTTGTATAAGACACTTAAAGCCAGAGGGTGTTACACAAGGGGTGGATGCTGGGCGTTACGTTGGGTTAGGTTTGGAAATATTCCTTAAGTTTGCTCCCTGTTGGAAGGGTTTTGCCCTTGCCTGACCCTTGGATATTGTTTGCATCAGGAAAAAACCAAAGACCTGGACTTGCTTTTCTCTCCCCTCTCAATAACACCCTACAGCAGCATCACCTCACCCAAACCTGTGGTTATTCAACCAGAATCAAGCTGCCTTCAAACTGTCTGCATTGCCTGGGGGATAGTTATAAAACCAGGGAGAATTGCCATAGATTTCTTGTCTTTTCTAATGATCCAATGCTGCTGCCAACATACAGAACCAAAATTGCCATTTTAACAGATGTATTTATTAAGTACTGGTAAATATTGTGTCGTTTCTGTTGTCCAAATCCATAGAGCTGCTCACTGAGAGGAAACATTCCGTGGGTTAGAATAAGGGCTGTGTATACAACACAACATGTGGGTAAGGAGCAAGGCTCTCCTTCCCTGTGTCCATGCACCAGCCTGGCCAGCATGGTCCCAGCATCATGATACCACCTTTGCAGTGCTGTTTCACCCCAAATTTTCATACATTTTTCCCTGCCTTCCCCAGCCATGACTGTGTCCTCAAGACAGGAATTGGAGCAGAGTCCCCCACGTTGACATGCAAAATGTCCCTGGGTTGAAATGTCACCGGGAGCAGCAGGTGGACATTGCCTGGAACCCCCCAGGTAAATGTCACAGCATGGCCAGGGCTGGTCTCTGGTGCTCCCTGCATGGCAGGACACACAGGAGGAGGTTGCCAGTCCCAAGATATATTTAATAATGAATGGGATTATCCTGGAGGTGAACAAATGCCTGAATCAGGGCTTCTAGATCCACAGCCTTACTGGAACCCCTAATTTCTTGTCTTTCCAGTGCCTGATGTTTCTCATGATCCCCTTGCTGGGTGAGTCTCCCACACACCCCAGCCTCTGCACCAGCCTCCTGGAGATATCAAAGCTTTGATCTGTGTGATTCATGCCACTGGCTCCTCCAGCCCTTGGAAAAGCAAAACCCTTCATTTAAAGGATTTTCTTCCAGCACTGGCAAGTTCATGAAGGACAAAACTCTCACCTGTTGCTGTGACTGGTCCAGACACGCCAGGGCACTGGAAGTGCAGAGGGTTTGTGTGCTGGAATGAGTTGTTCCCATGTTCCCTGTGCATTAACTGTTGGAATGAGTTGTTCCCATGTTCCCTGTGCATTAACTGCTCCTTTTGTTTGCCTCAGGCCCCCAGGGACTCCATCAGGCTCTGCATAAAGAGCTGTAGGATGCTCCAGCTTCACTCAGCCCTTGCACCTCCTCAGCCCTGCCCAGCCCTGACTGCCAAGGTGTGACCGTGCTCACAGGGGTTCTGGGATGAGGGAACAGATGAGGATCTGACTCCATGTTTCAGAAGGCTGATTTATTATTTTATTATATATATTACATTAAAACTATACTAAAAGAATAGAAGAAAGGATTTCTTCAGAAGGCCAGCGAAGAGTAGAAAAAGAAGGAATGATAACAAATGCTTGTGTCTCAGACTCTCTGTCTGAGCCAGCTAGGCTGTGATTGGCCATTAATTAGAAACAACTAACATGGGCTAATCAAAGCCCTGTGTGTAAACATTAATCAATGCAAACCTGTTGCATTCCACAGCAGCATAATCATTGTTTACATGTTGTTCCTGAGGCCTCTCAGCTTCTCAGCAGGAAAAATCCTAAGGAAAGGATTTTTCATAAAAGATGTCTGCAACAGCCAAGGTTTGGGAAAGGTATAAATGATCCCATGGGAGCTGTGAGAACACACTCCTCTGTCCACACACAGCTTTGTCCTGCACTCAGTCGTGGGGGCTTCTCCAGCAGGGCCAAGGTGCCCACAGCCCCTGCACCCCAGCCCAGAACAGCATCCAGGAGGCATCATCCTGCCTGGCTCAGTTCCATGCTCCCGTGAGATGAAACCTTGTCATCATCCTCTTAGTGACAGCAAATTTTGCATTAATTGGCTCATTAAGTGCCGGGCTGATTGTCTAAGCTGCTCTGCCCCCGCCCCAGCACTCCAAGCAGGATTAGTGGGACTGACGGCTTTGGGGACACAGGATCCCCCAGCAGCCTGGGGTGGTCTGGGGAGAAAGCTCCCAGCTCCCATGAGCCCTGGGTGGGCTGGGGGCTGTGCAGGGCTGGGTTTTGCCCTGGGCAGGATCATCTACATGCCCAGATGGCTGGTGCCTGTGAGCCGGGGATTTCGTGCGAGGCGATTGTCTCCGCTCAGGGAAGCCACCACGGGGTGTTTAGGGCAGGATGAAGGTAATGCTGAGAGCTGGAAACAGCTCAAACCCCCAGGACTAATAACTTGCCCTTCTTTAAAACCTTCTTAGTATCTTCAGTGGTAACAGGCAGCCAGGTACCAATTTTATAACCAGGAGATTAATCCAGGGTGCTGGAATAGCTCACGGGAAGGGACTTGGGCTCCAAAAGCCACCAGCCCTGGGGTGCTGCACTAAGGTGGCTGCTCCACACCTCATCCCACTATGTCCAGCTGGAGCAGCATCCCTGCACACTGGGTTGGGTTTTTTGGGAGCAGGAGCCTCCTGAGCAAGGGGCTGGGCAGGTTTGGCTCCGTGTTCCCCCAGCACAGCTGCCCCGATGGGTGGGAAAAGGTCCAGCGAGCACAGAAGGAGTGTTTGGTTCAGCTGTGGTATTGGGAATAGCACAGAAGGGAATGGGAGTTTCCCTGTCTGATGTTTCACCTGGCAGGTGCATCCCACATGCTGATAGAAGATGATAACCTCTGGGACAGAGGATATTTGACTTTCCACTGGGAAGTCCATGAGGAGACAGAGCCCTTTTCTGCTCCATGCAAATCCCAACCCAGCACGAGCTCAGATGCAAAACAAATTTGGCTACAGGGGCATCCTGTGACCCTGTAAGCACAACCCCAGCAGCAGCAGCTCACCCAGGCCTGCTCCCAGCCCAGCAGAGCCCACGGGTCTGGGCAGGGAACGGGAATGTCGGGGCTGTTGCAAACACATAAGGGCGGTTTCAGTCTCTCCCACAGCAAAATCTCCTGGGTTGGTTCCCAGCCAAAAGGAATTGCAGTGCTGACGCTGCACTCGTTGTTGGCAGGAGCCAGGAGTGGGGTTTAATGTTTTCCACACTCTAATTATCCCAGGCTGAATTAGATGGAGCCCTGCAAGGTGTCCCCCCTCCCTCAGGAGCCGGTGACTCAATCCTGTGGCTGTCAAACAGCCCTGAAGGCTCTGGGGACGTGGATCTGGGTAGGGAAGGGCTGCTTCTGTCCTGTGAGGGCTCTGCTTCCCCTTTTTCATTTACTTCGGGTTTTACAAGGACCAAGAAGGTCGGATCCTCCAGGAGAGGAGGCGCTGGGCAAACCTGAGCTGTCACCAGTGGCCCATGGGGGATTGTCACCCCAGATGTGGTAGTGACACACACACCCACACGTTTGTTTGCCACCACCATCACCTTCAACCCACTAGAGCATCCCTCCTGCACAATGCAAACCCCAAAACTTCATCTGCTTCACCCCAGGCCAGCTCCACCCTTGCAGAGGAGATGCTCCACACGAAGCCCTGGCACCCCCCCAACCCAGACCAGAGCTGCCCTAATCCATGGCCCTGATTAGGAGTTCTGGGCCAAGATTAGCTGGAAACATTCCCAGTGATTAGGGCTTAAATCCCTTTGGCATTTCACATCTTCTTAGAGCTCATAGGTGAGACCCCAGCAGCTGTAAATCCCCTCAGTCCCTGGGGATGTTACAGCTCCTGCGCCACTTGGGAATGAGCTTTACCCAGTTCTTGGTGTCAGATCAAGCTGCTCTGGATAGTAAATCTCCTTCTGCTGGAAAGGGAAGGCCCATAAATTGTAAAAATGGCAGGACAACACTGTGTATCTGCTCTCAGAGTCCCCTGTGCCACTTGGAATTTGGCTGGAAAGGAGCAGCCCACAGCAGCTGGAGCAAAGCAAACATTATTCCATCTACAACACAACTCCCAGCAGACAAGCCTGGCTGGCATTTAGGCACCAATTTATTTGAGTTTTAGAATTTTTTTTTTCAAACTGGATTCTTGGCTGGTAGAAGGAACTAAAAAAATTATGTTGTACATTTACAAAAACATTTAGAAAAGCAGGTAAATAAATACATATGCACAAACAGCAACAACCCCTGAGGTTCAACACAAGCACTTGGCAGGAGCTACAATACAAATACAGGGTGAAATGTGGGCTCTGTTTGATTTCTTGACTTTTCACCCTCAGCCAGGTGGGTTCAAGCATTTCACAGTGCTGGTTCTCCTGAAAAGATTTTAAATCCACCGCTCAGAAGGTCACCCCACGTCCAGGTCACCATCAGGGATTGTCCTCCCACCACAAACGTTCATCCTTGGCTTCCCAGGCACCACGGGCCCCTCACAGCAGCTGGTGTCAATCTGGGCTGTCACAGTGGTCTGTCCTGAGCTTTTCTCTCTGCTGCTGAGACAGAAGAAAACATTCTTAGGATCATGGAATGCTTTGGATTGGAAGAGACTGTCACAGTGCATCACAGTTGAGACAGGCAAAATACATACTATCACCATACAATGTCAGAAGGCTTCAAACATCTGCTCTTCTTGTTCTTTAGCCCAACCTTTTACACCCTCATGGTTCATGCAGTGCACCTGTGTGCCCTCTGTTCCCTCTGTGGTTGCTCAGCACACCTGGGCACTCCATGGCTCATTGTTTTCAATGCTGCTCACCTCCTGCTCACAGCTGCACCCACTGGGGATGAGGCTGGGCCAGCCCCACTCCCAATGACCCCAAACTCTGTGCCTACAAGGGACCTTTAAAGCTCATCCATTCCCCCCCTGCCATGGGCAGGGACACCTTCCACTACCCCAGGTTGCTCCAAACCCCATCCAACCTGTCCTGGAACACTTCCACAGATGGGCAGCCACAACTTGCCCAAACTTGCTGCTGGGAGCTCAGCCCCAGGCTCACCCTCCTCCTCTTCCTCACCTGCAGAATTTTGCCGTAGGGTGCCAAGGAATCGTCCAGGTAGCGGGTGCCGAAGCCCATGATCCTGTTCACTGCCTGGCTGCAGATCCCCGCCACCGTGGCCGTGAGATGGACCGTGTAGGCAAACTGGATCTCCTGGGGGTTGACGTTGGGGCTGCTGGCTGTCAGCTCCCTCTGCACATAGGCATCAGCCAGGTTCTTGAAGGAGCTGTAGGACATGTCCCTGAAGAAGAGCTGCAGCCGCGCGTCCTCCCTCACCTGTGTGGGAGATAAACACGTGGTGAGGGAAGGGCTCTGAGTGCCACCCTCATGGTGACACCTCCACTCCACACCAGCACTGCAGCTGGCAGAGTGTGGGAATCCACACAATCAGAGGGTTTTGGGAAAGCTGCAAAAGGCCTCAGAGACAGCAGAACTGTGATTGGAGCTAAGCAGCAGCCATGAGATTGGTCAGCAGAAAAATTATTTCAAAAGTAGAAAAGTAAGGACAAATGGAACAATGGTCTGTGTATTAATGCTTGGCTAGAATAAATCCCTAAGCTCTAGAAAAGTTTATCTAGCGAGATATTAGGAAGTTTGAAGCTTAATAATGGAGCTCTGTGCATTATGTTTTAAGGCTTACAAGCAGGTATTGTATTCAAAATAAGCAAGCATTGTTTTAACCAAAGGTACCTGTGCTTATGGTGGTTGGATAGAACTACTGTCAATATAGAATACATACCATACAGATATAAATACTCTCAATGTGCTTTTGCTTTGTGTGATTGGTCAAAAAACTTATAAAGTGACTTGTAACATTGAGTTCTTCGTCTGCTGCCTGGGATGTGAGCTGATGGCATCTTCCCATTGTCATAACCATGTAATGAGACTGATGCTGGAGAATAAAACAGCTCAAGGCAGTTCCAGAGCAGTCCCATCCCATTTGTGATTTGTACAGAGACCCCCAGCCAGTGATAGCAGAGAACAGACAGCCAGGCACAATCACACCCAGGCAAGGAATTAAAAGCTGGCATTTTCTGATTTTTCTGAGTGTTTTCCTGCCCTGGGAAAATCAATGGTGTTGCTGTATTTATTTTACAGCAGTGCAGAGCTTGGCCCAGATTCCCTCAGCCCCACCCAGCCGTCCACAGCTCTCTTACCTCCCTGTCCAGCTCATCTCCTGCACTCCGGAGCAGGGCAACGATTCTCTTGATGGCTTCATCTGTAGAGAGAGACACCAGGTTATCTCCAGCCCTTTCTCCAAGCCTCATCCATGAAAAATTCCTTGAACAATGTTTATCCACCTCCATCCTTCCAAAACCCATTTCAGCTGATTGCCATGTGCCTTGTTACCCTCAGCCAGCAAAAATATTCTCTTACCCCTGAATTTTGTCTTTTGTAGAAGGTGTCTCTGCCCATGGTAGGGGGGCTGGAATGGGGTGTCCTTTAAAGTCCTTTCCAACCCAAAACCCATTCTGAGATTCTGTGAATCTCCCTCTTCCCCAATCAAACCCTGATGCTGAAAATCTCCCACAAAGTCTTCATCCAGCTGTCAGGACCAGGCCTGAGGCTGGGGTGGATGCCATGCAGGCTCTGCAGAGAACAAGCCTTGCCCACGTTTGTTTCCAACAAACTCACCGACCCCATCGACCAACTCACCAACCCCATCGGTGCTGGGGGGCTCTGGGGGCTCCCCACATCCTCCTGCTGTGTCCCCCTGGCTCTCTCTGCCCTGCACGACCTCCTGGGACACCTGGGTGTAGCATCCATCGGGCTGCTCCTCCTCTGCTGGGACACAAACACAGAGCCAGGAGTGAGGATTGGCTCTATCAGCATTGATTGGCAGAGCAGCAGTGCCCACCCTGGATCAGCACATTCCAAAGGTGAAGGGAGCAGCTGTGACCTGCCCTGGATCCGCCAGAGCTCCTCAGGAATCCCCTGGGCAGGGTTTTGGCACAGGAAGGGATGGGCTGGGGATGGTGTCCTGTGGGCTTTGACTGCTCCCAGCCCCAAGGCAAACCTCAAGCAGCTTCACGTTGGCCTTAGAGTGGCTTGGGATCTAATCTCAGGTCTCAAATGCAGGTTTTAACTAAACTACCGTGACCCTCGGTTGCCAGAGGAGGAAAACTCATGCTTGGGTGATAACTGCCCAAGTTATAACTGACTTGGGGTGCTCAAAGCATGGGCAGAGCAACCCTTCCTGGAGCAGCAGGTTGGGGTTGGAGTCTCCAAAACCCATCCTAGGCCCCACAAAAACCTGGGAAGGGTTAGAAACCAGCACTGAACACCATGGCTTTGCCCAGGGAAGACCAGCAGGGTCCCACTGGCAGCAGGGGTGGGTCAGGATTGGGGTGGGGTCCCACTGGCTGGGCTGGGGTGGGTCAGGGCTAGGCTGGGGTCCCACTGGCAGCAGGGGTGGGTCAGGATTGGGATGGGGTCCCACTGGCTGGGCTGGGGTGGGTCAGGGCTAGGCTGGGGTCCCACTGGCAGCAGGGTTGGGGTCCCACCTGTCTGGGCTGGGCCCAGGACGTGCCGCAGGGGAAGGCAGCTGGGCCGTTTGTTCCTGGGCCCGGATCCCGGCTCCTCCTCCCCGTGCTTCTTCAGGGAGAAAACCTTCTTGAGGCTGGGCTTCTTCTTCAGGGCTCTGCCCAACGCTGGGGACGTGCTGGAATCCACTCTGTGTTTTTTGGCTCCTTCTGGTTTGGAGCCCTGAAGAGCTTTGGCATCTTTCTCCTTTGTTTTTTGCCCTGTGTTTTCCTTCTGCTCCTCAGGGCTCTTCTTCAAGAAGAGGTTTAGGAAGCCTTTCAGCCAGGCTGGTTTTGAACCCGAGCGCTGGGAAGAGTTTTTTGTGCTTTTCCTCTTGGCTTTCAGCCCCTCTTTAGGCACCTCCTGGGGAGCTTTGCTGTCATCACCCAAAGTCTCCTCCAGGTCTGGTGCTCTGAGTCTCTCCTCCTGGTCCCTCCTGGGGCTGGGTTTGGCACATGAGTAGGTGCAGAAATCACTTTCTGACCGTTGTAGCCCGTCTGTTTTCCTCCCTTGCCCTCGGTCTTTCTCCTGAAGGGTTCTTTTGGCCACCAGCGAGTTTTCATGGCAGCTCAGTGAGCGCTTGACATAAATCTCCAGCACTTTCTTGGCCTCTCTCCTGTCCAGAGAGAGGATCTTGCCCAAGGGCTGCCCCCCTACATCCCACTGGGGCATCTCCTCAGCTGGAGCCCGAGTGTTGCTGTGGAGAAAAACAACATTTTCAGCCTGGTTTTGGCCTTCCCCAGTCGGGCTGGGCCGGATGGGAACCTCCCCCATGCTGGCACGCAGGGTGCTGTAGGTGTCTGGGGTCGTTAACGCTCCTGGTTAATGATCAGTCAGTTTTATGGCCATTATCTGGGTGCTCCTGATGCAGATGGCCCACATAGGGTTTCATAAACACAGACTCATTGGTAAAGGAACCGAAACTGTGCAGAGGGAGGAGATGGGCTGGGCATAGCCTAAAGGAGAGCCTGGTCATCACCCAGGGGGGTTTTGTCCAGCAAGAACATCACCCAGACACCTCCCATTATCCCATGGCAACATGTTCCCTCACTAACATGAAAAACCACACCCCAGGAGCACCCAGTGAGCCACAGAACCCAGAATTTAAAGTATTTCCTCTTAAAATATTGGCTGATAAAAATTATTCCAGCCCCCGGAAAGGCCAAGGGATGTGGGCTCCTGCAGATGGCCTTGATCCCTTTGTGATGACGCAGCCCTTCTGTGAGATCCCACTGGCACAGGTTGGGAACAGAGCTCAGAACACCAGTCCCTGCCTTTCCCACCACCCTTTTTCTCTACTTTTATAAGCAAAATTCAACCAAAGACGCCCCTGTTGGAAAACCAGAGAGCCAGGATGGTGCCTCGTGCTGGTTTTACCTCCATAACCATTTTTATCCTTCAGAGAACCAGACCCAAACCAGACTTCTCCACCCCTGAACAGCACACAAAATCTGGCACACTTGGCTGTACAAAGCACCCTGGAGTTGGGAATCAGCCTCTACTCAGACCCAAAGATCATCATCACAACAGACAGCACACCCACCCACCCCACCTCAGCTGCTTTTGGGATCAGAAAATCAGCTCCCTTCATCCAAGCCAACACCAAAGCCCACCAAACCCTCAATAAAAAACCATCCCACTCAATTTAATCAAGGCAAACCCACAACCCCCATCCTACTTTGGTTGATTCCAGCACCCTGACCACAACATTGGTTATTTGCCGGTTTGGCTTTTACCTTTCCATCATTATTTCTGCTCCTTTGGACACAGCTCAAGCCGAGCTCCTGGGCCACGGGTGCTGAGGGATCCCAGGCTCTCCTGGGAGGTGCCTTTTTATGCCCTGGTGGTGAGTTCACTCCTATTTTTAGCAGCCATTCAGGTAGGAGAGCAGCCAAGGCTTCCCCGCTATCACCGCCCTCGTGGTGCAGATCAATAGGCGTGAGTTTCACTGGAGGAGAAAGCAATTTCCTCATGACAAGTAGCAGCAAAACAACATAGAATCACCTGTCACCTGGTGTAAGCACTGCCCTTTGACACCAGCTATCTCAGGCGGCTGTTTGCCTTTGGGTTTGGTTTGGTTTGTTGTTTTGCTCTGGGTGTGATGCCTGAAACGGGCTCCTCTGGGTTGTGTCTGTGAGGGGAAGTCACAACTTTCTCGGATGAGCAGGGTTTTGATGCAGGAAGCAAAGTGCACTGCTCACATCCCTGGTTTCGGTGCAGGAAGCAGAGTGCCCTGCTCACACCCCTGGGGCTCCCAGGTGGATCCTGGGGTGCCACAGACACTTTGGGACATGGCAATGTCAGGCTCTTGCACAGCCCTGGGCACAGCTGGGCTGAAACACCCTAAAAACCATCCTGGCACAGCTGGGCTGAAACATCCTAAAAACCATCCTGAGCAGAGCTGGGCTGAAACATCCCTGAAACCCTTCCTGGACATGGCTGGGCTGGAACATCCCTAAAAAACACCCTGGACATGACTGGGCTGAAACACCCCTAAAAACACGCTGGGCACAGCTGGACTGAAACATCCCTGAAACCCACCCTGGGCACAGCTGGGCTGAAACATCCCCGAAACCCTTCCTGGACATGGCTGGGCTGGAACATCCCTAAAAAACACCCTGGACATGACTGGGCTGAAACACCCCTAGAAAACACGCTGGGCACAGCTGGGCTGAAATATCCCTAAAACCCACCCTGGGCTCCTTCAGACAGCCCGTGCTTCCACCCTAAAACACGAACCAGCTCTTGCCCCAAACCCTTCCCACTCCCATGGATCCCACTCAGCCTCACCCAGGGATGGGAAATCTCCCACCAGGCAGATCTGCCCAGCCCAACACCCACAAACTGCACCCGGACCGAGCAGATCTGACACCCAAGCTCCCTTTGGCCACCCCAATTCCCCCTCCCGTGGCTGTGGATCCTCCGGCAGGTGATTGCCGCTATTCCCCATCGCTGCTTTGCCATCTGATGGCAAAATTCCGCACTGCAGCTCGCAGGGATGGGGCGGCAGGCACGCAGGCTTTGGAAATCCCCTTTGTGGAAAACCCCTGGGGAAGGTTTCCACCGGAGCAGCGCTGTTTTCAGCTGGAATTGATATTCAGCTTTGTGTCTCCTGGATAAAAATTTCCTTTTCCTGGTACAGAGTTCAGCTTGCGATCAGGACTGTTTTATTTCTCTTTCTATAAACTCTCTGTGCTGTAATTTCCTGTGACTGGGAGAGATCCAGACCACGTCCCTTCATTTCTCCTGAGCCCACAGGGCTGAATCAGAGCCTGGTATTGATCAGGAATTACCTGCCTCAGTTTTCAGCATCCTCACCTATTGATAAATGGTGAGGAGCTTCCAGGCTGCTTCCCAGCTCTTGTCCACATCCTTCCACAAGCAGGTGGATTCCAGGGGGTGAGGAGGAGTTTCACAATCTATTTTGTTCCGTAAAACAAAAAGCCATATCCACTCAGGCCATGGGGGTCAGTTTGGCCATCTCCAGTTTGGAGATCTTTCTTCTGGAGATCTCCAAGGCTGAGTCCAAACACAATCCGTGCTCATAATTCCACTGGGAATCAGAATTATTGTATGGCCTCTTCCAGACACAGCCAGAAGATGGGAGAGCCAAGCTCCAAGAAAAACCTTCACCTGAAATTGATTCAGGACTGAGACCTTTATCCAAGCTCAGATCACTCCTGGGATTTGGGATATGTTCAAACCTAATGGGAGAGAGGCACAAGAAAAAGATGCAGGAGACTGAGATAAGCCAAAATCCCATTACCGGAGTGGGGGCAAGAGATGTGCACCCAAACTTTTCATCCACTTTTCTTATCAGTGCTGGGAGAGGAGGAGGAAGCTGGCAGGAAATGCTGCTGTGAGGGGAAGCACCCAGTGCTGGGCTTGGCATCTGACCCTGGGGCAAAAGCAGAACCAAAGCCAGGGGAACACAGCAGGGGAGAAGCAGCTTCTGTGCCGGAAATTGCTTCAGAAAACAGAAAAAAACCAAGGGAGAGGAATAGGAATTCCCCTCGTGGAGCTGCAAGGTGAAGAGGGCAACAACAGGTTCAGAATTCAACAGGTTCAGAATTCAGGCTCAAAGCACCTGAATTCCTTGGGAAGACAAAGGCTGAGATTGGATATCAGGAAAACTCCTGTGCAGGAGGCTGGGACAACCTCAAATGGGTGTCTGGAGGGGTTGGGAATCACCTCCCTTGGGGGCTTCTGGGCTTGGCCAGCCAAAGCCACAGGCAGCCTAAGCTGGTGTAGGAGGCCACTGTGTTTTATGGTGACCACAAAGATCCCTTTGAGCCAACAGCCAACTATGAGCTATCAACCAGGCATGCGCCATCAACCAGACACCAGCCACCAACCAGAAACCTGGGCACAAAAACACAGCAGCTGCAGATCTCATCCATGGTGGTGGTGTGGAGAGAAGAATCTGAACCATGGTGGGGTGTTGAGGGCAACACCTGGACCATGGCAGGGTGTGGAGGGGAACACCTGGAGCATGGTGGGGTGTGGAGGGGAACACCTGGACCATGGCAGGGTGTAGGGGGGAGCACCTAAACCAGGACAAGGGTGTGGAGGTGAACACCTGGACCATGGTGGGGTGTTGAGGAGAACATCTGGACCATGGCAGGGTGTTGAGGGGAGCACCTGGACCATGGTGGGATGTGGAGTGGAACACCTGGACCATGGCAGGGTGATGAGGGAAGCACCTGGACCATGGTGGGGTGTTGAGGGCAGCCACTGCTCCCTGCCCTAGCCAACACATGGCCTCAGTGGAAACCTCTCAACCTGGTTCTGCAGTTCCTCTGATCCAAGAGGGTGGTGGGCGCCAGCCCCCAAAGCAAATCCTCTTTTCCTCCATCCCTGGGTGTGGTTTTAGCTGCTTCCCCCAGCAGATGAGCAATGAGCAATGCCCTGCCCCAAACACCAGCAGGTGTGGGGCTGCTGAAGGGTGGCTGGTGTTCTCCAGGGAATGAAGCCCCTGGAAACCTCTGGGAAAGCCCACATGAGGCACCTGTCTGTGTTTCACAGCCCCTGAACCCCAGAAGTCACCAACAGCCATGTGCTGTCCCTCCCCACACCCCCACACCAAACTCCCTGGCACAAGCAGGGTTGTTTCTTTGTTTACTGACAGGGATGGGTTCCTGTTCCAGGAAAGCTGCAGGTTTACAGCCCTCCTGCTCTGTATGGCACAGGGAAAGGTAGGTATTGCTCCAGGAGGTACATGAAACCTTCCTAGGAGCATGAACAAAGCTCATCATTCCAACCCTTGGATTGTCACCCCCCAAAACCCCTCTGGAGCTGCTCAGGGAGGCACAGGGAGGGTTGAGGGCTTTTGGCAGCTTCCCAGCCAGGAAAGGAAATCCCCAGCCAAGCCCAGAGTGATCTTTGGTCATCATGGGAAAAGCAGGTGAAGAGAGGTCACCCCACACACTCCCTGCGGGCACAGCACAAGAGCCAGGGCCACCAACTGTCACCTGCCCCAGCAAACCAAACACAGCTGGAGAAGGGATCCTCAGGAGCCATCAGGGCTGGTTCTGTTGCAAGAAAGTGGAGGGGAAAGAGGAGATGAGGAAAAATGCACCCATGGGTGCCTAATCCAGGAGCAGCACAGGGCCTGGATGTTACAGCTCCCAAGGAAGGAGACATGCTGTCCCACCAAAGCTGAAGGATTTCACCCCGAGAAAGATTTGGTTTGACTCTTCCCTGGGACAAAAATCATCCTTTGGGGAGGGAAGGACGAGGTTTGGGTGCTTCACTGCCCCTCCCTGCTGTGGAGCATCCCCAGCTGCAGCTGGGTGGGTGCTGGGAACATTCAGCCCCTCTCTCAGCAGGGACTGTGGCCTCCCTTCCCTCCCTTCCCAGCCAGGATCTCCCCCAGGCTGTGCCCTCACACTCATTTCCCCAGTAGAGCTTCTCATTTCCTCCTCCTCCATCACTCAGATTCTCAAGCCCCTCTGTTCTGACACTGAGCTGGTGATTTTTGCTGGAAGTGAAATATTTCCAGAGATGTTGCCCTGCTGAAGCTTTGCCATCCAGCCACCACCATCCCACCACTGTCTCTTACTGGCTACTGCCCACATGGCATCTCAGGCTGCAGGTGTGCAGTAGATCTGCAGAACCAAGACCAGTTACAACCAAAGGAATTGTACTTTCAGGTTGGCAGTAAACAGTTTTGGTGGAAACCTCATGGTGCAACCACATATTTTGTGCTGTGCTCACCCATCAGCTGCTGAGCAGCTCAGACTGGTGGCCTCTGCCTTAGCAGCTGCCAAAAGATGTTGGGGAGGAGAGGAGGGTGCCCACAGGAGCTGTTTTACATGAAGAAAGCTTGGATTTCCCGATTTCAGACCTTCAGCAAGAAGTGAGATTTTCACCCTTACAGTCACAGCATTTTATTTCCTCTGTGGAAAGCAAAGTGAAAATAGTCGTGGGTATTTTCTGTTTTCACACACTCACATACAGACACTCTGCTCGCTTCAGGTATTCCCGCTTCAAACTCAAAACAAATAATCACATATCTGACCATGGGTGGGGTCATATTTGTTACTGGCTTCGTTTCTTTTCACATTATTTAATCACAAAATTAATTACAGAAGTCATTACCTGGAGAGAAAGGAGTTAAAGTGAATACCAGCTATGGGCAACCATGGAGCTGCAGCCAGGCCTGATCCAGGCAGGTGTTTCAGCACAATCCTGACCTCAATCCCAGGAGCAGCCTCACAGGAGCAGAGATTGCAGCATGCACCAGGTTTGCAATGTGCCCTCTCTCACAGCTGGCACAGCTCCCACTGCCCAAGCAGAGCAGCAGATGCTCAGCCCAAACTCCTGCTCTGCTCATCTCCCTGGGAGAACAGAGGGATCCTTTCCACAGGTTTGGACCTTAAAGACAAGCATCAAAATTTCACAGCAAAAATATCACATTTCCTTCCAAAGAGCAGGAGAGGAGCCAGCAGAGGAGCAGCCCACACATCCCCCTGTGCTTTGGGGCTGGGGGCACCTTCTGGGTGTGCTTTGCTAACAAAACCCCAGAGATGGCCCAGTTTGGCTCACAGCAGGCTTGGAAATCCAGGCCAGCTCTGTGGCCTTCTGTGCAGGAGAGGCAGGAGACACCAGCACTGCCAGCAAAGCACAAGGGTCCCTGTGATGCTCTCAAGTGAGGCCTCCAAAGATTTACTGTGCTGAAACCTCCACTGGGTCTTCCTTCAAATCTTCATGGTCCTCATTCTCCAGCTGCTCCAGTTTGCTGGATTTCTCATGGACAGCCTCCCCAGGAGTCTTCAAAAACCTGAAATAGATTTTTGTGGTGACTTTAAGGGCATGTCCAAACCCAGCCCCAAACCAGGCTGCAAATGCTGGAGCCTTTGCCCTCAACAAGGCCAGGTTGGATGGGGCTTGGACAGAGCAACCTGGGAGAGTGGAAAGTGGATGGCAGGGGTGGAATGAGATGAGCTTTGAGGTCCCTTCCAAGCCAACCCCTCCCATGAGTCTGTGATCAGCTGAGCTCTGGAGCTCAGGGGGGATTTGCCATCCCTGGGCTTTGCTGAGGATCCCAGGAAGCTCTGAGGCCCCAGCTGGCACAGGACAGAGCCTGGACAAACCCACTGGGGTGTGGGCAGGGGAGGATGCTGCTGGATGAAGCAGCTGCCAACATCTGGAGTTCATCACCTTCCCGTGCCCCATCCGTGCCATTTCTCTGCTCTGCTTCACCTCACCTGAACAACAGCTTCTGCCCTGGCTCCTTCTTGATGATGTTGAGTTTGTAGTAGTGTCTGAGAGCTCGTGACATCTTCTCATAGGTCATGTTCATCCGGTTCTGGAAGGAGAGAAGGATTGTGGGGTGTTGAGCAAAAAACCCAGAGCAACAAGTCTTGCTCTGGTTCTGTGTGCAGCAGGGCCACACATGGGACATTTGAGGAGGTTTGGGGCACTGTGGGTCTGTAGTGTGAGTCCCTACCCCAGACTGGCTTGGTGGTTTCCTTTCCAAGAGGTGAGAAAATCCCACTTTAACCACCAGGCTGGCATCTCCCACTAACCTGTCAGGACCCAGGACATCCCTCTGGCACACAGCCCAAAACACCTCTGGGTTTGATTATGACCCATGGAGCAAATTACCAACCTTAGATGAAGATTTGCTAGCCACGACAAATTAAGTAGAATGATAGTGAACTTATCACAGGGTGAAAAAGTAGATTTTTGGGGTTTTTTAGAATGGAGGTTCAGGGGGCAAGATGGAGGGATCTGGGCATGTCCAGCCTTTCTCCTTCTTCTTCTTGGCCTCCATCTTCTGCTGTGATGGTGACACTTACAGATTGGTTAGAGTAGAAGCTCACTGTCTAACATAGGTGATAGGTATTGGAAAGTAATTGTAAATATTGTACACGTAGTTTTTAGTATAAAGACATAACACTGCCCTGGGGGCAGGCAGAGTGCCTGGAACTGTCCTGCTGGACGAACCTGGTCAGGAGGAAAAAATTTATAGATAAGATACAATAAACAACTTTGAGACCGAGAACTGAGAGTTCTGACTCCTTCTTCAATCACTGGGCTGGGAAAAGAGACTTTCCAACTTTTCTCAGGGTCACTCAGACCTGCTAAAGATCCTGACATTAACCCTACACCCCCCATGTCCCCCTCCCCAGCCCTGGGCCATGATCTCTAGGGAACAGCTCATGAAAGGGACATGCAGGGGTGCCAAATTCCTTCTCAGGGATGCCAAACTCCCTCTCAGCTGCGCTCACCTTGTGGTTGCCCCAGAGCTGGGCCAGCCCGTTGGGGTTGACGATGCGGAACACCTTGGCCTCCCGGTCCTCCCACCTGATGTAGGGCTCGTAGCGGCGGTCGGCCAGCAGCTGGTACACGTACTCCCAGAGCAGCCTGCAGTCTGAGCAGGGGCAGCTGCTGGGCACAGAGCTCCACCCTGCCAGCCTGCCCCAGCAGCACCATTGCACATTTAGAGCAGCAATGTCAGAACCCAGGTGTCAGAACTCAGTGCATCCCTCTGGGTGTCCAGAGCTGCCAGGACCCCATCATGGGGCTTGGAGACCCAGAGCACCTGGGGATTTGATTGTGACCCCTGGAGCAAATTGCCAGCTTTGTATGAGGACCTGAAAGTCACAGAACTTTAAACAGTACAATAATAAAATAATCACAGGGTGAAATTGTAGATTTTACGATTTTTGGTATGGGGGTTATGGGGACAAGATGGAGGAACTTGGGCATGTCCAGCCTTTCTTCTTCTTCCTGTTCTCCATTTTCTGCAGTGATGTTGGCACTTTGGGATTGGTTTAGAGTAGAAGCTCGCTGTCTAACATAGGTGATAGGTATTGGGAAGTTACTGTAAATAATGTACACATAGTTTTTAGTATAAAAAGACAACGCCAGTGTGCCTCAACCTGACCTGCAAGACAGACCTTGGTGGGTCAGAGAAAGAATTTTATAGATCAGAAATAATAAACAACCTTGAGAAGGAGAATGGAAGAGCTCTGACTCCTTCAACTGCCGGGCTGGGAAAAGAGACTTTCTAATGTATCTCGGGGTCCCTGTGACCCGCAGAGATTCTGAGATGACAACTGTCACTACAGTCACTGTCACTATGACAATTGTCACTAAATAACATGCCACGGACACGCAGCTCTTCCAAGGTGAAAACAGAGTTTTTAATTGCTGACTCTAACATTTATAGGTTTCTAAAAGTGACAGGGCCACCTCTCCAATGACACTGGACAAACCAACAGTTTATTAAATTTTTCTTCCTCCATAAAAGAATGCAGAACAATAAGTTATTTACGTAAAGTGTGTGAGAAAGTTTGTTACAAAAATGTAAACATCAGAAGGCTTAGAAAAACTTTAAAAATCAGGGCAACACAATAAATATGAGACGAGCACAGAGCTCAGGCACAGCACTTTTACCGTGAGATCTCAGAGCAATTACAATTTTTCAGGTGGGGAAACTGAGGTGGAAAAGCACGGAATGAGGGGAAGGAGACAGATGGGCAGACAGGACAAAGCACCATCTCATTTCCCCAAGGAACAAGGCAATAAATTCATAATTACCTGCAATTTTCCCATCCACTGGGGCCGACAGGGTAGCAGGGAAGGAGCAGATGGCAGCTGGACTCTCTGAGCTGTGGTGGGAGAGGTTCAGTGGCTGCCTGTGGCTGTGGAACAGGGGCTGCTCTGCACAGCCCAGCCACGAGGAAACATCTGGGGCAGCCTCAGCACTGCAGTCTGCACCTGCAAAATAAAACCCTAATAAAATAAACCCCTAATAATCATCCTGTGGCTCATTAAGGTCCCAGACCTTGCACAGCCTTGGAACAGGAGGGGAGGGACAGCCCAGGGTGGTTTTCAGGTGGGATCAGCCCACAGAGGAGGAGGATGCTGAGGAAAACCTGGGATTTTCCTAAGGAGCAGCACAAAGTCCAGGGGGGTTAAAGGAGATGTCAGGTAAGGTAAGGGTCAGATGAAGAAGAAAAACTGGCAGAGGAAAATGCCCCAGAGCAGAGGAACCTCCTGGTAAATTGTTGTGGGGATGCAATATGTTATTTACATTGCATAGGAACCAGTAAAGAGCCCAGGAAAATGCCCCCAGATCCATCTCCACACACATCCACCTTCTGACACCAATCCAAAACCCACCCTAACTCCTACCTGGGCTCCTCAAGGGCACGAAAAAGCCTCACTGGCCCCCACCAACCTCACCTGAGCCCTCTCCCCACCCCATCCCCTGACCCAGCATCTCTGTGCAAGCTCAGCCCCAGCTCCTCAGCCCTTTCTATGCTTCAGGACTGATCTCCAGCAGGGCTGTGCCTCTGCCTGGCTTTGACCTTCCCTGACCCAAATCTCAATCTGCAGGCAGGTTTCTGAGGGAACTCACAGCATTGCCAGTTTGCCACAGACCCCACAGCACTGGCTCTGAGCTGCTGCATCACTACAAACTCCCCAGCTGGCTCGGGCTCTGCTGGGCCTGGGTGCCTCTCTCAGGGGGTGTGGGATGGTTTCAGCAGGCTGAGCTCCAAGCCCCAGGTGTGTGCAACCAGGCAGGTTCTGCCTGCAGCACACTGCTGCCCTCCCAGGGTATTTTTCCCCCATCATACCTTCCTCTGTGCTCCTGGCTTTCCTGAAGGGTGAGTTCAGCAAGGGGCTGCACACCAGAGCTCTTCTCTTTGTTTTAATGAACTGGAGGATTTCATACAGCACGTCCCCTGCAGGGAGGGAAACTCTGCTCAGATGCCTTTGAATAATGGTTTGAATTATGTTGCTGAGATTCTGAACTACTGAGTGTGGGTTATTCCCCATCCCAAAGTGTTGGAATTTTGGGGGACACAAGACAGGTGATGGACTTTGGACCTGGTTAACAAAAGAGATTTGATAACAGGATGCCTTGGCAAAAACAAATGGAACTTTGAAAATTAGACCTGAAGAAGATTAAATCAAACAGGTTACCAGAAAAAGAAAATCCCATTAAACTCTGCAAGCAGGAGATGTTATTTGCATAAGTTTGTGTATGTGATTTTAACCTAATCATTGCAGGACACATTATTAGTCTCCCTGAAATAGTACATAAGTGTTTGTATCCCATAATAAAATGGGATTCTGATCACCAAGTTAGTCTCCCCATCTCTCTCCATCACACCAAAGTATTTGCAGTTCAGATGAACCAGAGAAAGGAAGAGCTGTCCTCATCTCCAGCTCAAAACCAGCTCTGCTCGTACCCACCGAGCCCTGTCAGCAGAGCACTCCCTGTGCTGGGCTGGTGCTCACAAACCCCTGGGTCCAACCTGAGCTGCACTCAGTGTCTGAAATCCTCCTTGGTGAAGATGCACAAGGTTTGCTGTTAATTTCAAACTTAATAGCCCATGGATATCTTATTTCAAGGTATCAAGTAACAATGAGCCTTACAGAGTAAACAACAGGATCAAACACCTACAGTGCTAGCAACACATTAGAGAAAATTAAATAGAAAAATAAACTTTATCTGTTTTTTAAGTTACCCATTAACTTGACCACTGTAAGATTTTTAAAGTTTCTGTGGCTTCCTGGAATGTGCACCACATGTACTTTGCATGATGGAAAGACAATGAACAAGCAGAGACCTGAGCTCCTACTGCCCAGTGCTGCACTCCCTGGACTTCACTGGCTTTGATGCAGCCACAAGAGTGCCTGGATCCCCACCTTGTGCTGGGATGGTGCTCACAAGCCCCTGGGTCTCACCTGAGCTGGGAGCTCGGTGTCTGAAGTCCTCCTTGGTGAGGATGCACAAGGCTTTGCCGTTCATTTCGAACCTGCTCTGCTCAGTGGGCCGCAGGGAATATTCCCTCTCAGCCCATCGCAGCCAGTGGATCACATCGTCCTTGCTCCACAGGGAGGGCTGGATTCCTGAAACCAGGAAAACACCTCTGTTCTCAAACTGCTGAGTGGCAGGTGGGGCTTCTTCTCCATCACCAAACTTTCCCTCTGCATTAAGCGCTCGCGGGTCAAAAACACCACAAAGAGAGAAAATGAGCCCTGAGGAAGCTTTGTCCCCCTTGCCAGCACAGAAGGGTCCCTGGGTGGGACACTGTGATGGTGTTCACACGGATCTCAGGATCTCAGAGGGAAGAGATGAGGATCTGACTCCATGTTTCGGAAGGCTTGATTTATTATTTTATGAAATATATTATATGAAAACTATACTAAAAGAATAGAAGAAGGTATTTCATCAGAAGGCTGGCTAAGAATAGAATTAGAAGGGATGATAACAAAGGCTTGTGTCTTGGACTCTCTGCCCAAGCCAGCTGACTGTGATTGGACATTAATTAGAAACATCTAACACAGGCCAATCAAAGATCTACTTGTTGCACTCCACAGCAGCAGATAATCATTGTTTACATTTTGTTCCTGAGGCCTCTCAGCTTCTCAGGAGGAAAAATCCTAAGGAAAGGATTTTCCATAAAAGATGTCTGTGACATCATGGCTGTGCCCACCCCGTCCCACCCCATGGCAACTCCTTTTTGAACAGCACTGACTTGCTTAACCTCTACTCACTCAGCCTCCCTGGAAGTCTGAAGATCTGCCCAGTGTTGATGGATGAGGGTCTGGCCTGGGATGAGGGTGGTACTGACACGGCCACCACGGGGCTGGAGGAGCTGATGGCCACTTTGCCCTGGGGAAGAAATCAGATATATCAGTGGGGAGAAATTCTGGTCCTGCTTTGGTGGTGCCTCCATGTCCTGGACTGCCAAGCAAATTGTGTTCTATCTGCCATCTGTATCTGCAGCTGTCTTCTGTTCAGTGGGCAGTTTTCCTTATCTCTTCCACAATCACTCCTCCCTCTGAGGGGACACCTGCTGATAACAGCTATTGAATGTCCCTGCATGGCTGATAAGAACTGCAGCATCCCATTGGGAGATGTGAGCCCAGAGGGAGGAGCCAAGCATTCCTACCCAGATATAATCTGGAGATTCTGGAACACCAGCGCAGCTTCTCCACTGGATTCCCAGAGGAACAGCAGCTGCCTCTTCTTCCACTGGATCTTCAGAGGCAGAGACTGCACCTTTCTCCAGGATCCCTGCTCCAGCAGAACCAGCCCTGACACTGCAGGAGGGCTGAGCCACAATTCCAATGGGACTGCTGCCAACAGCCTGACCCACAGGGTGTCAGGTTGGGTTCTGACTCTGTCAGTGTTGGTTTAGTTCACTGCATTGTTTATTTTATCTTTTTATTTTTTTCCCTAGTAAAGAACTGTTATTCTTGCTCCCATATTTTTGCCTGAGAGCCCCTTAAAATCTATAGCAATCCAGAGGGGAAGGTTTACATTTTCTATTTCAGAGGAGGCTCCTGCCTTCCTTAGCAGACACCTGGCTTTCCAAACCAAGACACACCACCTGCTCCAGTATTTCCTAACTGGTTTCTCATAGCAGTGTGATGTGATGTGACGTGATGTTTTTGTATTAAGGATGAATGAAGTGGCAAAACCTCTTAGGTTTTTAGAAGGTAAATGTAAATTTTATTAGACACTATTTATTCTTTTATAGATAGCGATGATAAAGTTGGACTTGATTGGTCTTTAATTAATACTCTTTATGCTATTGGTTAATTAGGAATAGCACCCCTCTTGTAAATATTTTATAAGTAAATAATATGTTTAAAACACTAGTTGTAAAGATTAAGGATTGTTTTAATTCTTCCTCTGACCTTTCTCAAACCACCCAGAGTAGTGCTTGGGAAAGTTTATCTGATTCTTTCTCTGACCCGACTTTCAGCAACCACAGATGTGATGTGTTGTCTACAGTTCTTCCTCACACTTTTCCAGTCCCTGGTTGCCAAGAGATCCCTCTTTCTCCAGCTCTTTAGCAGAGGAACCTGCCCTCATTCAGGCTCTGGATGGGGATTATCCATCCCCACTCCCCATGGCTGCAGGGAAATGGGAGATGGAGCTGAGGCTGGCAGAGCCTGCAGTGCCTGTGCTCCTGCAGGACCCTCTGATGCTCGATGGATGCTCAAGGTTTTAGGAGAGCACTTCAGTCCTTTAGAAAATAAACCAAGTAGTAGTTGATTTTGTCTTGAAAACATCATATGGAGAGAGATCTCCCACTCTGTCCCCAGGGATCATTTGGGCATAAGTGGGAATGGCCATCCCATGGTTTAGGGGGGTGCAAGCTCCTCTTGCTCACTCTCTGTGGAGTTCTGGCCCCCTCAGGAATTACTTTTCCCTCTCAGCCAGGGCATGTGAGCCAGAAGGGAGCTCAGATCCTGCTTCCAGCCACATCCAAATCTTGAAATATTACTGGCAGCCAAGCAGATAATGTTTCCCCTTAAAAACCTATTAATGTGGATCCCAGCGATTTCTCAGCTTCGCTCACTGGAAAATTAACAATTTTGGTGTCAAATGGTATTTTCTGAAGCAGTTACCAACTCTGAGCACTTCAGGCTTTTGCAGGTGATTTAGAGCAGCCACCCCCTGACTGTGTGTGCAGGCAGAGGAGTTGAGCCCTCTGAAAATGAGGGGTGAGGAGATGGAAGCTGGACACATCTTAAAGGCAAAGCTGAAGCTCCCAAAATCAGGACAAGACACTCCCAAAATCAGGAGCAATACAGTGCATCAGTCCAGGGGAAAATGCTTCCCTGGGAGTTACACCAGGCTGATGTGAGGATTTCTGAATCCTGAATTCTGACATTCTGAACATTTCAGAATTTTCCTTCTGAAAAAGAAGGACAGTTTGGTGGTCACTGGATTGGATTTAAAAAGCAGGCAGCTACATGACACTGCATGAGGAGAACAGTGAGACTCCAGAATAAACTCTGAGCAGGCTTGGCAGCAACACAAACTGTCTTTCAGATTCACTCTAAGCAACAAGCTATGGGGAAAATAAAAGTGAAAGAAATCAGCAGTGTATTTTGTCTAGAACTCTCTAAAAGTTATTTTAATTTTCTCCCATTGTTGTGACTCTCTTACAAACAAGATTTACAGTAAAACCAGAACAAATCTGGTATTTTTCTTGCTCCTAAATATTTATAGGCCTTGAGATACATTCTGAATTTTTATTGTGTTAAACTAATTTTATGTTCTTGCTTTTATCCCTGCTTAGCTGCTTTCAGACTTTTCTGAGATTTTTTTTTTTTTTGCTTCAAGAAGAAATACTGTCCTTGGGGGTGTTTGAGTGGGAAAGTGTGAAAAAGCAGAGTGGAAAGGAACCCCCAGATGTGTGAGGGGAGCTTTTTGCTCAGAACCCAATGGGGGAACAGAGGCTCCTGGCTGCTCCATGAGGTCGTTTGGAGGTGGGGTAGGGGCTCACCCCCCAGGACATGAACTTCCAGCAAATTTTGTCCTGGTTTAGGGCAAATTTGTGAGAAATGAGCACCATGGGCCAACATATACAGCAGCCTTATTGCCACTTCTATAAATTGTGCACTCTGCCAGTTCTGGAGTGCAGTGTTAAACCTCTGTGGACAGATGCCAACAGTAATTCTGCTGAAACCTGGCAAATCAACAGTCTCAACTGTTTTCTGTGCTCCACAAACATTGCTTTATCTTCACCCTCATTTTCAAAATTATGTTCTCCATCATATATCAACTTTTTCGCAGCATCCAACACGATTTACCTCTACATTATTAGCTTTTTGTTGGTCTGCCAGTCTGAAGGCACAGAACATCACACCCAGCATAAACAGAACAACGAGTGAGGATTCAAGCATCACAACGAGCCCGAAGAGAGGAGGAGAAATCCCGAGAGGGGCCGGGAGGAGGGAGGACAGGGACCGGGGCCGGCTCCTACCTGCATGGCCGGCCCGGTGCGAGCGGAGCCCGCCGCGCTCCGCGCCCGTCCCCGCGCCGCGATCCCGGCCAAAAACGAAATCGAAACGAGCGGGAGCCCCGGGAGGCCGGAGAGCAACGGGGGCAGCGCCCGGGGCCGGGTCCCGCTCCCCCCGCCCCCGCCGGGGAACAGCGGCTCGGCTCGTCCCGCCCGGTACCGGTACCGGGGAACCTCCTGCTCCCGGGGCTCTGCTCCGTAAGGTACCGGGACAGCACCGGGGATCCTCCTGCTCCCCTGAGCCCCGATCCGCTCGGTACCGGTACCGCACCGGGGAACCTCCTGCTCCCTTGAGCCCCGATCCGCTCGGTACCGGGGAACCTCCTGCTCCCGGGGCTCTGCTCCGTAAAGTACCGGGACAGCACCGGGGATCCTCCTGCTCCCCTGAGCCCCGATCCGCTCGGTACCGGTACCGGGGAACCTCCGGCTCCCGGGGCTCTGCTCCGCTCGGTACCGATAGCGGGGAACCTCCTGCTCCCGAGGCCCCGCGGCTCGCCCAGCTCCACCCGGTACCGGGACAGAACCGGGGAACCTCACGCTCCCGGGGCCCCGCGGGCGGACACGCATCTCCTCCTCCTCCTCCTCCTCTTCCTCCGGGAGGACGGAGCGATCCCGGGACACGCCGGGAGCAGCTCCAGGAACGGGGTTCGTCCTTTCTCTCCCCCAGGGGGAAAGGGGGAAAACGGCGCAGCGGTCCCGGAGCAGCGGGAGATGGGAGCACACCGGGAGGTGCCCACCGGCCCCGAGCACAGCCGGGGATGTGTGGGCACGCACCATGTGGGGTTCTACGGGTAACTGGGATGGGCTTTGAAGGGACTGGGAGGGACAAAAAGTACACTTTTAGGAACAAAAGGGATACTGGGAGGCGACTGGGAGAGACTGAGGGATAATGGGATCGACTGGGATGGACTGGGAGTGACTGGAATAGATTTGGAAGGCACTGGGATACACTGGGAGTGACTGGGATAGACTTGGAGGGGATTGAATGGGATTTGGGAGGGATTGGACAGGACTGGGAGGCGACTGGGATGAACTGGGAGTGACTGGAATAGATTTGGAAGGCACTGGGATACACCAGGAGTGACTGGAATAGATTTGGAGGGGATTGAATGGGATTTGGGAGGGATTGGACGCGACTGGGAAGGATTGCGAGGCACTTTTAGGGGCAAAAAGGGCACTGGGAGTGGACTGTTAAGGCACTGGGATAGACTGGGAGGGACAAGAAGAGCACTTTTGGAAACAAAAGGGGCACTCGAAGGGCTCTGGAACCAGCGGGGGGCACAGGCGTAGACTGGGATATACGGGGATGTATTGGGGGGGGACTGAGATAGACTTGGAGGCTGGTGGATGGGACAGGGAGGCGCTTTTAGGGACAGAAATGGGCTGTGGGAGGGAACTGGGATAGACTAAGAGGGCAGTGGATGGAACTGGGAGGCTCTTTCAGGGACAAAAAGGTGCTGTGGGAGGGAACTGGGAGGGAACTGGGCTGGACTGGGCGGGCTCCGCTCCCCGCGGGCACCGCCCCCTCGCGCCCCGCCCTCTCCTGCTCTCTCGTTTTCCATTGGTCAATTAGGAAGCCAATCACGAAGCTGATCCAATCAGGTGGCGGCATGGGCGGCGGGCGGGGCTCAGAGGCGGGGCCCCGCCCACCGCCCGCCTGAGGGAGCGGCCGCGGCGGGGACGCGGTGAGTGAGGCCTCGAGGGGCGGGGGGGCGGCCGCGGACCCCGCGGAGCTTTGGGGGCTCCTTCCCGCTCTTCTTTGACCTTCGGGGGTTTTCTCCGTGCTCTCGATGCTCTGAGGGCGGTTACGGGCCTGGGGGCGCCCGCAGTGCTCTCTGTGTCCGGAAAAGGGGTTATGGAGGTGGCGCTTTCCTGGCCCGGCGGGCACAGAGGAGAGCGCGGGGCCGAGAGGGGCCTGGGGGTCACAGGAGACAAGGGGGAGAGGGCTGAGGGGCTCGCTGGGGGTCACAGGGAGCTCTGTTGTTGTGAATGGGCTTTGAAGGGGGTGTCTGGGGATCACAGGGGACGTGGATGAGGGATCTGGGGGATGTGTGGCTATCACAGGGGCTGTGGGGCTGAGGGGGTGTCTGGGGGTCACAGAGGATATGCTGGAGTGGGCTGTGGGGCTGAGGGGGTGTCTGGGGGTCACAGGATATGCTGGAGGGGGCTGTGGGGCTGAGGGGGTGTTTGGGGATCACAGGATATGCTGGAGGGGGCTGAGGGGGTGTCTGGGGGTCACAGCAGACTCTGTTGTTGTGAATCTGCTTTGGGAGGTCTTTGGGGGCTGCTCTGCTGTTTGGGGACACAGCATTGTGTGCACTGATGGGAGCCATCTGTGAGGATGGGGGTGCTGCCACCTTTGTAGTGTTTACTTGCAAAGGGGGTCTTTGGGGCTCTCCTGCACTCTGTGTTTGGTGGGAGGCTGGGGCTGTTATCCCTAGGTTGGCACTGCATCCTCGTGTTCCTGAGGTGTTCGCATTTTCCTGGGCTTTGTGCGAGGCTGGGGCTGTGCCCAGTGCCCTGTGCTGTGCCCACCACCCCCAGAATGGAACCAGCCTCCCCTTGGGGTGCTGGGGTCACACACCACCCTCCTACATGTGTTCTGGGCCTCTAGGCTGGTGCAGTGTTGTTCTTAAAAGTGTTTTTAGGCTGGAGTTAACCTTCCTTTTCATCCCTCCTTTCTGGCCCTGCTGTGCTTTGGAAGGAGCAGGAACTTCTAATGGATTTTCCCCTAAATGGGTGAGGGGTAAGACCTCAGCCCACCTCTGCTCATAGGCACATTTTTGTGTCAGCTGTGATCCTGCCTGTCTCTGCTCTGCCATCTCAGTGACCTGAGGCTCTTCAGGGAAGGGATGATAATAATGCAAAGTCTCAGGTATGAGGTTTAATAAGACCAAGGTCCAGGTGCTGCATCATGGTCAGGTCAACCTCCAGTATCAATCCAGGCTGGGGATGAAGGGTTGGAGAACAGCCCTGGGAGAAGGACTTGGGCATGAGTTGCTTGGACCCAGAACCCTGTGCTGATCCCCCAGTATGGGCACCAGGGGACGGGGGGTTCTCCCCTTCTGCCCTGCTCAGGTGAGACCCCACCTGCAGAGCTGCCCCAGCCCTGGGGTCCAGCACAGGAAGGACATGAAGCTGTTGGAGGAGACACTGAGGCGATCAGAGGGATGGAGCAGCTCTGCTGTGAGGAAAGGCTGAGATCTGGGGTTGTTCAAGCTGGAAAAGAGGTTTGGGATGACTGGAGTGTGGTCTTGCAGGAGCTGAAAGGAGCCTGCAGAAAGATGGAGAGAAACTGTTTACAAGGGCCTGGAGTGGCAGGGAAGGGGGAAGGGCTTCACCCTGACAGTAGATTTAGATGGGATATTGGGGAAAAATTCTTCCCTGTGAGGGTGCTGAGGCCCTGGCACAGGGTGCCTGGAGAAGCTGTGGCTGTCCCATCCCTGGTAGTGTCCAAGGCCAGGCTGGATGGGGCTTGGGACAGTGGAAGATGTCCCTGTCCATGGCAGGAGCTGAAACAGGATGAGCTTTAAGGTCTCTTCCCACCCAAACCATCCTGGGATTCTGTAAACCTGGGAGATTGAGACTCTCTGTAGGGAAAGTGTTCTGAATTGTTTTGCTGCACCCAAATCGTGTTGTAGCTGTAGACTCTGGCTTTAAGGCAGAAAGTTCACCTGTGAGAGCCTTATCCCAGCTGAGCCCAGCCCTTCCTGTGGCATTAGCAGCAGTCACAGACAGCTCATGGCAGGGAAGTTGTGTCTGGGATCAACAGGAGCCCTGAGCTTTCCCTGCTCAGGTGTGTCCTTGTTTCCCCTGTGCAGGGGCTGCACTGCTCACAGTCACCTGGCTTGGAGGGTTGTAAATACCTCAGGGCTCAGTGCTCAGAAGTGTTTTCAGTAATTTGAGCATCAAAACATTGAATTATTTGGGTCAGGAGCTGTGGGTTAGTGTGTAGGCAAAGCTGCTTGTGAGAGTTCTTATTCTCCAGACTGGATTTCCATGTGCCTTTATTGTTATTCTGTTTAGGGAAGCAGCCACCTTCTGCTAAAATAAATAAATACTCTGTTTATAGCATAACTCTGTATTTCCATCACTAACAAATGCTCTTCTGCAGAGCAGCCTGTACAACAATTGTCTTTGTTTTCCATAATAACATCCATGTTCTGATCTTAAGGCTGAAATGCAGCAGCTTATGTAAACCAAGGGAAGCCTGTGCAGAAGACTCTGTCTAGACTCACTTCACCTTATCTTAAAGCAATTAAAGACAGGTTAAAGTAAGTTCTGCAGTCATGGGAATAGGCATGTGCTGATTTGTTTGTGTTTGTTTCAAAACAGATTAATTTGCAGCACATGAAATGCTTTTTGATATCTTTTGATGCTGTCTTGTGCTGCCAGAATTAAAGGGGATGAATTTTATGTTTGATTTGGGCTTGAAAAGAATGAACTTTCTGGTAGGAGTTCATGACATCATTTTATTTTGGGGGAGCTTTCTGTTTTGTAGTTCTCTATAAATGAGTGGAGTTCAGTGAGCTCAGTGAAGCTGCAGGGGCAGCTGGAAGAAGTTGGAGGTGAAAGAACCAAACTGATTATTTCTATCCTTCTTAACAGTGGTGAGAGCCAAGTAGCAAAGTCATCTGAGCTGTTGGATGTGAAGTGCATGGACCTGCAGACAGAGAGTGAATATGGGGTTTTCTTGGGGTGGTTTATTTCCTGGAAAGGTTTTGAGGCAGTTTGGGAGTGGCAGATAAGAGTAATTCCAGAAGCCTCATCACTGCTGTGCTAACAGAAATGTGTATCTAAGATCCATCTGGAGTTGTTGGATGTGTCCAGTAAAAAATCAAAGTTACACTTTGTTTTCCTGTGCTCCAGAGGTGTCCTTGCCTGAGCTCTGCACACCAGTCATCAATATTTGCATCCCCAAAGTATTTTTAACCATCAGGCTTGAGAAACTCTCTTACTTCAGCTGATTTGATCATAAATCTGATGTTACCTCAGTCTCTTTGAAGCACCTTCATGTTCTGGCATGCTCAGAATCCAAGAGGTTTCATAACCACTTGCTGGGAGTTTTCTGTTCAGGATATTGTAACATTTTTTGTCTGGTGACTCAGTCTGTCCTTACAGGTCATGAGAAGCAAGAATCATCATCTCATTTATCAGTTGATACTTTCAGCCCTGAGTTTGGGCCGTGCCAGGGTGTGTTTGTCACTCGACCTCAGCTTGAACTCATTCCATGTGCCCAGGACAGGCAGCCAAGTGTTCAGCTCACTGTGTAGCAGTACATTCACGAGAATCAAAGTATAATATTGCTTAAAGTCTTGCTGTTCATTCTATTTAAACACCTGAAAACCCATAAGCAGAACATTTGGGTGTAGAGAAAAGTAAATAACATTTCATTTTTTTGCTGCAAGGCTCCAGTTAACAACACCTTTGTCCCCCTTTGCCAAAAGCTGTCATCACCAAGGGACATTGGCCAGGCAGTGGGACTGGATTAATAACTGCATCACAGAGCTGCAGAGTCTGTTTGGGAAGTCACTGCACAGTGAAAGGCCAACTCAGCAGCCAAATGTGGGGGAAGGAGCCTTGCAGCACTCCTGAAATAGCACCTGTGAGCTCTCTCTGTGGTGCCTGTGCTTGCCAAAGCCACTGTCGAGAATCCTTCCTCCTCCTAGAAAGTCAAATCCTTCCTAATTAATGCACAGTGAGTCTTCTGAAAGCTTCAGCTTGGGATGGACTCTGCAACTTCTGTGTTCTGCTTGGGCATCCCAGAGGAGTGTGGGGATAATGAGCTCTCTCTTTATGAGAAAAGTGCTGAGTTGGTGCCTGCTGATAAAGGTCACTTGAGTTGTCTGAAAGATCTGATTTTTAAATGAGTTTCTTAATAAAAAGTGAATTTAGCCAGAGGATCAGTGCATTACTGGCTAATTTAACCCACATCCAGACAAGCAGCACAATAAACACATATTCTGTGGGGGGAAATGTAAAAGGATGAGAAGCCATCAAAATTTTTTGTTCATTTATTCATAAACAGCATAACTAGAGCTAAGTAAATTTTAGAAATTACCAATTTGGTCTCATTAACATTTTTGTAGAAACAGTTTGATTGCAATATCTGGTTTTTGGGGAGACCTGGCCAGGCTGCTGATGAAAGCCACTCTGATTTCAGGTTTCTCATCCCAACATCCCCTCCAATTCCAACGTGACAGTGGGGTAGCACTGCTGGACCATCTTTGCCAAGGCTGGTACAATTTTGGGTCTCTGGCTTTTGGATGGCTTTGCCATGTGCATTGTTCACTGTTCTGAGCCATGGCAGTGCAGAGAAGCTGGGATTTGTAACCCAGGTGGTGGGGAGGGGATGTGTTTTGGGAGTGTTACAATAATTACAGGTGCTGAAGTAGCTGAAATCCTGGAACCTGCCTTCCTTCCCTCTGTTATTCCATCACTTTTCACAACCATTTCTCCTCCTGTCTCTTGCTCCAGTTCTGGTTTGCAGTCACAATGTGTCCTCCAGCCTCTGCACTGGCCCTGTGGGCTTTGGATCCACTTTTGGGAGCACAAAAGAGCTCTAAGGACTTTTGAAGGGCAGCTGGTCCATGAGCACAGGCTGAAATACAGAAGGAAAATCAATGTCTGTTAGTCTTGCAAGCAGCACTGAACATGGGCTGTAGCTGCTGAAGCTCAACATTCAGTAATTTCTTCTACAATTTATGATTGGTTTTTTTCTTATTGCCCTCAGAACAACCTCAAATGTGTTGTGTGTGCAGCTGTTAAAAATTGTGTTAATCCATGGATGGCTCCTGGGAGCAGGAATGTTCAGCCATTGCTTTGGGTTTGCTACTGAACACACAAATCCAGAAATACCCTTGTGAACCATAAAATGTAACAGTCATGTGTATCCCACTGTCAGAGTGCCTGAGAATTACTCAGCTTTTTACTGCAAGATTAAAAAGCTGCCTGAGATTCAATACAGAAGTGGCCAAAAGAAGTAATAAAAAAGAGGTGATGGAAATGGACTAAAGATAGAGAAATGAGAGTACAGCTCAGTGTCAGGTCTGGCTCTGCAATTGTGGACAAATAGTCTGGATTAGTGTATTAGTCAGAGCTGCTTTCAGTTGCAGCATTTCCAAGAAGTGGGAAATGAAAGCATTTCCCAACCAGCTCCCATAAAACAGTGCTGTGTCCCTGACCTGTGTGGGGTGTCAGAGTTTAGTCCAGTGAATCAGGAAGTTTTCAGGGGGAGGCAAAGCTTGGCAGCCATAAAAACAGGAGAAGTGGCCCTTGTGACAGCATGGGAATGGTGTGTGACAGTGTAACAGGGAATGATTGCTGCTGCCACCTGGGTTGGATGCAAAGTTTTGGTTGTGTAGCTTTGCAAAGCAAATGAGGGAGATGTAAACAACAAAGCCATGTTTAATAAAAGAAGGGTTTCACTAAATGTAATTCCTGGACTAGAAAGCATTGCTGAGTCCTGGAGCCCACCCTGTGGCTCGGTGTGCTGGTCACGTTTCCTGAAATGAATCTGGGAGTCCACGTGATGCCACTGGATGTGCTGCAAACTGCCAGGATTAAGCATCTGCCCCACTTTGAGCTATATGCTCAGTTTAATAACCATCCACATTAATTTTGTTTTTTCTAATTGGTGCCTGTTTTATAACTGCAATTCTCAGGTTTTTCTGGTAACTCAGATAAATTGGAGTAAGAAGTCCACAAAAGATGTGAGTATGGAAAAGGCAGGAAGAGAGGAAGTGATGGCAGCAGCAGCAGAGTTTCTGGATGGACTGGAGATGAGCACAGTGGATTTTCTGAATCTCTCAGTTCATGTGCTCAGTATTATCTGCTAGTTCAACATGACTGGAACAAATAATGGAGAAAAATAGAGTAAGGAGGCTTTAACCTCCATGAAAGTGAGCTCATTTCTTCTTCCTCTGGGCAAGTGGATTAAAAATCATGGTGTTACATAATCTCTACCCACAGAAAAGCTTCTGTCTGCCTGGAATGTTATCTGCTGTGGCACTTGGTGCTTATGAATGAGTTCCCTAATCCATTGACAGAAACGTTCCAGCAGCACTTGCAGACTCCCTGTGCTTGCTGAGGAGCCTTGGTCAGGTGTCAGGGGCTGATACAGCCTCAGGAGATGGATGTGTGCATAGCAAAGGCCTTGAAACTGATAGGGGTTTTGGAAAAATGGACTTTACTGCCTGTGCTGGGAAAGGAATCCAACAAAGGAATGGAAAAGAAATAGAGATTATTAAAATCTAAGGTTTTGATTGCAGTTAAAATCTGATTTCTTGAATCTGTGGAGTTTCATTTATATGAGCATAACCTGGCCTTTTTCTATAGGATCTAATTTTTCTTTTTCCTTTCAGACTAACCAAGTTACAAATATGAAAAATCATAAGATTGCTCAGTTGTGTGCAAATCAGATGATTCAGGTATATTTGAGAAGTGGTTCAGCTTTACTCTAAAGCACCCAAAGACCACAAGGCTTTGCTGAGATGCATCCTAAGCATGTGTAAATCAGATCATGTTGGAGTCTCTGGGGACAGGCAGGTTTTAGCTTTTATTCTACATGCTGGGATCTCTGCACTCAGCTGTGCTGATTTCAGAGCTCCCTTGGAGGGCAGTCCAATCCATCGATTGGGACACTGCACTAATGGAGAGAAATATTGATTGTGAGCATTTCTTGGGCACGTGGGAGAGGAGCTTTCTCATTGCCAGCATTGTCTCCTGTTTTGTGGGATCTCAGCACCTCAGGACTGAGGTGCCACCGAGACCACCCTTGGGGGGCTCGGGAGTCCTGGAATGTTCCAGAAGTGTCTGGTGGCTGGACTTTGATCCTACACAGGAGACGACACCTGTATAGGATAGGAGGGTTTCACCGGGGTGAATGGTGAAGGGATCCGTTAATTAGAGAGGGAAACACAGGGTTTAGGATTTCTGTACAGGGGGGTTTAGAGAAGTAAGATGGAGGAATTGGGGCGTGTCCTGTCCTTCTTCTTCTTCTTCTTCTTCTCCTCCATCTTCTTTGGTGATGGTGGCACTTTGGGATTGGTCATTACTGAAAGTGCACCGGACAATAAAAATAAAAAGGATTGGGGAAAAATGATAAATATTGTACACGTAACAATGGCTATAAAGATAGGTGACTGCCCAGAGGGCAGCACAGTGTGCTCATGGCTGGCTGCTGAGCAGAGCTCTGTCGGGCCGAAAGAAAATCTTTTAGATAAACAATTAATAAACATAAAGACCGAAAGAAGAACTGAAGCCTCTTCTCGTCCTTTGATACGCGGCTGCCCCAAGGCCACTCCTGCCTTTCCAGGCCCTCCAAACAGCCGAAAACCGGACACTGTTTCACATCAGCAATGGGGCTGCAGCATCTCTGCCCCTGCCCCAGCTCAGGGTGAGGCTGCAGCAAACTCATTGGAGCTGTTGGATGTGAAGTGCTTGTACCTACAGACAGAGAAAGTGAATATGGGCTTTTCTTGGGGTTGTTTATTTTCTGGAAAGGTTTTGAGACAGTTCTTGGAGTGGCAGATGTGATGTATCAGCTGATTAGTAGGAAGGATGTGATTCTGACTCCTTCTCAGCCAGTGAATAGGACAAATAAGTTGTTGGTGATGATTAGGATGAGTATAGTGATTAGGAAGAATCGTAGCTAGGTGAAAAATTTTGAAGCTAAATATCATGTTGTAAATTGTAAGATAGATCACGGTATGAACAGTGCAGTGGAGTTCTTGGAGTGGCAGATATGATGGTAATTGCAGAAGCCTCATCACTTGTCAGAACTCAGTGCATCCCTCTGGTGTCCAGAGTTCCCCAGGACCCCATCATGGGACTCAGAGACCCAGAGCACCTGGGGGTTTGATTGTGACCCCTGGAGCAAATTGCCAGCTTTGTATGAGGACCTGAAAGTCACAGAACTTTAAACAGTACAATAATAAAATAATCACAGGGTGAAAATGTAGATTTTAGGATTTTTGGTATGGGGTTATGGGGACAAGATGGAGGAACTTGGGTGTGTCCAGCCTTTCTTCTTCTCCTTCTCCTTCTCCTTCTCCTTCTCCTTCTCCTTCTCCTTCTCCTTCTCCTTCTCCTTCTCCTTCTCCTTCTCCTTCTCCTTCTCCTTCTCCTTCTCCTTCTCCTTCTCCTTCTCCTTCTCCTTCTCCTTCTCCTTCTCCTTCTCCTTCTCCTTCTCCTTCTCCTTCTCCTCCTTCTTCTTCTTCTTCTCCTTCTCCTTCTCCTTCTCCTTCTCCTTCTCCTTCTCCTCCTTCTCCTCCTCCTTCTCCTCCTTCTCCATTTTCTTCTCCTTCTCCATTTTCTGCAGTGATGTTGGCACTTTGAGATTGGTTTAGAGTAGAAGTGCACTGTCTAACATAGGTGATGGATATTGGGAATTAAGTGTAAATATGTTACATGTAGTTTGTAGTATAAAAGGACAACACAGAGTGCCTGTGGCTGCCCTGCTGAGCAGATCTGAGCTGGGCAGAAAGAAAATTTTATAGATAAGAATTAGTAAACAACCTCAAGACCAAAAACTGAAAAGCTCTGACTCGTTCTTCGGACGTGTGGGCTGAAACAGAGACACCCTGCACATCTCAGGGCTGCAATTATCAACCAAATATCTGAGAATCACTGAGAGTGATCACTGTTTCAAAACCTTTCCCGAAAATAAACGACCCAAAGAAAAGCCCATATTCACTTTCTCTGTCTGTAGGTACAAGCACTTCACATCCAACAGCTCCAATGAGTTTGCTGCAGCCTCACCCTGAGCTGGGCCAGGGGCAGAGATGCTGCAGCCCCATTGCTGCTGTGAAACAGGAGACAATGCTGGCAATGAGCTGTGCTGGGTGGGAGGGGCTCTGTGACAGCTCTGTCACTGCTCCTGCTGCTCTGGGACTGGAAGTCCCCTCACAAGGTGGCTTCAGAAGCACCAGAATGAGTTTGTTTGATGCAAGCAGCTGTGTTGATGTGCAGTTCTGCTGTCTCTAAACAGCTGGGTTAGAGGAGGTCAGCTGGGCTTGCTCTGCACAAGATACTGAAGTGAAACCAGTCTAATGATTTCTGTTACCTTGTGCTGGCTGAGCAAAAGGGGAAACTGGGTTTGTTTATTGATAATTATAAAGCTGTGGAGAGCTTTGTGCATTAGCACTGTGCTATATTTAAATGGTATCCTGTCTGTCAAATGTTCCTATTACAAAATGTTCTTTGCCAAGATCATGGGCCTCTCTTTTTTAAAGCTGCTTTTGAAAAGCAATTGTTTTCAGAAAATTGGTTAACATGACATTGCTGTGGCACCTCTGTGTGTCTTGACTTGGTGCTGTTAAGTCATTCCAAGAGCATTTTAAAGGTGTTATGAACAGCTATGGGAAATGCCACTTCACCACTTGGAGACTAGAATTGTCGCAGACATTTCTTCATAGAAATCCTTTCTTTCACATTTGTCCATCTTCTGGGAAGCAGAGCCCCAGAAGAGGAATGTAAACAAATTGTTATCAGCTGCTGTGAAATGTGGCAGGTGATCCTGTGATTGGCTCATCTTCCACATTTCCAATTAAGGGCCAATCACAGGAGCAGCTCAGGGACAGATTCCCTGGACACAGAACTTTTTTATTCATTCCTTCTATTCTATTCTTAGCATAGCAGCCTCTGCAACTTCCCTCCTTATTCTTTTTAGTATAGTTATAATGTATTATATATCATATATCAATAAATCCAGCCTTCTAATCAAGAAACAAGATTCTTGTCCTTCTCTCACCCAGTGACCTCCTCAGGTCGCTGTAATACTAGAATGATTGCATTTCTGAGAGATGAAATAATTCTTAGTGCAGAAAATAGAGTGTTCTCCAGCCTCTCACCCTGTGTGCTGCAGTGCTATCTTTAATTAGAAGGCTGTCACAGCTGAAGTAAAAATACCAACTCAAACCAAAACCTCCTGTGAACCAGACTGAGAGCCATGAGCTTTAAAGCTTTGCTTCTGACCAGCTGGAGTCCTGACAGGAGCATCCCAGCCCCTGGTGCTGCCCAGGCCGTGGCTGGAGGAAATGTTCCCCTCTGCTCACGGGAGAGGTGCTCCAGGTTCAGCAGCAAGAGGAGATTCATGTCCTGTGTCTTCAGCCAACAAAAGCCACCTCGTTTCATCTGCAGAGGTGGGCATATGTGGCCCGAAGTTTAGAGTCTGACTAGCTGAGGGCGAAAGGCTGACGCTTTTCTGCAATTCCTGGCCAGCGCCCTTCGGTGTCTGAGGGCCTCGGGCTGTGCTGGCTGCGGACTGGCTCACACCGCTGGTATAGGGGAGGAACGGAGCTGACCATTTCCCGGGGGTTAAACATCGGTTTATTGAAGGTGTTGCGGGATCCAAACGCGGGGAAACCAACCAGGAAAAAGTTTTTTCATAGGGGGTGAAAACAGGATTATAAAGGAGGGGGGATGGGTACAGGCGTAACCAATCGGGAAAGGTGAGGGGATGAACTTCACAGAACTGACACTCCATGGAGACCAATAATCAAAAGGTACGGGAGGGGCCCCAGGACCCCAGCCAACCAACACCTCCAGGGGAACGAAAGTTCTGGAAAACCAGGAGGAGTGGGGGGGTGATTGACTGAGCCCAGGGAGGAGAAAAGTTTTACTAAAAAGGGAAAAAGGGGCAGGAGAAATTCTATAACTTGGGTGACAGACACAGGGGTAACCATGGTAACCTAACGGCCATCAGGGCTGTGGCGGGAAAACTGGGGGACAAAACCATTTTACACTTAATAGGGGGAAACAATACATAAATTGGGGGAATAACACAAGAAACTTAACAACACACTACAACAGTCTGATGGCCTCGGGCTGTGCTGGCTGCGGACTGGCTCACACCGCTGATATTGGGGAGGAACGGAGCTGACCATTTCCCGGGGGTTAAACATCGGTTTATTGAAGGTGTTGCAGGATCCAAACGCGGGGAAACCAACCGGGAAAAAGTTTTTTCATAGGGGGTGAAAACAGGATTATAAAGGAGGGGGGTGGGTACAGGCGGAGCCAATCGGGAAAGGTGAGGGGATGAACTTCACAGAACTGACACTCCATGGAGACCAATAATCAAAAGGTAAAGGAGGTGTCCTGGGACCCCAGCCAGCCACCATCTCCAGAGAGGAGAAGGTTCTCGAAACCTGGGAGGAGAAAGGGGGTGATTGACTGGGCCCAGGGAGGAAACAACTTTCACTTATAAGGGAAACCAGGGGAGGAGCAATTACATATCGGCAACTATGAATAGCGGTTACTATAGCAACTTAGCTGACAGGCTAGCAGTGGCGGGAAAAACTGGGGGAACGAAACCATTTTACACATAATAGGGGAGAACAATACATAAATTGGGGGAATAACACAAGAAACTTAGCAACACACTACAACAGTTTCATGCAGGCCAAGTTGGAGCTCTAAAATGTCACAGCATGCTCAGGACTGAGCTGAAACCCTCAGCTTGGAGGGAGCTGCTCTTGGGACATTTACAGACCCTTTAATTAGCAGGAAAACCTATCTTCTCCTTAAGGATTTATTAAAATCACACATAAGCTCTGCTGCTGAAAGATGCTCATTAATTCGAGATTCTCTTGGATTATTCAGCAGAAAAGTGAATATCCCTCACAAGGACAGGCTTTGAAGACCATTTCCTTGAATAAGTAACTTTTAAAAATTCCTGGAATTTCTTTTTCATGTTATCTTTGAGATAGATATGAGATAGACACAAAACCAGCTACAGTTTTGGCTAGAATATTGCTAGAATATTTGCTAGAATATTACCCTGCTTGTCAAGGTAAAAACAAGCCAGAGAGGCTTTTTCTGGAATATTCAATTTTAGAACTTTCCCCTTTCAGGAGTGACCTTATCCAGTACCCAAATGGACACCCTCCATCAGGAACACCTCATTATGTGTGTTGAAATAGGCATCTTCTCTGCTTTTGCAATTTTGTGTATTTTTTTTGTGGTATTTCCCTTTTTTTACTCTCTCAAAATATGGCTCCAGTTCCTGACTAATTCTGCTGTAATGCTGCACTAACCAAATATTTTTGTGGAAGAATTATTAGTCATAGAAGAAAGAATGTAATGAAATATTCTTAGAAAGTGTTATAACTATGCTTGACATGTAAAATATTTATCCAGGCATGTAAACAAAGCAAGAGGTGTCTTGCCAATGTCCCCTTGTAAACCATGGCTGCTTTGAAATCATGAACTGTTTTTCAGTTCTTGAAAATAAAGTATCAGGTTCTCTGCTGGCATGAATTGGCACAGTGCTAATGGTTGGCCTCACCTAGATGAAATTGTAGCCCCTGCTCTTGCCTTCCTCAAAATAAAATCAGGAGGTGTTTTCCCAAGAGCTGTAATTGTGCTAAATAAAACCCCTGTGTTTATTTTGGTTTCGGATTACTCAGTATTACTTGCAGTTACTAATGCAGCTGCCCCGTGAAAGGAGCCTTATGTTTGTTTGGCTTTTTCTTATTGTTGTATCTTAATGAGCATTAAAACCATGTGTTAATTCAGAGAACTCTGTTCTTTCTGAGGACAGCACTGCTAATGTTCCCTTTGTGCTTCAGAGGAGCATCTGTGCCCTTCCAGAGGAGAATCCAGCTGTGCTTTATCTGAACAAGCTTCCAGCCCCTGTGTGGTGAGACAGGGCAGTGCCCCATGGGGATGGCACACAATGCCCCTGGCAGGGACCTGTGCCAGCCTGAGCCAGCCCACACCTGGGGCAAGATACCAGTGCTGGGGGACACCTGAATCTGCCAATCCTGCTTCTGCACCTGGAGTCTGAACCTCCTTCTCCAGATTTCCTTGCTAATTTAATTACCATTGCATCCCTGCGTTTGTTTTGAGTTTTTTCACTGTTACTGTTTTGAAAGCTCCTCTGACTGCATCCAACTTTTTAAAATGTGCCACCTATTGTTAATTTCTGAGGTGCTGCTGTGTAATTGGTGAGAAATGAATGGCAGTTGGAGTTGGAGCAGATGAGCTGGGAATGAGTGAGCAGTTGCTGGTTGGGATCCCTTCCAGAGCAGGAAGGTGGAGTTCTGAGCTGCTCGCAGCCTTTCTAAAATAAGAGTCCAAACCAGGAGGTGCTTTTTGTCATGGGTGAAATGGCAGATTCGTTTTTGTAGCAAGCAAAAATGTTAATGATGAGAGGCATTTTGGTTTAGGGTATTGTGTCTGCTGAATTTTTAATTGTTACTTCATTTGTGTAGTTCACACGGATAATACAGCAATGCTCATCTCGAGAGATCCACAGTGGACAGCTGCTGTCTTTAAAACAAATAGAGTCATGATAAAAGCTAATTTATAAATTATACACACACAAATAATGTAAATTATATATAAAAATATATAAATCTATTCTTTCTCCTGATGATGGCCACCAGCCTCACTTGGTGTGGGACAACATCTCTTGGTGATTAAAGATTCTTGCTGTTTACATTCCCCCAGCCTATTGCACTTGTATCTGGACAGATGGGAGAATTGTGATTAAAGAAACAAAATCTTGACCCCAAACCAAAACTTGTAACAAGTTTTTATACAAAAGTTAGTAAATTAGTAACTTGAATTTTTTTTTTCTATGTTGTATTGCTTGGTTTGTTTTTAATTAAGAGCTCTCTAAAGGCATTTTTAATTCAGACTTGCCAGGACACATGTGCTTTATCACTGGCATGAGTCAGGAGGAAAATATTTCCTGCCTGTTTAGACTCTCTTTGCATTAAAAATTATATATTATTGATGATCTGTGATATATTTAACCCTGTTGTTTTGTGAGACTGTGTTTGGAGCAGTCTCTGAGCTGTATCTTAGGGGAAAGCAGTAAGAGACAGAATGGATGGATTTGATATTTGAGCTGGCAGAGGGAAACATTTCCAGGTGACAGAAACAATGCATTGCCTTGGCCATGGCCCAGGAGCACTGAGGGAACGTGCTGGTTCTTATTGAGGCTCTTCAGCAATGCACTGATGCCTCAAAATAACTCATTTTACCCATTTTAATAACTCATTTTATCCTCAGTTTCTGTAAATTTGTTTGGGCCCAAGTCCTGGGGCTCCTGGCCTTGGCAATCCATGTGCACATATTTATGTACATAAGCAAAAATTCTGGTGGTGAATTCCTCTCTGCCTGTCTAAGGGATGTGTGGCAGGAGGGTGTTTTACCAAATGGTATCAAGGGTTTAATAAGGGTTTAATTTGAGGTTCTCTTGGATTATTTAGCAGAAAAGTGAATATTCCTCACAAGGACAGGCTTTGAAGACCATTTCCTTGAAATAAGTAACTTTTAAAAATTCCTGGAATTTCTTTTTCTCGTTATCTTTGAGATCGACACAAAACCAGCTGGCTAGAATATTGTCAAGGTAAAAACAAGCCAGAGAGGCTTTTTCTGGAATATTCAATTTTAGAACTTTCCTCTTTCAAGAGTGACTTTATCCAGTACCCAAATGGACACCTTCCATCAGCACTAACACCTCATTATGTGTGTTGAAATAGGCATCTTCTCTGCTTTTGCAATTTTGTGTATTTTTTGGTGGTATTTCCCTTTATTTACTCCCTCAAAATATGGCCTTTTCTACCCCACAACTGAGCCTTTTCTACCCAATTCCTGCAAAAACTGCATGAAGAATTTGGAGAAATATTCACGAGGCTTTTACTGAAAAGAGGAGACTTGAAGCTGTTACCACACCGATTACATTCAAACTTTCCACGAATCAGCTGGAGGGACTTTTAACCTGAAATATTGACATGAATCAGCTTTGGGGGAGTGCCCGGCGCTGCTGGAGGAGTTTAAACTCCGCAGCTTTGCTGTGCCCGGGGCTTCCCTGGGCTCCGGGAGGATTTCGGGCTCTGCAGGGAGCGCCCAGCGCGGATGAGCCGGCAGTAAGTGAGGGGTGCTGGGCACGGGGTTTGTCCACACTTACACCGGGAAATGTGGGGGATCACAACTTGTGGTGCGTCAGATTCCCTGCTAGAACGCCCTCAGAAATACTCCTGTCCTTATGCAGATTGTAGTTTATAATTGAAAAACTGGACTTCTCATAGTACAAATGAGAGGGCAGATTCTCTGTTAGTACTCCCTCAGAAATAGTCTTGTCCTTGTGCAGTTTGCTGTAGTTTGTAATTGAAAAATTGGACTTCTCATAATATAAACAAGAGGGCAGATTCTCTGTTAGGACTCCCTCAGAAATAGTCTTGTCCTTATGCAGTTTGTAGTTTATAATTGAAAAACTAGACTTCTTATAGTACTAATGAGAGGACAGGCTCTCTGTTAGTGCTCCCTCAAAAATATGCTTTTCCTTATGCAGATTGTAATTTATAAGTGAAAAACTGGACTTCTCACAGTACAAATGAGAGGACAGATTCTCTGTTAGAACTCCCTCAGAAATACTCCTGTCCTTATGCAGATTGTAGTTTATATTGAAAACCTGAATTTTCATAATACAAATGAGAAGACAGATTCTCTGTTAGTGCTCCCTCAGAAATACTCTTTTCCTTATGCAGATTGTAGTTTATAATTGAAAAACTGAATTTTCATAATACAAATGAGGAGACATTCTCTGTTAGTGCTCCCTCAGAAATAGTCTTGTCCTTGTGCAGTTTGCTGTAGTTTGTAATTGAAAAATTGGACTTCTCACAGTACAAATGAGAGGACAGATTCTCTGTTAGTGCTCCCTCAGAAATAGTCTTGTCCTTATGCTGTTTACTGTAGTTTATAAGTGAAAAACTGGACTTCTTATAGTACAAATGAGAAGACAGATTCTCTGTTAGAACTCCCTCAGAAATACTCTTGTCCTTATGCAGTTTATCATTTATAATTGAAAAACTGGATTTTCATAATACAGATGAGAGGGCAGATTCTCTGTTAGAACTCCCTCAAAAAGTCTGGAGCATTTACTCCTTTTGCAGGCTCTCACCTAAGTATTTGTTGCTTAATTTAACAGAGGTGGAGAGAAGGTGTAACTCACAGGTGTCACCTGCCTTAAACTTTATTTAGTTCAGTATTGTTTATGAAAAACTGGACTTCTCATAGTATAAATGAGTAGACAGATTCTCTGTAAACGCAGATTTTCTGTTAGTACTCCCTCAGAAATACTCCTGTCCTTATGCTGTTTGCTGTAGTTTGTAATTGAAAAATTGAACTTCTCATAATATAAATGCAGGAATTGAAATAGTGCAGATTTGGAACCAAGTTGGATTTAACTGCCTAAGAAAAGCTGAGAAATTAAAGGTTTTTTTAAAAGGCAGCTCTTGCTGAAGTGTGTGGGATTTTCTGAAATCTTTGTAAATACTTTTGCAGTAAATGTAAAAGAACAGAGAGCACAACCAAACACTGTTGTCTGCAGCACCTACTCCTTTTGCAGGCTCTCACCTAAGTATTTGTAGCTTAATTTAACAGAGGTGAAGAGAAGGTGTAACTCACAGGAGTCACCTGCTTTAAAACTTCATTTAGCTCAGTATTGTTTATGAAAAACTGGACTTCTCATAGTACAAATGCAGAAATAGAAATTGTGGGAATTTGGAACCAAGTTGGATTTAACTGCCTACGAACAAAAGCTGAGAAATAAAAGGTTTTTTAAATCCAAAGGGATAAGGCAGCTTTTTTATGCTATGCTGAAATGTGTGGGATTTTCTAAAATCTTTGTAAATACTTTTGCAGTAAATGTAAAAGAACAGAGAGCACAACCAAACTCTGTTGTCTGCAGCACCTACTCCTGTTGCTCTCACCTAAGTATTTGTAGCTTAATTTAACACAGGTGAAGAGAAGGTGTAACTCACAGGTGTCACCTGCCTTAAAACTTCATTTAGCTCAGTATTGTTTATTTTAGCAGGGAATATTTTTTTCCTGTCTCTAGGTAAAAGTATCCTGCTTATATTTGCAACAGCTCATCTTTTGCCACAGGTTTTTTTCCCTTTTCCCTGATCATATCTGCAACCTTCTGCCAAGGAAGGAGGTGTGTGTTCTATATGGGCATGGCCAGCTTTATTAAAAGTGCTGAATTTAATCAGATAGCACTGGCAAAGCTGCCATTGCCATAGGGGTAGGAAGCTTTTTATGAGGATCAAATATAAATGTTCAGGTGACTGTCTTTATTTATTCCAGAATTGTGAGGAAATAACTCTTTACAGTTCACTTGGGTTTGCTCTCTAATTTGAATACCTTGGGCCTCAGAGGTAAATAAAAATAAATCAAAAATAAAGGAGCAGTAAGTTGTTGCTGTGGTGAGGGATTCTGCTCCTGGTGGAACATTGCTGGATGCATTTCATCTCTTCTGTTGGTGAGGCTGCCACGGTGTGACCTTCCTATTTTGGGAAAGTCGGTGAAAGGTTACATCCAGTTAATAAATATCCATTATTTTTCTGCAGGTTTCAGTCTTGGTGTGTAGATTGGCAAAAGAAAAGCTGCTGTGAGTGTGGGGCACTGCTGAGGGGTCAGTTCAGTGCATAAACTGGGCACTGGTGGTGACAGAAGGACCTGGTGACCCCCAGCTCTTAAATCAAAGTGTGCAAATGCAGTGTTAAACCCTCAAACCCATATTGCCAACTGTAGTTTTGAATTGCATTTGTAGAAACAGTGGATTTTTGTTGAGCCTCAATTAAATGAGTAAGTCAGTAAACTTTGCTAACAGTGTGGCACTATGCACAGAATGGGAGAAACAATCAGGCATTTCATCAGCCTCCTTGCTGTCTCCTGCCAGCATTTGCAGGCTGCCCTGCATTGCATCAGGCCTGCTGGACATTATTTTCCATCTATCATTTGAAGCCAGATGGAAAATGAATCCTCTGTATATTGATAGAGTTATTTCATAACAAGGGAAAAGCTTTTTGTCATGTGCCCGTGCTGGTTCAACCTATAAATCAGCTTTTATTGTCTGCTTGTGTTTGTGCTGGGAGAATGAAATGGGGATCAGTGGGAGGTGTGTGAAGAGCATGTGGAGGCTGCAGTTGGATGGTTTCTCTCTGGTGCAGACCCTGTTGTTCTCCAGTGCTCCAGGTGTATCTGCAGCTGCCAGGGAGTGGCAACCCCAGCCCTGCCAAGGCTCACCTTGCCCTGAGCATCTCCCCTGGTTCTGGTGCATGTGCAGTGCTTGGGGCTCAGCCAGGCTGGCAGAGCTGGGGATGTCCAACCTGGATGGGAGAAGGCTCCAGGGAGAGCTCAGAGCCCCTTCTGGAGCCTAAAGAGAGCTGGAGAGGGGCTTGGGACAAGAGCCTGGAGGGACAGGACAATGTGCTCCAGGTGTATCTACAGGTGCCAGGGAGTGGCAACCCCAGCCCTGCCAAGGCTCACCTTGCCCTGAGCATCTCCCCTGGTTCTGGTCCATGTGCAGTGCTTGGGGCTCAGCCTGGCAGTGCTGCTTTCCCTGGCTGGCAGAGCTGGGTATGTCCAACCTGAGCAGGAGAAGGCTCCAGGGATAGCTCAGAGCCCCTTCCAGTGCCTAAAGGGACTGAGAGGGGCTTGGAACAAGGGCCTGGAGGGACAGGACCCTGTTGTTCTCCAGTGCTCCAGGTGCATCTACAGCTGCCAGGGAGTAGAAACCCCAGCCCTGCCAAAACTCACCTTGCCCTGAGCATCTTCCTTGGTTCAGGTGCACAGGGGGCTCAGCCTTTTCTGGTGCATGTGCAGTGCTTGGGGCTCAGCCTGGCAGTGCTGCTTTCCCTGGCTGGCAGAGCTGGGGATGTCCAGCCTGGACAGGAGAAGGCTCCAGGGAGAGTTCAGAGCCCCTTCTGGAGCCTAAAGAGAGCTGGAGAGGGGCTTGGGACAAGAGCCTGGAGGGACAGGACCATGTGCTTCAGGTGTATCTACAACTGCCAGGGAGTGGAAACCTCAGCCCTGCCAAGGCTCACCTTGCCCTGAGCATCTCCCCTGGTTCAGGTGCATGTGCAGTGCTTGGGGCTCAGCCTGGCAGTGCTGCTTTCCTTGGCTGGCAGATACCTGAGCAGCCAGGCTGGCAGAGCTGGGGATGTCCAACCTGGATGGGAGAAGGCTCCAGGGAGAGCTCAGAGCCCCTTCCAGTGCCTAAAGGGACTAAGAGGGGCTTGGAACAAGAGCCTGGAGGGACAGGACCATGTTGTTCTCCAGTGCTCCAGGTGCATCTACAGCTGCCAGGGAGTGGCAACCCCAGCCCTGCCAAATCTCACCTTGCCCTGAGCATCTCCCCTGGTTCAGGTGCACAGGACAGTGCTTGGGGCTCAGCCTGGCTGGCAGAGCTGGGGATGTCCAGCCTGGATGGGAGAAGGCTCCAGGGAGAGCTCAGAGCCCCTTCTGGAGCCTAAAGAGAGCTGGAGAGGGGCTTGGGACAAGAGCCTGGAGGGACAGGACAATGTGCTCCAGGTGCATCTACAGGTGCCAGGGAGTAGAAACCCCACTCCTGCCAAATCTCACCTTGCCCTGAGCATCTCCCTTGGTTCTGGTGTACAGGGCAGTGCTTGGGGCTCAGCCTGGCTGGCAGAGCTGGGGATGTCCAGCCTGGATGGGAGAAGGCTCCAGGGAGAGCTCAGAGCCCCTTGTAGTTCCTAAAGGGAATAAAAGAGCTGGAGAGGGGCTTGGGACAAGAGCCTGGAGGGACAGGACCATGTTGTTCTCCAGTGCTCCAGGTGCATCTGCAGCTGCCAGGGAGTGGCAACCCCAGCCCTGCCAAAACTCACCTTGCCCTGAGCATCTCCCCTGGTTCAGGTGCACAGGGCAGTGCTTGGGGCTCAGCCAGGCTGGGAGAGACCTGAAGAGCCAGGCTGGCAGAGCTGGGGATGTCCAACCTGAGCAGGAGAAGGCTCCAGGGAGAGCTCAGAGCCCCTTCCAGTGCCTGAAGGGACTAAAAGAGCTGGAGAGGGGCTTGGGACAAGAGCCTGGAGGGACAGGACCATGTGCTCCAGGTGTATCTACAGGTGCCAGGGAGTGGAAACCTCAGCCCTGCCAAGTCTCACCTTGCCCTGAGCATCTCCCTTGGTTCTGGTCCATGTGCAGTGCTTGGGGCTCAGCCTGGCAGTGCTGCTTTCCTTGGCTGGCAGAGCTGGGTATGTCCAGCCTGGATGGGAGAAGGCTCCAGGGAGACCTCAGAGCCCCTTCCAGAGCCTGAAGGGACTAAAAGAGCTGGAGAGGGGCTTGGGACAAGAGCCTGGAGGGACAGGACACAGGGAATGGTTTCCCACTGCCAGAGGGCAGGGATGGATGGGATATTGGGAAGGAATTGTTCCCTAGGAGGGTGGGCAGGCCCTGGCACAGGTGCCCAGAGCAGCTGGGGCTGCCCCATCCCTGGCATCCCTCCATCCCAGGCTGGATGGGGCTTGGAGCCACCTGGGACAGTGGAAGGTGTCCCTGCCATGCCAGGGGGTGGCACTGAGGGGGCTTTAAGATCCTTCTTAGTTACAGAATGAGCCATCAGGTCTGGTCTAATTTTTTAATAGAGAACATTTCACTTTTTGCCTTTCTCTCTACTGGATGAGTTCTGTCACTCTGCACTGCCTCCCTGCCACTGGGGAGTTTTTATTGCAGGTGAACTGAGCTGACAGGCAGAATCATTTGGTTTTTCTCTTTCTCTGGGAAAGTCTTCATCTGATGATCAGAAGCAAATAGTTATTATGAAATTTAGAAGTTGGATTGCTGCCTAGTTGCCAATATTACAATTTTTCAGATCAAGTTTGATGGCTGCTTTTTTATTTAACCAATGTTACCCAGCCCAGGGGAGATCCATTATCTCTGTGCAGCATTCCCTGCTGTGGTTTGTACCTTACAGTGATTCCCCTAATCCTTATGTACAGGAAACATTCTCCTTATGTATCTTAAACCCATGAGATTGCCCTTTTCCTCTCCAAAGTAGAAAGCAAATCATTGCTAATTTGTTTCTCTGCTTTTATGTTTAGAGAAACTTTTGGAATATTCTAAGGAGACCTTTTAAGAATTTATGCTGGTTTTATCTGATACAAAGTTAGTTTTTTTCCTAGTAACTTATGGGGGTTTGGAATTTAGCTGGAAAAAAGAGGTTGATAACACAGGGGTGTTTTATTTATTGCTGAGCAGGGCTCACACAGGGCCAAGGCCTTTTTTGCTGCCCACCCACCAGTGGGCTGGGGGCACAGCCAGGCCAGCTGACCCAGGGATGGATATTCCTCTCCTTATGGAAGTGGAATAAGAAGCATCCAGAGCTGGGGGAGGAAGGAACAGGGGGATGTTAGGGGTGATGGTGTTTTTCTTCCCTGGTGATGGAGCCCTGCTCTCCTGGTCATGGCTGAACACCTCCCTGCCCATGGAAAGTGGGCAATGAATTCTCTTTATGCTTTACTTGCATGGACAGCTTTTATAGAGTAATAGAATGCCAGATTGGCTTGGGTTAGAAGGAACCTTAAAATTCATCATATTCCACCCCCTGCCATGGCAGGGACACCTTCCACTGTCCCAGGTTGCTCCAAGTTCCATCCAGCCTGGCCTTGGGCATTGCCAGGGATCCAGGGGCAGCCACAGCTGCTCTGGGCACCTGTGCCAGGGCCAGGGAGCAATTCCTTGCCAGTATCCCGTCCATCCCTGCTCTCAGCCATTCCCCTTGTCCTGTCACTCCAGTTCATTATGAGCAGTCCCTCTTTGGCTTCCTTGGAGCCCCTTCAGATCCTGCAAGGTGCTGTGAGATCTCCACACAACTTTCTCTTTTCCTTTACCCATGAAATGTCTGGCTCTTAACCCACAAGTTCCTCCTCCGGTTCTCTCCCCATCCCAGCAGGGAGCAGTGAGCACGTGGCTGGCTGGGGCTCAGTTGCCATCTGGGGTTAAAGCAGGACACAAATGAAAGCCAGGCTTTAGGCAGTGTGGAAAGACGTGCAGCTCCATCAGAAATCCATCTTGTTCTCAGAGCAGGGCTGTGGAATTAGGTCAGGCACACCCTGCGTGCGCTGTTTCCTGCTTGCTCATATTTCTGAGAATAATTGGACATGGCAATGTTTTTGTAGACTTAAAGGAGTGCTGTCACCTTAAAAATGAGTTGTTTGGAGTTTTATTTCTGTCGTGATGGTTAAGCTGTGGTTTGGGAAGAGGGGAGGATTGTTCACCAGCTGATTCACTCACTGCTGGTGCTTCCTCACTGTTTGCAAACCAAGTGGTGAAGTAAAGCCACTCATTTCTACTGTTCTTATTCTCTTACACCTTTTCTCTTGCCATGCCAAATCACAGTGAGACCCTGTACAAGCTGTCAGGGCTTTACTCCTCAATGGGTTTGGCAGCTAGGCTTTTCATGATTTTTCTTTGAAGTTTCTATGGAGTTCTTCATACCTAAAATACTCCATAATGGCTCTTTAAAAAAATCCAATGAGTATATCTTTATAAATATAATAGAATATTGTATTTATGTAACACAGTAAATAAAAAGTAGAAACCAGCACATTTGTAGTGATGCTTTTATTTTTTTCTTGCTTAATAACTGCTGTATCTAAATGGGTTTTCTCTGCTGGTCACCCTTGCAGTATTTGAGTTTCTTTTCACCTTGTTCATGGTGCTCTGTGCAGGTGAAGCCATTAGAAAGAAATAAAAATTAGAAACCAGCACATTTGTAGTTATGCTTTTGCTTTTTCTTGCTTAATAAATGTGCTGTATCTAAATGGGTTTTCTCTGCTGGCCACCCTTGCAGTATTTGAGTTTCTTTACACCTTGTTCATGGTGCTCTGTGCAGGTGAAGCCATTGTAAATAAATAAAAATCAGAAACCAGCACGTTTGTAGTGATGCTTTTATTTTTTCTTGCTTAATGACTGCTGTATCTAAATGGGTTTTCTCTGCTGGCCACATTATAGTGTTTGAGTTTCTTTTCACCTTGTTCATGGTGCTCTGTGCAGGTGAAGCCATTCAGCTCTTCCAATAATGGCATGAGAGCTGCATGCATTGGGAAGTGCTTTAGATCCTCAGGGTGGGGAAGGACAATGTACTGAAGATGTCAGAGCCTCTGTACATTCCAGAGCACTTCCTTAAGGATTGCAAGGAGCAGGGATCAGCCTCTTTATCTCTGCAAAACATTTGCAGCATGAATTGTTTGTACCAATGGGGCATTGCAAAATTAAAGTGTTTTCCACTTTGGGATTAAAAACAACTTAAATATGACTTCCATGGTTTTCCCTCAACAAAAGACAAGTTCAAATAGAGATGATTTCAGTGGGACCACCAGCACAGGGGCTGGAGAGCAGAGATGTTTGTGCAGTTGCACAGCTCATTCCTGACATTGTTGTGTTCCAGAAGAAGGAGTGGCCACATGCTCCATGTACAGCCAGAGCCAGATGGGAATTTGGTTTTTGATTCTGATACTGATTCCATTTTAAAAAAAATTGAAATTGGAGGAGCTCTTTTGCTGATCTTTAGTTCTGAATGTGACGTGGAGTGTTGGGAGTTTGGCTGGCCAAGGACTGGAAAAGTACAGAACCGTGGCTAATTCCAAGTTCTGCACCTGCATAGATAGCATGTCCTTGGGCCTGGCTGTGAGAGAGACATGAGAAAAGAGAGATGTAACCCCTAAGGAATGAGGAAGAGTTCATGGTATAGTTTAACCAATAGATTGCTTGGCTTACAGAATATTCATAAGCTTATTATTTGCTGTATAAGTGTTTGATGCTTTCTTCAGTAAATTGGACCGGACCTGAGGAACCTGTGATGAACCACCTGGTGTCCTGGTCCCCTTCCTTCCACAGTGGAGCTTTTGCTGCTCCTGAGTGCCCAGCTCCCACAATCCAGCTGTGAGGCTTCAACTCCTCTGTGTGGCTGCTCCTTCAGGATCTGAGCATGCAAACAAGTGACAGAGAAGTGAGGAAGCACATCAGGGTGCCTGTTCACTGTGGTACCAGCCAATTGACACTTCCCAGAAGGTGCAGACGTGCATGCAAGGAGCCCTCTAAGCAGGGTGCTGACCTGGCAGTGTTTGTGCTGCTAGCACAGGGGAGCTGCTGGTGCAGGGCCAGGAGCTGAGGAGTTGTGGGATCTCAGGACTGAGGTGTCACCGAGAGCACCCTTGGGGGGCTCGGGAGCCCTGGCCAGAAGTGTCTGGTGGCTGGACTTTGATCCTACACAGGAGACGACACCTGTATGAGGACAGGAGGGTTTCACCGGGGTGAATGGTGAAGGAATTAGTTAATTAGAGAGTGAAACACAGGGTTTAGGATTTCTGTACAGGGGGGTTTAGAGAAGTAAGATGGAGGAATTGGGGCGTGTCCTGTCCTTCTTCTTCTTCTTCTCCTCCATCTTCTGTGGTGATGGTGGCACTTTGGGATTGGTCATTACTAAAAGTGCACCAGGCAATAAGAATAAATGGTATTGGGGAAAAATGATAAATATTGTACACGTAACTTTGGGTATAAAGATAGGTGACCGCCCGGAGGGAGGGGAGTGTGCTCATGGCTGGCTGCTGAGCAGAGCTCTGTCGGGCCGAGAGAAAATCTTTTAGATAAACAATTAATAAACATAAAGACCGAAAGAAGAACTGAAGCCTCTTCTCGTCCTTTGATACGCGGGCTGCCCCAAGGCCACCCCGGGCCTTTCCAGGCCCTTCAAACAGCCGAAAACCGGACAAGGAGTGAACGTGCTCCAAGTCAGAAACACCTGAGCAGGCAGAGGGCCTGCTGCTCTGAGCCTCAGGATTAGGCCTGTGCTCTGTGGCCCTGTTTTCTCTCATAAAACACTTCCCTGCAGTGCTTCCCAGGGCTCTTAGGAGCAATGAGCAGTTAGTATTTGTAAAAAGCTTTGAAGCTGAATGGTGTTAATTATTATTTATAGGCATTCATTCTCACCACGGGTAGTTCTCCTTGATCCTGGGCATGAAAGGAAACCAGGACATTTGTAAGCTGGTCAGGCAGGAGTTTGGCCTTGAAGTCTTTATGTACTTGTTTCCCCACTGGGTTCTGGGTGTGTTTGTAATATATTTGTCACATTAAATGACCAGTTTGGGGATTTATTGTACCAGCCAGATGTGCCAAAAGATCTTTACTCATTTCCCTCAATTCTGCTGACACACGACGTGCAGGATTTTGGCCTGCCAGGAGACAGGGAAATGCCATCAGCCTGACTGGGCTGGATGATCAGCAGCCCTGGATGTTCCACTTCCAGGAAAGGGGAGAAAGTCAGATCTGCTTGGGAGAGCCACCACATTGCAAAGAGCAGCTGTTTTCAGCAGGTTTTGCTGGTGCTCAACTTTGTTGAAGAGAACAGAAAAGAAAGAGGAGAAAGATGTCAAACAGCTGGAACATTTTTTCCCTGACAATCCTGCTTAAGCAGCAGAAGAGGGGGAATGACAAGGGAAAATTGGTGTATTGTAGTTCCTGAGTAACTGGTGATGGTTCTGTAAATAATTTCTGAGCTGCTGTAGTTAAGGACTCTGCTGAAGGGTGTGCAGGGTCTCTGCATTTAATTCAGAGCTTGAGGTGATGAACAAAGGTTTCAACATTGACCCAGCCCAGTTTGGTTGTTGTGAAATTCACTCTGTTGGTGTTTTGTGCTGTTTGACATCACTTAAATGGGGCTTGTAAGGCAGAGCTCTGGGGGAGTGATGGAGTCTGAGTGTCCCTGAATAACTCTGCTCTTTGCCTTCATATACTCTGTTATTGATCTGATTTCCTGCCTAATTTCTCCTCTCTGCTGAGTGATGCATTAAATAGTCAAGAGATTGTTCAGGCACTGCAAGGGGAGGTTCTGGCAGAGCTGCAGCAATTCATCACTCCTGGAAGAAAGAGGCCCATAAAATAAGTAAATTTTATGCTTATCTTGTTTTCTTAATGGAGTTCTTGTCAGCTCACAGAGCAAATTCTGTTCCCTGGTGAGTGTGGCAGCATCAGCTTTGTCAGGGATATTGTTTCAGTGTAGGAAAGTTAATTCTGGGGGAAAGAGTTCCTGAGCACAGCCCAGTGTGGGTCTGTTCCTCTCAGCCACCTGGGTTAGTGACAGGTGTCCCTTGAGATGCTTTGAGGTCCCTCCAGCCCAGAACATTCTGGGGTTCCTCCTGGCAGCCAGCAGGTCCCAAGAATTATCAAGAATTATTCCCTTTAAGGGCTTTCCCTTAGGGCTAGGGTTATGATTACAAATCTTATATATATATATATATATATATATAGCATATATATATATATAGCATATATATATATATATATAATATATAGCATATATATATCGTATATATATCATATATGTATATATATATGCACATAATATATAATATATTATATTTTCTATCTGCTCAACAAGGGTATTCTTTTCCCCATCTCAAAATACTTTTCCCCAAGTAAATCAAACTGCATTTTAAAAAACAGGTTTTGGCTTTCAGTGCAGTTACCAAATTTTAAAGCATTTTAGTTCAGATTACAGATTGCAGGATGTTTTGAGTTGGAAGGGAGCCACAAGGATCATTGAGTCCAGCTCTTCAGTGAACGGCCCAAGCAGGGATTGAATGCACAACCTTGGTGTTATCAGCATCATTCTCCAGCCAACTGAGCTAATCTCAGGGTCAAAACATACAATATCATAATTTAGTGAATGTGTTTGGAATCATATTATTAGTGGTATAAATACTTTAACCTTTACAGTCTTGAAAAATTCCATTTCCTCACAATAATTACAGTGCTGTGATACAGGGGAATAGTTGACTTTTTGTTCCAATTCTGGAATTGATTTAAAGGCTTTTGGGGGGGGGGAGATAGAGTGTTGGAGATTTTTTCAGAAATGGCTTGGAAGGCAGCTGTGGGGGACAGGTTCTCACAGCCTGTTTCTGTAAACAGCAGAGGTTCTCAGGTTGTTTTTAATTACAAGTAAAGGTGACAAACATGAAGGCCTTGAGAACCTTGCATACCAGAGTTCTCAGGCAGCTTTCTCATAACAAGTAGATATTCTATCTTTGGCTGTTTTGGGAAAGCAAAAATAATTTTGAGAACCCAAATCTTGGTACTGGAAACATAAGGAGGGGTTGGTGTGTTATCTCTGACCTATTGTGAGCTCAGATTTTGCAATATGCATGAACTTAATTAACACTGTTATAAAAAGTGCCTGATTGATTAATAAATCGGAGTTGATGCTGATCAAGAAAGATGGGTCTCTCCCTCCGACTTCAATAATAGAGGTGGGCTTTTTTCCCTCCAGGATGTTTTAGAGTATCTGGCTTTTCATATTTAGATTTCCCTCCACACACCTGTGTCCCACTGCTGGACATTCCCCCTTTGCTGCTCTGGCACACGAGAGAAGAGGGCAGAGTGTGACAGGGTTCACACTCTGGATGTGGGAAGAGACATAGATCTGACTCCATGTTTCAGAAGGCTTGATTTATTATTTTATGATATATATTACATTAAAACTATACTAAGAGAATAGAAGAAAAGGTTTCTTAGAAGGCTAGCTAAGAATAGAATAGAAAGGAATGAATAACAAAGGTTTGTGTCTCGAGCAGAGAGCCGAGCTAGCTGGGCTGTGATTGATTAATTATAAACATCCAAGATGGGGCAATCAAAAATCCGCCTGTTGCATTGCACAGCAGCAGATAACCATTGTTTACATTTTGTTCCTGAGGCCTCTCAGCTTCTCAGGAAGAAAAAGTCCTAAGGAAAGGATTTTCATAAAAAGATGTCTGTGACAACACAGGGTTGCTCAGGTTGTTCACATGGAGTTTGTGTTACTTTTGTTCAGGTAAAAGATTTGTTCATGAGTGACCACGTCCATCCCACTTCAGATGTGAGTAAAGGTTCCTCACCCAGAGGGTGCTGGGCACTGACCGGGCTCCCCAGGGAATGGGCACAGCCCCAGAGCTGCCTGAGCTCCAGGGATGGTTGTGCTGTCTGTGCAGGGCCAGGAGCTGCACTCAGTGATCCTGTGGGTCCCTTCCAGCCCAGGATATTCCATGATTCTCCCTGGAGGGTGCTTGCTCACACAGTTCAGTTGTGGGTGACCCTGCAGGCAGCAGGGAGGTGGACTCTCATGCTGATGTTCTCCTCCAGCTCAAGATATTCCAGGAGTCCATTCCCAGGTACAAGGCAGCATTCCCAGGGGTTTCTGGGACTGCTGAGGGTTTTTTCCAGGGTCCAGGCAGCCAGGACAGGACAGCAGCCTGGAAGCTGTGGAAGAGGGAGTTTTCCCACACTGAGTATTTTGGCAGTGCTCTGGGGGCTGTTCAGGTTGCTGGAACTGAGATGACCCTTGGGGGCTCCTTGTGTCACTGTGCTCCCAGCCAGAGCCTTTAAAAAAAGAAGTTGTTTTGTTGTTGCCAAAAATCTTCCTTTGCATGACCATCACATGATGTGTAAGCAGCAGATTTTCTAAAAATACACAGATATAATAATGCTGGCGACTTAGAATTAGGTTTGCAGAACAAAAGAAATGAATTGTTACTCCTTTTTAAAATTCTCATTAGGAATAAAATGCTTAATTCAGACTGCCAGTAGCAATGGACTTGAAACCCACCACTGAACTGCTCATTAAAGCCTCAGCAGGTGCTGGCCAGAAACTCTGACTTGGCATTTTGCTGTTTGATTAGTGCTGTGTTTTAGCTGCCTTGTCTCTGCCAGAGATGGCACCCACAGGCCCTGCAGTCATCATTCAGCCAAGGGAAACACACAGGACAATTGTTCTGCAGGGGGGAAATTGGAAAAATTCATTAATGAGGAAATTGGTGCTTTATGTTTGAGAGAGTGAAAGGAAAACACTTGAAGGCAAGAAAGGAGAGCTGGTTCTTGTCCAGAGCAGAACAAATGTCAGAGAGAGTGAGGGAAAGAGACAGCAAAGAGATCTGATCTGTTGGGAGATAGAAAGGAGTGAAGTGGGTGTTAAAGGTACAAGGAAGGAATTTTACTTTGAAAAAAAGAGGCAGCTGTGTCTCTGCATATGCTGGAAGAGCATTCCAGATGTGGCAGTGGTTAAAGCATCCTGTGTGGGGCTGCTCCAGCCATGGCTGCTCTGCGCTGTCCCAGTGTTTGTTGTGGGACCGTGGTGGGTTAAATACTGGGGGCAGCACTGTGTGACAGCATGGCATAAATCAGGAGGAAAAAACCAAAACCAAGCAATGATTGGGAGCAGGGAACCTCCTGGTCAAACCTCAGAGTGGTTGAGAGGCAATGCCTGAGCTGTTAACTGGGAAAATGTTCTATTTCAGGCTGTAAACTTGTTAATAGAGCTCATTTGGCCAGGACTGAGAGTCAGGAATATAAACATTTTTAAAGGAGGAGTTGCCAGGAAGGCATTTGCAGGAACACACATGTGATCTAAATACATCAGTGGCTTTAGACTTAGCTTTTAAAAAGTGAAGGTCTATAAAATAAATAGATTTAATAGACCCCTGGTTACTTTAAAATCTTTTCTCCCCTCTTTCCATGTGAGGGTAGGGGCATAACAAGGACCATAGCCCTCTGAAACACAGTTCAATACCTGAAGAAATGCCTTTTGAGCCTGAGGGACCTTATTTGTGGTACCAGATACAGAGATTTGAATTTGTTGCTTGGGAGTTTCTTCCAAAACTAACAACCTGGGTTCTCTCTGCAGCTCTTCTCTTAGGAAACGCCACCAGCTCCTCACAGCACGGAAGCCCAGCATGAATGGGAACTGTGCTGGGGGCACAGACTGGGTGAGAAATCTGGAGTCCAGTTGTCCTGTAGAAAACAGAACTGTAGCAGCCCATGAGTCAGAAGAAAGCTCTGTGGTGTTAGGAGGTCACAGCCCTGCAGTTCCCAGGACTGAGGGTAAGGATAATGCCCCCAATGTTGTAGTCTTTGAGGGAGATTATTTTTTGGGCTTTAAGGGGTGTTGTGTTTTGGAGAATGTTCCAGTATCACAGGGCAGTTTGCACTGGGCAGTATGTGCCCTGCCTGTGCCAGGTGCTCCAAAGGTCAGAGGTTCAGAGCAGGGTTCAGCATCTTGGCAAGAGCATCCCACAGGAGTGCCCTGGCCAGCCTGGAGCTGGCCCTGAGCAGACTCCCTGCAGGCATCTGGGCAGTCCTGTGTGCCCACCACAGACTGGCACCGGGCACTGCTGCCTTACACCACCCTGCTGAGGTGTGTGCTGCTGCTCAGCTTCCTGTGGGAGTCCTGCCAGCGAGCTGGGTCTGCATTTCTGGCCTTGTTTAATTCCTGTGCTCCTGCCCTTTTCAGCTGAATCCATCTTGCTTTAACAAGGAACATTAAGCACCAGGCTCACCAAAGCATCCAGCTGCTGGTGCAGTTCAATAACAGCCCAGTTTTATGTCATATAACATCACCCTGACACTTATGGCATCCTTAATTATTGCATGACTCAGTTTTGTCATTTCAGTAGGAAGTGTTACTATGAAGTGATGTTTTTCAATAAATTCTCCTCCCCTTGCAATGTTTGTTTGTGTCCCTCAGGTTTGGACTCTGAATGCCGACACAACACTTGCCCAGTAAATCCCCAGCTCTGTAGCATGCTGTCTGCTCCTGAAGAGCCTCACAACTGCCATATCCCAGATGGAAATAAGAGACAGCTGGAATATTTTAATGCCCAGGAACGCCATGGATGCTGTGCATTGTCTTCAAGCAGCAATTCCCAGACAGTAGCTCCAGAGAAGGTGACCCTGGTGGTGGATGGCACCCGCTTTGCAGTGAACCCCCAGATCTTCACTGCTCACCCTGACACCATGCTGGGAAGGTGGGTCACTTCTCTTACCTTCAAGGTACCTCAAGACAATCTAATTTTATTGAAGAATGGAGGGAGAAGACCCACCTTGTATTGATCAGCATCAACTCCGGTTTATTCATCAATCAATCACTTCTTATAACCGTGTTAATTAAGTTCATGCATATTGCAAAATCTGAGCTCACAATAGGTCAGAGATAACACACCAACCCCTCCTTATGTTTCCAGTACCAAGATTTGGGTTCTCAGAATTATCCTTGCTTTCCCAAAACAGCCAAAGATAGAATATCTACTTGTTATGAGAAAGCTGCCTGAGAACTCTGATATGCAAGGTTCTCAAGGCCTTCATGTTTGTCACCTTTACTTGTAATTAAAAACAACCTGAGAACTTCTGCTGTTTACAGAAACAGGCTGTGAGAACCTGTCCCCCACAGCTGCCTTCCAAGCCATCCCTGAAAAAATCTCCAACATAATTTTATTTTTTTTTAATGGGATAAGCATGTAATGTTTGTTTGGTGAGCTCATCTGTATACACCTCAGTCAGAATTTGGCTGTGAGTGAGGCCCAGAAGACCTGACCAGATGGAGAGTTGGTGGTTCTCTAGATAAGTCTCCCTTTGGTCCATGTCCATCAAAACATGCCCACTTTTAACCAGAGATGATTTCCTTTACCTTCTCCCCAAGTGTTTGCCTCATCTGTCAGCTGTACATCTGTGCCCAGCTGATAACCCTCCTCCTGAATGGGGAATGTGATAATGCTCCTGCCCTTCCTGCTGCCACCTCTTGATACTCTCCCAATAGAGAAGTTACTCAGCTCCTTCTGAGAGGTTGGAGCCTGTTGCTGCACCAAGAAATCCTCATGTGCTGTTTTGCCAGCACTTCCACCTCTCTGGCCCAAGGGTTCTGGTGGGTCACTGACCCTTGCATGGGTTATTGTGTAAAACAAGGCATTTAAAGTCATGTGGATTTATCTGGTGTAGGTCAGTGCAAGGGCTTTATTGTCAGGGGATTTTCTGCCCCAGGACTAAATGATCTGTTCCTTTGGCTTGTTCCTTAGAGTGCAGTAGCCATAGCAACAGAGGCCTCCCCTGAGCCAAGTCTTGTCCTTATTTACTGAGGAAGAGATTGGAGTGGAGATTTAAGTTGCTGTATCTCTGTGTCACTGCTGGGCTTCATCACAGAATCATGGCATGGCCTCAGCTGCAAGGGACCTTGAAGCTCAGTTCATTTCACCCCTGCCATGGACAGGGACACCTTCCACTAGCCCAGGATACCCCAAGCCCCATCCAGCCTGGCCTTGGACACTTCCAGGGCTGGGGCAGCCACAGCTGCTCTGGGCAGCCTCTGCCAGGCCCTCCTTGCCCCCACAGGAAAGCATTTTCTAACCCCAGTGCATCTGTTTTTCTCTGAAATAAATGCATTTTGATGTCCTTGTGCACTCACAGAGTTCTTTACCTCTTTCAGGATGTTTGGGCCAGGCAGAGAATACAATTTCACCCGGCCAAACGAGAAGGGCGAGTACGAGATCGCAGAAGGGATCAGCTCTGCCGTGTTCCGCACCGTGCTGGTAAGGGCAGCTCTGCAGGTGGGGAGAAAAGAAACAAACAGACTGCTTGTCACACAGCTCAGCCATCTCCAGGCACTCCCTGGAACATTCTGGTTTTATGTTTTGCATTGTGATTTCTAAAGAAAAAATATAGCTTTGGTGTAAGTTCACATTTCAGATATGTGCTCGTGTTGCCTTTTACCTTTTCTATGTCTGCTGTTGTAATTCCTGAGCTGTATCCTGACTTTGTGGTTGTATCTAAATACATATTGCATATGAGATGTTATGAAACCCTGTGCCATGGAAAACTTTTAACTGGAGCTCATAATTTATCAGACCAAAAACATGTAGATTCTCAGACAAGCAGGGCTATTTTATAAATAGTTTCAGTCTCTCTCCAATATTAGTAAGCAAAATAAAGAACTAATTAGGAATATCATAGTCCAAGATGTTCATCGTTTTTCTCTCCAAAATCTGTCCTTTTATTCACAGGATTATTACAAAACTGGAATCATCAACTGCCCTGATGGGATTTCCATCCCAGACCTTCGAGACACATGTGATTACCTCTGCATAAACTTTGATTTCAACACAATCAAATGTCAAGATTTAAGTAAGTATGGAGAGAAATCAGCTTTTAGGAGATCTGCAGGGCGTTGAGCACTCTGATCCTGATTCAGTGTATTTCTTAATCTTGACCTTAAGCATGAACACATGGATTTCACTGGGGCTCAAGTTGCATTTCAGCAGCTTCCTTTTGGCTGCTTCAATCCCAAGTGAAGTGACCAAATCCTTCAGAGCACAGGCACTTTGCTCCAAAAGCAAATTATAAACATTTTAGTCTCTTTTTCTAACAGAGGCTGAGCAGAGCTTGCTGTTACTGCCAACAAAATGATGGCTAAAAGCAGGATTATAACCCCTATCCAAAATGTACCAGAGAATCATGAATAATTTAAGCTAAAGGCTGATGGGCAGAGCAGGAACCAAGGATACCAAATCTGGAGAGCAGTAGAATTCCTGGTAATGAAGGGATTTGATTTGGAGCAGCTTTTTGGTGGGCATGCTGGCAAAAAGAAGTACTTTTAACACAGGCAGGTCTGTGAAATGCACTTTACTGAAATGGGGTGTGTGGTATCATAACACAGGCTGTGGGTGGAATTTCCTGCCCTGTTCTCTGGTGAGTGATCACAGAGAAGGCAGCAAAATGTACTTTCAAGGGCAGAGGTTGTTGCTGGAAATTCAAGTTAAGTATCATAATGAATTAATTATTCAGTCTATTACTGTTTCACTGTATTGATTGGAGCTTGGTGGGTTTTTAATGGGAATGGAATGGTTCTGCAGTGCAATTTGCATCCCATTTGAAATGCAGTCTGCACTTCTGACTTCGCCAGTTCTGGATCTGGAGGCTGTTGATGTGTCTGAACATATGTTGAGCATTTTGTCTGAAGAAGAATCTGGCTGTGCTCTCGGATGAATCTGGGAAGTGCAGAGCCGAGATATTTTCATGCTGCAGCAAAGCTGCTGTGCTCTGTGTCTCCTCAGGTGCTCTGTTACACGAGCTGTCCAACGATGGGGCTCACAAGCAGTTTGACAGCTACCTGGAGGAGCTGATCCTGCCCATCATGGTGGACAGCGCGCGGAAGGGCGAGCGCGAGTGTCACATCGTCGTGCTGACCGACGACGACACCGTGGACTGGGATGAGGATCATCCACCTCCCATGGGAGAGGAGTATTCCCAAAGTAAGGGCTCTGCACTCTGTTCCACACACCCCCAGCCATAAGGAAAGGGCACATTCCCAGTCTGGCTTCCTCCAGAAGGAGATGCTGGCACATGGAGCCCTGCTGCTGTTGGAGGCAGGATGCCTGGCTAGTTAAAACTGATCCCAGCACTCACTGTACTTTTCCTCCTGTTTCTGCCTCCCCTTAGCCTTTTCCAGGCTCCTTAATGAGGGAATATTCTTTGCTTTACACTCCCATCACCACCCAGTCTATTGAGACTGTGATTTGCATCTCTGCCCTCCCAAAAGGAAGTGCAATTAATCCCAGTGAGGAAAACAGACACCTGAAATAATCCTTGGAATCCACACCTGGCTTTTGGCACAGCAGGGCATGCCAGAAGCAGGGAGGAGGTTCCTCTTTGTTGATTCTAATCACCCCTTTTATTTCTCAAGTCCTTTACAGTTCCAAGCTGTACAGATTCTTCAAGTACATTGAGAACAGGGATGTGGCAAAGGCTGTGTTGAAGGAACGGGGCCTGAAGAACATTCGCATTGGCATTGAAGGTAAAATGCTGCTCAGCAGGGGAAATGCATGTTCAGGTGACTCCACAGTCAGCAAAGCCTGATTTCTTCTGAAATCCAGGCATTTCTTTGTTTACTCTGTGTTTTACATTGATTTTTACAAATCCAGTTAAAACTCAGCATGTTTTCCCTTTACCTCTACCATGTTCCACTGAAATTAGCCAAAGGGCTTAAAAGTTAAAGGAAAGGTACATAACATGTAGGAGAAAGACTTGTCTCCTTAGGAATGAGTAAACAGGAAACAGGAGTCAAATGTTTCCACCTGCTGATCCAAGCTTTCCCTTAGGGAGCTCAGAGAATGCTGGGCTCTGTCCTGGGACACTTGTTTTTATAGTAGCTGTGTTTGCTCACAGAATGGCTGGTGCTGTGCAGCTCCTGCAGGCTGACCCCTCGTGTCAGGGCATCATGGAATTGTTTAGGTTGGGAAAACCCTCTAAGATGATTGAGTCCAACCATTAACCCAGCACTGCTAAGCCCACCACATCCCTAAGTGCCACATCCAGATGTTCTTTAAATCCCTTAATGGATGGTGACTCCACCACTGCCCTGGACAGCCTGTGCCATGGCTGGACAACCCTGGTGAAGAAATTTTCTGTAATACCCAATTTAAATCCTTCTAGCACAGCTTGAGGCTGTTTCCCCTCATCCTGTCCCTGTTCCCTGGGAGCACAGCCCAACCTCCCCAGCTGTCCCCTCCTGTCAGGAGCTGTGCAGAGCCACAAGGCCCCCCCTGAGCCTCCTTTTCTCCAGGCTGAGCCCCTTCCCATCTCCCTGAGCCCCTCCTGGTGCTCCAGACCCTTCCCCAGCTCTGTTCCCTTCTCTGGACACACTCCAGCCCCTCAATGTCTGTCTTGTGAGGGGCCCAAAACTGAGCACAGTACTCAAGGTGCCTCAGCAGTGCCAGCATAGGGGGACAGTCACTGCCCTGGGCCTGCTGGACAGACCATGGCTGCTACAGCCCAGGTGCCCATGGCCTTGTTGCCCACCTGGGCTCCTGTTCAGCCTTGACTCTTCATTTTCTCCCCACATAACCTCAGTACATCCTCATTGTCCTCCTGATTTATCTGTCCCTTTTTCCTTCTCATCCTCACTGCCTCATCTTTTGGCACATCTGCTCCTGGAGATTTAAGTTTTCCTTCTTGAAGAGTGCCCTACCTTCCAGAGCTCCTTTTCAGGGGGAAAATAGAACAATCTTCTGCAAGCCAGTGATGCTAAATGTGAAATCTGAGCTGAGTGTGCGTGTGTCCCACCCTGACCCCACAGTCACTCCTACCTGGGTGTTCTGGAATCCTGCTGTCCCTTTGTGAATCACAGAGGGAACTGAGTGGCTGTCTGTGTTTCCAGGGTACCCCACGTGCAAGGAGAAGGTGAAGAGGAGGCCTGGTGGCCGCTCTGAGGTGATTTACAACTACGTGCAGCGTCCCTTCATCCAGATGTCGTGGGAGAAGGAGGAGGGCAAGAGCCGCCACGTGGATTTCCAGTGCGTTCGCAGCAAATCCCTGACAAACCTGGTCACGGTGGGGGATGATGTCTCAGAGGACCACGAGGTTATCATGCATCACCCCCCTCAGGTGGATGAACTGGACAGGCTGAATGCCCCCTTCTCCCAAATGGTTGTTAATGATCTACCAGATTAGTGTGGCTCAGGGTGGAGAATCCTGCTGGAGGTGGGAAGTTCTCACCACAGTTTCATCCCAGCTGATGGGACACAGACTCCTGCCAGGTGCTTTATCCTCGTTCATGCTCTTACTACCTTGTCATATTTCAAGCATGTTAATAAAGAGCCACACTCCATAGTCTTAATTGTGCAATCAAAAGCAACATCTGCTCAGACAAAAAGACCTGTTGTATCTACTACAAAGGCTTCCGGATTGTGGGTGCTGAATATTTTATCTAAACTTCTGAAAGAAGAGCACAAGTGTGGAAATGTCTTGTGGGACATGAGAGAGAAAATTCTGGGCCTGTCAAGACAAAGCTTTCCTTTGCCATGAGGCACAGCTTTGGTTTTGGGAGTTACAGAGAAGTGAACATCAAAGCAGGACAGATGATATTCTATATCAACCAGCAGAAATGTAGCACAGCAAAGCCTGAGCATGGAGGAATCTGTTTGCACTGCCACCTGGCTTTGGATCCAGCGTGGTGTACTGCTGCCCTAGGAAGGAGGAAGCAGTTCCATAGGAAGCATATTCACAGGAATTCCCCATCTGTACTTCTCTGTGAGATGGAATCATTGTTTTTAGAGATGTTTTTTGTTAAGTTCAGTAAAATGACTAGATCATGCTGAAGGAAAACCCAAAAAAGACTGTAGCTGATATTTTACCAATAAAATAAATCTGTTAATAGCCTCATAGATGTAAGAAGCTTTCTAGAGGTGACTGTGCATACTGAAGACTTTGTGTTGTCTCCTCCATCCCCCTGCTAAGACAAACAAAGCCAGTGGAGGAGCTCCCAGTTTACTACCTGAGTAAAATCCTTGTTCTCATCAACCTTAGTCAGAATTGCTGTAGACTCTCCAAGGAGCTGCTGCAGCAGCTTTAAAAAAACAGCTTTTCTTCCCCATTTGGAACTGACTGGGCCATTTTTCTGTCAGACAGGTGAGAAATACCAATAGTAAACCAGCCCTAAGAAGAGAAAAATGCACATAAGCTGGGAACAACTCCTTTGCTGCTCTATTATCCTGATCTGTGTCAGGCTCTGGGAATTAAGAACAGGCACACTCCAGGCTGGTTTAGCTCAGGTGGGTTGGAGTCTCACTGATCCTGCTCCTGCAGCACTGAGTTCCCTGTGGGTGCTGGTTTAACCCCTGATGAGCCCACTGAGTTCTGCACTGCCCCAGCTCAGCTGAGGGCACTCAGAACTGGGCTGCCTCCCAAAGCCATCCCTTCTGAGGCTGTGTAAAGGCTCTATGGACCCAGAGTTTTAAAACATGGTGCTGGTGCAAAGAAAAGCTGAAACCATCCAAGAAGGAGAGGGACAGAGCTCCTCACAAAGCTGGGCAGGTCAGCGCTGCTCTGGCAAAGGTGTTGAAACCTGCATTGCATGGTCAGACTTTGCAAAATTGAGATGTAGGTATCAATCTGGCCCTAGAAAGTTTAATCCTTTTTTGCCAGGCTGCAACATCAAGCAAATTTGTATTGTTCTCCTTCTGACTGCCACGTGCATGGTGAACTGAGCAGTGAAATTTGCTGCTGGTTGCTGCCAAGGTGTTTGTGGTTTTCAGTGCAAGTAACATAAGGAGATCAAGCAGAAATTTTTAGTTGCAAGTAACAAATCTCTGCCAAGGCACATTTTAATTTCCATTAGTATGGACAGAAGTTCCATTCTCTCAGTATTTCCATTCTTAGCTTCTTTCCCAAGTGCAGCAAACAGATTTCTTCTAAAAAGAAGTGCCTATGGGGAGAATTCAGGACCTCCTAAGAGTCCCAGGTGTTCAGATGCCTGAATTTCTCTTGACTACTTTTGAAAGCTCCTCCCTGTGTGTCATTGGGTTGGTAGTGAGAAGTGTCCTTTGGTGCCTGCACAGAGCTGGGGGGATGTGCAGACACTCCATTGTTGCTCCAGATGAATTGTTATTTAAGTGGTAGAGAAAAGAAGACACCTGGACCATGAACCTCCAGCAGGGGCCAGGCCAAGCCCAGTCCTTGCCTTGGTGATGAGCTGTTCCTCAGGAGAACAGAAGCACTGGTGGAACTCATCCCCAGGCCCTGAGTGCCCAGCAGTGATGGCCCCCAGGCTCTGTGATTGTTTTCCAGTGTGGATTTATTTCCCCAGCAGTGTCAGGTTGAAGTAAATGAGTGTTGGTATTGCCCAGATGAGCTGGATTGGAGGTTCCACACGTTTCTAAGGACTGAGTGTGGGTGTTGTTTCAGGACTTGTCAAGGCATCGGGTGCTGAGAATTCCCCTCAGCAGCACCTTTGGGATCTGACAGTACAGGATCATATCCAGGCAAACCAAATGCCACCCAGTGTGTCCCTGAGCCCAGGGGCAGCTCAGCATTGATTAAACTGCACCAGGCCCTCTTGGGAGTTACAGACTGGCAGTGCCTGCAGGAGTTTGTGGTTCCCTGTGCAATCAGCTGGACCTTCAGCATGGGATGCACATTGCCCAGCTCCCATGATTTCCATGCAGATTTACCACTTACCCACTGTAGTTTATTGGCTTTCCCAAGTAATTATTCATTCTGGATTTTAAATTTTGTTAGTAGAGCGAGTTCCATTGGAACACTGAATCAAATTTTAGAAGTGTTTGCTTTTCCTCCTTGCACGGTCACCTACTTCAAGTACAAGGTCAACTTTTGTCTTACTCTGGATGTACTGAAGTGCTCCTGTGCTGTGTATGGACCCCAGATGTATGGTTTCTTTTCTGTATTAAAGTATAAATTATATGTGACTTGTTTGGTTGCTTTAAAAATTGTTTAAATGTGAAGTAGAATAGGCAGGGCATGGAGAGATATAAGGTTTTGTTTCTTTGCTTCATTAAGTGTGGGTTGTGATTCCAAAGGCTTAGGGGTAGTTTGGCATCAGAGCCTGGTTTGCAGGGAGGTGTTCCCACCATTTGTGCTGAGTTTACTTCATCCCTGCACCTCATTGCAGTGATGTTCTAAAGGCAGCACAGACAACACTCCTCAACCCACAAACTGCAGCATCTCTAACAGCCCCCAGTGCTTTTGTTCAGTGCTGTGAAAAGTGTTCTTCACTTTTACCTACTTGGCTTCAGAAGAAAACAGCTTTGGAGCAGATCTGGCTTTGATTTCCATCTTCAGCCTTGGATGTACTTCAGGCTTCTCCTGATGAAGGTTGGCAAGGCATTAACAGTGTGAGCAAGGTGGAGACCTCACAGCACCTTCCACTACCTGGAGGGGCTACAGGAAAAGTGGAGGACTTTTCATCAGGACCTGGCCAAGGGGAATGGCTTCCCACTGCCAGAGGGCAGGGATGGATGGGATATTGGGAAGGAATTGTTCCCTGGGAGGGTGCCCAGAGCAGCTGGGGCTGCTCCATCCCTGGCAGTGCCCAATGCCATGGTGGGGCTTGGAGCAACCTGGGATAGTGAAGGTGTCCCTGCCCATGGCAGGGTGTTGGAATGGATGAGCTTTAAACCCTTCCAACCCAAACCATTCCAGGATTCCCTGATTCCTGCTTGTAAAACACAACATACCAACAAGAGTGTGTTTACTAAGAGGATTTTATTTACACAACACAACGAGATCGCTCCATAAAAAGTTGACTACACCTGCCAAATTGTACAGTGCAATTTTGTAACAGCTTTTAAATATTTACAGAACACTTTTTCATCTTCGAGGTTAAGGCAGAGTCAGGGCACAGTGATAAGAAACACTTAGTGCAGCTTTGTGCTAGGCATGATACAGAGATGAACTGGCAGCATCCATTGGAAATTCAGATTGGAATTACTTCTACAAATCCAGCAACTGTAGCTTAAAAAAAAAAGGAGGTAAAAGATATTAAGAACCTCAAAACACAAAAAATGTAAAAACGTTTGGCTACCATGGGAGATGTAACAGGCATACAAAATCCTTACTGTTAGCAGTGAAATGTGGATCCTGGAAGGAGATACTGCAGGAGACACTTTTTTCCCTAATGTTGGTAAAAGAACTGGAACAGGATGCAGGCTTACAGTGCACCTGGGATACAGAACCTCCCACTGCAAAGGTGTGTCCAGCAGGACTGGATTCAAACACATCCAACTTTTGCTGGAAGACAACAGGAATGAGGTACCCAACTGCTCCTCGTGCCTTTGAAAGCTTCACCTGGGACTCCAGTGACACACCTGAGGGGTCCCACTGCAAACACAGCACTAAAAATGCACAATACACAGTACTAGAGAGTTGGTTTTTCACAGCAACTTATCACAACTTAAAATTGTTTTGCTTCTTCATCTTTGGTATTTATAAATAAAAATGCTGGTCCCTTTCAGTAAAGGGCTAAGAATGCAGCTATTATCTCAAAATCATTTGTTCCTAATCCACAGCAGCTTCAAAGGATTTTGATTTTTGTTTTTATTTTAAGGCAGTAACTAAGCTGTTAAGAATTGAAAAAAAAAAATGGTCTTACATTAATTCCAATGATTTATAAGGCAACATTTTCAAATGGCTAGAAGAAACTGCAGGATAAGCATGGAACAGTTTGAGAAGCTGGTATCAGTCCTTCATGCAAAGTCAAAAGGGAGCAGAATGTGATGCAGGGATGAGTTGATGAAAGCCTGATCCTGTAAGTTATTCCTTCCATTAGCCCTTATCCATCCGAGGGAGCCCTTCTGACCACAGAGATCCTGGGACTTCTCATTAAGGCTGGCTTTGCATTTCAGCTTGCCAGGATCCAACTGCTTATGGCAAGTCATGAACTCGTAGGACATGTACAAAAAGCACAGGGGTGCTGAGGGGAGGACCCTGATGAGTTCTGTACAGTACTGGCAGTCCCCCACCAGGCCTCGGGGATGGCACTCGAGTCAAGACACATCTAGGTAAACATTCCCTAAAAGCACCTATATAAAAAAAAAGTTCCACTACAAATCCATTTTTTTTTCATTTTCTAATCAAAAAAATCAGGAATAAACAAACCTGGAAGCCTTTTTTTTTTTTTTTTCCTGTGAGACATCACTGGAGCTTTGTCTTGTCTGTACTCCAGAGTTAGTGTTCAGCACCAAGAGAAGTTTGCAGGAATCCAAGACAATTTGAATTGAGAAACACTTTTAGAAAACTCACTGAATTGTATTTTTAATATCTGATTGTAAATTCCAGACTGGAACCATGCAGGCTCATGGGTTAATGCCACCTGCCCCTGCAGGTGCAGAGTTAACTACAAATGGGCACAACGTGGAGCTTGTGGTTAGAAAAACAAATCAGGAAAAGCTCAGCTGAGGCAGAATCCTCCCTCCCAAAATGCTGTCCTGTTCTGAGAGAGGCCTAGGCAAGGAAAGGCACTTTGGGGCTCTCCTGGAGAGACCCTGATCAGAACTGAATGTACTTCTATAAACAGAGTAGGCAGCAATCAATGAGTGGACAGGGTGAGTTCCAGTGCCCCAAAAGTGACCCCATGAGCACCATCCATGGAACATTCTGGGTACAGATGGTACAGCCAGGAGCAGCTGTGAGGGAACACCAGGCAGGCTCCATCAGCAACATCCTGATCCTGTTCTGCTCCAAACCAACAGCAAAAAGGCCACAGAAGTTGGGTTTTGGCCTTTAAAGCACTGAAGATGCAGCAGAGCTCAGGAGGCTGAGAAACAGCAGCAGCCAGCCCGGGGAGCCTCAGGGCTGGCCCAGCTGTGCACAACTGGCCCACCAAGGATCAGGTTCCTGGAATTCCCTCCCTCTGCTCTAATTCCAGACCCACGTATGTGACCAGCTGTAGTTTATCTGCATTGCTTATGGATCCACCCTGAAATACTGAAAAACTCGGCGCTCAGTGGAGGAAATGGCGCATTTCTCCTCTATTTAGGAAAGAAAAAGTGTTGCAAAATTTTTTAATTTAGAAAAAATATTAAATGGCTTGAGGGTCACTTAGTACCAAAAGTAAAGTGCACCAGAACTGGGGGCCACAGTGACAGAGCTGAGAAATGCTATTGAAGAGGCTTCCAGGGAGCATTATAAAAACTACAAAGAAAGGTTAAGGCAATCTGAGTTTTGTCCTTCTATTAGACAGTTTCCTGGAGAGTTGTCTGTCTCAAGCTTCAATTATTGCTTTGTTTCCTCTGTCCTGGAGTCCTCAACTGGACTGGGCAAACAGTGCTGGCAGAATTGGCAGAGTGAGTTTGTCACTTAATGCAGGACTGGATGCAGTCCTATAGAATCCCGTGGTTTGCAATGCCAAAGGGAAAGCTTGCTCTCATCTCCCAATGGACTGGACAGTCTGGCAAAAAATATAAAAAAAACTCTTGCTCCTGAAGCAGCAAAAAGTGCTGGCAGCAGAGATGATGCAAACATGTGGAATTTTTCAATGGCGCAGGGAAAAAAATCCTTAATAACAACCAGGTGTGTAACAAAACAGGGTCCTGAATTCTTCTCCAAGAGTTGATAGCCCTCAAGTTTTCTTTAAAAAAAAAACAACAAGTTCTTTTATGGGTATAAACCCAAAGTACAGCAACAGAATTCCATGGCTCAGAAGTCCCAGGTAAAGCTGTGTTACTTCCCTCCTTTCATGTAGGATGGAATTGCTCCTCGGGCTGTCAGGCCCTCAAAACGTTTGTAGGTGTAATTGATAAAAACCCAGTCTTTGTTCTTGTAGTCTGTCTCTGGGTGGTTGCTTGTTGCCACTGGAAAGACACAGAAGAAATAGAATTAATTATCCTTTGGAGCTGCAGAGTTTATTTTTTCATACAAAACACTGGATGAATGTTTCTAAAGGAAAAAAAAATCCTAAATGCAGATGCAGCTTTGTGCTTCAACCCCAGGAAAGAACTGTTGGGACACAGGACATGGCACAAGCATTGTAAGCTAGAAGAGGGCAGATTCAGATGACAGAATGAATAAATTTTTTACAATGTAAGCTGTCAAACACTGGCACAGGTTGCCCAGGGAGGTGGTGGATGCCCCAATCCCTGGAAGTGCTCCAGGCCAGGTTGGACAGGCTTGGAGCAGCCTGGGACAGTGAGGGTGTCCCTGCCCATGGTGGGAGGTGGAGTGGGATGAGCTCTAAGGTCCCTTCCAACCCAAACCAGTCTGGGATTCTGTTTTTAAACTCACTGAACAAATGTGTGGCTATGCTGTGATCCTTCAGAGATTCACAGCAAAGCATCCCCTTGAGTCCCACCCTGCTCCAAGTGCCAGCAGCAATCAGCACCGAGGGGAACTGGCAGCATTGGGCTCTCAGGCCCTGCTGAGATTTGAATTTTCTGGAAGCTCTGCTGCCTCTGAGAGCTGCCCTTTCTCAGGCAACTCCCACATCATTTACAAGCTTGCATGTCCTCCAAAATCCAGCTTGCACCCCTGCACCACAAAGCGATTTGGTCATGCTAAAAGTTAATCAGTATCTAGTAAGATCTGACTAACAGGAAGGATTATTCTACAGAAGAGGAAGGTTTACACAGAGAATGAAACAATCATTTACCTGTTGGTTTAAGGATATCAGATTCTGGGAATTCATCAAAGTTTGAGGTATCATCAATGCTTTTAATTTCTATTGAAATCGCAGCAGGTCTCTCTCTGCCAAGAAGAGCAGATGAAGCATTGAGATTTCAAAGGCAGGCAAAGCAGGGTTCAGCCACCTTTCATTTCTAAACAGAATCATGACTGAAGGTACCTAAACCTCAGCAAGCATCAGGTAGAGAACAAAATGTTCTCACCACAGCTGGATGTGCTAAATGCCAGTCAGCTGCTCCCTGCTGCAGACCAGGGCTGGCCTGAGCAGCCCCTAGAGAAGAGCAGTTGCTTTTCTGCAAAGCATCTTACCTGATGTGCTCCCAATCAACCCCTTCAAAGAATGGGTTACTCTTTATTTCCTCCACACCAGATGCACCAATTCTGTGCTCCCATTCACAGCAAAATCTGGGATGGAAGGAAGAATGAAAATGAAGGGAGAATGAAAAGGAAAGCATTCCATCCAGAAATGGAACAGCTTTCTGAACTGATACTGCTGCAGTTTCTTAACATCTAAATGGAGCAGACTAAGAACTTCCACAGCAAAACCAAGACAAAGTTATGTACAGGAATGTCATGTCCAATGCCACAGTTTAGATGTGCTACTCCTTCACAACAGGATAAAGTGACCTTTCTATTTCAGGACCAGAGTAGAGGAGAAGAACATATAAAGCCTAAAAAACCAGACATTTATATTTCTGTCCTGAGAATAGATACTGAAGTACAAATGAGTCAGCAAGCACTGGGACACATTTGTATGCTCTAGTGCATACAAAGGCAAAACCATTGCTGTTGCAAGAAGCCAACTCTGTCAAAAGGACTGAACTTGTGTCCTTCCATGAGAAGGCTGCAGGCAAAATAAGGAGCAGGAACGTTTTGCCAGAGTAGTAGCACTTCCATGGGAACTCCTTTTTAGCACAGTTGAGTCAGAGAACCACTAAATGGCCTGAGAGACAAAAGTATTTGACAAGGGAGTTCAGCATTTGATGCATGTGTGTAACAGTTTGTAGCATCAGGGTTTCCCATGTGAAACAAGCCATGAGAGGCACAGAATACAGGGACAAGAAAATTAGGGCTGTATTAACTGGCAAACCATGGGGTTGGCACCTTAAAATAAGATCCTTGGCTTTATCAGAGATTGGAACCTCTGGAGGAAATGTCAAGGTCTCCTTCCAGTTCATCACTTTCTTATATGTCTCTTGAGGAGTCTCAGAACAGAATGGTGGATAACCTGTAAATAAACAGAAATATCATCTTGGATCAAGCAAAATTAATTGCTGAAGTCAGAACACACCAGAGACCAGGCAAGGAGTGGATGCTCTGAGAATTTGACCCCAAGCACAGGAATTGGCTGCCCAGAGCAGCTGTGGCTGCCCCAGCCCTGGAATTGTCCAAGGCCAGGTTGGACAGGGCTTGGAGCAGCCTGGGACAGTGAAGGTGTCCCTGCCCATGGTGACAGGGATGAGCTTTAAGGTCCCCTCCAACCCAAACCAGTCTGGGATTCTATGAATATATGAATACAGCTGATGTGCTGCTCCACCATTCCCACCTCCAGCCTGCCCTGCCTGCTCCTTACCAATCAACATCTCGTACATGATGACCCCCAGGGACCACCAGTCACACAGCTTGTTGTAGCCAGTCTGCATGAAGACCTCAGGAGCAATGTAATCTGGAGTTCCCACTGTAGAAAAAGCCTGGAACAAACACCATCAGTTATGCCTCTGCAGGGAGAACTGCCTGACATGGACATGGGAACTTATACAACAGTGGTTGTTTTGAGAAGACACCAGATTGTCTCTGAGATCCTTTAGCAAAGGTGTTTAAAGCCTTTCTTCCAAAATATGTAGAGACAAAATTAACATTTTCACGTGAAAGACTCTTAAAATAGCACCAGGAAAACAGGGAAGGGTATCAGTGTCCTGGAATGGGTCACCTTGGAGACCTTTGTGAGATTGGAAGTGGCAAGAACTGATAGTTTTGGCTGGGAGAGTTCAGATATCCATGTAAATAATTATGGCAGTGCTATCTCTGCACATATGTCACCAGCTGTTCAGTAGATGGATAAAGGACAAACTAGAGTCATTCCTCTTCTTTTTTAAAAAAATCTCTGAATCTTTTCCTTTCAGGATTGTCCAGACCTCAGATGCATTAAAAACTTCCAGGTAAATCCATGTTCCATGTGGGTGCAACACCTCAGCAGGAACATCTCCAAGCAGGTGGAACCTACTCACCAGCTGCCGGCGATTCCTCTTCCAAGTCTCTGCTTTCCTCTTGGAATTCATGTTCTGGAAAGCTGAAGGAGATCCAATAGCTGTGACTGAATCCTACTGCTCACCCAATATATTTTTACCCCCAAAATATCTTTTACCACTACACTAAAGATCTCATTTAAGAATCATTGGGTCAATACCTCAAACCTAAACCTCTCTGCAACTTCCAAACCTATGGGCAATATCTAATTGAGCCTTTCATTAGCAAACTATGTTTTCAGGGTTGATGTAACTCCATGATTCAAGGTCTTCCCTTCCAGAATAATCCTGGATACTCAGAGACTGTGCTGGTTTATTCATTTCAGTAATGAGATCCAGCAGCTACCAACTCACTGAGTTCTCATTCTATTACACATGCAAAAGGCTACAGCAGAGTCTGATTCAGAGACAAACTTCTGGAAATGAAAATGGGTTTAAAGTAACTGAAATGATTTTACAGAAAATGAAAATCCACCTCAAGATGTGAGGTTGATTATTAGATCCCCACTGCAGCCACACCCTCACACTGAAATGAGTTTGGTCAGGACCCAAGAGCAACCAACCAGGTACCCTTTGGAGCCAAAGAACTTACTGAAGTCACTGGGAAGACTGTGATTCAAGTTCCTGTAAAATTCTGTCCTGTGGGCTTTCTTCAGTCCAGTACACAGACCAAAATCTGAGAGTTTCACATGCCCCTACAAATAAACAAAACAAAACAAAACAACAAGAACACCCAATATAAGGCATTATCATAGTAAATCACAGCATCAGCAAGGTTGGAAGAGAACCCAACACCACCCTCAACATCTCTAAATGATGTCCCCAAGTGCCACATCCAGATGCCTCTTGAACACTTCCAGAGACTGTGACTCCATCAACTCCCTGGGCAATTTATTCCAATGCCTGACCACTCCTGCAGTGAAAAAAAAAAAAATCAAGTATCTAATCTGAACCTCTCCAGCACAACTGAAGGCCAGTTCCTCTCATTCTTTGAGACAGAAAGAGCCTGACCCCCACCTGGCTGCACCTTCCTGTCAGGGAGAGCAGGAAGGTCTCCCCTGAGCCTCCTTTTCTCCAGGCTGAGCCCCCTCAGGTCTCTCAGCTGCTCCAGACCCTTCCCCAGCTCCATTCCCTTCTCTGGACATGCCCCAGCCCCTCAATGTCCTTTGCTTTCCTTGTTTAAACCCAACACTGGATGGGTACAGGGAATTAAACCATCAATACTCCCATTGCTACTCCACAGAGAAAGCCCAGTGCCAATTTACTTCAGGAAACCTCTGCTCTGCAAGTTCCCAACCACTTCAGGGTGGAAGGAAACATCTCCAGAGGCACCTGCAGTCCCTGGGCTGTGTATTGACCCCAGGAGATAAAAATCACCCTAAATTCAGTGATTGAATCGGTCCTGGTGCATAACATGACCACACTGACCACAAGCAATTTTAGAGGTGTATCTATAAAATATACCTCCTTTTCAAAGCCCTAAATGTAGGCATGTCTAGAGGTGAACATTCTGAATTGGGCACACTGCTTGGAGAAGCTGTGGCTGCCCCAGCCCTGGAAGTGTCCAAGGCCGGGTTGGATGGGGCTTGGAGCACCCTGGGACAGCAGAAAATGTCCCTGCCATGGCAGGGGGTGGAACAGGATGAGTTTCAAGGTCCCCTCCAACCCAAACCATCCTGGGATTCTGCAGTAATTCCACACAGTAGTGGGAAACTCATTATTTACTGCTGGCAAACTCTTTCCAAGAAATCTTCATTTTAGGCAAACCTGGAGTGTGAAATAAGAGGAACTGAAACAACTGGGCTTTCTGCAAAATGCTACAATAACCAGGTAGCCTGGGCAGCCCTCAGGGGTACACCCTGATCCTGAGGGAGGTTCTCCACTCTCAGCCTGGCTACTGGAACAGCCACATCCTTCACATTTGGTACCACCAGAGCTGGCACGTGGGAGTGGAACAGATGTGAGAGAAAAGGGAAACAGCTTTGCCTAAGAGGGAACTGAAACCACATGCTTTAAACTGCATCTGAAATAGCCAAAAATAGTTTAAACAGCTGTCAGAAGAGCTCGAGGTCTGAGTGGAGCTGGGGTCTTTCCTGGCTTTTGGGGATTCTCCCTGGCAATTTGGCAGATATGCCCCTCAAAAACTGGAAGGAACAGGGCTAAATAAAGAAGCACCATCTTCTTCCACAACTGTCCACACCCCTTCAGGTCAATATGAGCAGTCACAAGGCCTCTTTGCTCATGGCCAGCCCATACCTTGCTGTCCAGGAGAAGATTGTCTGGTTTTATGTCACGATGGATGAATCCCAGCTGGTGGATGGAGTCAATGGCCAGCACGGTCTCAGCGATGTAGAACTGTGTCTCCTCCTCTGTCAGAGTGTCCTTCTTCATCAACAATGTCATCATGTCACCTGGAAAACCCCCCAGAGGTGAACACACAGGCTCCACTCTCACTGAGTTTGAAGACATTTCTAGAAAAAAGCCATTTCTGCTGCATTCAGCTAAAACCAGCACAGATTGCCAAACCTGGATATGCTCTGGCTCTATAGACAGCCAGGGCAAAGCAAGGGCAGGAACTAGAGAATATTAAAGCCAGGTTTAAATAGAAGTATATGAAAGCCAAGTTTAAATACCTGCAGCTTGAAGACCCAAACAGGAAACCTCAAGCCTGCCCAAACACCTCAGTACCCTAAAAAGCAGAAATGTTGTTCCCTTCCAGATGTACAGAACAAACACCACGTGCACTCCAGTCCCAGACTGCATTTCTAATGAAGGAATTTCCAATCCCCAAACAAAAGGAGAGCAGCCTTTGCATTCCAGAGTTACCTCCAGGCAGGAACTCCATGATCAGGTAGAGGTTTAGCTTGTCCTGGAAACTGTAGAACATCTTCACAACCCACAAGCTGTCTGCCTCCACCAGGATGTCCCGTTCTGCACGGATGTGGCCAACCTGCACACACACAGTGCACTGGGTAAGTTTTATTAAATTCATATATTTCACAGGCAATTCAATTATTATTCTGAACAGCATCAAATTCTGAGAAGACAAAAGTCAAACTTCTGCACAAAGGCAGAAACACTATCAGAATATTCAACATGTGGTTAATTATATACATATATTTTATACCTATTATATATACATCTATATATATTTTATATAACTATAAAACTATATAGTAAACCTGTACATTATATAAATCCTATAAACAAAAATCTCAATTCTTTACAAATACACCTAATCATTAGATCTCTTTTTGAAAACACAAGCGCTTCATCCCAGTGCTGTCATGCTGGGACATGACTGTCCCAGATCATTACATATCCAGAAGTACTGGAAAGCAAAGGAAAGCCTTAAATATATTAAATGCTGCTGCTTTATGTCTCTGAGTCTGAATTCCAGCAGTTGTATCTGATATTTATATCTGATCCTGCAAGTCAGAAGTGCAGTAAAACACTGGCCTTGAAGTCTGCATTGGATCATTTGCACAGGACTTTGTGTTGAAAAGAAGTCCTTGAGAATTCAGAGATTTTTTTTACTTATTTCCTCTATAAGAAAAGACACAAAAAACCCCAGAATTTTTAACTATTGAAGCACAGGTGCCTATTCCTCCTCTGCACACAGCACAGAGTGATCCATGGTACAGCTCCTGCAGTTGTATCTCTGATATTTATATCCAATCCTGCAAGTCAGAAGTGCAGTAAAACACTGAATCATTTGCACAGAACTTTGTGTTGAAAGAGCCCACTAGAAAATAAATCCTTGTGAATTCAGAGATTTTTGTGACTTATTTCCTTTATAAGAAAAGACACAAAAAACCCAGAATTTTCAACTATTGAAGCACAGAAGCCTATTCCTGCACTGCACACAGAGTGATCCATGGTACAGTTCCTGCAGTTGTATCTCTGATATAAATATCTTTATATTTATATCAGATCCTGTAAATCAGAAGTGCAGTAAAACACTGGCCTTGAAGTCTGCATTGGATCATTTGCACAGGACTTTGTGTTGAAAAGAAGTCCATGTGAATTCAGAGATTTTTCTGACTTATTTCCTTTATAAGAAAAGACACAAAACCCCCCAGAATTTTCAGCTGCTGAAGCACAGAAGCCTATTCCTGCTCTGCACACACCACAGAGTGATCCAAGCTCTTGCAGTTGTATCTCTGATATAAATATCTTTATATTTACATCTGATCCTGCAAGTCAGAAGTGCAGTAAAACACTGAATCATTTGCACAGAACTTTGTGTTGAAAGAGCCCACTAGAAAAAAAGTCCTTGTGAATTCAGAGATTTTTCTGACTTATTTCCTTTATAAGAAAAGACACAAAACCCTCCAGAATTTTTAAACTGAAGCACTGAAGCCTATTCCTGCACTGCACACAGAGTGATCCATGGTACAGTTCCTGCAGTTGTATCTCTGGTATAAATATCTTTATATTTATATCAGATCCTGTAAGTCAGAAGTGCAGTAAAACACTGGCCTTGAAGTCTGCATTGGATCATTTGCACAGGACTTAGTGTTGAAAAGAAGTCCATGTGAATTCAGAGATTTTTCTGACTTATTTCCTTTATAAGAAAAGACACAAAACCCCCCAGAATTTTCAGCTGCTGAAGCACAGAAGCCTATTCCTGCTCTGCACACACCACAGAGTGATCCAAGCTCTTGCAGTTGTATCTCTGATATAAATATCTTTATATTTATATCTGATCCTGCAACTCAGAAGTGCAGTAAAACACTGAATCATTTGCACAGACCTTTGTGTTGAAAGAGCCCACTAGAAAAGAAGTCCTTGTGAATTCAGAGACTTTTCTGACTTATTTCCTCTATAAGAAAAGACACAAAAAACCCGGAATTTTTAACTATTGAAGCACAGAAGCCTATTCCTGCTCTGCACACAGCACAGAGTGATCCATGGCCCAGCTCCTGCTCGGGGTGTTCCTCACCTGCTCCTTCTCAAGCATATCAGCTTTGCGTAGGATCTTCATGGCATAAACGTGCCCCGTGTCCTTCTTCTGCACCAGGCGCACCTGGGGGCAGACACACATTGATCAAACCCAGCACAGCTCTTCACAAAGCTGGGTATCAAACCCTTGGCTTCCATTTCATGAAATCATCTCAGGTTGTAAAACACCAGAACCATTAGACAGTGCACAGTAATGGCAGAAAGTGCTGTTAATGCTAAGAGCTGCAGTTATTTTAACAGAGGACCATGAGTGATTCACACCTGTAGGAAATAGATTTGTAGAGAATTCTTAAAGTTTAACAGAAAGTTACATAGTATATATTTGTATGGAAACTTTGAGGTAAGAAATATTAACTTAGAAATATTATGGAGTAGGATAAGAAATATTAACTCTGAAATATTATGGAATACGATAAACATTGTTGAGAGAAAAATAGAATTAGAAACAAGTTTTAAAAGAAATACACTGTAAATATATATAAATAAATATAACATATAGTATATATTTATATATTTATATAATATATATGTATAGTGTATTTATATTATTGTACAAATATGTATATATAATATTAAGTATGTATTAAATATTAATTTAGTTAATATATTATTTTAATATATATTAAATATATGTTAATTATTTTTATAATATATATTATATATAATATATATAGTATATATTTTATATATATATATATATATATATATATAATGCCCACCAAGAATAATTTTAGATAACTAGCCTTAAAGCATTTACAACATAGGACAGCAAAAACTGATAGACCAAGAAACACTTATAATATATTGTAATTAAGAAATAGTTAACTTCTGATTGTGATGGTGTAAATTATAACATCTGTATTGTCTCACTCTTCACAGGAGACTAAAAATAGAAGTGTCTTTAAAACACTTCTCAATTACCCAATCTCTAAATCAGAAAAAAATATACACCTAAAGCAGGTGGTCCAAAGCCCCTTCTCTGAAGGCCACAAGAGACTTTGCAAGGGCCCTCCCTCCACCTCTCCCTAAGTCCAGCCCCAGATTTCCCCTTTAAAACCCACGGCAAACCTGCTTTTAGCTGTCCATCAGATCATTTTCAACATCATCCTGTTTCCTTTAAAGCACAGGATGCCTTGAACAGCATTTATTAGGTAAAAAACAGCTGCACGTGACTGTTCAGCTAAAGTCAATCTGTGGTTGTTCCTTTTGCTTGTATAAACTGAGCGAGTCTTTAACAAACACCAGAGCCAGTTAAAAACACAAGTAGTCATTTTTTTCTGGACTCACCTCTCCAAATGCTCCTCTGCCTATTACTTTGAGAGACTCAAAGTCCTCCAGTCCCAGCCTGGTTCTCTTGAGGCGAAGGAACTCCGTCTCCTTCTGTGCATGTGCCGACCTCCTGATCCTTTTCTAGAGTTTAAGAGACCCCAGTGAGAGCTCTGCAGGTGATTTCCACAGGGACCACAGCAATTCCAAGGAAAGATCCCAGATCTCCATTTAGAAAAAGAAAATTTCTTGTATTTAACCATTAAGAGAGTTTTTCCACATTCATTACCTCTTCGTCTTTTAGGCCTTCTTCTTCCATCATTTGTTCCAGTTTCTTTTGTCTAGAGCAGAGACAAATTAGAAAAATAAAGGTTGAATCATTAACCTTGCTTTTTAAATTAAATTAGAAAAAACCCCAGGTTGAATCATTAACTTTGTTTCTTAACAAGGTGCACATATCCACAACCTCTGGTTTGTGCCAGCAAGTTATGAGGGTAAAGATGTACAAGAGACTCAGACAGGAAATTAATTTTGAAGAATCTACTATGCAGTTTTATAATTCCAATCCTGTCCTCCCTGGTTTTATTAAACTAAACCTGCCTTGAGTTCCACAGGTTATTCAAGTGTACATTTTTGCTGTACACAAATACAAATTGAGAGATCTGGGTTCTGTTCTTATCTCTCTCTGACACCTGGGCAAGTCACTTCAGGCCAGAGCCATAAGAAGCATTTAAACACCAAAATTTCACTTATTCCAGGAAGAACTGGTATTCAAACACATTTAAAATTTCTCTGCATCTCAAACTATTCACATGCAAGATGAGAAAAGTTATTTTGGATTTCCTAATCCCTGAAATACTCAAAATATTTGGGAAGGGGAAACTTGTCTGTACATGTTCTCCTCCTTAAAGAATCAGAAATATTTACAGTCTTAGTACAAAGGGATTATTTGGGAGAAAAGAAAGGAGGAAGGAAGACTTTAGAAGGGGAATGACTTCAGGGGACATTTGTAATGATTATCCTCTGGAGCTTTTTCCCAGTGCCAGTCATATTTACAGCTGGCTGAATGGTTTGGGACATTACAAATATACTAAAAAATTCCTTCTTTCTGCAAGTCATTCTTTGCAAGATCCTCCCCCTGTCTCCTGGGGCTCTCTGCAGCTGCTGTGATGTGATAATATTTGGGGTTATCACTTCAGAATCAGGCACAATGAAAATGCTCAGGTACCAGTGCGCCCTGCCCAGTGACCCCAACCCACACAAACCGGCAACTCCAGTAGCAAAATCTGAATTACACAGAATTAAACAGCTCAGCAGGACTGGGTGATGCCAAAGCCATGCTGAAATTCCCCCAAATATCCCTAATAGGTCAATCTGCACTTCAGGGTACGGTGTCAACACCATTTAAACTCCAAATTACACACCCACAGACATGTATTGCTACAAAAAACATTTAACCCATAAAGTCCAGTCTGTTTGTTCAGACAAGGTCTTAATACTAAACAGAAAAAAATCTGAGATTTTGGGAATACATAACAGCGCTCATAGTAAGTAAATAAATTTTAAAGGCAAGAGCTTTGTGAGGACAAAGAAACTAATTAAATCAGTGATATTTTCTGCCTGAACTGGACCTCAGTCTCTCTTTACTCATCAGAAGCCTTGAAGCAAGTATCTTTGCACATTAGTATTTATTTCTAAATTGCTTCCTCGTTTCTGCAGCTCTTGCAGTGAGCAGGCATTGGGGAGTTTGTTAAGCAGCAAAGCCAAACCAACCCTGAACCATTTTCCACATTCTGGTTACAGCCTCCATGGCAAGCTGGGAGAACAGCAGAAGTGCCACAATTGAGGATATTCAGCAAATTAGAGGGTTCCAGCCCAAGTTAAGCCACACAGCTCAGTGCAGTGCATTGCTGGATTGGACTTAAAGAGGTGCCCAAGTTCAGGTCAGTCCCAGCACTGACTCCTCACAGCAGCCCCTCCTTGCTCCCACCATGGTCCTCCTGCACATGGCTCAGGGCAATCCCAGCAAAACCCAGAGAATGGACTGGGAGCAGCCCTGGCACGAGGATTTGGGGGTGCTGGTGAGGCAGAGCTGGACATGAGGCAGAGCTGGACATGCCCCAGTGCAGACCCCACTGAGCCCTGGGCTGATCCCCCAGTGTGGGCAGCATTTGAGGGGGGACTCTGCCCCTCTGCCCTGCTCAGGTGAGACCCCACCTGCAGAGGGAACTCCAACCCTGGGGCCAGCACAGGAAGGAGCTGGAGCTGCTGGAGAGAGTCCAGAGGAGGCCACAGAGATGCTCCAAGGGCTGAAGCCAGGCTGGGAGAGCTGGGAATGCCCAGCCTGGAGAGAAGGCTCCAAGGAGAGCTCAGAGCCCCTGCCAGGGCCTAAATGGGATCCAGGAGAGCTGGAGAGGGACTGGGGACAAGAGCCTGGAAGAACAGGTAAGAGGAAATATCTTCCCACTGCCAGAGGGCAGGGATGGATGAGATATTGAAAGGAATTCCTGGCTGTGAGGGTGCTGAGGCCCTGGCACAGGGTGCCCAGAGCAGCTGTGGCTGCCCCTGGATCCCTGGCTGTGCTCAAGGCCAGGCTGGATGGGGCTTGGAGCACCCTGGGACAGTGAAGGTGTCCCTGCCCATGGCAGGGAGTGGAACTGGATGAGCTTTAAGGTCCCTTCCAACAGAAACCAGAAGATTTTATTATTTTTGCTTTGAAAACAAAATCCATTCAATATAACTTCTGGCTGTTATCCAGCATGGAAGGGAAACAAGAAGGATTTTTACCTCATCTCTCGCTCCTCGTGCTGAGCTATGAGGTTGCTGTAGAAGTTCTCCAATGTCACCTTTGTCATTGTGACTCTCTCCTTGGTGTGGTTACTCATGGATGAGCACGGTGTAGGGCCTGTCATGGCCATGGCTGGTGGGAAAATAGAAGGGAAGAACATCAAACATTATAAATGACAAATAATCTTCAAACAAGAATCCATACCCATTAAGTGGTGCTTAATCACAGAGTTCAGATTTTAATAACAAAGATCACCAGTTTAAGCTAAGCAGGGAAAACTCTTACAAAATAAAAGGTACAAGTCAAACTTCCTGTTTTGAACATTTTTTGATCTGAAATTAAAGGGAAGGAAACTTAAGAAACTTTGAGCCTCAAAAACCGCAATTTAAGCCAGCACTGCACATGTTTATTGCTGCCACCACGTTCTATCTTCAATGAATGCTCAAAATTCAGGAATATCACACTGAAACATCTAATCCAGAAGTTATTCTTCCCATAACCCTTGCAGAAATAACTCCACCAGTTGCTTACTGGCTCTTCTGCTGTGAAATTTATCTAAATCCTGAAAGTTATCCCAATAAGAGAGCGACTGAAGAATGAGCAAAGAGGACATTTAGTTGTCCTTAAGCAATTTTACTATAAAAACATCTAGTTAAGAAATTTGGCCAAATCCAGAGGATAACTGCCTTTGAGCAAGTTGTTGTTTAAAAAATAGCCAAAAACCCAAACCCAGTGTATCTGACATATTTATATCTAAGAAAGATATATGTATTTTAATATCCTTTCTGTTTCTGAGAATACAATATATAAATACTGGTGTGTAGCAGCTTCAGTGTATCTGGCACCCCAGCTCTATTTCCTGATATGCATTAAAAAACCCCAAAGATTTCACATGTACAGCTACACCTTACCCTGCTTCTCCTGCATACCACGTAACCTGCAGTAAGGTAACAGAGTTTCGCTACTTTTACTAGAAATTGCAGACAAAATAGGTGAGACACTTCCCATTTTTATAACCCTGGGTGCTGCCAACACGCTCGAATGACTCTTTCTGTTCACTTTTTGCAGATCTTTACGAGGCAGGACCCTGCAAACCACCTCCTTCCCAGACAGCAGCTACGTGTGTGCTGTCCTCACAGGTTCCTCAGGGACAGGAGCTGGTGACCATCTCCAGCTGGGTGGCTTTTGAGATGGAATTATGGAATTATGCGAGGTGGAATCATGGCTTTATACAAGAGCAGCTCAGAGTGACAGACACGAGTGGAAGGGGTCATGCTCTGTGAGTATCCTTGGATATGGGGTTACACCCCAAGAGGTGAGTGCTTACACTCCCAGAAATGGGGGCTGCCCCCGGAACTGGGGTCAGACACTCTGTGGCTCTGAGTGGGAGCTGTAAAACCCACGGGCGGTTTTTCACTTCCTAGAGAACAAACCAGGAAAATTCTCTGACAGAAAGATGTGCAGGGGAAATAAAAAGGGAAGGGGAACAAAAGAGAAAGCATCGGTGCCAAACCACCTGTTGGTGCTCGGGGCCCTTTCCACGGGGATGGGCGCTCGGAGCCCGCCGACCCTCCCGGGGGCAGCGGGACGGAGCGGGGCTGGACGCCCCCGCAGCGGGGCCCGGCGGGGAGGTGACACCGGCGGGGAGGTGACACCGGCGGGGAGGTGACACCGGCGTGGCCCGAGCGGCGGAGGGGCCCGGCAGCATCCCCGGAGCGGACAAAGGGGGCCCGAGCCACCAACACGGGAGGAGCAGGGGAGCCCCGCCGGCCCCGGGCCCACAGCGCGGCCGCCCCCAGCCCCGCTGAGCGCTCCGGGCTCCGCTCCCCCGGAGAGGCGAAGGGCCCGCGGGGAAAAAGGGAAAGAGAGAAAGAGGAGGGCGGGGAGAGGATGCGGAGCGCCGGGTGGGGGGCGCCCGTAGGAACAAGGCGGGAGCGGCTTACCCGGAGCCCCCGGGAGGGGCGGCAGCAGCTGCAGGCGAGGCGCGGTCCCGGCTGCGGAGCGGCGGGTGGGGGGCTCGGAGCGGGGCCACCGCCGCCCCCCGCACCCACAGCGACCCGGCCGGGACGGGCGGCGCAGGGACCGCTAAGGCAGCGCAGGCGCCCCGCGCCCGGCCCGCCCCGCCGGGCGGAGCCCCGCGCCCGCCCGCCCCCGCCCGCAGCGCCTGCGCCGCGCCCGAGGCCGCCCCGAGCACGGGACCCGAACCGCGCGGGGCTCCGAGCGACCCGGAGCAGCCCCTGCGCTCCTCTGCTCCGGCCAGAGGCGCCGGGCTGCCTGCGGTGTCCCGGCATGTGGCACAGTTCAGATGCCCACGATACACAGAGTGTCGCCGTGCAGTTTCAGAAGGCTTTAAGCATTCGCCCATACAGAGTAACACCGTACCACAGCGGAAGGCTTCAAGCCCATACAGAGTGACATCGTGTCACCTCAGAAGGCTGCAAGAGTCTGCCCTTTCTTATTCTTCAGCACAACCTTTTAAATCCTCATGATACATGCACTGCATCTGTGTGCCCCATAGATTCTGCCCTGTAGATCCCCTGTGCCCCACAGATCCTGTCTTCCCCATAGATCCTGAAATCCTGCCTCATAGATTCCTTCTGCCCCATAGATCCTGCCCTGCAGATCCCCTGTACCTCATAGATTCCCTCTGCCCCATAGATCCTGTCTGCCCCATAGATTCCTTCCCTTTGTGGTTGGTCAGTACACCTGGGCACTCCATGGCTCGTTACCTTCAGTGCTGTTCACCTGACCAGCACAGCTGTAGCCCTTGGGATGAGGCTCGGCTGCAGCCCCTTTCCCAGCTCCCACAAACTGTGTACCTACACTTCTGTGTCTCTAGGATGCTCCTGGGTGCTCCTCCCGGCATGGGAAGCCCTGTCCTGGCTGCCTTTCCAACTTCCCACAATGGTGACCTGCAGCCTCGCAGCACACAGCCTGGGCTCGCCCAGGGGAGGTTGGCTTTTCCCATCCCCATAGGGGTGATACACATCAGCCATGGCCACAGGAGCAAGGTGTGCCAGGGACAGAGGCCACCAAGCCACCAAATCACCTTTGCCTCTCAGGGATCAAGGAACCAACCCCTCAGTTCCTGAGGAAACTGCATTTAGAAGGATACAGAGGCTGATCCACAGCGTGCTGGGCAGGACAGGATCATTTCCCAGAGCTTTGAGCTGTCACAGTCAGGTCCCTGGGGCTCCATCCTCTGACTCTGATGAGGAAGAGTTCCCACATTCCAGCTCAACAAACTCAGTTTTTCATCCCTAACCCTCCCAGCTCACCTGAAATATCTGAAACCATCAGCTTCAATAATGGTTTGACTGGCCTTGAGAACCTAGTAGGGATCTGTGAGGAATGACATAACTAATACTCGTCCCAGATATGTAGACACATTGGGAAAATGTTGTTGTGCTTCATTTTATTTACATTTCTACCAAAGCAAAAATTAAAACCCAGGTGCAATTAAGAGGGTGAAAAGGGTTTTTATTTTTGACAGAGAACTGCATTCAGCACAGTTGAAGTCTATCAGCAACAGAGGAAATTTTTCAGGATTTAAAACAGTGTCCCTACACAATGGAAAAGCTGATATATTTGTAACACACATGACAGATTTAACTTCTGAAAGACTGACTTTACAGTTAAACTGGACCTTGCTTTGCTTAGACAGACATGATCTGTTTGTTATCAAAGGTGAACAGCAAAATCCACCTCTCAGGAAACACAAATGGCCTCTTGAATCAGTTTTCCTGCTGCTGTGGGAGCTCTTGGAGAAGATTTCCCTTGAGGAAAGAAAAGGAAATGTGGAACAAAAGGCTCAGAGAGGAACCCTGAGAGCTCATTCTCATCTCCTCCACCAGCAGAACCAGGTGGGTGTCTGGGGCTTTGGCTGAATGGGGGTCACTGCCAACTTCTGCCTGAAAAAATTAGGGAAAACCTGAGGGTCTGAGATGCCTAAAACAGTCTGCATGCTGAGGGAGCAGGGAAAATCCTTTGTAACTATAAGAAAAGTGATTACTAGAGCAGAGTGTGAAATTACTGCAGGCAGGTGTGAATGGAAGAGAGCCTGTGTTCAGAGTTAAAGTTCTTGGTCAAAACACTGGGCTGTGAATGTGCAGATTAATGACCTAAACTTCCTGCTGGTGTGAGCTCCAGGAGCTCCAGCTGGCTGCAGGATCCCTGGGATGGGATGGGATGGGATGGGATGGGATGGGATGGGATGGGATGGGATGGGATGGGATGGGATGGGATGGGAGGCCCTGGCAGGGGAAGAGAAGGGACCTGTTGGAGTTCTGGATCTCACAGTCACCTTGCTCAGATGGGGGAGGACCCTGACCCTAACCCTGACCCTCTGTGGGAGGGTCTCTGTGAACACCTGGAGGAGTGAGTGCCCTTAAGGGTTTTCATTTTGCTGTTCCCCTTTATTCTGGAGCTGTTCCCTCAGCAGTGCACGTGTAAAGCCAGGGACAGACGCTGGGCTGACACTGCTGGGAGTAGTCAGAGGGGCTTGAAAAGGTGCTGTAGGTCCCAGTTACCCTCTGGGATCCTCCCATCCAGCTGCTTTAGTGGGAGGAGCCCCTGAGCTTCCATCTGTTCCAGCAGCTGGCTGGAAGCTGGAATCCTCAGCAGGCTGGCAGCCCCCTCTCCATCGCTGCTGTTGAAATCAGAGGGATCCTGGCTCTCCTGCGAGTCCCAGCTGGCGCTGGGGAGCGGGGTGTCCCTGCTGCTGGCCGTGTGCACGGCACCCAGGGCGTGCTGCAGCCACAGCAGCCGCTTCAGCCCCTGCACCGCCCTCCCTTTGTCGTGCAGGAGCTGGTGCTCGGTCAGCGCCCTCCTGCTGCAGGGAAGGAACGTGGGGTCAGGCACAGGAGATGCTGATTGGCATCCATCCATCCATGCATCCATCCATGCATCCATCCATCCGTCCATCCATCCATGCATCCTTCCTTCCTTCCATCCATCTATCCATCATCCATCCATCCCCCATCCATCCATCCATCCATCCATCCATCCATCCATCCATCCATCCATCCATCCATCCATCCATCATCCATCCATCATCCATCCCCCATCCATCCATCCATCCCCCATCCATCCCCCATCCATCCTTCCCAGATGCTTCTCTGCGCTGAGCAAGGAGCGCTGGAGGTGCCTCAGGCTCCAGCAGCCTGACAGGAAGATTCCTGCAGATGGGAGGCTTGTGGGGATTTGGAAGGAATTTTGAATTAATTTAGAGATGGGATTTTTGAGTTTTTTCAGATTGTGTGATTTTATTTTTCTATATTCTACATAGGCAGGAAGGGTGAGTTCAGCTCACATCTTCACTGCATGGCTCAGAAGGTCTCAAGACCTCTAGTTATAAGAGTTTTTAAGGATTTATTAACTAATAAAGCACTGTAAATAAGGACATTTATGTTTTTTATTTAATCTTTAAATATTTCATCTTAAGGACTCATGCTACAGTGTAAGCTTTCTTAGCCAATCATGTTCTGACACACAAACCTACAGTACTGTACTCTAAAACTCTAAACTTTTTTCTACTTACTTTAATGTGTCTCTGCTTTAAACTATAAATCCACATTCTTGCTTCTAGCACCTAAGTTTAGAAGCCTTTTCTAAAGTGTCAGATCAAATCTTGTGTTTAATTCTAATCTTTGGCTTGCAGGCCCAAAGTTCTGAGAGTTCCCTGCATTTCAGATTCCAGCAAAGCTGAAATGCTCTGCTATTCCCAAAGGTTGCCTTGAATCTCCTCTTTCTTAGGAAAGGTAAGCTGGGGAGACTGACAATTTGGTCTTTCCCAAATTTAGATTGTTTTCAGAGGTTTCAATAGCTGAATAAGTTCCTTTTCCATCACCTCAGTGTTACAGAACTCTTGGGTTTGATTCTTTCCTTCCAGAGTTGTAACTCAGGAGTAATTTACCTGAAATCACTGATGTCCATGAAATAAAACCAAACTCCTATTTTCTTCAGATGCACCAGAATTTTTGAGCCAACTCTTGACTGAGGAGGGCAGGCTAAATCTCAGATGCAAATATTTCAGCATTCCAAGCTGCTTAGATAAGATCTCACTGCAGCTATAGGCTCCTACTGCAGATTTGGATCTGAATGGGAGCCTAAATATGGAATTTCAGCATGTGCCATCTCCATGGCTTCTGCTGAGCATCCTTATGTGATTTGCCACACTGTGTTTCAAAGTGACAGCTGAAATGTGGTCCATGTTACACAGCTAAAAATGCAATTGGTTTAATTTTATTCTGCATAGAGGGTGAGGTAAATGGTGCTCTATCAAATACATCAAATTTTTCTTCTGCCATGCCATAAAAGCAGTACAGAACACAGCCCATGAAATCAAAAGTGAGCAGTTTTCTAATGATATCAATGAAGAAAAAAGGTAATATTGCTTACTTTTCAAGGTCTTGGCCCATTGTAAAACAGGCAAAAAACAGAATTGCCAAAAATGTAACTGTCTGCAGAGATCTCTGGGGCAGGAACATTTTCTCTCTTCTTTAAATCAGCTCCACAGGACCAGAAGCTGGCAGTGTGACCAGAAATCTTTTCCTCTGTTCTTGCTTTCACCTGACAAAATGAATTTCAGCCTTTAAGCACGGGTGAGAGTGGAGCCCTGTGCTGTGGTAAAACACCCCAGGACCTCCCAATCATCCCAGATCGTGGATTTGTAACACAGACAGGAAAGGATGGACAGGATTCACAGAATATTTCTGCATTTCCTTGCTTTAAATCTCCTTTCCCACTGCTGCCTCTCAAATAACATTTTGTCTTGTGCATTTGCAAGCACAAAAAATTATTTTAGGATTGGAAGAGAACCTCCTGATCAAAAAACTTCACAGCAATTTGACACAAAGATCAGGATTGCTGAAAATCATGAAACCCAAAAGGTATTTAAGGTGGAGCAGGATTATCAAGTTAAAACATGCTCAGAGCCCTGGGGTTTGGGCCTTCAATAACACAATGTTTTCCATGAGCAAGACAAGTGCTGACACCCAAATATCCAGGATTATGTTAGACTGATGCTGGACTTCTTTTCTGTGAAGTGGATTTCTGGCTTATGGAAAGGACAACTAGAAGATGTAATTGTGCAATTAAAAATGATTATTATAATCTATGTTATCATTTCATCCAGCTCTACATCTGCTCATGGCATTGGTACACCCACACCTACACATCCCTTCAACCCCACCACACCTTTATTGCCAGGTCTAGCCCTAAAATTTCTGCATTTTTGGTATTAATGACTGTACTCTGCTTTAGGATTGGCTCCAGCCTTTATTCCTGTATTAATTGTTACATCAAAACCTGGAGGGACAACAAAAAGTCCTAGCATTTAAGTTGTTATGTAAGAGTAGTAAAGACAAGTTCCTGAACAATTTTTTGTAGGAATAATTCTTTCTGTGCAGAAGAAATTTGAGATTGTAAAAAACTCAGCATCTTCTCAAAAGACTTAACTTGAATATTGTCAGTGACTGGATAATAAAGCAAATTATACATTAATAGAACATAAATACAAATCAGTTCTGTATTTGCTTGTAACAAGTTTGTTCTTAATAAGCCTGCCCTAGTAATTTGTGAGTAATTTTCTTGGGCAATATGTTGAAATCAAACTAGATGTGAAATAACAAGTGGGTATTAGCTCTGATGACAAACATGTGTATTAAATGCAGATACATGCACATAAATATCCATAGAGATGTGTGTGTTTAAATGCTGAGGGATATTTGAAGTTATGCTAATGCAGAACTGCTCAGACACAATAGAGAAATGACATTTTGCCACTGTGATCGACACTAAACTCTACATTAATTAAAATCATCTCCCAGTTACAAAAGGAACATTCTCCACTTACTGGTGGTGTTTGGATCCCAGGGAAGTCCTGGCCTGCAGAATCTCCTGCCAGCCCCGTGGTGATGCTCCAGTGCAGTGACACTGAGGGCCCTTGAGCACCTTTTATAGCAGCCCAGGGAGCTCAGAACAATGGGAATGGGCTGCACAGCCCTCTGTGACTAACACCTTGTGCCAGGGAAATGAGACAGCTCCAGCAGTAATACATCTTGGATTTTAAAATATTCAGCTCTGACTAAAGACAAGATCACAGCTTTGCAGGCAGTTTCTTCTTCCTTTGCAGTCTCTCCTGTTTTGTGAGAACTTTTTGATTCTAGCACAGCTTTGCTGTGCCCCAAGATGATGGATAGGGGATATCCAGAAAAAGTGTCTCTGGTGTGGAAATAGATTTTGCTCCTTTCCTGTCCTTATGGCTCAGGTGTGGACCCTGAGTTGGGTAAGAGGAATCTAAATTAACAGTACTGGTGATGACTGCAATGTACAGTCAGCAAAACCCAGTTACAGAATTACAGAATCACAGAATGAACTAGGTTGGAAAAGACCTTTAAGATCATCTAGTCCAAGCTATGGCCTAACACCTCCTCATCAGCTAAACCACAGCACTGAGTGCCACATCCAGGATTTTTGTAATCACATCCAGGACAGTGCCTCCAGCACCTCCCTGGGCTGACAATTCCAATGCCCAATCACTCTTTCGGGTAAGACTTTTTTTCTGATATCCAATCTAAACTTCCCCTGGCACAGCTTAAGGCTGTGTCCTCTTGTTCTGTTCATGGTTGTCTGGGAGCAGAGACCAACCCCACCTGAGCACAGCCACCTTTCAGGAGCTGTAGAGAGTGATAAGGTCACCCCTGAATCTCCTTTTCTCCAGGCTGAACAACCCCAGCTCCCTCAGCCATTCTTCATAGCCTTGTGTTCCAAGCCCTTCACCAGCCTTGTTTCCCTCCTCTGGACGTGTTCAAGCAAGTACAGTTACTCACAGCAAATCTCAGGAGCTGGTAAATAATAAAATTCCAGAATGGTTGGGCTGGAAAGGAGCTTAAAGCTCCCCATCCCACTCCCTGCCATGGCAGGGACACCTTCCACCAGCCCAGGGTGCTCCAAGCCCATCCAACCTGGCCTTGGACACTTCCAGAGATGAGGCAGCCACAGCTGCTCTGGGCAACCAGGATAAGATCCCACTGGATTTTAATATTCAGTGCAAATTTAATTTAAATCTGTTGATTGCACAGTAAAAGAATTCATTTGAAATTTTGGAAAATAGGAAAAACTCACTAAACAATAAAAGTGCAAGTGGTAGTACAGGCAAAAAAGCCAAATTCTGATATGTTTTGAAACCCTGCAATCTGACACCACACAAGGTTTTATATTCACTGTATGACCTCTAGGCAGGTAATTTCAATAGAATTTGGATACTCAGGATGTGGCTTGATAATTAGGCTGGAACCGCTTAAGAGGACCAGTTCCTACTTCTCAAAGTGAAAGTCAGTGAATGTGTTTGTCACCTCTGAGGAGCAATTCCCTGGGAGGATTGCAAAGATCATTTGCTCAGTGTTTTCTGAAGCCGTGGATTGCTTTCCCATAGGCACAGGGCTGTGTTCCTGACAAAGCCAGGCTCAGGTGGATGCAGACACGTTGTCCTGCACAGACCGACCCTTGCAGGGCTTCACAGCCTCTGTTCTCCAGCTTCCATGGACACCAAATTGCTTTTCATTGTGTTCCTCAAGGCAGCTTGTCTGAGACAGCCAATAAACATTCCTGATTTCATTACCTCAGTCTTGATCATTAAAGAAAGTGTTACTCATTAGAGTGTGTCACCAATTAAGGCTGACATTCGTTAGCACTTACACTGTTACACCAAATTATCTGCTGTGGATCCCTTGGTTACATCTTCAAGGATTAATGAGCGTTGGCCAAAGTCCTGTGAGAAACATCTGGGACAATTCATCCATGAACTTTTCAAGTCTCCAGCGTACAATTGGTTTTCATTGGATGCAGTTACGGCTTCTCCACCGGAAAAAACATCAATTGAGCGACCACAAGCAGAGATGGTGACGTGGGATCAGGACAGGGGCACTTGGAGAGAGTTCTGGTGGTGACAGCACATTGCCATGGCTTTGGCCTTCCACCAAGGACTCTGGAGAAATCAGAATAACCGTGGTCATCACTTTGTGACATCTCCCTGAGGTCTGACTGCACCAGGGTTATCCTATATCCATGAGAGATACAACATTTCTAAAGAAAACATAAAATGTGTCCATTGCACACAGGAGGAAATGTTCCCAGCTGTAACGGGGTCAGTGCTACTGTCACAGGGGGAAATTGTACCACCAGCACTCCCAGGTGATATTTTTAGATATTTTTAGATAAATTGACCTCTATGAGAGGCCTGAGCAGTGAAGAGAGGAGCAGGAACCTGTTCTGCTGGAGGGATTTGGGCTGACCAGAGCTTGGTCCCCTCAGGGCATCCTCCACAGCATTTTTGGAGCCATCAAAGGCTCCAGCCTTGGCTTCAAAGCCTTCTCTCCCTCCCTCCCTCCAGCTTTCCCTGCTCCCTGCCTGGGAGGGCCTTTCGCTGTTCCCTCACCTTGAGCAGGAGTTTTGGAGCAGCAGGGTTGTGCCAATTACAGTTTCCCAGGGAGTGATTCCTTTGTTTTGCTTTCCAGCCCTTTCCCCGGGGAGCCAGGTGGGGGAGGAAGGGAATATGGCCTGCTGCAGGGCACGAAAGAAAAAGGGAAGAGAAAGCCTGGAGGCCCAGCTGAGGGGGAAGAAGGAGCTGGGGGAGGGAACAGAAAGCAAAGCAAATGTGCAAATAGCCTCGTTAGGCTAAGGGGGATCCTCTGGCCTGGGATGTGAAAACTTAATTAAACAAAGACTGTGCTGCATCAAAGGGATCCTCTATCTGTAGGGAGAGGGCTGAGAGATCTGAGGAATTTTTTCCATCTGCTGTTCTCTGTTACTCACCAATAACAGGAGTGTGGGCTTCAGAAGTCTTCCTGCTTCCCTGACGAAAACATCAACTCTTTTTTTATTACCATTATTTTTGGGTTGTGTGTTTTTTGTTTTTCCCTTACTGCTCTTAGCCCAACAGACCCGAAATCCTGTGAGTGGAAAGCCGGGCACCGCCCTGCGAGAGGAAACGCTCTGACCACACTCGGGGCAAACAGAGCTGCTGGAGGAGCAGCAGCTGCCAAAGGGCTCTTTGCCCTCCCTGGCCTCCCCCACTCAGAGACAGGAGGAAATGACACCTCCCAGCAAACCACGAAGGTTTTGGCAGCATCACACCTGCACTCAGAGCTCCAGGGGCATCACCAGCTCTCTGTCCCCAGGAAGGAGCCAGCAGACCCATGGCTTCCATCACCATTTTAAGAGGTTCAGCTCCGGGTTCCCCTCCTTTCTGGGTGCTTTTAGCTCTTCTGTGTCACCCTCTTGTTGCTGGGTGCAACAAGAGGGTCCTGTGCCATCTGGAGAGGTGCCAGCAATCTCATTTGGGAAGGGGCAAACTCTTTGAAATCGTGGCCCCTGTGCACTGTGCACTGCGTCATTCCAGAGAAAACTCCCATCTTCCAGGGAATTAAAATTAGAGTTGAACAGCAGTGACTCAGGCTCACTGTTTTCATTTTCCATTTTCTGTTTCCAAGCCAGATTTACAGAAGCTCCTGGGACTCACAGCTCTGTGTGAACACAGTAACAAGGGTGAGTGTTTTGTCCTCCAAAACCTACCCTGAAGCCAAGCCTGGGGCTGGTTCTCTTTTCTGCCCAAAACTGTCTCCAGATGGAATATTTTATGTGTGCAAAACAAATTCAGGTGAAGCCGAGACAAAGCCTCAGGTCCCTTTTGCAGCTTCTGTAACACCCACTGGGCTCTCTGAGCTTATCCCAGGTTCCACAGCGTTGCAGAACTCTCCTGAAGACTCACCTGAGTAAAAACAAAACAAAAAGGAGAGATGTGTCCTGGTGCCATGAGCCCTCTCTCCATGAAAAGGAGCTCTCTGGGATCTGCCCCTGCAAGAGAATGTCACTGTGGTGCCAATAGCTTAGACATGAGACCCCAACAGTGGCAGAAGCCTCACACCTGGAAAGGTGAGGATGAAGGATGAGCAATTAAATGTCATCCACATAAAGAAATGTCACACTAATTAATCCCCGAGTGCTGAGTCTTGGGGACATACTGTGCTTGGTGCTGTGTCTTACTTTTAGGTCTGTGATATATAAATTACAGTCTGTTGTTTCACTCTCTCTTTACATGAAGTCTGAGGTAGAGATAAAAGCTTTCACTGTGTAAAAATATATGTCTTAAAAGTGAGGAAATGAGGGACTTGTACCCTTTAAACAGAAGAGTGTGTGGGAATAAGCTCATGCACTGAAATATATCTAAAGATCAGGCTTGTGTAAGTCTTGTTTCTTCAGAAAAAAGCTTTCACCAGGGCTGGCTGATGGGCAGGATGTGAAAATGGGGTGAATCCACAGGAACCTCATGACAGCAGGCTCAGATGTGCCCTTGTGCAGTTTCTGACTGAAGATGCATCCCCTCCACCAGTTCCTGTTGTGTTTGAGCACTGACATTTCCCACAAAAGGCCTTTCTGTGGGCAGAACTGTGCCAGTAAATAACTGGTTTTGCTGGTGTCTGGTTTAGCTTGAGGAGCAGCTCTCAGAGATCCTCCTGCAGATAGAAGTGTTCTCCAGTAAATATTATCTGTCTACTGAAGAATCCAGAGCTCCAGGAGCATTTGGACAATGCTCTCAGTCAGATGGTGGGATTTTGGGGTGTCCTGTGAAAGGCCTGGAGTAGATTTTTGATGGTTCTTGTGGGTCCCTTCCAGCTCAGAATATTCTGTGGTTCAGTGATCCTTTAAATTTGGCTCACAAAGCTGAGGTTTCTTCGAAATCGTAACGTCTAGAACGTGTTCATTTTCTCCTGAGACTGAAATCACAGAAACCACAACAACAGCTTGACTAGAACACCTCACTGCAGACCAGTGTGGTCTTGGATCCTGCTCTGGGGGTTTATAAAACATTTAACCAATAATATTGGACACAGGTGGTAAAGGCAGTGAGTGCAATGCCCCAGGATTTTCCAAACATAGCAGGATTTTCCAAATACAGCAGGATTTTCCAAATAGAGAATGATTTTCCAAATAAAGAAGGATTTTCCAAACACAGCAGGATTTTCCAAGCACTCACAAACGTGGAAGAAGGAGGGAAGTGATGTAGCATAAAGCTCCCATGTATGTGACATGCACAGGGCTGGTTTGGGGACCATTTTGGGTCACAATCAAAGCACTGGCTTTGGAATGACACAAGGATTGTGTGGCTGTGCTGGCACATCCCAACCTCAGCTCTGGGAATTTTGCTGAGCACTCTGAGCTCTGCCTTGTGCCCTGTGATGGGCCATGTTCAATTTCTGAATAACACCAAAAACAAACTGAAAACAGATTATGTTTGGATGATGTGATTTTTGTGGGCTGTGATTTATAAAATGTGGTGACAGGCTTAACCCCAGGGAAGAAGTGCCTGAATAGAGCAGGTAACATGTCCTAGGTGAGTGCTGAGTGCTCTGTTTGCTTTGCAGCAGGTGAGCTGGCTTCTGAATAAATCCTTTGTTCCATGTCTGTCACCCAGAATTATCTTCATACATCATGTGTAACTTTGGTATGAAATTAAAAGTTTCATTAGGATTACAAGGTTGTCCAAGCTGCTCTCTAATATTTGTTCTGTTTCTTTTTAAAATATCAATTATTGCATAACTTATATCGTGTTTGAAATGCACATTATGTGATGTGAAAGGGTTTAGGAATGCTGCAAACCCCCTTGGAGAAGGGAGGTGAGTGCTGGAAATCACCTTCTCAAAGAAATCACAAAGTGAAATGGCTGAACAGCTCCAACCTTCAAATTATTTCCTTTGTTTGTGTTGCCTCAGGAAATTAGCCATCAGCTAATTTAGATTACAATGGATTAGATTTCCTTAATTAAAGGCAGGTAACTCTCATAGAACTGTATATACAATAAAGATACTTTGGAGCATTCATAACCTCAAAATCATTGTTGTGTTTCTGTCCCTTGGCCAGTTTTGACCCTTTGAGGACTTTACTGAGAAAAAGCTCTTAGAAATAATGGGGGATTCCATAAAAGATTTTTGAAAATTCAGCTGGTTGTTTTTAATTCCAGTTGGGTTTCTGGAATTTTGGTAGACAAGGACATCCCATCCTCTGCACAGTTCCTGTTTGGAAGGCAGAATCAACAAGCATTAATTTGTTAAGGCACTCAAAATGCCTTTTTGTGTATTACATGATTAAAAGTATTCGTAATTATACCTGTACCAGATAAATTTATCTTCTCTGGCCCATGGCAAAGAGTTGAAGTCTGGATTAAACCCAGCCTGGTTGTGAGGGGAAGGTTTTTGGGAGGTTATTGAAGCAACAACCCCTGGTAGGTTTCTTATATTACCTGATAACCAAAATCAGGAGGTTTGTTATCAAAGACAACCCCTTTGGAACAAGTTAATTGTTTAATTAGAGGTTAAAACCCATGTTGTATGTACAAATGTTGTGTATGAATGAGAGTTTGGCAAAGCACATCGGCAGCACTGTCTATCTGTAACTGAAACTCCTCCATTCAAATCCTCTTGTTTACTCAAGCGCTAAAAAAAAGAACAAAAAAATCACTTCCGTCCTTTGTGATTCAGTAAGCAAAGCCCAGACGTAAAAATTACCAAAAACTCTGACTTGAAGCAGTTTGCTCGACACATTTATTTAAAGCTCAGGGAGAGAAATGGGTCTGAGAGAATTGAAGCGCTCAGAGGTATAAACTCTACCTGGAGGGACCTCATCGGGCTAGAGACACAAGGAAATAAAACTTTCTTTTTTATGTTAGCTGGAAAACCGGCAGTTATAGCGCTGTTACCGCTCCTGATTCCAGGGCCCGGGCGGGGCCCCCTCAGCGCTCCCGCCATTGCCGCCAAGAGCCCCGCCCTCGCGCGCGCACGCAGCGACGCCACCTGTCAATCAGCGCAACGGCGCCCTCTGATTCGCTGTCGCCTGGCATCACGTGGGAGAGGACTGGCCTTATATAAACGCGGGCGGGGTCGTTGCTAGCCGCCATTTTGTCCAGTGAGGAAAAGCGGAGCTGGGGTCTCGCTGAGGGTCGAGTCGGCTGAGTTTAGCGCGGGCTCCCTTCGCGCGCCCTCCCTCTAAGCACCGGTGAGGATCTTCACCCCGGAGGGCGGGGGGGAGGCGGCAGCCGCGGTCTCGGTGCCCGGCAGGGCGGATGGAAGCGGCTGCGGCGCCAAACAAAGAACAGCCGCCATTTTGTAACGCCGGGCCTGGGGCGGCGGCTGCCGCGGCCCTAAGCGGAACCGGGCGGGGAGGCGGCGGGTTGCCGGGAGGAGCCCGTTCTCGGCGTGTTCCCCGCGGGGTGTGAGGCCAGGCGGGGTGGGAAGTGCCGCGGGGGCGGTGTGGCCGCGGCCCGTCCGCCAGCAGCAGCGCTGGTCCCTCACGGCGTGCCGAGGAGCAGCCCCGGAGCGAATCCCCGGGCATTGCCCGCGGCGCTCGGCGGGAGATGGCGCTGCCCGCTCCCGTTCGTGCGTGGATCGCCCTGATCGTAATCCCGATCCGGGAACAATGGAGCCTCCCCCGCGCTGCGCCCTCTGCAGACCCCCCCGCGCTAAGCAGGAAAAAGGGCGCAGGGACCTCCCCCCGCAAATCTAAACAGTAAAAGTGAACGAAATTCCTCGAAATAGTAAATCTTAGTCTCAGTATGGCATATCAGCTCTCTTGTTGGGTTTTAAGTTTTCTCTCACCGCTCTCGCCCCTTCCAAACAATGTCTCCCTCACAGTGCATCACTGCTGAAGTTTCAGGGGGAAGTAGTCAATAGAGTGACTTCCCTTGGAAGTCAACAAGCACGTGCGCTTGTTAATGCGCTTGGGTTAAATATATGTGAACTTCTTTTTTTCTTGTCCTAGCAATGCATCGTGACTCTTGTCCGCTGGACTGCAAGGTCTATGTGGGTAACCTTGGCAACAATGGCAACAAAACAGAATTAGAGCGAGCTTTTGGCTACTATGGACCACTGCGCAGTGTATGGGTGGCGAGAAATCCTCCTGGGTTTGCCTTTGTGGAGTTTGAAGATCCCCGAGATGCAGCTGATGCAGTAAGAGAGCTAGATGGAAGGTAAAGTGTGCTTATGTGCTTGGCTTGGCTGGTCAAAATACGGGACGTTGTAGGAGTGATACAATTTTAAATTGTGAAATTTAAGGTGCAGGATTAAAATTTCTACTGCACTGTTTTGTATGGAACTATAAGGGTGTTCTTATGGTGCAGCAGTAGAATCCCAGAATAGTTTGGGCTGGAAGGAACCTCAAAGATCATCCAGTTTCACCCTCCCCATGGGCAGGAATGCCTTCCACCATCCCAGGCTGCTCCAAGCCCCGTCCAGCCTGGCCTTGGGCACTTCCAGGGACACCCTGTGCCAGGACCTGCCCACCCTCCCAAGGAGGAATTCCTTCCCACTATCCCATCTATGCCTGCTCTCATTCATGAGTAGCATTGTAATGTTTAATTTTGCATTTCACAGTTGATCTCCCAAGTTAGGAATTATTTGCATCTCTGTGTGTGTGTTAATTAAATTGCAGATGGTGTTACTACAAAGAGGTAAAACTGATTGTGGAGACTCTCCTTTGCTCTTTCCCTGCCTGCTTTACTGGCACAGCAGTTTTGAGAAGCAGCCAATCCTTTTGTCTGCCAAAGAATCCCAGAATGGTTTGGGCTGGAAGCCCATCCGGTTCCACCCTCTGCTGTGGGCAGGGACACCTTCCACTGGAGAGCCTGGGCTGTTCCAAGGCCTTGGACACTTGCAGGGAAGGGAAGTGCTGGAGCTGACTCTGGGCACTGTGCTTTGATGCCAGAACATTTTGCATTGTTTATCCACCTTGTGGATGGTGTATGCTTTATTCCTGGCAGTGCTGACCAGTTCCCCTCTCTCCCCAGAACGCTGTGTGGCTGCCGTGTCCGCGTGGAGCTCTCCAACGGGGAGAAGCGGAGTCGGAACCGCGGCCCCCCTCCGTCGTGGGGCCGGCGCCCTCGGGATGACTATCGCAGGAGGAGTCCCCCTCCTCGGCGCAGGTACCTGGGCACAGCACACTCCTAGAGCCCTTGGCACAGTGACCACCTAGCATCCTAGGAGCAGGCTTGTTAAAGGCATGTTGATGGATGGCATTCATCTATCTGATCATGATTCGGAAATGACAGATGCTAAAAAAAAAAACCCAAACCAACCCCCCCCCCACAAAATCGAGGTGAACTTGAGTTGTGTTGAATGTTGTTGGCTTTTGTCCGTAGGTGACTGTGCAGTTGGTAGTCAGTGCCCTCTGTCCTGGGCTTATCCTCCTTCCTCTTAAAACCTGCTCATCTTCTAGTCACACTTTGCCTTTCTTCCCCATACTTCAACTTAGGCTGTTCCTTTCCTTTACTCCATATTGGCAAAACATGACATACAGCAGTATAGCATTTCCATACCAATGGGTTTTTCCACTTTGTTTGCAGAACTTAAATACCTCCCAAGCAGGCAGCTGTTTAATAATAGATTGAGTAACAGTTGCTCTAAACATCTGGAATCTTGACACTTTAGTGTTAGCTTGGAAATAAAGCATCCTGTGACGATCCTGTCACTTGAGGTTTGCAAACCCAGCTCTAGCATATAGCAGGATTTTTGGGAACTGGCACGTTCTTGGACCCAGACTAGTTTGTCTGGCAGTTTAAGTGTGCACCGTGGTTTTTACAGGACTGAATTTACCTGTGGCAGGTGAGTGAAGTCCTCCCAAGCCAGGGTTTCAAGCTTACCCTTTTGCTGTTGAAAAAAAAAAATAACACATTAGGAGTATTTGTTAGCTAATAGATGGTTGTACTGATGGCTTGTTTTTCATTTTTTTTATGCTTTTTTGGTCCATCTATTAATAAAAATGAACCCGTTACAGAGTCACCATCATGTCTCTTCTCACCACCCTCTGAGTCTGCATTAGCCAGCCAACTAGCCCTTTCAGCGTCATGTGACCAGCGCGCCCCATGCAGCTTGGCTGGTGTCGTTTCACATGACCCAGGCATGGCCAGTCGTCAGGTTGCACCGCCCTTTGGTTCCCGAGCATGCTGTTTTCTCTCAGCCTTCTCTCCAACCTTAACCAAATCGGCAGCAGCCACCTCGACCGCCCACACATTCCCGGCCAATCAGCTCAGCTGTTTATTTACCAAATGTCTTCACAACAACTACAGCAGCAGCCTTCGGCTAACAAAAAAGCAGGAAAAATCCACAACACCCCCTTCGCCAACCAACTAAATACAACGCAACATCTGGCAAAACCTTTTCAGCAAATTCTTCTTGGCAGTCAGTCCGGCAGCCTCACCTCACCATTTCTAGCTTGTTGAAACCAAAGACTTGTAAGTTTTTCCTGCTTATACAGTTTACTGCTGGTTAAAATAAGGAGTAAGCGGCTTATAAGTAATTACTTTTCTCAATCAAAGGCTGGCTGTGCATAATAATTGAGTGGTAACGTACATATGTTGCTTGAGAAAACTTTTAAGGGTGATATGGAAGCTCTTACACTGTGAATAATGTAAAAACCAGGATATTTGCATGTGAGATGCCAAACTAAATTTTTAATAAGGCTCTAACAAATGTAGCTTTTCCTTGCCAGAAAAATCCTATCACCTTTAAATGGTTTTACTAACAGTTTTCAAAACTTAAAACAATTACTTTTTGGGATGAACTGGGCCGAGCTAAGGTTATATTTTTTAATTTTTTATTTTTTATAAGAAAATAGTCTAAACACACTCTATGGCATTAAAAAATGACAATCACAAGTATGCAGTTCTAATGTAGCACTTAATGGCATTATCAATATTGACACTGAGCGCATTTTCACTTTTTTTTTTTTTCCACTTGATATCTCTTTATGTCTTGTTATGGACCTTTTTGGCTTGCATGGGTTCCAAAACATTTGCTCTGTGCTATTTTTTTTTTTTTTTTTGGAACCACCTGTGGGACTTTGGTGTGGTGTTCTGGGCAGTGTATTTAGTTGAAATGGAAAGTGTTGCATTGGACAACTCTGCTCTGACGCGTTCTTAGTTAAGTGAATTCGTGGTTGGAAACGTGCTGTTCACACTGAGCTTGGTTTTACTGCCTAATCTTTCCATGCCTTTTACTGGATGATGGATGCCAGTTATTCTTGGCACGTTCCCTGGGCCCAACAGTGAGTTTGACAAGTTGGGAAATGCCTCAGCCCATTAAAGCTCAAAGAATGGATCAAGTGCCTCACATTTGCTTTTCTGGTTCTAGATCACCGCGAAGGAGAAGCTTCTCCCGGAGCCGCAGCAGGTACGGATCCCTCCCCATCCATGCACTGCTCCAGCCTGGGGGGTTGGAAAAGAACAGCCCAAAACAGCTCCACGTGTGGGCTGAGCATAGTCAGTAATATTTGGTAAAAGAGAAACAGATTGACTTCTGTCATATTACTTGCCTGGAATTACTGAGCTGTTTGAGATTCCAGGGATAGCAGTGGAAAGATACTGAGAACAGAAGTAATTTCCTTTCTGCAGCTGCCTGGCATCTTCTGTCAGTTTTCCCCAGAGTTTAAGTGTTAATGGGCTACTCTCTCACAGATACTGTGAGCGTAGGAAAGGAAAAGACAATTAAGCGGTGAGAAGGTGGGAAAAGACAACTAAGATTGAGTCCAGGCATAAATCAGAATGTGATTTGAGTGGGATTCTGAAAACAAAACACCACGCACACAAAAAAAAAATTACAAAGTACTGCGTGCGTGTTTATAGCACATTATAAGCTGTTGGCTCAGGCTGATTATTCTTCCCTCAAGAAAAGGTTAATAGCAGCATCAGTAACAGGTTTTCCCTGGTTGAACAGTTAAAAACTTTTCCTCCTGAAGGGAAGCTCCTCAGGGAGCCTCCTTGGCCTGCTCAAGCTTTGTTCTGATGGTGTTGTGATCTGTGCCAGGTCCCTCTCCAGAGACAGAAGAAGAGAGAGATCACTCTCACGGGAGAGGAACCACAAGCCCTCTCGCTCCTTCTCCAGGTCTCGCAGGTAAGGAGAGCCTTCAGTGTTTGTGGTTCTGAGTAAATGTGAAAATAACTTAGTGCCTTGGTGAAGAATCACCTCTAGTGTCAGGAGATTCTTCACCTCAAAACAATACTCAGTTTTATTAAATAAAGAGTATTTTTAAATGCTTAAATATCCCCTGCTGATTGTGGCTGTGGGGCTTAAAGGAAAAATCTGTTTCTAACACCTGATCCTAACCTTACCTGTCTTGTTCTTCAGTCGCTCCAGGTCAAATGAGAGGAAATAGGACTGTGGGAAGGAGCTGTGTACAGGAAGTCATGAGATCCGAGGCCAGGAGTATGTACAGAACATTTTGTTTTGAGACTTCATAAAGCTTGGTGCATTTTTAAAATGTTTTAGCTGTTGAACTTGCTTTGTTCCTTGTATCTTGTAACAGGTGGCAAATGTAAAGATGTGAATCTGTATATGGTTCTGAGCAGATCCTATGATTTGTAATATTAATGGTTTTCCAATGTACCATTAGACATGGGGAGTGTGTGTGTGTGTGTGGAATGGCAAATGGTCTGTGTTGTGTGGCTGGGCTGGGGGTGGCTGGGGCTCAGCTGGAGGAGGTGAGCAGGGATGGGGTGTTCTTGTGGGGTCAGGCCAGGAGCAGAGCAGGACACGGGTGCTCCATAGCCCACGCCTGGGAGAGAGAGTAGTGAGGGTTGGGGGCTGCAGCTTCATCCAGCTCCAGTTGTGACTGAGCTGCTTTATATTCCATGAAATAAAACTTTGTAGCTATAGGGTCAGTTAATTTTGTACTTGGTGTGAGTAGAGTCCCTTAATTAGTTGATTTTTGATTAACCATGTATTCCAGAAGCTCCGAATAGACCAAATCCACAGCAGAACTGACACCTGGAGTGGATGTGTTATGTCTAATGGTACATTGTAAACATTAGTTATTAAACATTTCTTTACTGTACAAGAATTTTCATGTCACTTGTAAAATGTCTTTTGTGAGATCCTTGGGATTAAAGTTTTGGTTACAACTCGTTGTTCAGTATTTAACTCTTCCCTGACTGTGACACAGTTGTGCAGTGTCCAGCACAGCTGTACCTGCTCACTTGTTCTTGGTGAGGTGCAGTGTCACTCCACCATGGCATCAAATCCTGTTTTACAGCTCCAGCTGGGGTGCTCAGTAGCCGATGCCACCTGACAGGGAGCCCTGTAGTGATTCCTTGGAAAGCTGGAGATGCAAAGGTTCACCTTGAGCTTTGTATGCCAGCTGTGGGTTGGGAACAGCAGTTCAGATATTCATCCCATCTCAGTCTGGAAACCAAAACTTACCCTGAAGATCCCTTCCTGTAGAAATGTGGCATGGCTGGAGAGCAGCTGGAGCTGCCACACTGCCCAAGGGCTTTGCACCTGAATCCCAGATTGCTCCATTGCTTCAGTTGTGTGGTTTAGATAAATCCCTCATGACAAACACTGGTGTTGTGTGACCGTGTTCACAGGGTCTTAGAATGAGGGAAGAGATGAGGATCTGACTCCATGTTTCAGCAGGCTGATTTATTTTTTTATGATATATATTATATTAAAACTGTACTAAAAGAATAGAAGAAGGCTAGCTAAGAATAGAAAAAGAAGGAATGATAACAAAGGCTTGTGGCTTGGATGGAGAGTCTGAGCCAGCTGGACTGTGATTGGCCATTAATTAGAAACAACCACATGAGACCAATCACAGATGCACCTGTTGCATTCCACAGCAGCAGATAATTATTTACATTTTGTTCCTGAAGCCTCTCAGCTTCTCAGGAGAAAAAATCCTAAGGAAAGGATTTTTCATAAAATATGTTTGTGACAGTGGTGGAGTTTCCTTTGCTTGGTGGTTTCCAGGCAGCGACAGGGAGACAGTGAAGCATAGTGGAAGGATGTGCTGGTGCTGCTGAGCTCAGTGTCTGGATTGATTTATTTTTTTAATAACATAGTGTTGTTTGGGCTGGGCCTTGAAGGTCCCTTCCAACCCCTCTGAGGTGTTGTTGATGAATTAAAGACTGCGAGTTGCTGTGTGTCCCGCTTGTCCCAGAAACGCGGGGTGGCCGCAGGTGCTGCAAGAGGCACTTGGACCCCTGGAGCGGGAGTGCCCGGGGCTGTCCCGGCTTCTGCGGAGGGTGAGAGCAGCGGGTGGAGCCGGCTCGGGCCGTGCAGTGCCGCCGGTGCCCGGCAGAGGTCAGTGCGGCTCCGGGGCCCGTTCGCTCCCCGATTACCCAGCCCAGCTCCGGGTGCGGCCGAGGGGCTGCCCAGGCCCCCAGCCCAGCTCCGAGGGGCTGCCCAGGCCCCCAGCCCAGCTCCGGGGGCTGCCCAACCCCAGCCCAGCTCTGGGGGGGCTGCCCCGGACCCCAGCCCAGCTCTGAGGGGCTGCCCAACCCCAGCCCAGCTCTGGGGGGGCTGCCCAGGACCCCAGCCCAGCTCCAAGGGGCTGCCCAGGACCCCAGCCCAGCTCCGGGGGCTGCCCAGGACCCCAGCCCAGCTCTGAGGGGCTGCCCAACCCCAGCCCAGCTCCGGGGGGGCTGCCCAGGACCCCAGCCCAGCTCTGAGGGGCTGCCCAACCCCAGCCCAGCTCCAGGGGCTGCCCAGGACCCCAGCCCAGCTCCGAGGGGCTGCCCAGGACCCCAGCCCAGCTCCGAGGGGCTGCCCAGGACCCCAGCCCAGCTCCGGGGGACTGCCCAGGACCCCAGCCCAGCTCCGGGGGTCTGCCCGCGGCCCAGCTCGGTTCCCTCCCTTTCCCTCCGTGCCTCTGGCAGTGTCAGATGTGCAGAAGGGTCACAGCTTGTGGTGCCTCTGCCACAGACATTCTTGCTGTGGTTTCCTGAGGGAACAAGGAGCCTTCAGTTCAGCTGCTGCAGGGAGAGAGAAATCTGAAGTGCCAGAGACAGTAGGAAGCAGGTTGTGGTTTTCATACGCAACTCTCTTGAGGAAACGATTCAGTTTCAGGTTTCTGACTATTTTACTCCCCAGCTGAATGAAGAAGTTGCTCCTTAGATCAGAAGTTGCTGGTTTTATGTAATGGGGTGGAGGTTTGAAGGGGAACACAACAAACAGCTTCTAGAGAAAGATGGGAAATTTATAAATATATATATAAACACTGAGTGGACAGCCCTTCCCACAGGGTGTAGGTAATGAGCTATTTTTGATGTACCAGAACATTTGTGGATTTCAGGCATCTCCTTCCTGTCTGAGGGAGTGACCAGCCTGGGAGTGTTGTGTTTAAAAAGTTTGCTCTCAAATTAAATGTACAAGGAAGTGTTGGTGTTCTGAGGCTGGGGACATCCCTTGCCTGTCCCCGAAGATTCTGACACCAGGAAGAATCACCAAGCAGTCTGTCCCTGCCAGGGTAGGACAGAAGGACACTATCAAGGCTCCTTGGCAGAACCTCAGCCACAGCCCTGCTCTGGAGAACTCTGGAGTGATGGAGCAATTGCTGCTGCCTGACACCTTCCAAATGGTTTCAGGGCCTGGTTTCGTGGTGCTGACAGTCATGATTTACACAGTGTTTCTAATTTGGGGAGAGGTTTAACTGCCCCTGCTTCAGGCAGAAGCATCCTGGGGTTAATGCTCAGAGATCCTCAGCAGTGCCTGAGCACATCCCAGTTATTTTATACCCTCTCCCTGGGGAGAGCATTGTGTGCAAATGGGTTTGCAAAGAAGAGGATCTTGTTTTTTTCTTTTTATGTACATGCTGCTCTTTGTTGATGACCAAAGATCATGTTAAGAATGTGCCTTGCACTTTAGGACATCCTTAACCTCTCCACTTTCTTTCTTTTGTTGGGATTTGTTCCACTGGCCTTCAGACAGGGGGGTTATGCTTGGGTGTGAGGAGTTGTGATCATCCCAAGCACTGACAGTGCTGCTGGTTAGGCTGCTCCATGTGCAGGATGACATATGTTCATATACATAATGCTAGTTAGGGCAAAAACTGGAACAAGAGAAAAATCCCTCGAAAAATAGATTAGTTTTTAGTCTGTTCCACTCAAATTCATCAGGTTTTAGGATACCTGATTCTGATCCTGTTCAAAAAGCTGAAGGGAGCCAGTATGGAGCATTCCCACTGTTGATTTCAAAGCTGAGCCTTGGGGAGAATTGCCAAACCCCTGTCCAGAGGTGCAGCCTGGCAGTTTCTCCTCTGTTAAATTGATTTGCTCCCCCTCTGAGAGCAGGACAGAGCTGCAGAAGTTCAGAGCCAACCATTGCTCTAGGAAAAAAAGCTTTTTTCCTCTTGGACAAACAGGTGTGCTGTGTTATCCCCCTCATCCTCCAAAGCCAGTCTGGTTCTGGAGCTTTGCTTTTCTGTCCTCCAGCCACAACTGGAACTGCAATGTGTTACTGATGGATTTCATCCTTTGCCTTTGCATTTCCTTCTTTTTGAATCCAGAGGCACCACCCAGTGCCCATGGATCTTCTGCAGCAGCTGGCACAGGTTACACCTTGGAGTTCTGACCCTCTCCTGCTTTGTGGGGGTCAGGCAGCAGAACTGGAATTCATTTTAAAAAAATGCTGGAAGGATTTTTCTGACCTATAGATGTTTTCAGGGTTTTGTGTTTATTAATAAAATCATAGAAAAGCCCTCTGAGTCCCACCATTCCCCCAGCAGTGCCTGAGCACTTCTGCAGCTTTTTACTGCTCTTATCACCATTTTTCAGTTTCCAGTTTTACTTTCATTTGCCATGATGTCATCACCATGAGCTGCCTCAGTGTCTCAGGATAGACAGATCCTCAAAGTGGCTGAATGTTGGACAAATTTCTGCTGGATTTAATCCCTGTCTCTGTACCCCTGCTCAAATACTGTCCCAGAAATACAGTCCCAAAACCTGAGCTGCAGTTCCCCCCACCGATCAACCTGCTCTGCTGCTGTTGTAGTGCAGAGTTAAATTAAAAACAAGAGAAAAAACTGGAGCATCAGCCCCATTTGCAAACAAAAGGCTGAAGGGCAGGAGTGCAATTCCAGTCTCTGGTTTGACCTTAGCTCCTGCACGGGGCCATGGCACTGTGCCCTAAAGAGGCAGCTCCCACTGCCCTGCTGCTGGAATGCCTCAGCTTCACCCCTCAGCCTGCCAGAAAGGCAGAATAAAGCCAATTTTTGCTTGGCTGTGTTTGCAATTAGTCAGAGGCTTGGTAGAGCTGAAGCCTTGTCCCAGGCTCTGACATGAGAAGTGTTCTGGTTTCCTCCAAGCACCATCACTGCCTGGGGTTGCTCTTTCATTTCTGCAGTTTCACTGGGGCACGGCCCCGAGTTCCTCTGTTAATGCCTTTCAAACAAACACGGCTGGGGACTAAAATAAACACGGGATCCAGACAAATATTAAAGACATGCAAGAGGAACACTATGTTCGTTCCCAAGTGATTCATGTGGCTATTATTTAATAATTTAGTGGCTGACATAACTTGGAGTTGAACAAATCTTCACATTGATTGGGGTGGTGTTTCTGCTCGCTCCTCTAAGTCATTTTAGTCAGATTTTCTGTGGGAGTGATCCCAGCTGGAAAAGGGAAGCACATGTCCCTCCCATCTGGATCCTGTCACCATGGCCAGCAGTGCCACTCCACAACCTCCCTGACCGTGAGGAGAATCCTCCTGCTGCAGCCACACTGCTGTTCTTGGGCACTTTGCTGGGTGACACAGAAGTTGTCATGTGCCACTGGCTGGTGCCACCCCCAGAGCAGCCCGAGGTGTGTGACAGCCCCAGGCTCCTTGGGGACGCTATCAGGGTGCAGCAGGGGTGTCAGGGTGGGGCACTGTGTCACTCAGGCTGTCCCTTGGGAACATCACCCCTGCCAGCTGTCAGACAGCCATTATCTCCTCGTGGGCAGAGGCTGCTCAGAACATGAATATTCAAAAATATTCAGCAGGAAGTGTCGGCGCTGTCCCAGCCCTCCCTGCTGACGGAGTGTTTGCTGTCAGTGTTTGATACAAAGTGTTTGCAGTCAGTGTTTCATGGAATCCTGGAATGGTTTGGGTTGGGAGGGACCTTAAAACTCATTTTGTTCCACTCCCTGCCATGGGCAGGAACACCTTCCACTAGCCCAGGTTGCTCCAAACCCCATCCAACCTGGCCTTGGGCACTTCCAAGGCTGGGGCAGCCACAGCTTCTTTGGGCAGCCTCTGCCAGGGCCTCTGGCTCATTGCAGGGCAGGAATTCTGCCCAGCACCAGTGTTATTGCACCTTGTGCTGCTCTTCCTGCTGCTGGATTGATCAGCTTTTCATGCACTTGTACTATAAACTTTGTGGGAGGAGGTTGCCCAGCTGGGGAGATAAGCTCCAGGTGTGGTTTGCTGCCACTCCTGGCAGGTTGTCCTTGCAGCTGCCTGGCTGACACGTGCCACCCAGGAACTCGTGGATGAAACTCCGCCAGGTTTGGAGTCAGGAGTTCCCCTGTGCAGGGAATGTTGGACAGGGAGCCATGGGGTATTTTTTGATCTGCAGATATTTTCAGTGTTTCCTGTTTCATAGAAACATGAAATCATTTAGGTTGGAAAAGCCCTCTAAGATCATCATGTCTGTCTGTTCCCCCAAGCATTGCCAGGTCCAGCACTAACCCATCCATACCTTTTTTGAAATGTGTCCAGGAGCGGTGACTCTGCCACTGCTCTGGACACATGTCCTTGACAACCCTTCTGGTGAAGGAATTTTTGTGCATATCCAACCTAAACTACTTCTGGTGCAGCTTGAGGCTGTTTCCTCATTCTATCCCTGTTCCCTGGGAGCACAGCCCAACCCTCCCCAGCTGTCCCCTCCTGTCAGGAGCTGTGCAGAGCCACAAGGCCCCCCCTGAGCCTCCTTTTCTCCAGGCTGAGCCCCTTTCCATCTCCCTGAGCCCCTCCTGGTGCTCCAGACCCTTCCCCAGCTCTGTTCCATTCTCTGGACACACTCCAGCCCCTCAATGTCTTTCTTGCCATTCGGGGCCCAAAACTGAACACAGTTCTCAAGGGTGGCCTCAGCACAGGGGCAGGGGAACATCAGCTTTACAACATCCCTCTCCCTTTGTCTCCCTCCTGCTCCCATTGTGGATTTACAATTGATAATCTATAAATCTCTCAGTGTTCTGCCAAGCAGAGGTGGGAAGGGCTCTGGTGCAGCATCGCTGCTGGTGGGTGAAGCACAGAACATTTTAAACCCTGTTTCCATCCTCCGTGGCACTGCTGACCACAGCTCCAAGTTCCAGCAAATTTCCTTTTTTTTTTTCCCTGAAACTGAAAGAGAAAATTTTATTTTGGCACCTGGAACTTGCCAACTTTAATCTCTGTGGAACTGGGCAGAGCCCCTGTGGTGTGTGGAGCATGTGCACCCCCATGGCCCAGCCTGGGGGGCCAGTGGGGTGAAAGCTGCTCCTCCATGCCCGGAAATCCTGCTCTGCCTGACTGACAGGTAGGAGGAAAAGTGCAATCGACCCTTACCCTGTGTCAAGGTGGTGGCTGCCATATCATCACCCCTGCCTTTATTGCCATCTCAGCTGTCCCCTCCCATTACCTCTGCTCTGCTTTGGGCTGTGCACGAGTCACTGCACAAGGCAGGGCTGTGTCTGTCTGTCTGTCTGGGGTCTGGGGTCTGGATCCTGATCCTGCCCTCCTGCAGATCCCATTCCATGCCATGTTCAGGGTCTGTCTGGGTCTAGATCCTGGTCCTGCCCTGCTACAGATCCATTTCATGATGTTCAGGGTCTGTCTGGGGTCCGGTCCTGCCCTGCTACAGATCCCATTCCATAACATGTTTAGGGTCTCTCTGGGGTCTGGGTCCTGGTCCTGCCCTCCTACAGATCCATTTCATGACTTGCTTAGAGTCTGTCTGTCTGTCTGTGTCCTGGTCCTGCCCTCCTGCAGATCCATTTCATGCCATGTTCAGGGTCTGTCTGGGGTCTGTGTCCTGGTCCTGCCCTCCTACAGATCCATCCCATGCTGTTCAGGGTCTGTCTGTCTGTCTGTGTCCTGGTCCTGCCCTCCTACAGATCCATCCCATGCTGTTCAGGGTCTGTCTGTCTGTCTGTGTCCTGGTCCTGCCCTCCTGCAGATCCATCCCATGCTGTTCAGGGTCTGCCTGCCCCTGCTCTGCCCCTTCCCTCCCTGTGCCCACACCCAGCCCCACTCCTCGCCCCCCAGCACCAAGTGAATCACGAGGCTGTGCTGGACTGGGGCATTCCCACAAGGTAGGACTGGAGATGCAGGAGATGGTGACACACACTGAGCCAGGGGTGTTGGGATGGGCAGGCAGGTCAGTGTGCACGTCCCAGAGCCCAGGTCTGTGTGGGACAACCCAAACCTCAGCATTTGAGAGTGGAGATGCCCCATCCTGGTGTCTGGTGCTGCAGGCAGAGGGTGCCCATGGAATCAGGGTTGGTTCAGAGGTGACATCATGAGCAAGTTCTTAGTCAGAGCTCCCCATCCTCACCTCCTCCTCATGGCTGTACAGGGTCAGATCGAGCTGCCAATGGATTTCAAACCATCCATGGCTTGGAGAGCAGCAAACCCCTCAGCAGCAGCACCGTGCCACCCGTGCTGTGCATTGGGAAGAAGTGACATCCATGGACAGCTTCCAGGGGCTGCATGGACAGGAACAATCCTGCCCCACTCACTTATCCTGCTGGGTAAGGTCCTGCTGTCATCCCCCTGCCCTCCCTGAGATGTCTCTGGGTGCAAAATAACCCCCAGTGAGCATTTTGGATGGAGCTTATTCCCTGCAGGAAGCACTGCAAGAGGCTGGAGCCACTCACCCTCGGTTCCCAGTGGGTGTCTGTGTCTGTGTCCCCTCCTGTGGGTGATGTGTCCCCTCCTGTGGGTGTCCATGTGCCCTCATGTGGGTGTCTGTGTCCCTTCCCGTGGGTGTCTGTGTCTCTGTCCCCTCCTGTGGGTGTCCATGTCCCCTCCTGTGGGTGATGTGTCCTCTCCTGTGGGTGTCCATGTCTCTGTCCTCTCCTGTGGGTGTCTGTGTCTGTGTCCCCTCCTGTGGGTGATGTGTCCCTTCCTATGGGTGTCCATGTCCCCTCCTGTGGGTGTCTGTGTCCCCTCCCATGGGTGTCTGCCTGTCCTGCCGTGCTCCAGGCCGTGGGCACTGAGGTGGAGCAGCAGGGGAATAAAGGGACAGCCTGGTGCAGGGTTTGGAGCCAGGTACTGCAGCCACCCGGCCATGCTCTGAACAATGAAGCCTTTGCTGCCAGCAAAAAAACCCCACAAAGCTTCCAAGCTGCTCATGGAAAGTCAGTGAAGCAATTACGTTAATGACTATGAATGGGGCTAAAAACAATCTTGGATGAAAATGAGTGAGGGGCCGAATGAAGCGACCGATTCATAGCCTGGCTCTCGCATCCAGGAATATTTCCAGTAAGCAAAGGCCTTGTTTTAGGACTGTCTCATCCCCTGTTTGTGCTTGGTGGGACTCTATTTCCACTCTGCTGGGTCTGGTGTCTCATCAAAATGCCTTCATAAATGGGGCAAACAAGGGCTGGATATGGCAGGGGAACAGTCAATTAACACGATCCGAGTTCTTTTAGGGGCAGAGTTAATCAAGCATTCAGCGTTTTGTCATTCTTGTCTTTCTTTCCTGGGAAAATCCTATTAGTATAAAATCACTTAATAGGGCACTTCAAAGAGCTGATGGGAAAACAGGCTGTGCTGGGATACAAACGCCCTCCAGCCGAACACTGGGCTCATTTAGACTTCTGCTGGAGCGTGAGGGTTTCATTAAGAGCCTTCACGTCTCCCACTTAAAAGAAAAAAGCTTGTTAGCAGAGATAATAAAATAATAATAATAAAAAAAACAAAACAAAACAACACAACACAAAGAAAAAACTCTTGATTTGAATCTTGCTGAAGAGGCTTTTTAGTGCTGGAATACTCAGGACTTTGTCACTGGCAATCTGCTGTCCTGAGTTATTTCCACCTGCCTGGGATGTTCTGACAAATAAAAGCTGTTTGAGGAGGGGAAAAAAAATCACCCCTGTGCCCCATGGAGTGGGACACAGCCTGGCTGGACATTTGGGGTGTAGGATGGGTGTTCTGCAGGAGTGAACCCCAACCCCATGTGCTATCTCCCCACTGCCCATGCTGTGGCAGAGGTCCTGTGTCAGTTCCCCCCATTTTCAGGGTGTTTCTCTGGGTAGAAATTCACCTTTTTGCAGAGTTTGTGTTTATCTCACCTTGAGAAATAGGTGTGATAAACATAAAAAAAGTGTGCCCTGATCTCTGCCATCTCCATCCCAAAAGACCTGAGGGATGCTCATCTGCCCAAATCTTTGCTGTTTCCCCCTCTATGCTGGTTGATCTAACAAAAATATCACTTCCCCTCCCCAAAAAACCCTTTTCCCATAAGACCTTTGACCACTAAATCTCCAAACCGTGTAAAATCCTTCCACACAGGAATCTGTGTGCATTTAGAAGTCCCGATGAGCACGGGGTGGACCTCAGTGTGTTACTGCTGTGAACGCAGCTCCACCAAGCCACATTTCCCCATTTCCCAAGGCTGGAGCATTTCCACCCCAATCCCTCCACCCGACCCAAGCTGTTCCCTGCTCCACACTGGAGCTGTCCCCGTGTCCCCCTGGCTTTGGGGGTGCTGCCTCCCGAGTCAGAGGAGGACACGGGGCAGGGACGAGCCTGTCAGGGGCGCTGTGCCCGGGCACGTTCCGTTCCCTGTCGGATCCCTGGCTGAGTCACATCACTCACTCCCTGCCCAGAGTGATGTTTTTGCTTGTGTCCAGGGGAGAAGGTTGTGTTTGTGTTTGTGTGCCTGAGCCGTGAGGGAGCTGCGGGACAGAGCCCCTGTGCCTGTCTGTTCAGGCTTCCACTCCCCTCGGCTTCTGCAGGACCCACCTGGGGAGATCCCCTGGGAATTCAGCGCTCCCGAGGGAGCTGCTCAGTGTTTGGGTGCTCCCGGTGCTGGGAAGGAGGTGCCTTTGAAGGCTGTGAAATATGCAGTAATTGAATATATTCCTTTTGCTTCCAGGCATTGGGACGGGTTATTCAAGGAAGTGATAAACACGGATTGTCCCACCAACACCCTCCTGCCGGGTGGGGGTTTGGGAGCCCGGGACAGGGGAGGTGACAGATCCCACGCTGTGGTGAGAAGGAAATAGCCCATCAACCTTCAGCACTGATCCTGGTCCCCAATCCTGTGTCTGCCTTCATCCTCCTCCTCCTCTGTGTTGTGGGATCAAACACCATGAATCACCTTTGGGATTTTCTATTTTTTTTCAAGTTACTGTAATGCCTTCTTAATCACTCTTCCTCTTACCCCCCAACCCTTTTTTTCCCTCTCCAGACATGCCCATGCCCATGAGCCAGACCCTGACGCCATCCCTCTCCCACTTCCCATTCCCAGTTACCCCCTTTGTGGCTGGAGCTCCCCTCTCCCACAGGAAGGGAAGCGAGAGTGGAGTTTGCAAGAGCCAGAAACCTCCCCATGCCCCCCATCCCAGCGTGTGGGGAGTGAACCCTCACCAAAAAAACACTGAGAGTTACTTTCCTAAGGGAAAATCACGTCTGATTCATTTTCTTGCTGGTTTTGTCCTGGGATGAACCCCTGGTGTAACTGGGATGTTCCCAGCAGCCAGGCTGGTTGGTTTATCTCACTTTTTGAATCCCTCAGTGATGCACCAGCGGCTCTGGGGCCACTCTGGGTTGCACAAGCTCCTTCCTCTGCCACTTCAAAAAGCTGCTGGTTTGTGGAAATGGAAATGTTCCCATTTCCTTCTGTGTACTGGGGGGCAGGAGGGAGGGGTTCTATGGAAAAAAAGGATGTGTTTAAAGCAGGGAGCATCCTCTGGTAAATGCTGCTTCATCCCAGAGTCGCAGGGGCACTGGAGCTGCACTGACCCAGGAGATGCCCAGGCTGGGGCAGTGCCAACTGCATCCCTCACATCCAGAGGGAGCAAACCCACACCTGCAGCTGGAGCAGGGCTGGAGCTTGGCAAGGAAATGATCTGCAAACTTCCTCTGCATGAGGCTCTGAAGGCTGCTCCCTGCACCCAGGAGCAGAAATCATTCCTAGGTGGAAAAACCAGTGACAGCTTCCCTGTCCCAACTTGCCCCCTCCTCTCCCTGCCTACTGCAAACAGAAAGACAGGATGGATTTTGGAGCATTTAAGTCCAGGCTGCATCTTTACAGGTTGGGTTTTCAGCGCTGGGACATGAATTTAGCATTCGTCATCCTCATTTCCTGTCCATCCAACTGGGCCTCTCTGGAGGCAGCCACAGGGATTGAACCAGGCAGGCACCACTGAACTTGGGAAGCTCTGCAGAGCGGGGACGGGTGATTCACATTTCCACACTTTTCCCACTGTCACCTTGTCACTTGGAATTGTCATTTCCCATTCCCCATCTTCTTTTCACCCTTCCTGTCCATCCAGCTGTGCCTCTCTGGGGGACTGCACAGCCAGCACTGAACCAGATTCCAGCGCCTTGGCACAGCTCTGCAGAGTAGGGACAAGAGATTGTGAAATACTCCTGCAGCTCGTGGCGGGAGCTGAACATGCCCCAACATATTTTTTAGCTGCTCTGGCCAGTGGGAAGCTGCTGCTCCAACTGGAAAAAGCAGGAATGGTCTGCACACCAAGGGTCCTCCTCAGCACCCTGGTACCTGCTGCCTCCAGGGGCTTTTGAGGAGAGCTGGCACTCCCAAGGGATCACTTTAACATGGCCTTTGTCCCCTGGAGTTGTGCTGTCACCTCCTTGTGCCCAGGGGAGCAGGTTGTGTTTGTCTCTGTGTGCCTGAGCCGTGAGGGGGCTGCGGGACAGAGCCCCTGTGCCCCGCTGGGCTGGCTCTGAGGGCTTCCCTTCCCTCCTCAGGGTGCCAGGCAGGGATGGAGCCACCAGCCAGGCTCAGGGCAGCTCCCTCCAGGCCCACAGAGTAACCCCAGCAGAAGCTGACCTGTCTTCACAGCTTCCCTTGGATGCATTTTCCACCTGAGCCACAGATCCCCTCGAATCCTTGCTGCAGGTTCCTGCAGGACATGCACAGACTTGTTCCTCATCCCTGCCTGGACATCTGCAGGACTCAGAGCAGCAGATCCTGCTCCGAACACTTTTTTCCACCCACGGTGGGTGCTGGGGCTCAGCTGGTGGAGCAGAGCCAGGCCTGGGGGAGACAATCCTGCTGGAGAGGCCGGGGGCGGCCTGGGATGGGTTGGGCAATGCCTGGGGCCCAGGGGAGGAGCATCACCGTGTGGTTCTCAGGTTGGCACCCAGGGGAGAATGATCACCGTGTGGTTCTCAGGGTGGCACCCAGGGGAGAATGATCACCGTGTGGTTCTCAGGTTGGCACCCAGGGGGCTGAGCCACCCCCTCCTTAACCCATGAATCTCCTTCCTGCAGTGCCAGGTGGGTGGGACAGCCTGGGCAGGACAAGACCCTCTTGGAGCTGGGTGAATTCCTGTGTGTCCTGGCTGGAATGTGGCACCTGGATCTACTGCAAGGAGCTCCTGGTACCCTCAACAAGATCTCTGCATCTCTCAGGGGCATCTCCCTGTCGCCTGACCCCTTTAGGAAGGGAATCTCTGCATTTCCTCATGGGAAGGGGTCCCTGTGTTCCCTGATGGGGGAGATCCCTGCACCTCCCAGGGAGGAGAGCCCTGTATCTCCTGGCTGGGGTTTCCCTCTGGTTCCTGATGCCGGGTCCCTGCACCCACCTAGGAAGGGCTTCCCCCTATCCCCTGGTGGGGGTCCCTCCATCTCCTGCTATAGGGGCGTCCAACACTCCCCAAGGCGGAGGGCCCCTGTATCCCCGCCGTCCCTAGCAAGGGGGTCCCGGTGCCCACGGTCCTGGCATGGCCGGGTCTCCCTTGGCACCGCAACATTCCCGGGAACCGGGATGGGAGAGGAAAGGGCGATGGGGGGAGGATGCACACGCAGAGCGCGGTCGCTCCGGGGCGGGGCGGCGCGGGAGGGAAATCCCGGGCGACGCCGGGCCCGGCTCATCCCCGCCCTCGCCGCCCTCTTAAAAGGCGGGGGTGGCGCCCAGCTCGGGCAGACGCGCGGAGCCGGCGGTGAGTGCGGGCGGGACTGGGCACGGCCGGGCCGGGCGGCTCCGCTCCTGCGCTGCCCAGGGAGGGAAGGAGGGTGAGCGAGCGCCGCTTTCCCCGTGGAGCGCCGGTGCCTGGAGCGGGGGAAACGCCGTAGCGGGGACAGCACCGCCTGGAGCCGTGTGCCCGGCGCTGGGAGAGAGCGGGGCCGCGCCCGGTGCTGAGGGTGACGGTGCCGGGGGCTGGCGGTGCCCGGGGACTGGCGGTGCCCGGGGACTGGCGGTGCCCGGGGGTTGGCGGTGCCCGAGGGTGGCGGTGCCCGGGGGTGGCGGTGGCGGTGCGGAGCGGAGCCCCCCGGGGATCCGGAGCCCCCGGGCTGGGTCACGCTCGCCCCCCGGTGGCGGCGGTGCGGGGCGCGGTGCGGTGCCCGGTGCCGTGCAGGGTGCGGTGCAGGGCACGGTGCGGGCGCGGTGCCACCGCCGAGCATCCCGCGGGTCCCGGCCACCCCCGTGCCAGCCCCCCGGCGCCATCGGTGTCACGAACCGCGCGGGATCAGCGGCTTCAGCCGCTCCCGGATGCGGGTGCCCCCAGCCCCTCCTGCTCGCCCAGCCTTGCCCAAACTGGTGGGACTGGTCCTGGCTGTCGCAGGCGGCTGTGCAGCCCCACTCGGTGTCCCCAGGGCTGCTCTCATCGCCCAGCTCGGCTGGCAGGGTTTAACGGGGCCGTGCACCTGCCGCTCCCTCGCCCCAGTCTCGGGGTTCGCTCCGGGGCCGGGCAGAGGGCGCTGGAAGCGGCACCAGCCCCGTGGGAGGGGACGATGACCCGGCGCCGGTGCCGGTCCCTGCCTCGCTGGTGGCTTTGGCCCACACCTGCAGCTGGAGCAGGGCTGGAGCTTGGCAAGGAAATTATCTGCAGCCGTGAGTCAGGGCCAGGGCGTTATCTCGAGGCTCCAGGGTGGTACCTGAGTGGTGTCGGTGACCTGGGAATGGGGACATGGGCTCGTGACGCGGCCGGGGGTGTCTGGCCATGATGACAGAACGTGTCCCCCTCCCACCACCTGCCCGGGCTTGCCTGGACATGCTGGGACTTGCCTGGCAGTGAGGTCACCCCTGTCTGTGCGCTCTCACTGCCCGGAGATAGGAAGCTGGATTGCTATTTTTACTCGGGGGGCTGGGTCTGAGCACAGGGGCTGAATGTGGCCCCCCAGCCCCGGGCTGGGCACCCCCCACTGCCCACTGGCACACTGGGTTGGTGACATGCCTGGTAATAGGATCACTGAATCATTAAGGCTGGAAAATTCACCTTTTTGCAGAGACCTCCAAGGTCCTCGAGTCCAAAATCTGACTGTCAGCTAGACCAGGGCTCTGGGTGCTACATTCAGTTGTTTCTTGCACATTTCAAGGGTGGAATGTGGGGAAGACAGTGTGGCACTGGCAATCCAAAGGGGCTGCAGGTGCTGAGTTTAGGGAGAAATCTTCCCTGCAAGGGGCTGAGAAGTTGCTTCTTGGGGAAGTTTGGGGATGGGGAGGATCTTTTGTGGCCTGGCCTTGAGAGTCCCAGATTAGTTGGGAAATGGGAGCTGTGAATCTTCCTCTTTAAAGCTGATTTAATGAGTGTGGCTGTTGCAGCGAGGGCAAGCCTTAGCTCTGAAAACTCAAATCCCAGAGCAGTGCTGACTCTTATCAGCTGGACTCGATGATCTTGTAGGTGTTTTCCAACCTAAACAATTCTGATTCTATGTCGAGGTTCCTCATAAAGTGGGGTGTAGTGAGGGGTCCATTATCCCCACATGTGTGTCAGGGGAAGTTCTCCTCGGATGGAAAGGCTTTGTCACTTTCTGGGAAGGTCAAGGCTTTTGGCACCGATTTGAAAAAAAACAAACAAGGTCTTGTTTCTGGTTACCCAACAGCTCCTTGCAGATAAGGAGGGTGGTTAACAAAGTGGTCAAGCTTGTGGCATGTTCTTGCAGCTGCTTGAAGGTTTCCTTACCACCGGGTCTGAGTTCTTGAAATGAAGAAACTGGCCAGAAAAACATCCTGTTGCTTCACTTGCCCGTGTGCCAACTTGCCCTTGCCTGCGTGGAGGTGGGGATGAGCAGGTTGGGGACCAGGGGAGCATCATCCAGCTGTGCCCCTGAGGCTGGCACGCCGAGGGTGTTGTGGGTGGAGAGTGAGGTGCTGGATGCTCTGACCTGGCAGGGCTTTGCCTGCTGGAGGGGGAGCAGGGAATGTTGAATCTGCTCCTTCCCCACCTCCTGTCTCGCGCTGAGCTGTGTCTGACCTCAGCTGTGCTCAAGCCTTTGCTAAAATCTCCAGAATCAGAATCCAGATGTGTCAGTCCCCTCTGGGCTGCCTCAGTGCAGACCCAGCCCACCTTGGCTGCCTTGCTTTGCCCTGTGTGTGCTCCTCTCACCGTAACTCGCTCTGCTTTCCCCGCAGCCGCCACGATGCCGCTGTCCCAGAGCAGGGCTGGGCAGAGCCCCTGCAGCAGCAAGGCCTGCAGGAACCTCTTTGGCCCCGTGGACCACGAGCAGCTCCAGCAGGCCTTTGAGGACCAGATGAAGCAGCAGCTGGAAGAAGCTCAGCAGCGCTGGAACTTCAACTTTGAGACAGAGACTCCCTTGGAAGGGCCCTTCAAGTGGGAGAGGATGCTGGTGGCTGAGCAGGCACCAAAAGAGGTTCACAGCCTGGTCAGGGCTGTCATCAGCAGTGACAGCAGGAGCTCCCTGGCCCACAGGGTCCCCCCCAAGGAGCGTGGTGTTGGCAGGGTTTGCCCCGAGGAGGCTCAGCAGAGCTCCAAGGTTTGCAGGGCTGGTTCCCTGCAGGGCTTGAAACGTGGGCAGACCACAATCAAAGGTGAGTGTTGGGGTTGGTGTCACTCCTTGGGGGCTTGGTGGCATTGTCATGGCAGGGACAGCCAGAGGGGGCTTGGGTGCCAGAGCCCTGCCTGGCTCTTGGGCATGGGGAGGGGTCCCACCCTCCCTGGATCTCTCCTAGGGAAGCAGAGCCTGTCTTCCAAAGGGAAAAAGGCCCCCAGCTGTTGCCTATTGGCTGCTGGGGACTGGCATTGGGCCTGTGGGTTTTGTAGCTGAAGATGCCCCCAAATTCATCACCTTCAGTTCCAATGGCCTGACCCAGCCATAGAATCACAGAATATTAAGGGGTTGGAATGGACTTTAAAGATCTTCAAGATCCCATGGGCAGGAGCACCTCCCACTAGCCCAGGTTGCTCAAAGCCTTTATCCAACCTGCCTTTGAATACTTCCAGGGCTGGGGCACCCAGAACCTCCCTGGGCAGCCTGTGCCAGTGTCTCACTTCCCTCACAGTGAGAAATTTCATCCTGTGCTCCATGGTCAGGGCCTGGAGCAGAACTGCAGCAGAGACAAAGAGCGGAGGCGATGCAGATTCACAGCTCTGCTCTCCAGCAGCTTTGCATGGGGGCTTCAGGGTGAAACCCACCTGGGCTGGGCTCGGGGTGCCTCCCTGGGGACACCTCCCTCTTCTGCCCTTTCCAACCCTTTCCTTCTTCCTTCCAGACTTCTACAGTGCCAAGAGGAGGATCGTCCCTGCCCGGCCCCAGCCGTGACCCGCTGCCAGCAGGAGCGTGGCTCCCCACCCTGAGCTGTGCTGTGCTCTCCTGTAGCCATGTAGATCTGTAGTTCCCTATTTATGACTTGCTCTGGGGTCCTGAGGGACCTTCACTGTGTGCAATGTAGAGGAGGAGCCCCATGGTGGGGCTGGAGGAGGACTGAGATGGACCTGGTGGGATGAAGGAGCTGCCCTGCCTGCAGAAGTGCCCTGTGCCTGTGGGTCCACACACCGTCCTTGTGCTGTCCTGCTGTCCTGCCGTCGTCTGTCCCCTGCCTCGGGGCCGGTCCTAGGGGACACTTGTGTCCCAACCACCTGGTGGCACCAGATATCTTTAAGAAATGTCACCGGTGTGGGTTGTGGAGCCCTGGCACAGGGGGTGCCCTCTGTCCCAGCAGGATGGGCTGAGCATTGTCCGTGTGGGAGCAGAGTGAGGTGGAGGCTGCTCCTTCCCAGGCTGGGCAGAGGGAGCTGTTCCCTGGACAAACCTTCCCTGGGAGCAGCCATGGGGACCAACGGGAGGCTTTGGGATCCCCTGCACTCTGCTGGCCCCAAATCCCACCTTCTCACCCTGCTGTTGGCTTGTTGAGTGGTGCTGCTTGCCCCCGTGCCCCTGCCTGCCCCAACACTGACACCAGGCTGGGCAGTCCCTGCTCTGCCTCTGCTGGGTTCCTCTAAGAGGAAGTCCTGCTCAGTAGTAGGGATGATGCTGAAATAAGGAATTGTAGCTTGTTCTCCTGGACTTTTTCTCCTTTGGGGCTGGTGGGGAGAGGACCCTCACTGGCTCTGCTCTGGGACCAAGGATGGCCTGGAGCAGAGGCTGCTCAGTTCCAAAACTGAAGGATGAGTCCCTGAGGGACTCAACACTGTCAGATCTTGGCACTTTCATGGAGTTCATCTGCTGCTCTGCTGGATTTGGACTCTGGAAACTGGTGCAAGATGGTCCCAGGAAGAAAAGGGACAGGGTTGATCTCCCACCTTGCACCACCATGCACTTTGCTGTGGGTGAAGCTGCCAAGCTCCCAGCATTAAATGTTTATTTATATTTAAAATAATCCCATGAAGTTATGTGGGGAGAGGGGGAATCCCTGTTTGTCTGTAAGTGTTAACTCTTTTGCCTGAATAAACACTGAATGCCTCTGTGCAAAGGCGTTCTGGTTAATGTGGGTGATGGGAGCAGGGCCTGGCTGAGGGAGGGGATGTTCCAGGGGCTGGGGATCCCGCTGGGGGTGCAGCCCTGAGCTGGGATCTGCCTTTGGGTGGGCTGAGAGGGACAAAGCCTTGCCACAACCTCTGTGCTTGACCCATTCCCTGGGGACCGTGGTCTGGTGCTGCCTCCATGTCCCCAGCAGAAGCCAGAGCCACCTGTGTGGGGTGTCCCTGTGGCTCCTCTGTTGCCCCCATCATTCCCCTGCCCCACTGTGACCCTGTTCCCCCTAACCCTCAGCATGTGGCCATTAGCCACGGGCAAGCTGCTCCCCTCCCTGTGCCTTTAAAGGGTGCTGGGGGCCCACAAGGGGGACCCACGCTGTGGGATGGGGACACAAGAGCATGTGGTGGCATTGCTGGTGGCATTTCCACTGAGATCCCAGGGGCATCAGGGATGTCTCTACCACTGGCTGCTTCCTTTGGCAAGGCTTGGATGCACACTCAGGTTCTGGTTAATGTGAGAAATGCCCAGATTTGCAGAGGATCCAGATGAAAAGAAAGCTGATAACAATGACAACCTCATGTCATTGCTCAGCTGAGGATCCCTAAAGCCTCTGCCTGTCCCTGGAGCAAGGGGTGACCTCCTTGCAGACCCTTGACACACACTCAGCCTTTGAGCTGCTGCTGAGTCAAACCCTACAGATTTAGCCCCTGTAATCTTTCCCCTTACGTCAGTCCTTCCAAACCCCCCTGGCTGCTGCCGGGAGCTCCCCTCTGCTGTCACCTCCCGTTTGCCAGGAGCAGGAGCAAGGAAGGCAATGAGAAATAAATCAGTGAACCCCCTTGTCTGTGTTTGTGGCTCTGGGGACAGCCAGGCTGGGCTCTGCAGGGCTGAGCTCTGAGTCCCTGGGGCACCCCAGGACTGTGTCCCCCCAGCTTTGGGACACAAAGCAGTGATGGCAGCTGGGGAAAGGATGGAAACCTCCCACTCTCAGCCCAGGCTGTGTTTGCTACTCCGTGCACCGAGCAAGGATGCTGAGGGTCAAACCCTCACAGAGAGAGGCTCAGGTGCTTCCCTTACCTTGCCCATATTCAATTCCTTCTCACTGGCACCTTCCAGCATCTCCTTGGAGTTGGATCGTGCCCTTCCTCCTGGGCTGTGCCCTCCCCCTGGGCTGTGCCCTTTGCCGATCCACTGGGAGCACCATGCCAGAGCCTTGCTGGGCAGAAGGCACAAATCAAGCTCTCCCAGGGATATTTAGGGTTTTCCCTTCAAAAGGGAAAATTTTCTCCTCAAATCCTTGGGGAAAACCAAAATCCAGCCTTTCTGTGCAGCAGCAAACACTGCAGAGGGTTGGAGGGTGAGGGGACACTGAGCCCCCCAGCCTGACCGAGGGGATGCTTCAGTTTGGGGTGAGCAGCAGCAGCTTTGCCCAGAGTGTGGAGAAGAACCAGCTGAGCTTTAGCTGGCCCTGATGGAGCAGATGGACCTGAGCTGGCAGCTCATCTGTTAGGCTAAACACCAAATGAGCAGCGTGTGGATGGTTCCCAGGGAGGGATTTCACCTGTTTAGGTGCAGAGAGAGTTGGGGCATTGCTCCAGATTGCCAGGCAAGATGTTTTCTGTTACCATCTATATGGCAGATTATCTTTTCTCAAGTGAGCAGTTTGCCTTATCTCTCTCTTTGAATGATCACAATCACTGGGAGGGAACACTGCTGATAACAGCTATTGAATGTCCCTGCATGACTGATAAGAGCTACAGCATCCCATTGGGAGATGTGAGCCCAGAGGGAGGAGCCAAGCATTCCTACCCAGATATAATCTGGAGATTCTGGAACACCAGCACAGCTTCTGCACTGGATTGCCCAGAGGAACAGCAGCTGCCTCTTCTTCCCCTGGATCTTCAGAGGCAGAGACTGCACCTTTCTCCAGGATCCCTGCTCCAGCAGAACCAGCCCTGGCACTGCAGGAGGGCTGAGCCACAATTCCAATGGGACTGCTGCCAACAGCCTGACCCACAGGGTGTCAGGTTGGGTTCTGACTCTGTCAGTGTTGGTTTGGTTTCCTGCATTGTTTATTTTATCCTTTTATTTTCTTCCCTATTAAAGAACTGTTATTTCCTCTCCCATATTTTTGCCTGAGAGTCCCTTAATTTAAAATTTATAGCAATTCAGAGGGGTGGGGAGGGTTTACATTCTCCATTTCAGGGGAGGCTCCTGCTTTCCTTAGCAGACACCTGGCTTTCCAAACTAAGACAGGCATCAGCTCCCTGCCCACAGCTCCTGCCCTGGGAGCCTGGGCTCTGCTGTGGGCCAGGGAATGTTTGTTCAAGTTATGTTGTAGAGATAACAGAGTTTCCTCCTGCCTGTGTTCTCTTCATGTTTTGCAGTTAAAGAGCAGGAAAAATGCCTGTGGTCCATCTGCCCCTCATGGGGCAGAGTGGCTGCAGCCCATGATCAGATAGTGGGTTTAAAGCCAAGTCTATAATTCAAGCAGGAGTCTAAAAAAACCATCAGAGAACAGCACAAGGGGGACATCTTCAAATTCTGGGGGCAAAGAGCCTCCACGGGGGGGGGGGGGGGGATTTTCAGGTTGTTCTGTCTTTGACGGGATATTATAATCTGGAGGCTAAATGAGCCTGAGGGGTTTACTACAGGAGGCTATAGAAAATTTTATATTTTGGGTTATTAGGAGTCTTAAAATAACATTTTTTGAAATAACATTGTTTGTCTGCTGTTCTTCCCCCCACTCCAAACACCTCCCAGCCCCAGACATGGCAAACCAGGAAAGGATGGGGACTTTGCTGCCCTTCCTGATGGCACTGGCAGTGCCTCTGCAGAGCTGCCTTGGGACCTGGGCACTCTGGGGACACCGTGACCTTCTGGATGGCTCCTTCCCTCACCCCACTGCAAGGCAGCAAACAGGAAACTGAGAGCACCGGCAGTTGGTGTCACCCAGAGCGGAAGGTGCCTTGAGTAAGAGATGAGAGCAGAGGCAGCTCCGTCCCTCTGAGCTGGGAGCCCCTGGGCCTGTGCCCCACTCTGAGCATCCCTGTCGGGAGGGTAAGTCCTGCTGCTCCAGGGATGGCTTGGGCATCACCTTAAGAATGAGAAAACTGAGGGAAATTAGGGTTTTTTCTTGCTGTTGGTGATCCAAGGGGGTTTTTCCTGCTGCCTGTGAGGGGCTGTGGCCGGGGTTCCTTTCTGACGGCTGGGAGCAGCACAGGGTGCTGTGGAGGGAGGCAGGACATGGAGCTGGGGATGCCATGGGGGGCCCTGCTTGGCTGGGGGGGGCACAATTCCCATCCCATCCCATCCCATCCCATCCCATCCCATCCCATCCCATCCCATCCCATCCCATCCCATCCCATCCCACCCCATCCCACCCCATCCCATCCCCCTGCTCGTTCAGTGCCTCCATCATGCTGTGGGCTCAGCTCACCTCTCCTGGAGCTGGAGCAGGAACCAGGGGCTTCTCCATGCCTTAAACAACCCTGCTGCCCCCCAGAGCTCCCACTTCTGCTGTATTAGAGGCTGGGGCCACCACAAGGCTGTTTCTGGTCCTGTGGGACTCCAGCAACTCCACAACACCCTCTTCTTGCTTTAATGGCTTGGGGCTGGTTTTGGGCTCTGTTCCCATTCCTGATGCACACTGGGATGTAGCAGGATCTGTTTCTCATGGCAAAGGGAGGGGGCAGAGGGCTGGAGGAGCTGCTGTGCCCCCAGGCTGGGAGGGGAGAGCTGGGCTCAGCCAGAGCCAGCACAGCCCCGGCTCTGCGTCACCGCTCCCCATGGCTGTGGTTTCCTTCTCTCGCAGTTTCAGCTTTGCCACACTCTTGGGGATGGCATGGGGACTCTTGGTGACACTGCCACTCACCCAGGCTGGGGACAGGGCACTGGGGTCCCCAGCTCAGGCCCCATGAGCCTGGGAGAGCAGCAGCGTGGTGGAAACCTGCCGAGGGCTCCTGCCTCTGCCCGGAGGTGACTCACGGCTGTGAAAACTGGGGGAGGATTTCAAAAGGAGCTGCTGAGCTCTGAGAAGGCAGCTGTGACCAGCACGTCTTGCTCAGACCTCCAGCATCACCTTGGCTGCTCCTTTGCTGGTGTCACTTCCTGGCTGTGTCACCTCCTGGGTGACCCTTGTGCCCTGTGCATCCCCCACAGCCAGGGAAGGGATTTCCCTGGGAAAGGTTTGGGGACATTTGGGATGGGTGCTTGGCTGGTGGCAGGAGTGTTCAGCAGGTGGGAGCTGGGCTGGGAGCCCCTGGCAGGGCTGGCAGGAGCAGCTGTTGTGCTGCAGTTCCAGGCTCCATTTGTGCCGTGCAATCAGAGATAAGGGCTCCCCTTCCCTTCCTATTGCCAAACTCTCCTCAGCAATCGAGGTTTGGGCCTTGGCAGCAGCACAATGAATTTCCAGCTCTGTCTCTCTCTGCTGTGTCCCACCAGGCTGGAGCAGAGGTGCCCAGGAGGGCAGGGCAGGCCGAGTGTCCCCTCCAGGCCAGGCCAGGCCATGTCCGAGCGCCGGGCGGGCGCCAAGGGCCGGCGCTTGGGCTCCAGCCGGCGCAAGCAGCTGCAGGAGAGCCCTGGGCAGGCCCCAGCACCAGCACCCAGCCCCAGTGAGGAGCCTCCATGGGCATCTGAGATAGTGCAGAGGGTGCAGCAGCTGCTCAGCACCAGGGACACGGAGCAGGCGGGAGTTGTCACCCGCTCGGACATGCAGGTGAGGATGGCTGTCACAGACATCTTTTCATGTAAATCCTTTCCTTGGGATTTTTTTCCTCCTGAGAAGCTGAGAGGCCTCGGGGACAAAATGTGAATAATAGTTATCTGCTGCCATGGAATGCAGCAGGTGCATCTGTGATTGGTCTCATGTGCTTGTTTGTAATTAATGGCCAAATTATGGCACAGCTGACTCGCTCTCTGTCCGAGCCACAAACCTTTGTAATTCATTCTTTTCTATTCTTAGCTTAGCGAGCCTTCCGAGAAAACCTTTTCTTCTATTCTTTTACTGTACTTTTAATGTAATATATACCTTAAAATAATAAATCAAGCCTTCTGAAATATGGAGTCAGATCTAGATCTACATCTATTCCCTCATCCTAAGACCTTGTGAACATGGTCACAGATGGGGCTGTGCCCTGGGCTCCAGGGTCACTGGAGATGCTGTGACAGGTGGGTTTTACCCTGATTTGCTTTGGTTTTAGAAGCTGCAGCAGGAAGGTTTGCCGTGCAGCAGGGAGGAGCTGGAGCTGGTGTTCGATGGGCTGGATGCTGCTGGCACCGGGCGCTTGGGCACAGAGGAATTCACGGCCGGGCTCCGTAAGTGCAGCCTGGGCTGGTCCCAGGGCTCTCCTGGGGGATCTGAGGTGCTGCCTTTGCTGTGTGGCACAGCATTTATTAATTCTTATCTATAAAACGATTGATGGGCATGAATTGTCCGCTTGACCAGCTCTCAGCCCTTGCCTCACCAAGAGCGGGGTCCTGCTGTGCTGAACCGCTTGGTTGAGGCCACGAAGAGGGAAATGTTGGGGTTTGGGCTCTGCTGGTGCCCTGCTGGGCACTGAGGATTTGGGGTATCTGTCAGCAGGGCAGTTCCTGAGCTCCCAAAACGCTGCCAGGGAGCACCGGAGGAGGAAGACGGCATCGCGGAGGGTGAGGCTGGTGCTGCCCAGCCCGGTGCTGGAAGGGGGGGACAGCGAGGAGAGCAGGCACTTCAGAGCCTTCATGGAGCAGCTGGGCACAGAAAACCCCTCTGAAGAGTGAGTGCCCTGCTTGGCACCCCTGGGTGTCCTGCAGGATGGATAGAGGGGGAAAGCCTGGGGCAGGAGATCCCCACACGGGCAGGGGGCTCAGAAATGCTGTGGAAGTGCCTTTGCACAGGAGCAGGGTCACAGCGAGCCCAGAGCTCTCACACCTCAAAAAGTGTGAGTTAAATAACTCAGCTGGCCTGGATTTGGGGTTCTGGGGGGATGCTCACCCCAAAACACCCCTGTCCCTGCAGACAGGAGATCTGGCAGCTCTGGGTGAAGCTCCGGCAGGATGAGCCCCAGCTGCTGGACAACCTGGAGGGATTCCTGGCCAGGATGAGGCAGCGCATCCGAGAAACCAGGAGCGAGAAGGAGGCTCTGGAGCTGACCCTGAACAGGTGAGTCACCCCAGGATAGCGAACAGGGGTGGGACAGGAGGGATGGGGATGGGACCTGGAGGGATTCCTGGCCAGGATGAGGCAGCGCATCCAAGAAACCAGGAGTGAGAAGGAGGCTTTGGAGCTGACTCTGAACAAGTGAGTCACCCCAGGACAGTGAACGGGGATGGGACAGGGATGGGGCCCTGGAGGGCCACCCCAGCCGTGTGGAGGAACCTGGATGCCTTCAGCATCTCCGCCAGCGGCCGGAGCAGAGGTTTTGCCAATGTTTGGGGTCGGGCTCCCTCTACAGTCACGGAAGCGATGGCGAAAGGGCCGGACGGACTGCCGGACACTCCGTGCTGGGCACACCCTCGGGCAAACCCAGCCCGGCACCCCGAGGCTCCGAGGGCACTGTGGGGTCCCGGAGCGGGGTCTCACCCCCCTGCCCGTCCCTGCTGTCACCGCAGGCGTGTGGCCGAGCACGACAAGGACGTGCAGCAGCTCTGCGAGACCCTGGAGCAGCAGATCCAGCAGGAGCAGCTGCGGCTGCAGCAGCAGGTGCGTGCCCATCGCCTCCTGTCCCCCTGCTGTCCCTGCCCTGGGGGTGCCCAGCACCCCGAACCCCTGGGCAGCTGCCAGGGGGTGGTCAGAGGGTGCCAGTGTCCTTGTGCCACCAGAGCATGGCCCGGAGCCGGCAGCAGGGCGAGGAGCTGCAGCGGGTGCTGGATGCCAGCGAGAGGGAGGTGCAGCGCTTGGTCACGGCGCAGATGGAGGTGGGCTGCCCCCAAACCCCCTTTGTGAGTCAGGGGTCTCTGGGCTGTGCTGTAACAACCCCTCGGTACTGCACAGCCTGTTCTGGTGTGTCCCCACCAGCTCTTGCTGCAGGTTGTCACACAGAACCATCTACACCCCATCCCTGACCTCCCTCCATCCCCAGAGGACACAAGAAATTGCATTTCCGTGTAGGTGCAACTGCACAAACTCAGAGCAGGCCTCTTTCACAGCACAACCTAATTTCTCCTTAGCCTGTAAAGGATTTTGAAACCTGTGAGATTATTCACATCTGCTTTCTCCTTTCTTCCCTACCTGTTTGTGAGCTTTCATGATCCCAACTGCCAAAACTCCCAAACTGCACTCGTGTCTCTAAATCCAGTCAATTTTGGCTTGGATTTAAACATCACTGTATATGCATTTGGTTATCATGGCCACAGGGATCAAACTGGGCAAATTCTTCACATGGGGCATTTGTCCAGCCCAGGGAAGATGTGGGTGGGGATGCCCAGGGAAAGGGGGTGTGTAAAATTCAGCCCTGCTCTAGAGGAGGTTGTTATGAATTATTTTGGGGATTTTTGTTCTCTGAGTGTCCTGGTTGCCATCCCACAGCTGGAGCGGCGCTGCCACAGCCTCCAGAGCTCCCAGCAAGCGACCAGCACAGAGAACCAGCAGCTGCAGGAGAGCAACCGGGCCCTGCAGCAGCACCTGCAGCACCTGCACCAGCAGCTGCAGCACACCCAGGGCCACCTGAGGACCATGAGGGCGACAGTGGCCTGGGAGCACATGGGGGAGCCCGGGTGAGTGGCTGAGTGACAGTGTGTCACTTGTGTGTCCCCACAGACATCATTTCTCTCGGGTTTCTGGTTGTTAATTGCTGCCCTGAGATGTGCAGGATGTCTCTGTTCAACTGAAGAACGAGTCTGGACTCTTCACTGTTCGGTCTTGAAGTTGTTTATTAATTCTTATCTATAAAATTTTCTTTCTGCCCAGCCGAGATCTGCTCAGCAGGGCAGCCACAGGCACTCTGTGTTGTCCTTTTATACTACAAACTACATATAACATATTTACACTTAATTCCCAATACCTATCACCTATGTTAGACAGTGCACTTCTACTCCAAACCAATCTCAAAGTGCCAACATCACTGCAGAAAATGGAGAACAAGAAGAACAAGAAGAAAGGCTGGACATGCCCAAGTTCCTCCATCTTGTCCCCCTAATCCCCATACCAAAATTCCTAAAATCTACATTTTTACCCTGTGATCATTTTATTATTACACTATTCAAACTTCTGTGACTTTCAGGTCCTCATACAAAGTTGGCAATTTGCTCCAGGGGTCACAATCAAATCCCCAGGTGCTCTGGGCTGTGCCAGGGTCTCCGAGCCCCTGGGGTCCTCAGCAACTTTGGACACCCGGAGGGATGTGCTGAGTCCTGACACGTTTCTTCCTGGATGGGGAATGAGTTGGATGGACCTCAGGCATCACAGTGCTCCAGTGCTTCAATGCTTCCCATGGTGCAGGTTAATCGTGGCTTGGTGTGCAAAGCATCAGAGGAAAAAGCAGGAATATCAGCACCATGAATGTGTGCCTGCAGGGCAATGCCAGAGAGGTGTGGGTGTCTGTGGCCGTGTTCACGGGGGTCCCAGGATGAGGGAAGAGATGAGGATCTGACTCCATGTTTCACAAGGCTTGATTTATTATTTTATTATATATATCATATTAAAACTATACTAAAAGAATAGAAGAAAGGATTTCATCAGAAGGCTGGCTAAGAATAGAATAGGAAAGAATAATAACAAAGTCTCTGTCTCAGACTCTCTGTCCGAGCCAGCTAGGCTGTGGTTGGCCATTAATTAGAAACATCTAACATGGGCTAATCAAAGATCCATCTGTTGCATTCCACAGCAGCAGATAATAATTGTTTACATTTTGTTCTTGAGGCCTCTCAGCTTCTCAGGAGGAAAAATCCTAAGGAAAGGATTTTTCATAAAAGATGTCTGTGACAGGTGTCCTTCACCCAGGAGGGCTCAACAGGACTGATCCAAGGATTCTGGGTTTTGCTGACCTGCCCTGACAGCCCTGGTGCTGGGTGGATGTGGTGGAGGGGATGGAGTTCCCATTTTGACCCTTGTGCTCTGTGTTTGCAGGGACAGAGTGGTGGCAGAGTTGCCCATCGTGGTGCCATTGTCCCCACAGGTACTTCAGCTGGGTGTGTGGGGACAGGACAAGGACCTTGTGCTGTTCTGTTTGGGACTGCTGAGGAGCTCAAGAGCACAGGCAGCACCTGCAGCACTGCCTCCCCTAAAATCTCTCAAACGGGGCTGGTGCAGACGTTTGGGAAGGGAGGGGGTGCAGCACCTTAATTCTGGTATCCCCAAGATTTTGAGTGCGTACAGCTCGATACCTGTCACATTGTTTCAGGTGGATATTCTCCCTCACCATGTGTTTTTTCTCTCCTCCTCCCACCCCGTTTCCTGCAGCTGAGTCCTGGGAAGAGCGAGAAGTTCCGCTCCGAGATGCGGATCAGGCTGGGATCCCAGAGCAGCGAGAGCAAAGCCAAGAGCTCCCACCAAGTGTAAGGAGTCCCCTGTGTGCCCCTGGGGTCTGCGAGCTGGGGCTGAGCCCTGGGCTTTGCTCCCTCCACCCTCCCCAGGCAAACAATGAGATTTGTCCTTTCAGCACTCCTCTCCCACCCACTCATCTCTCACCTGGAGCTCCCATCCCTTCACTCAGCTCATCACTCCCTTGGCTCAGGAACTGGCTGTGCCTGGCTGAGAGTTGTCTTTTCCTGTCTGATAATGTCAATATGGGTGCTGGGAAGGGGCCAGGATGCAGCCCTGGGTCTGCCTGCCTGTGTGTGCATCCCCCATTCCCCTGTCCCCATTGCTGCCTGTGTGAGCTCTGAGTGCAATGGGGGGAAATAAAATCAGGTTTGGAGAGGGATGGGGTGAGGATGAAGATCAGAAACCCTCAGGGAGCGACTGGGGATGGGAGGGAGCTGGAGCCTGACCTGGGAGCTGGTTCATTGCCCCCATTTTTTGCCTTTTTCAGGGTTTGGGAAATGCTGCCAGCAGAAACAAACCTTTCAGGAGCCCCACGGAAAGCAAGCTCTGCAGAAGAGGATCCCTTCCCAGAACCCTTGAAAGAGGAAGGTGCCTCTGACCAAAGCTCTTTGCTAAGAGAGATGAATGATGCAATAGCAGCTCTGAGCAAGCATCTGAAGGCACAGGCTCTGGGTGCACCCCCTGCCCTGGCAGACACTGCCTGGCACCCCTGGGACAATGCTGAGCCCCACACGGGGCCAGAGGCAGCAACAACCCATGAAACAACCCCTGGGGTCCTGCAGGAGACCCTCCCTGGCCACATCCACCGTGAGCTGCTGGAAGGAGACCTGCAGGAGGGACCAGGCACAGCTGGGCTTCGTGCTCTGGATGTGACACAGGCTGGTGGGTCTGCAGGAGCCGGGCACTGCACAGCTCAGGAGGCAGGGGCAGAGCAGGGAGAGAGCCCAGAGGAGGCACAGAGGATGTTATTCCTGCCAGGAAAGGGAGATGGTGAGGAGGAGATGGTGCTGAATGAGGCTGAGCATCTGGGAGAGAGTGTGGAGGCAGCAGAGCAGGTGCTGATGGAGGTGGAGGGAGCAGGGTGGCTGCAGGAAACAACGGCTTGGGCAAAACCACAGCTCCTGGGAGAAGCTGAGGAGGTGGAGAGAAGCCAGAGGGAAGATTTGGAGGCAGGTCTGGGGCCAGCTGAGGCTGGGCAGGAAGGTGTGGCAGTGGGACAGGGCCTTGCCAGGGATGAGCAGCAGCCAGGGAAGACACTGGGTGTGCAGGCCCTGGGCACAGAGCTGCAGGAACAGGCTGACCCTGCATTGGAGCTCTCTGGGAAACTGGAAAGGGAGCTGGGAGAGCACCTGGAGCCACAGCCCCCATCCCACCAAGGGGGAGCAGCCCATGGGGAAGGTGTCCCTGAGGTGAGAGTGGCTCCAGGCCCAGGAGTGCTGGATGAGGAGCGTGCCAGGACGGAGGTGCAGCCCCAGGGAGAGACCATGGACTCCAAAGTGCTGGAGGTGCTGCCAGCCCGGGCTGAGCGTGCAGGGAGCGAGGAAGAGGAGGTGGAGGAAGCAGAGCCCAGGGAGGCAGGGCAGCAGCTGCAGGGTGAGTGTGCCAGGGGAGGTGCAGGGTGGAGAGGGAGCGTGGGTGCTCTGGAGCCAGTGGCAGCAGCTGTGCCATCCTCCCACGGGCAGGGAGGAGGGGGAACAGATGTGGGACTGATGGAGGCCCCCAGCAGCACCAACACGGAGCTGCTGGCAGAGGTGGGGGCAGATCTGCAGGTCTGGAGTGAGGCTGGATCCTCAGGGACACAGCAGGGAGGGGGTGAGGATGCAGGTGTGCAGCTGGAGAAGGATAAACCAGAGGCAGGGCTGGGAGAAGAAATGGGGGCTGCTGCAGTGCACAGTGAGGGTCCCTCCCCTGCAGAAACACCTGTGGGCAGCCCAGACTGCTGTGGGCTGTTCCCAGGTACGTCCCAGGCACTGCTGGAGGCAGATCTGCAGCTCTCTGGGGGTCCCAGCCCAGAAAACCCCCAGGGAGGGAAGGGGGAAAGAGCTGCTCAGCTCCCAGAGAATGAGGAAGAGGATGGGGCAGAAGGACAGGGTGAGCCACACCAGCCAGTGCCTCATCCCAGTGAGGCGATCTTGGGTCAGGGAGAGGGGGCTGGTGCAGGGCTAGAGCTGAGGGAGAATGCTGAAAGCCTGGGCACTGCTGAGGAGCAGAGCAGTGGTGCCAATGTGCAGCTGATTGCAGAGGGGGATGAGCTCAGAGTCAGCCCAGGAGGGAGCACAGAGGCAGATCTGCAGTTCATGGCTGGATCCTCAGGGACAGAGCAGGGAGAGAGACTGGATCCAGAGGTGCAGCCCCTGGATCAGGAGGATAATGAAGAGTTTTTGGAAAGGAAGGCAGAGGATGTCCAGGAAGATATGGTGTTCCATGAAGGTCCCAGCCCAGGGGCTCCGTGGGGAGGGGAGAGTGACAGAGCTGCTCAGCTGGAGGAAGAAGAAGATGGAGCACAAGGACAGGGTGAGGGTGAGTTGCCACACGAGCCTGAGCTTGATCTGCAGGGATCAGGGGTCAGGCAGGGAGCGGGGGCTGATGAAGACATGCAAGCACAGGAAAAGGCTGAAAGCCTGGGCACAGTGGAAGATCAGAGCAGTGGTGCCAATGTGCTGCTGATTGCAGAGGGGGATGAGCTCAGACTGACCCCAGGAGGGAGCACAGAGGCAGATCTGCAGCTCATGGGTGAGGCTGGATCCTCATGGACAGAGCAGGGAGGGAGTGTGGATCCAGAGGTGCAGCCCCTGGATCAGGAGGATAAAGCAGAGTTAGTGGCAGGGCAGGCAGAGGATGCCCAGGAAGAGATGGTGTTCCATGAGGGTCCCAGCCCAGCAGGCCCACAGGGAGGAGAGGGTGACAGAGCTGTTCAGCTGGAGGAGGAGGAGGATGGGGCACAAGCACCAGGTGAGGAAGAGCTGTCACACAAGCCTGAGCTTGATCTGCAGGGATCAGGAGTTGAGCATGGTGAAGGAGGTGATGAAGACATGCAAGCACAGGAGGAGGCTGAAAGCCTGGGCACTACTGAGGAGCAGAGCAGTGGTGCCAATGTGCAGCTGATTGCAGAGGGGGATGAGCTCAGGCTGAGCCCAGGAGGGAGCACAGAGGCAGATCTGCAGCTCATGGCTGGATCCTCAGGGACAGAACAAAGAGGGAGTGTGGATTCAGAGGTGCAGCCCCTGGATCAGGTGAATAAAGAAGACATTTTGGAAATGGAAGTAGAGGATGTCCAGGAAGATAAGATGGAGCTACTGGCAGAGGTGACGGCAGATCTGCCGCTCGTGGGTGAGGCTGCATCCTCAGGGACAGAGCAGGGAGGGAGCGTGGATCCAGAGGTGCAGCCCATGGATCAGGGGGACAAAGCAGAGTTAGTGGAAGGGGAGGCAGAGGATGCCCAGGAAGAGATAGTGTTCCATGAGGGTCCCAGCCCAGGAGGCCCACGGGGAGAAGAAATTGAAAAACATCTTCAGATTCAGCGGAAGGATGATGAGGCACAAGGACAGGGTGAGGATGAGCTGCCACAGGAGCCTGAGCTTGATCTGCAGGGATCAGGGGTCAGGCAGGGAGTGGGGGCTGATGAAGACATGCAAGCACAGGAAGAGGCTGAAAGCCTGGGCACAGTGGAAGATCAGAGCAGTGGTGCCAATGTGCAGCTGATTGCAGAGCGGGATGAGCTCAGATTGACCCCAGGAGGGAGCACAGAGGCAGATCTGCAGTTTGTGGGTGAGGCTGGATCCTCATGGACAGAGCAGGGAGGGAGTGTGGATCCAGAGGTGCAGCCCATGGATCAGGAGGATAAAGCAGAGTTAGTGGAAGGGGAGGCAGAGGATGCCCAGGCAGATCTGCAGCTGTCAGAGGGTCTCAGCCCAGTAGGCCCACCAGGAGATGAAATTGGAAATGTTCAGATAGAGGAGGAGGATGATGAGGCACAAGGACAGGGTGAGGATGAGCTGCCACACGAGCCTGAGCTTGATCTGAATGGACCAGGAGTCAGGCAAAGAGGAGGGGCTGATGAAGACATGCAAGCACAGGAGGAGGCTGAAAGCCTGGACACTACTGAGGAGCAGAGCAGTGGTGCCAATGTGCAGCTGATTGCAGAGGGGGATGAGCTCAGACTGACCCCAGGAGGGAGCACAGAGGCAGATCTGCAGCTCATGGGTGAGGCTGGATCCTCATGGACAGAGCAGGGAGAGAGACTGGATCCAGAGGTGCAGCCCCTGGATCAGGAGGATAAAGCAGAGTTAGTGGCAGGGCAGGCAGAGGATGCCCAGGAAGAGATGGTGTTCCATGAGGATCCCAGCCCAGAAGGCCCACAGGGAGGAGAGGGTGACAGAGCTGTTCAGCTGGAGGAGGAGGAGGATGGGGCACAAGCACCAGGTGAGGAAGAGCTGTCACACGAGCCTGAGCTTGATCTGCAGGGATCAGGGGTCAGGCAGGGAGCGGGGGCTGATGAAGACATGCAAGCACAGGAGGAGGCTGAAAGCCTGGACACTGCTGAGGAGCAGAGCAGTGGTGCCAATGTGCAGCTGATTGCAGAGGGGGATGAGCTCAGAGTGAGCCCAGGAGAGAGCACAGAGGCAGATCTGCAGTTCATGGCTGGATCCTCATGGAGAGAGCAGGGAGGGAGTGTGGATTCAGATGTGCAGCCTCTGGATCAGGAGGATAAAGAAGAGTTTTTGGAAAGTGAGGCAGAGGATGTCCAGGAAGATCTGCAGCAGTCAGAGAGTCTCAGTTCAGGAGTCCCATGGGGAGAAGAAATTGAAAAAAATGTTCAGAATCAGCGGAAGGATGATGAGGCACAAGAACAGGGTGAGGATGAGCTGCCACACGAGCCTGAGCTTGATCTGCAGGGATCAGGGGTCAGGCAAGGAGAGGAGGCTGATGACGACATGCAAGCACAGGAAAAGCCTGAAAGCCTGGATACAATGAAAGATCAGAGCACTGGTGCCAATGTGCAGCTGATTGCAGAGGGAGATGAGCTCAAATCAGCCTCAGGAGAAAGCACAGAGGCAGATCTGCAGCCCTTCATCCACACTGACTCCATGGGGACAGAGCAGGGAGCGGATGTGGCCCCAGATGTGCAGCCCCTGGATCAGGGAGATAAAGCAGAGGTGGTGGAAAGGGAGGCAGAGGACTCCTGGACAGACACTCAGCTGTGTGTGACTGCCAGCCCAGAAACTCCCCAGGGAGGGGGGAACTGTGCAGCTGTGCAGCCCAGGGATGGGGCGGGGGATGTGGGACAGGGACAGGGACAGGGACAGGGACAGGGACAGGGACAGGGACAGGGACAGGGTGGGCGTGGGCAGATGCAGGAGCTGGTGCCTGACCTGTCTGGAGTGACCATCAGACAGAGAAGGGGGACAGATGCAGGTGTGCAGCCCGTGGAGGAGGCTGAAAGCCTGGGCACAGTGGAAGATCAGAGCACTGGTGCCAATGTGCAGCTGATTGCAGAGGGAGATGAGCTCAAATCAGCCTCAGGAGAAAGCACAGAGGCAGATCTGCAGGTCATGGCTGGATCCTCAGGGACAGAGCAGGGAGGGAGTGTGGATCCAGGGGTGCAGCCCATGGATCAGGAGGATAAAGCAGAGTTAGTGGAAGGGCAGGCAGAGGATGCTCAGGCAGATCTGCAGCTGTCAGAGGGTCTCAGCCCAGGAGCTCCATGGGTGGAGTGGAGAGGATCCCTTCACAATGAGGAGGAAGAGGAGGGTGGGGCACAAGCACAAGGTGAGAATGGGCTGCCACAGGAGTCTGTGCTTGCTCCAGAAGGAGCAGGAGGCCGACAGGGAGAGGGGGCTGGTGCAGGAGCACGACCACAGGAGGAGGCTGGAAGGCTGCACACACTGGAGGCCCAGAGCATTGATGCTGATGTGCAGCTGTTTACAGACCAGCAGATACCCAAATCAGGCTCAGGAGGGAGCACAGAGGCAGATCTGACACCTCTGGGTGTAGCTGGGTTGCGGGAAGGGGAGCAGAGCCTGACTCTAGGTTTGGAGACAGCTCTGGGTGCATCTCCCCCTGCAAAGCCATGGGAAGGAGCTGCTGCTGCAGATGTGCCCCCTCCAGCTGGGGCTGCTTTGTGTCCTGAGCCTGCCCCTGCTGCAGAGGGCTCTGGTCTGGAGGCAAAACTGGGATCCTGCAATGGTCCTGAGGGGCAGATTCTGGAGGCTCAGGAATCACTGCAGGGAGAGAGGGCTCCTGCAGAGGGGAAGCCTCTGGATGGAGCTCACGGTCTGGAAGTGGCACAGGGAGAGAGGCTGGAGGCAGGGGTGAGGAATGGAGTGAAAACTCAGGGTCTAGGACTAAACCAGGGCCATGATGACGCTGAGTTGGCCTCCCTGGTCTCTGAGGTGCTGTCACAACTCAGCCCCCTAAAGCTGGAAACGATGATGCAGGAGGATGTTCTCATTCCAGATGTGTGGCGGCTTTGTGCTCCGGGACAGGCAGCCCAAAGGGAGCTTCAGGAGCAGGTTTCAGCACAGGGACATGAGGGGAGGCCTCACAAGGTGACCCAACAGCCAGAGAGGGAGACACCACCCACGAGGGAACCGGAGCACACGGCTGCTGGAGCTGCTGAGCATCTGAAGCAAGAGGTGCCACCAGCATCACCACTGCACAAAGCAGTGAGACCAGGAGATGCTGGCAGTGATCAGCTGGGGGTGGTCCTCAGAGAAAACTCACTGGGGCAAAGGCAGCTCTTGGGAGAACAGAGCAAAGACATCACTGTTGGTCATCGAGAGAAGGTGCGAGAGTTTGGTGAGAAAATGAGCCAGGAGGGTGAGCCCAGCTCAGGAGAGCCAGGGGCTGTGACTGCAGCTGGGGCAGCTCCACAGAGTTGTCCTAGAGCTGCCCTGGACCCAGAGCACCTGTACAATGTGCTGTTTGTTGGGGACTCCCACGTGGGCAAAACGTCGTTCCTGTACCGCCTGCACGCCGACACCTTCAACCCCCATCTGACGGCCACTGTGGGTAGGTCTCCTCCAGCCCCCTCCAAGAACTCACTTGGATCCCTGCAATTCCCTTTCCTCCACCCCACAAGCTGCTGGAGGTCCCCACACGCCTGTTACAGCTCACACCAAGCGTGTTGTACAAGCAGTCCCCAGGGGCCAAGCAGAACCACCAAGTCCCCACGCCTGGGTGCTCATGGGCAGGAAATGCTGCTCCTGCTTGTCCTTCCCAGCAGCAGTGGCCCAGGGCTTTCCTCTCTGCTTTGCCTTTCCGCTCCATTTCTTCACCATTTCTTCACCATTTCTTCACCATTTCTTCACCGTTTCTTCACCATCCTGGTTTTTCACTTTTAAAATTTTAAAAGTTTAATAGTAAGAAAATGGTTATAAAAATAGCAATAGAATTAGAGTAATAAGAATTTTGGACAATTTGGATCAGGACAATATGAGACAATAGAAAACAAAGAGTTATGGACATCCAGGTGCCTTTTTCTGGGCAGCACAAGCCCGAAAAAGGACCCACGTTAACAGAGGATTAACCCTTAAAAACAATAATCTGTTGCATATTCATACACCACATACATGATGCATAAATTCCATTCAGATGACAGACGTTCCCAAAATCCAGTGATTAAACATCTAAAAGCCAAAGGCTCACTTGGGACCAACCCCTGGAGCTGCAGCCTCACACCACCCTGCACCATGTGTCTTTTCCATCCAACTTCTGTCACAGGGCAGAACTCTGCAGTGTCAAAACATTTTCTTTTGTGTTTTCTAGGACTGGATTACCAGATCAAAAACCTCGTCGTGGATAACAAGCGCTTTGCTCTGCGCCTGTGGGACTCAGCTGGTCAGGAAAGGTGAGGTGCTGGTGCTGCTTAAGGAGACAGCCTGGGTTTTTTCCCCTGTAGTTTAGGGGCAATTGGTATCCTTTGCTTTGCTAAGCAAAGGTGAGATTGCTCAAGGAGGGACTCTGTACAGTATGTGATCTGATAAAGCATAATAAAGGAAGTAATTAAGATAAAACTGGCGCTCAGGCTGTTCCTATGGCCCCTGCCATCAGGACAGGAGCCAAATCTGGGGGTTGCCTGATTTGTAGACGTGCATTCCCACATTTCCCCGTCACACGTAGGCAGAACCTCCTTAGAGCGTGCTGGTGATGATCCCAAATGCCCGCAGGTACCGCAGCATGACCAAGCAGTTTTTCCGGAAGGCGGACGGGGTGGTGCTGATGTACGACATCACCTCCGAGTACTCCTTCTCCGACGTGCGCTACTGGCTCAGCTGCATCCAGGTGGGGGCGGTCAAAAGCTCCTGGCACTGACAGGAGTGGCCAAGCCCTTTGGGAAGGGTATTCTGCATTGCTTTCGTTATAAAATAATATTTTCCGTGGAGAATTTAAGGCAGATACAAATGATTTTCACATGCTGGCGGTGTTTCCCAGGGTAATTTGTTGGTAGTGTGAAAAAGGCCAATGGCTTGTTTTTAAAATTTTAAACGTTTAATAGTAAGAAAATGGTTATAAAAATAGCAATAAACTTGTAGTAATAAAAATTTTGGGCAATTTGAATTAGGACAATACGAGGCAATAGAAACAAAGAGTTATGGCCGTCCAGGTACCTTTTCTGGGCAGCATAAGCCCTAGAAAGGACCCACATTAACAGAGGATTAACGCTTAAAAACAATAAGCTGTTGCATATTCATTCACCTCATACATGATGCATAAATTCCATTCAAACACAGGATTCTGTCTGGTCAGTGTCAGCTTGTTCCTCTTAATCCTAATGGCGTCATTCTGAATGAGTGAGGAGGCAGGAAGAAGTTCGTTTCCCTTGATAATGGGGCAATAAATTCTCTTTCTCTGAAAATTTAGGTGTCCTGTGGCTATCTTGGTGCAAGGCACTTCTTTCTTTAGCAAAAAGTATCTTACATAGCATAGTTTCTATTACAACATTATGTTATAACCTAAAACAATATTTAACGCACCACTGAAGAGAATTAATAAACCATAACTTTCTAACACTGCACATATAATATTTATTTTAATATTTGCAAAAAGCCAATCATAAAATGTGCATTTTTCACAATGATCAACTCTTAAACAATTAAAAACTAGTGCAAAGGAATGGAAAACATTGTTTTTACATCAAGAATAGTCCACTTTGAGTCCTAGGGAATGGGAGATTATTCAAGGCCTATTAAAACTTCTTTTCAGACATTTCCATTTGACACAAAGCCAGTGATAAAAATGGTGAAACAAAATAGGATATTGCCTCACTTGGTGCCTGTAAATCCCACCTAGAGCACCTTCAGAGACTGCTGCAGTTGAGCACAAAGTGAATTCATTACAAGTGTAACTCATCCAGTGCTCTGTCATGTTAATAGACACAGGCAGATGATTTAAGGGAAAAAAAAATTTAAATGCTGTTGAACCAAATTTATTTTAGTCCAAATCCATGGGTGTCAGTCATGGTGTTTCAGGAAATGTGTAGAGTGTGGCCAGCTGGGATTCAAGGAAGATTTTGAAGCTGTTCTGATCTTCCCTTCTTTGTCACTCAGGAAGGAGCAGAGGATGGAGTTGCTGTTCTGCTTCTTGGCAACAAAACCGACTGTGCTGCCCAGAGACAGGTCCCTACAAAGGAGGGTGAAAGCCTGGCCAAGGTAGGTGGTGAAGCACAGCCACACAAGAGAGGCAGGGACACCTAAGGATCCACACCTAAGGATCAACACCACCAACCCCAAGAGCTGGAGAAAGGGGAAAGCCCTTAATTTACCCCTCATGCATCAGGGGTTGACAAAATGTTCTCTGAATCCGTCTCTCACCCTTCCCTGCCTTGCTTTCCCTTTGTCACTTTAATTTGGCCTCAGCAACATCCCAGTAAATTGGCTTATGGAACTGGATTTGTAAATTAAAAGATTTTCAGCTCTGCTTATGTTTGCTGTGAAGTGCTGAGTATCTTCCCAGCATCATAAAAATAATAAACCCACTGAGCACTAGCCTGGTTTAAAGATACTGAAATGATCAATTTGATTAATCTCTTCATATATAGATGACTAATAAAAATTAGATGAGGAGAATGAGAAGAATCTCACCTTTACTGATTTAATTTTAAACCTTATGGGATTTGGGCCAGAATCCATGGGCTAGTTTGGCTAATGGAGATGAGGGATGGATGGGTTTTTTTCCCAAACTTGTAGGGAGCAAAAGAGTTGGGAACATCTAGTTGTGCCTCTCTCTGTGTTTGCTCCCATGACCAGAAGGCCTCACAAATTCTTCTGTCTGCCCAGTCATCCTTTCCCTTGGTGTTAAAAGCTGGTGTTGTAGCAACCAGAAAATCTGGATTTCACCCTCATGTTCCAGTAAATAAGTTACTGAGTTATTTGTTTCCTTGATTCCCTCCTGTTTCCCCTTGACAGGGACTGTCCCATGGCTATTTATTCCCACATTAAACTATTCCAGTGCAGGAACATTACATTTCTACTGGGGGTTTCTGTTTTCCAGGAGCACCAGCTCATGTTTTATGAGTGCAGCGCTGCCTCAGGCCACAACGTCTTTGAGTCCATCGTCAGCTTCACCAGGTGAGCCATGTACTTGGATTTTTCCACCTGTCCTTAATTTAATTGGCTTTTTTCTAGCACCTTCCTGATTTTTTGAACTCCAAATACTGGATGCCACCGTCACCAGATACTCCATGCCTAAATATCAGGGAAAACTGAGGGAAGCTCATGTTGGGATGAGCATTTAGCACTGCCCTAACTTGTCTCCTGAACAACCAGCATTGCTAGGGAGGTGAATGAAACCCTCTTGGGGATGCTGCTGATTTCTCCCTGACTTGACTGAAACAAGTTCTGTCTGTGATTTGATTTAGGTTGGAATTTTTAGCAGCATCCACAGCTCTAGGATCACATGGAACTGGAAGGATCCTGACTCCTTTCAGCTGTGCTGAGCCTCTTGTACCAAGGCTTGTCAAAACAAACAGCACAGAAATACAAAATATGAGGGGAATACCCAGCTAATTTGCTTCCTTTTCTCTCAGGTTGCTCAAAGTTCGTGAAGACGAATTGAAAAACAAAGCAGAAGAGGTACCAAAGGCACCCCAGAAGAAAAAGAGCTGCTGCTGGTGATGGAGAGACACCCCACACACTGATCTGAAACTGCACCCACAGCCAGAAAAGCATAAAAATAGTCCTTGGACACCTTCTCTTTTCCTGTGTGTCTTCCTTGACTGATCTTCCTTGGATGCTGAGAGCAAAAGCTGCTGTGGGGACCCCCTGCCATTCCCCCAGAGCACACCAGCCCTCCACAATACTTCTCAGGGAACTTTACCACTTTCTTTTGGAGACCAAAAACAGGCCAAGAAAAGAGGCAGAAAAGGAACCCAGCTGGGTCTGAGATGCTGCAATGATACTGGAAGCAGCAGGGAGTAAACCCAAGCCTTGGGAGAGAAGATTTGAAAACCTGAAGCCATCCAAGTGTGTAAACCAAGGGGGTTTAGTGTTGTTGGTGCTCTGGGCTGTGGGGATTTCTCCTCTGGCTTTGCAATCTGATTGGATTTGATCAGGAACAATGAGATATTCAATATATTCTAAATGCACTTAAATCTCTCCAATGACACAAGGTAATTTTTCCCTTCCGTGGTTTATCCTGCAAGTGAACAGTGATGGGGCTTGACAGAAACTACTGAATATTTTGCTCAAAATAAATTCAAAAGCCCCAAGAGCACATCCAGGGTAAGAAGAAGATAAATGCTTGCAAGAGGTTTCATTCATTGTGTTGTCCCCAGAGCAGAATTCTGGATTATTGCAACAAATTTCAGGCTGGGCAGAGAAGAATGAGCTGCTGCATCCTGCCCTTCTGCTCTTTGTGAAGTGCTGAATTTGTTTAAATCCAGCTTGAAAAATCTAAATAAGCACGTCACAATTTCAAGGGGTTTTTTTCTCTTTTCACAGCTTGATTGAACTATATTTTTGCAGGGAAAAAAAAGACATACAGACTAAATAAATAAGAATACAAGTGCTATGTTTTATAATTTTATATGTTCCATGTAAATTCCCAGCAGTTCAACAGGTGTGTTTAAAGACTGTGCTTATGTGCAGAGTTTGCAGAAGTAATTCTGCCTAGTTGGGTTTGCTTTTTGTTGCCATTATTATTTATATGTGCATAATGGCAAAGCCATAATGGGAGCCAGTTTGTGCCTTTGAAACATAAAGTGAAAGCAGGAGTTGGGCTTCTAGCAACACTATATATTTCATATATAATTATATATATTTTATAAATATCAGCTTCACCAGCCAGGGTCCGACTTTGCAGTGACTCTGGAATTCTGGGGTCTTTTAGGGATGATTTATTTCTCCTGCACACCACAATTTATCACTCCAGTACCTCTGTACCCTAAGTCTCCATCCCCTGTGTCTGTCTCCAGCCTACCTCAAGTAATTTTCCTTTGGTCCCATCATTAAAACACTTTATTTCCTTAATTCAATATATTTAATGCTCCCATTCCCTGTCCATCCCTCTTTACCATATTTCTTTATATAATATTTTTCGTGATGGAGCAGCTCCTCAGGAAGGATTTATGTGGCTCAGCTCAGAGCTGTGCCTGGGGGCTTTAGTATTTGGAATATCTGGAATTGCTTTTTCTTATTGTTTGGGACCCTCTTCATTATTTTTTCTTTTATTTAAAAATAATTTCAATCCAAGTGTACTTTGCAAATTTGATCCAGAATAAGAGAAGCATCATTTCAGTCTAATCAACCCAAAAACTTTCTACTGAGTCTGTAACACTTCCCCATGTAAAACCACCCATCAGATCAGCTTTTATTTTGCCTAAATATGCTGGGATTGCATATGGAAGATTCTGCTTGGCCGAGTGGCAGCAGGATTGTGCAAGAAACGATTTTATCTGATTCCAAAATGGAGAGTTGAGGCCGTGGAGGCTGAATTTTCCCATTAGATGGCAGCAGCTGCAGCAATTCCTCTCCACTGCAATATTGCTGCTGCAGGGAAGGACCAGGGAGCTCCAACAGGGCCCAAAGTGGGAGCTGAAAAAAAAAAAATTCCCAGAACAGCAGGCAGAAAGAAATGTCTATCTTATTCCCCTGGAAATCATCTCTAGAAAAGAAAGGATGGAGTTTGTGCCCAAAGCGTGAGTTACTACTCTCCAAACTTGGAAATGAATTTTTCATTGCCAGGCTGGGAGAAACACGGGGCAGGCAATAAATCACACTGGAAAAAAAATGGGCAGCATGTTGCACTTGAAAGCATCTTTCACCTTTAATAATTCACATTCCAGCAAACATTCCCACTCTGGGATCAAAGGCACCGCTCCTTTGCAAGCCATTAAATGCCTGCACAGTATTTGGAAGAGGATCAAGGCCTGGGATATTAATAGCAAGAGGGAAATGCATATTTGTTTGGACCACAGGATGGTTTTTTTTTTTTAAATCAGGTGGTTTCCTTTTAAGCTGTTTGAAATTCCTCAAGGCGCTCCACAAGAATTAGAGGAGCTGCCTCAGCCAAGCCAAGACAGGGAAGATCTCGGATCCCAGCCCAAAGTCAGCAGGGATTTACCATCATGAATCCACCTTGGAAGCAGAGAACCCACACGAGCTTCTGACAAGTTGGAACAAATCTTCAACCACAGCTTTCAGTTCCCCAGCCGTGGGATTTGGGTTTTGCCCAGGAGTGTTTCCCAGAATTTCACGCCATTTCCCTGGAAAGGCAGTAAAATTGAGATGAGGAGACAACCCCACTCCCCTGGGCTGGGATTGACAGGGCAGGAAATGCAAACCTGAGGAGAGGAAGTCCTTTTTCTTGCAATGTTTAATTCATCTGCAGAAGTCAGAGCTGCAGGAAGTTGTTGAGGCCGAGAACTTAAACAAGGCTGAAATTTAAACAAGTTTGCTCTAAAGGGTCTGGTGGAACAGGGGGAGTGGAATGAGACAATCTCTAAGGTTCTTCCAACCCAAACCATTTCAGGATTCTATGAAAATGCATCGGAGAGATAACAAAAACACCCATCACACCCACAATCAAGAGCTGACTGAAAATATGTTTAATTGCAGTTAAATACTGAAGATCATGCCTGAGAGTAGAGTGAGGCTGAGACCCCTGGCTCCTGCATTCTCCCAAGCTTTTCATACCAGGGGTGGCTCCAGGGACATTTTTTTGCCCCATTTTCAGCCCTTTACTCCTTGAAGCCTTTCCCACAATTTTTAGGGCTTTCCCACATTTTTTAGGGGGTGTTAACTGTGTACTCAGTGCTTGTCACTTGACCTGTGGGAATGGGCACCCATGTCCCCCATGGGGCTGGGGATAAGTGGGTTCAGGGGGCATTATGAGGGTCTCCCAGAGGGTGCTGGAGGGTCCGGGGGGCTGTGGGGTGATACTGGGGACTAATGGGGTGCTGGGGGATGAAGGGAGGTGTTAGGGATGCTGTGGGATGTGGCTATGAAAGATTTTGGGGGTTCTGGAGGGTGTTGGGTGTTCTGTGGACTCAGGAAGATGCTGAGGGTTCATGTGGGTGCTCTGTGGGATGTCTCAATGTGCTGGTGGGGGCTCAGGTGTTTCTTGGGGGGTCTGTGAGTGATGGGGGATCAGGCAGGTGCTGGGGGTGGTCACAAGGTATTTATGGGCTCAGGTAGGTCCTTGTGGGGTTTCTCTGTGTAATGAGGGGGTCAGGCAGTTGTTGGAGGTGGTCTCAATGTATTTATGGGCTCAGATGGATGCTGGGAGGCTCTTAGGGGTCCTGAGGAGCTCTGATGATCCAGGGGAGCCTCAGGCTGGTCTGGGTTTGGGATAATCATGGACTGAGATGGGTGCTGGAAAAGGGGGTCTCCATATTCTGGGCTGAAATGTGTGCGGGGAGTCTCAGGGGGACATTGGGGGGCCAGCAGGGAGGGATGTGGGTGCTGGGGGCTATTGGGAGGTACTGGTGTGGTTGGGAGGTAATGAGATCCTGAGGGATGTTGGTGGCCCTGGGGCTGGCATGAGTGTTGGGGGTTTTTGGGGGTCCCAGGACAGTGCTGGTGGTCCCAGGCGGTGTTGGGGGTTCCTGAGGGGTGTTTGGGACAGCAGAGGGACAGGTGTTGGTGAGGTCCTGGGGAATGTTGAGCCTTGGGGCCGAGCAGGGTGTTGGGAGTCCTGGGCAGTGTTGGGGGGCCCAGGCTGGGCCAGCTCGGGTGTTGAGGGCCCCGGGTGGTGAGGGGGGTCCCGGGCAGGGCTGGGCTCCCAGGGTGGTGTTGGGAGTCCCCGGGAGTGTTTGTGTTCCTCGGACGGTGTTCCCTGAGGGATGTGGCAGACCCGGGCAGTGTTGGCTCCCCGAGCAGTGTCGTGGTCCCGAGGTGGTGTCAGTTCCCCAAGCAGTGTGGCTGTCCTGGGGTGGTGTAGGGTCCCCGGGAAATGTGGGGGTTCCCCGGAGCGGCGTTGGTTCCCTGGGCAGTGTGGCGTCCCCAGGCCGTGCTGGGGTTCCCCGGATGGCGTTCTCTGGGCAATGTGGCGGTCCCGGGGCAGTGTCGGTTCCCCGGGCAGTGTCGGTTCCCCAAACAATGTGGCGGTCCCGGGGCAGTGTCTGTTCCCCAGGAAATGTGGGGGTTCCCTGGGGCGGTGTTGGTTCCCTGGGCGGTGTGGCGTCCCCAGGCAGTGCTGGGGTTCCCCGGACGGTGTTCTCTGGGCGGTGTGGGGGTCCCGGGGCAGTGTCGGTCCCCGGGCGGCGTCGGTTCCAGCACTCAGTGCTGGTTTCCCGGGCAATGTGGGAGAACCCTGGGCAGTGTTGGTTCCCCGGGCAATGTGGCGGTCCCCGGGCAGTGCCGGTTTCCCGGGCAGAGTTGGATTGTCGGGCAATGTGGGAGATCCCTGGGTGGTGTTGATTCCCCGGGCGGTGTTGGTTCCCCGGTCAATGCGGCGGTCCCTGGGCAGTGTTGGATTCCCGGGCAGTGTTGGTTCCCCGGGTAATGTGGCGGTCCCTGGGCAGTGTCGGTTCCCCAGGCAATCTGGCGCTCCCCGGGCAGCATGCAGGCCCCGGGCCGTGCCGGAAGCCGGAAGCGGAGCCAGGCCGTGCCCGCCCCGCCGCGGGAGGAGCCGGGGCCGGGGCCGGGGCTGGAGCCGGAGCGGAGCGGGCGGGCGGGGCCGCAGCCGGAGCGGGAGGAGCCGCCGGGCGGGACGCGAGCGGGGTGAGGCCGCGGGCACGGGCGGGGGTCGCGGGGGGCTCGGATTGCGGCCTCTGACCGCGGGCTGGGCCGGGGGGAATCCCCGGCTTGGGGAGCCTGGAGCCGGGGTGCGGGGTGTCCTGCTTAGTTTATTGATTTATTTTTAAGAATGTCCCCATGTCCGGGGCTCCTCTGCCTCAGGGGAACACGGGCGAGGCCGTGGGGCTGTGGCCGGGTCAGGATTCCTCCGGAGCGGTTTTAGAGCAAGGCTGGGACCTGATCCCCTGGCAGGGCGAGAGAGGCGGCACCAAGCAGATGGGAATATATTTTTATATCTAAATCTATATATATGTACATCACTGTAGGTTCACCCGCAAGGCGAGTGAGCTGTCCCTTTTAAAGACTCCTCCAGCACCGTTTCTGTCTAAATATTTACCTTGTAAAGCCTTGGACTAACCACGCTGGGGTCTGTGGGCAGAGCTGGGTGCTGGGGTGCAAACCCTGCCAGCCAAGTGCCATCACTGTTTCTGTTCGTGGAGAGAGCTGCTGATTCCTCCCGGGGTGCTGGAGTTCATAAAAAGCCAGAATAACATATGGGTTCCTCCTTCAAAGGCCTCTCTCTAAGGGGTTTGCAAAGGATGAGCCCTGCTCAGTGTGTGTGGTGGCAAAGAGGGTACAGTAGCCTGTTATTATTTTGTAGGGATAGGAAGGGAAATAATGGGTTGTTATTTGTTTTTTAAGGCCTCATCTGTTCTCCCAGCAATGTGGGAGCAGAATGCCTTATTTCCTAGCTGGAGGATTGAGTTACTCTTGAATTTGTCAAGGAGCTGGATTGGGTTTTCAGTGTCTGTGATTTACAGGGGTTGTCTACAAAGGTGTTTGCTCAGAGTGGAGAGGGGTGAGAACTGGGATATATCTCAGTGTTGTATTTTAGCAGGATTTTTGTGTTGTTTGGAAAAGGGGAAACCACAGTGTTTGACAGCATTTCGGTGGGGATGTTTGTTATAAGTGGTTCCAGGCAGATCCTGCAAGCAGGAGAAGCTTGTTGAATCTGCTGGAATTCTGCACGGGACAGCTTCAAGGGGGAAGCTTTGGCACTCGGGAGCCAGAGGACACCAGATAATCTTTCAGACCACTTAGCACAACACTTACAGTGTCCAGGCAACTGGAGTAACCAGAAAAGCTGGAGAGGGGGGAAAAAAAGGCCTTTAATATCCTGCAGATGTGCTGGCTCCTGCTTGTTCCATGAATCAGGGTATTGCATGAATGAAAGAGTTAGTAAAGCTTGTTTTTATTGTCACGTGCGTGGCAGGTGCTTTACAGATGAGAAAAAAAAAAAGTCCTTGTCTTGGAGAGGTTAATATGAGATGTTATTGACCCAACCTGCTTTGCTTGCCCATGGGGCTGCTCAGGTGGCAAGATCTGGGACAAATATTTGCATGGAATGCAGGGAATGCTGGTAGAAGAGGGCCAGGAGCTAATTAACCTGGTAGTGCAGTGCAGTATGTTCTCAGAGTTGGGATTTAATTTGGCATTTTTACCTTTTTGGTGTTTCTGTGGCTGTGGCTAGAAATTTGACACTGATGTTAATATAACATCTGACATTAACTGCTGGAGTTGAATGCTTAGGCAGCTGCTGAAACAAATCAGGGTTATTTTTCAGCCAGATAATTTTCCTGATCTGATGCTCCATGTGACCACATAAACAAGTGTGAAAGGGCAGAACAGATCTTGTGGGGAGAAGAGCAACCACTGAAGCTGTGCAATATGGGGATTTTTGAAAATACACCCCAGATTCGCACTAAAAAGAAGATATTAACATCCCCCTTGCTTGGGTTGTGACTTGTAGGTGGTTTAGGGGGAGAGCTGTCAGCCAGCTCTTTTAAGGCAAACCAGAGTTCAAATCTGAGCTTTATCATGTCTGTAGTTCTGTCCATACATAGAGCTGTGGCTGATTTGTGCCCTGGGAGCAGCCAGAACAAATGACAGCTGAGCAAATCTGGGTTGAGGTGGTTTGTTACTCAGGGCTGCTCAGTGTGTGCTCAGGTGAGCAGAGCCCTGTCAATAATTACAGTTCTCACAGTGCAGAGACAGAATTTGGGGAGCAAAGTGGTCAATTGGGTGAAGTAAATTCATGAGCTGCTTCCTGGGGCCAGGAAACTGTAGAGCAAAATGGGGACAGGGGTGTGATTTCAGTTTTCAGCTGTGATTATTGTGTTTTTATGTGATGACCCTCAGGCTGTGCTCTCTCAGGGCAGAGCATTGCTCAACTCTCTCCCAGCTGGCCCAGTTTGATCAGGTTAGTGTTACCCACATCAGAAAGGAGCGGCAAAGCAAAACTCTGCAGATTCTGCCTTTCCCCCAGGCAGTGCCAGTGTTTTTTTCCCAGGCAATGAGAAGTTTTTACAGCGTGATTCTCACATTGGCAGCTTGTACCTTGTCCAGCAATTTTTCTTTACATCTTTTCTTGAGCCCATCAGCTGCTCTCAAAGAGGCCTTTGTGGCAGAGTAGAAGTGGTAGAGGTACTTTTTTTTTTTATATTTTGCAACTTAATGTTGATCTCTCATGGGTGTGTTCTTGTATAAGTGAGAAATAATTTGCTGTCAAATGCCATTTTGTCACCCAGCACAGTGCAGTTCTTGCTGGGATATTTAGTTCTGTGGCATGTCTGACCTGCAGGCAAGCTTGCAGAGGAAGGTGGGGGCTTTGCTGCCTCTCACGTCGCTCTTGCTCAATAATCAGTTGGCTTTGACGTTAGGTTGCGAAAATTTCGACAAATTGTAAACTGCCGAACTTTGCCCGATGCTTTCTGCTTGTTTCTCTGCCCTGTCCCACTGCTGACGGGGGATTTAATGAACACAAATCTGGGTTAAAATAAGCCACTGAAATCGTAGCACGGGAGGGCTTAGCAGGGCTGCTGTGTGTGGTGATCAGCTTTGCATTGTTGGCTTTTGTACTCGGTGAGCAATTGCTTTATGGGACGGATTCATTTGGAGGAGATGAATAAATGGAGTTTCATGGATTGCTGGGAAGCTTTGTTCATTTACATAAGCTGCGAATCTCGGCCGGTTCTGCTCTTGTCAGGGAATTTCACGGCTTCTTTGAGTCGGTGGGAGATCCTGAAGCAGCAGAGACTGTCAGGAGTGCAGTGTTGTGCTGTTGGTTGGGAGCAGATTTAATCCAGAGGATCCTTCCTTCTTTCCTGGGCACTGCCACATTCCTGGCATGGCTGTGCTGTTGGGTTGTGTGCCTGCAGGTGATTTCTGTTAACACACCCCATCTCTCCTCAGGGATTTCTCCTCGGAGGCCATGGAGCTTTCAGCCAACGAGCTCAGCATCTATGACAAACTCTCAGAGACCATTGATCTGGTGAGGCAGACTGGCCACCAGTGTGGCATGTCAGAAAAAGCCATTGAGAAGTTCATCAAGCAGCTCTTGGAAAGAAACGAACCCCAGAGGGGCCCCCCACGGTACCCTGTCTTAGTGGCTCTCTACAAGGTAAGATGACTTTTGTGCATGAACACAGCATTTGATGGTCCTGTGCACCTGAGCTTATTTCCCGTTGCATTTTCTTGATGAATTTTCCAAGATCTTTATTTAAAAATAAAGATTTTTTTTTTAGAAGTGTAACTTCCTTCCTTCATGCCATGACCTGCTTCGAGAGCGGCTGCCCAAGATTTGGAATTGCTCATATGTGCTGTAAATTTACATTGTGCACATCTTCCTCTCCCATAAATTATTAACTAATGAGATTTGGATTGATTTTTCAGATTAAGATTCTCAGTGTTGGCATCCTGAATGGAAATGTGAGGAAGGAAAGAGATTCTTGAAGTTCAGGGTTGAGTCATGAAGTGAGCATGGCTCTGTTTCTGAGCCTGCCACAAACTTCTGCATGTCTTTATTCTCCTTCTGGTCTATGAAATAAAGCTATTATCATCATGCTTGATGGTAGAAAAATGTTTTAAAAGCCTTAACTAAAAGATTCTGTAAAAACTTTTGCAAAGTGAATGGAAGGATGCTATTGTTAGGTAGGTTTGAGACCATTCAATCTCAGACTGGTTTGGGTTGGAAGAAATCTTAAATATCATCCAGTTCCAAGTCCCTTCCATGGGCAGGACACCTTCCACTAGACCAGATGTTTGCTTCAAGTCTAAAAAGCTTCCCACTGACATAATACTCAGTAATACTTTAGTGTCATCTCTACAAATCCATTGCAATGGATTTTATTTGGGAAAAAAAAATTCAAGCTGTCTTCCTCGTGTCCTATAAAAAGCTGTAAAATGAGGCAGGAGAACAGGAAACTGCAAATTTGAACTTTCAGCTTCTGTTCTTGTTTTTGCTGTTGATTCAGTTTGACTTTGGCCAGGGGGAGAAATGCGTCATGTCATCTCTTTAAGGCTTATTTGGGATTCTGGTCTGGAGGAGGGAGCTGGTGCCAACTCTGCCAAAGTATTTCGAGGCTTGACGGATGTTTGCAAAAGCCACAGGGCTTTCCTTGTGTAAGAGGCATGGCAGGAGTGCAAGCTTTTATTTGGTTAGATAGGGAAAAGGAACTATCTGTAGATAATCCTGATTGATCTCATACTGGGTTATTTGCAGTGCTAAAATACAGGAACAGAGCTGTTTGTGTGGCTTGGGTTTGGAGGCTGCTTAATTTCATCCGTGGACAGCCCTAATAATAAAACTGGCTGACAACTCTGTGTACATAAATAGCATTGCAGCTGAACGAGGAGACCCAGCAAAAATAAAGAATGTTCATGCTGTGGTGCACAGCCACAGCCCTTTGATAGCAGCAGAAGGTGTGTCCTGGTGTGAGGACACCTCAGCTCCTTGCAGTGTGATTATCTCTGTGTCTTTTTTCCCTTGCAGGGACTGCTCACCCTGGGCCTGGTGTTGCTGACTGTTTATTTGGTGATCCAGCCCTACAACCCTCTGCCACCTGAAGCACCACTCTCCAGAGCCCAGGCCTGGGGCTCCCTCGTCGGGCACATCCGCCTGCTGTCCCTGCCCATTGCCAAGAAATACATGTTGGAGAGTAAGGAAATGTTTTTCCTGCTAGAACATAAGCCTAGCAAGAAATACCAACTTAAATACCAGCCACGAGAGTCACTCGAATGTCTCCAGGGTGCCACAAATGTGTTGCTGGCTTGGCATCATGGTTTTCTCTTTTCCTACCACTGAACTTAAAAATAGCAGCCTGAGTTCTAGCTTCACTGGGACTGAAGCATATTTTATCTCTAACTTGATAATTTTCTTCTTGCACATTCTCTTTTCCTTGCTTTTAACACCTCGGGTCTTTCTTCCACAAGAGTTCCCTTTTCTCTAGAAATCTTTGCACTTCTGAGAGCCAGAACTGAGATAGCTCTGCTAGGGAAATGTCACCTTTTCTTGGTTTTTTTTTTTCTGAGTAAGGCAAAACCAGTTTCTCAACCAAATCTTGATATCTGTGAGCAAAGTGTAAAAACCTCAACTTGTGGCCTGGTTTAAGGAAAAGGAGTTTTTGCCAAGTGGCATATTGTGAAAGGCCTGGGGGATTGAGTGCTGTCATGTTTATGTGACATTAAGGGCAGTGTGTGTGTGTGGGAGGAAGTCAGATAAGGGTTCCCTGTGAGGTGATCCCATCACAGGAGAGCAACATCCCGGATTTTCCTAGAATGGCACAATAGCAATGGAAAAGTTTGGCTATTTCTCATTCTTGGTTAATCATTTCACTTAGCCTGGCAGGTGTGTGCAAGCCTGGGCTCTGCCTCTGCTGGAACACAAAGACTGTCAGTGATGATAAAGCTGTGAATTATTTTGAGCAGGGATGTGGCACACTGTAAAAACAAACTCCTGTAGCCGTGCCCTTGTCGTGTTTATATTTAGCTTGGGCACCTCATTGTGTTGGAGATGTCTGTGTTGGCTCTGACCTTCCTGCCAGAGCTAAAAAGGGCTCCCTGAAATGCCAGCACCATTCTGCATTCTCTCCCTCCCTCTTGCTGACATGGGATTTCTGCTGATTCCAATTTGTATGGGTAGGGCAGGGTATCCCTCATTGTTCCTCTTATTCCTCATGATTTGGGATATTCTGGGAGTGGAAAACAAAGGTGAGAAGATGGCTCTGATAAGCACTTGACATTAGGAGCCTGCTTATCTGCTTCATTCCAGCTTTTCCATGGGTGAACACCCCCCTGCTCCTGTATTGAGGTGAAATCCAATGGGAATTTTAATGCTCATTTCACTTTTCACAAAGGCCAGGAGTGACAGGACAAGGGGAAATTAGCTAAATATGAAGGCAGATTGGATGTTAGGAAGAAATTCTTCCCTGTGAGGGTGGGGAGGCCCTGGCAGAGGTTGCTCAGAGAAGCTGTGGCTGCCCCATCCCTGAAAGCTTTCAAGGCCAGGTTGGACAGGGCTTGGAGCAGCCTGGGACAGTGGAAGCTGTCCCTGCCCATGGCACAGGGTGAAGCAAGGTGAATTTTAAGGTCCCTTCCAACCCAAACCATCCTGTGGTTCTGTTGTGTTGGTTCAATCAGATTTTGTCCAGAAAGTTGACAGGTTCTTCCTTCAGCTGCCACAGGGTCCCTTTGGATGAGAAGAGCCCAAGGAGGTTCCTTGGCCCAGCTGAAGTTTGTAGTTACAAGAGCTGCCTGAAACCACGAGGATCTCCTTGTAAAGATAAATAAGAGCAGGAGCAGTTCTGGCCTACCTTTGGAAAAATCAGCTGAATGATGAGATGGGGAAACATCCAGAGGAGCAAGGGAAAAGGAAAGGATGGAGTGTTGTTATTTAAATGCACATAAAATCCCTCATTTCTCTGAAATTATCACCCTGTAAGTCTTCAGAAGTGATGAGCAATAGGATGGGCAGCAATCCAGCTCTGGGGAAAAGAGGAGAGGGGAGAGGCAGTTCCTGCTCTCTTTTGCACAGAATTAGGTTGTGGTGGAAGCCACAGCATGTCCCAATTAACAGATTGACTTGGGGTTGGCTGGAGTGACTTTGATCCTGGACAGGACCCTGGCTATTTAAATGGGAGAGTGCAGCACCCAGGCTGAGCCTTGGCTGGGTTCCTGTGGGAATCCCTCATGTCCTGGCTTCCCAGCAGGCAGCTGCAGCCACTGACACTGTCCCAGTGACACTGGTGTCACCATCACAGCTTGCTGCCCAGAGGACACTGGTGAAGCCATCCAGCAGGGATCTGGAAAAAGGAGTTCCATGGCTTGGGGCTGAGTGATCCCCCAAGCCTTTTCAGCCCTGCTTTTTATTTGTTGTATTATTTTGCCCCTAATTTTGGCCTTGTGGTCTGCTGAAGGGAAGGGGTAAAGCTGAATTTTGGGTCTTGCAGGCAGGTCTGGTGTTCTCTGATCACAAAATGCCAGAATAGTTTGGGTTGGGAGGAACCTTTGCAGGTCACCCAGTCGAACCCCACTTTCAAGGCAGGGTCACCTGGGACAGGTGGGTTTGGGATGGGTACAGAGAGAGGGACATGACCTCTCTGCCTGCTGTCCCAGTGCTCTGCCACCCTCCATGGAAAGCAGCTCTTCCTCAGGTTGAGGTGGAATTTCCTGTGTTTTACTTTGTGGCTAAAACATGTTGTTGGGCACCATGGAGAAGTCTGGCACATCCTCTTGGCATCCCTTGGAGATGTTTATATGCCTTAATGAGATCCCCTCTGAGTCTCCTGTCTCTGAAAGGGAGATGCTTGCACTGTGCCTGAGCAGCAGAGAAAACCACTAATGAAGGGACTCACTGTACAGACTCTTCCTTTCCCAATCTGGGTTCTGGGAAGAAAATTCTGAGGGGGCTGAGGATGGAGCTTGGAGCTTTCTGTGCTTGGGCACCAGTTCAAAGCCAGCTTGGGCTGTTCCTGTTGGAAACCACCTGTTGTCAGCTGGAGGCTGTGCTGGCACACGTTACCCTGCCATGGGCACGGGTGGTCTGGCTCCTTCCCCTGTGCCTGGGCAGGCAGGGCCAGCCTGGGCTGTGCTGTCCCCCTGAGCTTTGGGGAGCTTTCCTGTTGAGGTTCTGTTCCTGTTGAGGTTGTTGAGGTTCTGTTCCTGTTGAGGTTGTTGAGGTTCTGTTCCTGTTGAGGTTGTTGAGGTTCTGTTCCTGTTGAGGAAGCTTTCTGGGATTGAGGTTGGAGCCTGCTGTGCTGGGAGGTGTGGGCTGAGCAGCCAGGTTTGTGTTGCAGAACAAGGGCAGCTCAGTTGTTGTGTTTCCCCTGAGAGCCAAGAGCTCCAGTCAGAGTCATGGTGAGGCTTTGGGAGGTGCAGAGGTGCAGGATGTGCTCTCCCCTCCCTCCTGCTGATGGTGACCTGCCCTCCATCCTCGTGCCTTCCACCCAAGAGCTGTGCTGTGGGTGACAAGAGCTGTCTGTCTGTCAGTGGCTGTGGGTGGATCTCTGAGGTGAGGAGCAGCATCCACAAAACTCTCTTGCATTGTTTATAGGATTGAGTCCAAAGTAAATTTCCTTTTTGCCTGTCTCTGTGCTCTCTTTCTTGCTGACTTTTTTCCCCAGATCAATTCCCATATTAAACCTTATGTTCCCACCCTTTGTTCCTTGATAGCTGACTCTTAGACCCTTGGGTCTGTGCCTCTCTTCCAGGTGTTTTCCCAGGGCAAGATCCCTGTGGTTGGGGAAAAGCTCTCTGGAAATGTGGTTTGCATTTGCTCTTCCTGAGCTGGTGTTTATGCAGAGCTTGTGAAAGCCCTGTTGCTGGGTCACATTGGCTGCTCTTGGCACATCAGCCCTTCATTTCTAACCCCAGAGAGGTTATAACTGGCACTGGGCTGTCAGACCTCTGGGTCTACCTGCTGTAAAGAACACAGTGTATTTTAATGGGTTAACTCACAGCTATCTAATGCTATTCCAGGGAAATGTAGGGCCTGTGCATTGTGGATTAATTGCTCACACAGGCTGGGATGGACTTTGTGTGGAGTTGTTATTTAAATGCACATAAAATCCTTCATGTCTCTGTGAGTCCTGTAAGTCTTCGGAAGTGATGAGCAATAGGGTGGGCAGCAATCCAGATCTGGGAGAAAGAGGAAAGGGGAGATTCCCTCTGTGTTTCAGTTCTCTGGTGCAAAATAGGGGTACAAGTGTTCCTCTCTCCCAGCATTAAGAAGCATTAGGGATACTTGAGCTCTCAAAGTCTGCAGTAAAGCCAAATGAAAAAATGGGATTTTCTATTCTTTTAACAGAAATTTTAAAACCACATTGGTGGTCCCTCTTACTTGATTTTTCTTTCCTTCACAACTATGTCATCCCTACAGCTTTGTTAATATCTAAATATGATTTTTAATGTCAGCTGGTTGGTAACTGTTTCCTGCCAGCCATGCAATGATGTGATGAGCAGAGCATTCAGCTGCTCTCACATTGACTCATGTGTTCAGTCCTTGCAGCTCAAAAACCTCAGCAGAGCATGTCTGTCAGTGGGGACCAGGCTGTGGCCCAATGTGACAATTTGCACGTTGTACTGGTAGCAGGGGTTGTAAAGACCTCAAAGAAAATCCAATTTTTCTTTTAATAATGGCACTTGGTCCTGGGCACACTCATTCTGTCCAGCCCAGAATCAGCTGGGTCAGTAACTGCTCAGCACACCTAAAATCAGACAAAAGCACACATGGATCTCAGTGCTGGAAAAGAGATCCTGTGCAAGTTATCCCCAGCTTGGAGGAGAAGTGTTAAATTCCCCTTTTTGCCTAGACCAGTAGGGCTGAAATCATGTTTACAGCTTTATGTGTAATTATTGTAGAGAAAGGAGCCCAGCTGGAGGAGCAGTGTTTAGCAACACCTTGTAAATGGCCTGTCAGTGTGTTACTAAAGCCTGCTGGGTGCCAGAGCTATTTGTGGGGATGGGTCACAGCAGGCTGGGTTACTGGGGGAGGGCAGCAGCTGGTTACTGGGCGAGGGCAGCAGCCTCTGCCTCTTGGCTGGCCCACCTTGGGTTTAGCTGGAGGCTTGCCTTGGCACTTGGCCAGCCCCTGTCTCTTCCCTGATCTTAACCCTTTGCAGGCAAAACACTTTGCCCTATGCTTCTCTCCCTCCAGCCTTGGAGAGTTTTTATCTTTGGCACAGCTTTGTGCAGAAGGGGAGCATCCAGCATGCCTGCCTTGCATGGAGACTTGCTGCTTCTTGAGAGCAGCCTGGGCACCCAGGGGTTTATCCAGCCTTTCCCTGAGAGCTGGGCACCCAGGGGTTCATCCTGCAACACCAGGCACTCATCCAGCCCTTCCCTGTGAGCTGGGCACCCAGATATTCATCCAGCTTTTCCCTGTGAGCTGGGCACCCAGGTATTCATCCAGCCTTTTCCTGAGCACCCAGATATTCATCCAGCTTTTCCCTGTGAGCTGGGCACCCAGGTATTCATCCAGCCCTTCCCTGTGAGCTGGGCACCCAGGTATTCATCCAGCCTTTTCCTGAGCACCCAGGTATTCATCCAGCCTTTTCCTGTGAGCTGAGCATCCAGATATTCCTGCAGCCTTTCCCCATGGGCTGAGCACCCAAATATTCATCCAGCCTTTTCCTGAGCACACAAATGTTCAGCCAGCCTTTTCCTGAGAGCTGAGCACCCAGGGGTTCATCCAGCAGCACCCAGGTATTCATCCAGCCTTTCCCCATGGGCTGAGCACCCAGATATTCATCCAGCCTTTTCCTGAGCACACAAATGTTTATCCAGCCTTAACTGTGAGCTGAGCACCCAGGTGTTCATCCATTCATCCAGCCTTTCCCAATGACCTGAGAACCCAGATATTCATCTAGCCTTAACTGTGAGCTGAGCACCCAGGGGTTCATCCAGCCTTTTCCTGAGCACCCAGGTATTCATCCAGCCTTTCCCCATGGGCTGAGCGCCCAGATATTCATCCAGCCTTTTCCTGAGCATCCAGGTGTTCATCCAGCCTTTCCCTGTGAGCTGAGAACCCAGATGTTCATCCAGCCTTTCCCAATGAGCTGAGCATTCAGATGTTCATGCAGCCTTTCCCTGTGAGCTGAGCACCCAGGGGTTCATCCAGCAGCACCCAGGTATTCATCCAGCCTTTTCCTGAGCACACAGATGTTCAGCCAGCCTTTCCCTGAGAGCTGAGCACCCAGGGGTTCATCCAGCCTTTTCCTGAGCACCCAGGTATTCATCCAGCCTTTCCCAATGAGCTGGGCACCCAAATGTTCATCCAGCCTTTCCCCATGGGCTGAGCACCCCATATTCATCCAGCCTTTTCCTGAGCACCCAGGAGTTCATCCAGCCTTAACTGTGAGCTGAGCACTCAGGTTTCATCCAGCCTTTCCCTGTGAGCTGAGCACTCAGGTTTCATTCAGCCTTTCCCCATGCACTTTGCAGCCCATGCTCTGTCTGACCCATTCCTTAGCCCAAGGAGTGTGGGCCTGCTCAGACTGAAGGGTTGAGCAATAAGGCTGCTTGGGAGGTAAGGCAGGATCTGATTTCTAACTTGTTTCCTCTCCTCTTGCTCTCAAAGGATGTTATTTTTTTTTTTCCTCAGCAGAGTTGAGCTGGTTTTTGCTCTTGTTTTTCATGCACCCGCTTTGGGGGCTGAAGCATTTGGAGGTGGTTGTGGGTCACAGCATGTGCAGGGCTGCCTCCCATCACTGCACAGCTGCCAGTTTATCTGATCTTTTGTGTATGTAAACAACCCTTTTATGATACAACCTGAAAGCAACCAGCAGACATGTGTTGGCTCGTTCAAAGGGGAAAGAAAACGGCTGACTTTGCAGGGCAGGGTGGTGCCAAGCTGTTCATACTCTGTTACTTTGGCCTTGGTTCAGCCAGTGAGCTGTTTATTTGGGTTTGCTGGCAGTAAACTAACCCCAAACCATTGTGGTGCTGTGGAACACAAAATACTCTTCCTTTTACTTCTATATTGTGAAGCCTCCAAAATTTCTTGTTTCCTCATTTGCAGAGTGAATCCTTACTTTGGATTTGCTTCTCTGCAATGTTTGCCATAGGTGGCCTCTTGCAGAGGCATTTAGCAGCCTGGCAGAGCTCCCTGTGCACTTGTGACACAGACATGTCAAACCTTGCACAGGCTGAGGCCACCATCAGGCAGGTGGCTGGGAGGGATTTGTTTCCAAAGCTGTTCTCTGAGGCAGATTGCTCGTGCAGCACAAGCTGTCACTGGGGCAGGTAACCAGAGGTGCAGCTGGACTTTGGATGCTTTCCTGACAGCTTGGCCCCTGCCTTCCATTCTTGACACTGGTAGGTGCAGATTTCTCCTGGAAATAATGCTCTCTTGCCCCAGTGGACTGTGAATTCCTCTTGGGCTCGGCTCAGCAGACTTGATTTCACAATGTCTGGTTGGATCAAAATCATTTCCATGCTTTGCTCGGGGTTGACTAATGATCCCTGTGCTGGTGGAGCAGCCGTTACCCATTAGTGAGATGAACGAGTAGTTCTTCAAGCTGTTGACTTCTACTCAGAACAACAATAAAGGGGTTCTTGATGGGCTTTTTTGTAGTTGTTATTTTGTTCCTAAAAATGCTGTGAACCAAACTGGGAGGTGCTTTCTTTTCGTGGCATAAATATATTCGGTATAGCCAGAGCTACAATAAAAGTTCAATATGAGGGAGGGGTGAGGATCTGGTGCTGAACAGGGACACTCTTTGTAGTGTATATTTAAAGCCCCACTGTGATGCAGTCCTTAATCAGGACTTGCAGGCTGTAATTAATAATCCTTGTTTCCTGCCTGACTTACTTAAGAGCCCATCAGTTTAGCCTGACTTTGACATGACATTATAAATGATCAAATTAATTTTTAGCCTAGTGAAGAATTTGCAGCGAGATGGAAACATTGCTTGTGCAAGAAAGTGCTCCAAATGCCTCTCCCAAACTGTGCCACTGGTAACTACAGAGCTTGGAATTCCTAGATCTGTAAAGTAAGAATGATGGGATTTAGCTGTGTAAATGTTGTGATCATGAATTGATGCCTAAATTGTTCCACTATCCCAGGTTATTCCAAGCCTCTTCAAGCCTGGCCTTGAACACTTCCAGAGATGGGGCAGCCACAGCTTCTCTGGGCACCCTGTGCCAGGGCTTCCTCACCCTCCCAGGAAAGAATTTCTTTTCCAATATCCCATCTATCCCTGCCCTCTGGCAGTGGAAGCCATTCCCCCTCATCCTAACACTCCAGGCCTTGTCCCAGATCCCTCTCCAGCTCTCTGGGATCTCCTTTAGGCACTGGAAAGGGATCCAGGGTCTCCCCAGAGCCTTTTCCTCTCCAGATGAGCAACCCCAGCTCTCCCAGCCTGGCTCCAGAGCAGAGGGGCTGCAGCCCTCAGAGATTTCTGTGGCTTCCTTGGCACTCACTCCAGCAGCTCCACATCCTTGTTGTGTTGGGGTCCCAGAGTGGAGGCAGCTCTGCAGGTGGGGTCTCACCTGCGCAGGGCAGAGGGGCAGAATCCCCTTTTAATGAAGCAGCCAGGTTTGTACAATGGAACTACAAGAAAGGACAGGGAAATGTCTGGGGAATATTCAGTGCACAGCCATTCTTGGGAGCCCTGAGTTCATCCAGTGCTGGAGGCTTTGTGTTTTCAACACTTTGTTAGGGTCAGGAGCAACCCTTGGCTCTGTATCCTGCAGGAACAAAATGCTTGCTGAAGTTGCTTGAATATTCCAAGGATTTCATTCTATGTTTGCTTGAATATTCCAAGGATTGGCCCCAGTGAAGTATCTGGTAGGTCTGGGGAATGGTCTCATCCTCAGAAAGAAGGATCTGGGATTTGGAACCAGCCTTTGCAGGCTGTGGAGCTGCTCAGTACCTCAGCCTGTCCTCTGGGGAGCTTCCTGTCAGTGCCTGTGGGTGATGGCAGCAGCAGCCCCTGCAGACACAACACCTGGGGGGCTCTGAAGTCCTGGGGGGTCTCCCTGGGACCAGACTTGCCTGTGCACACCTGGGGCAGGTGCTTTCCTGGTGGAGATTGCTTCCGCCTTGCAGCCCTGAGTGCTGGGGAGCAAAGCAGCATGGTGGGGAGCCAGCAAACTGCCTCAGCACCTGCAGTGTTTTTTGTGTTTTGAACACTTTGTTAGGGTCAGGATCAGCCCTTAGCTCTACATGCTGCAGGAACAAAAGTTCCTCCTGATAGAGGCTTCCCTTTGAGCCTTCTGCAGTGGCAAATTGATCCTGCACCCTCTGTAGGGTCCCTGAAGAGAGCAGGGCTTGCTGGGATCCTGCTCCCAAATCCATGTGGGCACGTTTCCATCCGTTAATTTGCTTTGCTGCAATGGGCAGAAGCAGGGCCAGGTCTTCTCAGAAGCCTTGAGTTTACAATCTGATCATCCACACCCAGCATCTCTGGGGCTGTGCACACACACCCCTCTCTAGTGCTGTGGGCAGCCAAAAATTTGGGAGATCCTCTGTGAAAACAGCCAAGAAGGGCGGGGTGCTCATTTTAAATTGAGGGTGATTTGAAAATTATTTTTCTGCATAGTGGAAAGTAGAGTCATAAACTCCTTGTAGTATTAATCATAGATGTGTTTTGAGGGAAGATTGTTATCTTTTGGTCTGTGCTGTGTTAGCAGCTGAAAATCCCAGGCCTGGCTCTGCTAGGAGCTCTCCTGACACGGGGGAGAAGGCAGCTCTTGTTCTGGAGAAATAATAACACATAAAAGGAAATATGAGGTGGTTATGGCCGATGGGGAACTGAAGTTCTGTTGAACAAACCAAAGGCTGCCCCTCAAAAAGGGGTGAGAAAGCAGAGAGAAGTTGGCCACACTTCTGTCCTGTAATGGATAGCTGGATGTGTCACTGCTCCAGCTGCTCTCCTGCACTCCAGCTCCTCAGGGAGAATTGCCCACGCCCAGCCCTTCACTGTGTGGATGGGAGTGGATGGGACCATGGTGTGAGGGCTGTGCTGGGATGAAAAGAGCATCTTCCATTTGCATCCCTGAGCAGTGTGTGTGTGTGCACAGACAGCGCTCAGCCTCCACCGAGCCATCCCCAGGGTGTCTGGGCAGGCAGGGTGATAATGTAAAAGGAATGCAGGGAGGGTAAGGAGACAAAATCAGCATCCTGGGTAAAATCCTGCCCTGGTCCCCAGTGGCTGTTGGCTCCTGTGTGCTCCATCTCTCCTCCCACCCTCCCTGGGAAGGGCAGGCTCTGCCTGTACTTGTCATGCCAGTCACACACATGCTGGTGCACAGACTAACACCCTCCACAATAAATCTAAAAGATTAATTACTAGGGGAAAAAAAAAATCCCACAACCCCACTTGCAGCATTTGAAATGCATCTCAGCCAGTGCTGTGCTCTGGTTATTCATGGGGAAAAGAAATCACCTCCTGAATCGAGCAATTGAGAATGCAAATATCCCAGGCTGGCTCAAAAGAGGAATCAAGCTCTGTACTGTCAAGCTGATTAGCATCCTGTTCCGTGGGGTGCTGCCCTGAGCCCAGAGGGAAAATTTGGGGACAACTGTGTTTAATGCTTAAGGATGAGGTTTCTGAGTTTTGCCCAGAGAGAAATTACAGCCTTGCTACGCCCCATCTGATGACAGACCATAGAGATGTTTTCGTGTTCTCTTCACAGCGACTGCCCTTTCTCTGGTGAGATCTTTCAGCCTTTTGTTTCCTGTCACTGACCAGCTGTTTTTTGTGAGTTGAGTTTTTTTGTTGTTCTAAAACTGAAGCTTTCCACAGGCAGTGGAACAAAGATTTTCTTTTTTCTCTTGTGAGCAGGGAGGGAAAGTACATTGGAGCAGTTTCTCATGGGACTGGGACTTCTGCTTGCAAGAAGGATTTTACACTTTGTTTTGCCTTTTTTCCCCTTCCCCTGAAAGCAGTGTAGCTGCCTCTTCCAGAAAGACTAGGAATTATATCCTGATCCTTTTCAGTCCATATCCCAGCAGTAGGGTGGGAAATGCAGCATTTGGGAGTTAGAAATACTCAGCAAGAAAGAAGGAAAATGAATCCCAGTCTGCTCCTTGTTATGTCCCAATGAACATAAATCCTCTGTAGCATTCCTCGTGGCCCATTGCAGATGTCAGAGGGGAAAATAAAACAAGAGTTTCCCTCTGAAGTGTTGCTCATCCCTTCTTAGCCCTGTGCAGGAGCATGAGTGTGGCTGGAAATTGCAGTGGCAGTGAGAAGCAGCTTGTGCATGGTCTTTATTGCCCCAAAAAGCTGCTGTGCATCTTTGATTTTTCTGCCAGACTTCTCTCTTCTTTCTCCCTTTGCCATCCCCTCCATTTTTCCTGGTTTGCCTGCAGCAATGTCCAGGAGACTTTGGGGCTGTTTGGACATGTGCTGGCAGGGTGGGCCTGCTGGTGAGGACAGATCCCTGGATATTTCATGTGAGATGTGTCCCAGGCCTTGGGTTTTTCCTGACCCACCCTGACAGATCAGGCCTGGGATGGGTTTGCTGCCACTGCCCAAGTTAAGGCTCTCCTGTTGGATTAAGGCTGCAGAACCAGGGCTGTCACTGCCATAAAATCTGTGTTTGAAGTGGAATTTCCATTAAGCTCTCCCATTTCTCACAGCCTGCTGCTGTATCTCCAAAGAATAAATTTGTGTTAGGGGTATTTAGAGTGGATATCAGGGAAGGGTTCTTCATCCAGAGATTCTGGGCACTGAACAGGCTCCCCAGGGAATGGGCACAGCCCTGAGGCTGCTGAAGCTCTAGGAGTGCTTGGACGACACAGGGTGGGAGTTTGGGATGTCTCTGTGCAGGGCCAGGAGTTGGAATTTGATCTTTGTGTGGTTCTGCAAATTAGAGGCACACCCTTTCAGAGCGGTGTCTGCTCTGCACATCCTTTCCATAGAAATTCAGAGGGTGTTCAGCATTGTCCTGCTTATTCCCTGCTGCAACAAGTCCCTTCTCTTAATATTTATTAGTTTTTTGGGAGAGCTGTTAATTGGAAGAGGGAGGTGGGATATAGGCATCAAGTTGTGTTTTCATGTAAAAATCAAATTTTTGAAGATGTAAACATATGCAGTGTTCACTGTAGGTCAGTTCAGCTGATTGTGGTGTAACAACAAGTTTTGGAATTTAAAATAAATGTGGCTGTGGTCCAGGGGTTGCTCCTGCTGGGACTTTTCTCCCAGTTTCATCTTCAAGTCAATGCATGGCATGAATGAAAACAGCAGCAGCATGTCTTGGTGAAATTTGACATTTCCCAGCATCTTCTGCACATCAGAGATTGGGCAACCATTGCCAGGGACAAATTTCTAAATTAACACAGTGGTAAAGGGGAGGGTGATGATTTCAGGTATGTCCTAGCAGGGTTCATGACACCAGTGCCAGCCATGTGGGAGTTTCTCTTTCCACCCTGGATCTTTTTTTGGTTTACTGGGTGTTACCTCCTTGATAACACCTTTGGGTTGCTCGTTTGCTTATGGAGTTGTTTCAGTTTAATTACACTACAGATGATGGTTGCCATCCCTCTGTTGCTCATAGAAGGGTAGCTGAGCCTGTGTGCCTCATGTACCAGAAATGCAATTTCCATGAGCTCTCTATTGCTCACAACCTTCAGCTCTGTCTCCAAAATGTGCTGGAAACATTCCCTGTTGGTGAAGCTGCTTCTTTTTGAGTTACAGCCATCAGAAACTATAAGAAATCTCAGTGTTTCATGTTAGGGATAATGAGTTTGTAATTGAATTTGTCTCCTTTCCATTCCATTTTTGGTCTTACTAAAGAGGTTTCCCTTGTTTCTTCCCCAGAATGCCAGGACTGGTGGGCAGCAGGTTGCAGACAGAACACTTCTGCACTTCCTGCAAACTGCACAGTCTGTTCTGCTGTGAAAAGCCTTCACATAGTGACAGACCCCAGCGAGCTATCAAAAAAGCTCCAGAGGCATCAGCCTTTTCTAATCAAGGTAATGCAGGGATTTGTGAGGCTGGGTCATGACTCCAAACCCTTGAACAGCACAAGCCCAAAACCCCTGCCCAGTATTTTCACCCATGAGCTCAAACTGCTCATTCAGGACATGTTTAAGAAGATATTTCACTCCTGTAAAGATGTGGGGGGAAAGAGCTCCCTGCATTGTTCCTGTGACTAATGATCATTGTATTTGAACATTAGCAATCCACGTGGCTGTTGCTCTTGGATGTTTTCTAGTGGGATGGAAATGGGAGCAGGGGGCAACCCTGTGGGCACAGCTTTTATTTTTGTTTCGTGGTCTTTAAGACAGGGCAGCACCTCTCCTATGAAGAACTGAAGCATTTTCAGTCCCAGGATCCAGAACTGGCAGGGGTTATAATAGAAGAAAATTCAGCTGAATTATGGAGCTGCCCATTTTTCTTTCCCTGGTGAGTCAGACCAACCATGATGGATGGATGGATGGATGGATGGATGGATGGATGGATGGATGGACACATCCTTTCTGTAGGGGTGCTCAGGCTCTGCCTGTGTGAGCCACCAGTGCCTGCAAGTTGCAGTTTAATTGGAGGGAGGGTGTACAGGAGTGGGTTTCAGGCTGCTCCTGCTTGCTGGCACTGATTTCTTCTGAGGATGAGACTTCAGCACTAAAAATGGAGAGTTGGTGCTTGGTCTCCAGCTATTGCTCCTCTTGTAAGATAAAATTATCCCAAGGACTGTTCTTCAGGCTGTAAATCATCTGGGCTGTGATCAAATCACCTGAGACAAGTGGTTCACATTTCTATCACCTCTGTCTGCTCAGTGGAAATCCTCCACCACTGGTGCTGACTGAGGAGAGATGCCATGACTTCTGCAAACACTGAGAAGTAATGGAAAGTCAAAGAATCCTGCAGTGTGTGTTTGGTCTTGTGCAGGAAATATGGCCAACCCTCATCCTGCCCCTTTATCCAAAAGCTCTTTGCCAAAGCCTTTAATGGGAACAAGACGTGAACAACTCAGAGCTCTCTGAGGTCTCAGAGCCAGCACTGGTAGAGGGATGGTCAGGGTACAGAAGAATTAATCCCCTAGACAGGGATGTAAAGATAACAAGCCCCACCTGGCCTTTTCCAGTCACATTTCCTGGTCTAGAGAATAGCCTTGGATCCCCCCTGTCTCACAGTGTGGGTTCAGTTATGGTTGTGTATGATGCCACCTCTCTGCATCTTTTGTAATTAATGGATCTGGTCCATGACTTGGATCATTTTAAGGGAAAATGAGAGGGAAATGAAGTTCAGGTATCCATAAGGATCTGTTTGCTCCATCTTTACATGGTCCTGGTGCAGGAGCCCAGAGGAGAGTGGGGAGGAGCAGATTTAGAGGTTGAGGTTGAATTTTGCTCCTGATTCCCAGGGCCAGTCTGTCATGCTGTTTATCAAGCATGAACATTTGGCAAGAATTTTATCTGGAAAGTAGCTTTTTAATGCAAACGTTTATCATTGTATGATGATTCTTTAATATGGGCTGGTTTGTTTAGGAACAAGTCTGTGAATAGATCCAGGATTCTCCAGGATTTTCTCCCTGCCTCCTTTTTGCAGTCCTTCCCCAAGACACTGTCCCTGGAGAGCTGCTTCCTCATCCGCCACCCAGACTTGGGGAATAAGGTGAGAAATAAATTCCAAAGGCATTCTCCTCCTGTCTGTGAGTTATCTCCCAGCAGCTCTGAGTTTTTGTGGGATTTTCAGGGTATTTTTAGCTGATTCAGTCCTGAAAAGGAACTTTTGGGGTTGTATCAGTTCTGTCCATCCCTGTGTAAAGTGGCATCTCAAGGTGGTTGTGCTTCCCAGCACTTGTGTCCAGTTTGGGGCAGGAGATACCCTGTGCCAACCTCCCTTGGAGCTGGAAATGTCACAGAAACAGAGACATTAAAAGATCACCTTGTTCCCAACACCCCTTGCCTGCTCCATTCACGTGTCTGGCCTTGCTCTATAGCTGGGTGAGATCTTTCTGAGCACAGTTGGGCAGAATTGTTTTAAGAGCTGCATTTTAGGAGCTGTTCTGGCAGTGAGTCTCACTCATTCTGACACTTCACTGGCCTGATCTCCTCTCTGTGTTTTCCTGGGTTGTGGGGATGTGCAGGCCCTGCCTTGCCTTGGAGCAGAAGAGAACCCTTGCATGCAGCTGACCTCAGCTAAAATTCTGTGCTCCACTGGTGACTGGTGGAGCAGCAAACTTGCTGTTTGTTCTGTTTCACCTGCCTGCAGGGCAGTGGCTGTCCCTGCTTTGGGCAGACAGAGCCAAGGAAAGCTTTTGAAATCCTCTCCTCCTGTCCTAGAGCTACAGCCTGCACAGCCTCTTTGCTGTTGGGAGTGGGCAGCTCACCCTGACTGTGTCACCTCTGGACACGTGCAGAGAACACTGCGAGGTGTTCAAGGTGGAGCTGGAAGCTGGGGATTTGGGTGAGTACCAGAGCTGTGGCTTGCAGGGGCTGGGAGTGGAATCAGGAGATGGCTTCCAGCTGGGTCTTTTCTGTCCGACACCTGGGATGGTGGTTTGTGCCATTGTCACCTCCACACTGGTGTGTGCTTGCTTGTCACAGCACAGGGAGTGATCTTGAGTGAGTTTGTGGCCTGCAACTGCAACACTGGAGATGCTCCAAGCTGAGCAGTGTGGGTGCACAAGGGGTGTTACAAACCCAGTGCCCACTGAGGGATTTATCTTTCCAAAAAGCTCCAGCATGAGCACATCCCTTTGTGGGAAATGGGAGCGCTCCTTAAGGATGGGCCCATCTAACAGAGCCTCTCCATTGCCTCTTCCCAAGGTTATGCCAGCACAGATCACTGGACAATGAGCTTCATGGCCAGAGGGACAGAGCCAGCAGTGATTTGTGATGGAGCTGCCAGCTAAGGATGCTGGGGTGGGAAAACAGAGCTGTTCCCAGGACAAGAAGACTTTCAGCTTTGAAGCCAAGGCAACGTCTTGAGAAGAGCGAGCCAGGGCAACTGGGGCAGGCAGCTTTGCCACCCTGCATGTTTACAGTGTTTAAAAAGGACTATTTTCCTGACCCTTGAGGTAATCCTTTGCCTTTCCTCAAATGTATTTTGGGAGAAGCTCAAGCTATTTATGACCCTCCCTGTCCCCTCAGGTAAGCCCTGGGTTTGCAGCAAAGGGTTTTTTTTTCCAGGAGCAGCAGATGGATTTCTCAGGATGAGATTCACCTTTGTGGATTATGGCACTTCTGAAACTTCCTGGGGGGTTTGGGAGTGGATGGGGTGTGTGACATTTCTGTGTACATTCCTCCTGAGGAGGAAGCTTTGAGCCTGTGTAGTCAGGCCAATTCTATAAAGGGAATGAATTGGTGATGTGTCCCAGCTCTCCTCACGTCCGCAGCTGTGTGAGCCCTGCAGACCTGACCTTGGCTCCTGCTCCCTGCCTGGGGAGAGCCTTGAGCCTGAGGGCAGAAACTCTCACCCACTTCGTCCTTCTTGTACCAAAAGAATCCCTTCAGGCCTCTCCGTGTTGTGATCACTGTTCTGCAGCTCTCTGTCAGCAGGTTGTGTGAGTGAGTCAAATGGTAATTGTGCTTTTCTTCACCTCCACTTCCTTTCCTGCAAAAACACTGACACACGTCTCAGAGGTGCTGGCAGTGGAGGAGTTCTGGATGGAGCTGTGGCTGGGAGAGAGCAGCTCTGTCCAGCTTTCACCTCAGACACCAAGGGCTGCCCAGCCATTCTCTGCTGCTCCTTGTTTTTGGAGGCACTGCCTGCATTCCCAGCCCTCGGTACCTCTGGGAGCACCTGAAACCTCCCTCTTCCCTGGCATATATTTACATTGACTCTTTCCAGACCTGGAACTCTGTCTTCAGAATGAACATTGGTTTTTCCTGGGTCCTTTCCAAGCTGCCTTTGCGTGTTTCCTGCTGCTGGAGCAGCGCTGTCTCCAGTGCCCTGAGAGAGGCTCGGGTTCGGGCTTTGCAGACTGCGGATGCTCCGGTCCCTTCCAAGTCTGATCCTTTGGGTCTGATCCCACTGCTGAAGATCATTTACAGATGTGTCAGGCTGAACTCATAGGCCAGGGCTGGAGTTCAGGACATACTCTCTCACACTTGTTAATATGGAGTTGGGAGGGGTTTTGGTTGACAGCGAGTTAACTCTGTTCTCAGGAGCAAGAGCCTTTTTCTCTGTAAATATTTTAGGTACATGTAAAATGACAGATTGGGAAAATGTCTGTCCAGCCTTTGTTTTTGAGGGGAGGGAGCAAACATTGTGCTAATCTGATTAGGAGTTGATTAAAGCTGCCAAGTGGGATGACCACTTCTGGCTCCTGTACAAGAATAAGGCAGAGGACAGTTCCTGCTCCAAAGAATTCAGTCTGAGGCCTTGACACTACAAACATTTCTATGCATAACCCTTGTTTTTCTCCTGTCAAAACAATGAGAACAAGCCCAGCACCTGTGTCAGTCTGTGCATGGCCCTTGGTGCTGGACACACACCAGATCTAGTAGAACCAAAATGGGAGAGAGTGTCTGGCTCTCTCAGGATAGAAGAGGACTGATATAATTTGTTGCCAAGTATTAAAGGGAATTGGACTAATAGAACTTCCATTAGTGTTCTCACTGCTTGGAGTGTATTTCACACTCATGACACTACATTCAATCTTGCACATGCCAAGACACACACACACACCACCCCTCTCCCTCCTCTTAAAGCCTGGGTCTTAGTTAATGGAAATTTGGGAGTTCAGTGATGGCAGAATTAGGGCCTCATTAGTGACTGTTGCTATTTACACTTTGGCAGCTTCTCAAATCAAATTCAAAGGCTGACCAGGTTACTTCACCTCTTACTGCTTTTGTATCTGACCCATTTTTGTAAAGCATTTGCTCAAAGATGCTGCTGGAGCCATTCTTGCTGAGATTGCGGCGGTTTGGTGACACTGTCACTGCTAAGTGTCCTTGACTGTAACTTGTAAAAGAGCTGCGGAGACAATTCCCAAGTGTCTGTGAAATGCCTGGATTTTGAGAGTCACACTTAAGCCATTGTGGCTGTCTGGCTCTTTCAGGAAGAAGCAGAGAAAATGGATCTATTTACAGTTGTTGTTTGGACTGGGGGGAGGAGGGGGCAGGTTTTTAGCAGAAATGTTCTCACGTAGTGCTTCTCCCTTCCTCGAAGAGTTGCAGCTGGTTGGACAGGAGCTGGTGAGTCTGGCCTGTTTGCAGAGCAGCCTTCCAAGTGCACTTTATGGGCTCTGCATAAGTTTCCAGCTCTGTCTCAGATACATTGCATATGTCCCAGCCTCGCTCCCTTCGGCGCTTACATCATTTGTTTTTAAGCTCTCCGGTATATTTTCTCTTCCTCTTCCAAAGGCTGTAAGGAATTAGCTGCTAAACTAAAACAGGAGGGCAGTTCTCCTGCTGATAAAGAGTCAATTTTGGCCCAAGTGCAGAGCTCCAGTCTGCAGCACAGCTTCCAGAGCAGCTCCTGTGTCCAGCTGCCAGAGGAGTGGTGCTCACACCTTCCACATCCCAGGGCAGGCAAGGAGCCACGGTGGGAAACCCAGAGGTGAGGCCACAATGGCAGAACTGGGATGGCCAAAGGGAGGTTTTGATACCTGGTTGTCTTCCACATCCAGAGCTGCAGCTTGCCAGAGTCCCTGGAAAGGCTGCAGGACTTCCCTGGGGAGGCTGGTGGTCCTAGAGGCCTGCTGAGGTGGAACAGGGCTGTTCCTGCAGCTGTTGAGGTTTCACAGCCATGATCACATGAATCACAAAGGGGGTGTCCCACCGTGGTCTCCCTCACCTCAGCTCCCCTTTTGCACTCTCTGTGCTGGTTTGGACAATCTCCCACTCTGCCCAGCTCACACAAGTCCCCAGTTAATACATTTTAAAATCCCTTTGTGTGCTTCAGAGCTCATTGCCTGTGAGCTGGGAGATGGATTCCTCCTCACCCCACATCCCAAAGGCTGCAAAGCTGCTCTGAAATCACCCCAGCGATCGGTACTACCCACGAGCCCAGAGGAGGGGGCACCTCTGCCCTTGCCAGGCTGGAAGGACGGGCTGTGCCCATCAGCTGGGCAGGAGGATCGTGGTTTAAAGCTGCTCCCCAAAGCAGGGTCACTGACCAGTGCTGTCAGTCAGTCCTGAACTCAGGGTAACTGAAAGGAGGAGAAAGGATTATGATGATTTACTGCAGTACCAGGAAATGAGTGGCCCCCACGGGAGCCAACCTGGCAGTTCCTATTGATTCTTTTTTTTGCTTTCTTTGTTCCTTTTCATTTTTTTCCCCTGCCCACTGTTATTGCACACATTGATTCCCCTGAGGGGTCTCTTTTGAGTCAGATTCCCCATGAGTCTCCAGACTGCAGCTTCTCCCACTAGGCCTGTTTTTGGAATATTCTGGAGAAGCTGCTTTGTCTGGGCTGGATCAAAGCACCTCCCTTCCCTCGTGGCCTCCTGGGCTCCAGCAGCAGCAGGAGAACATCTCATGGTAGAGATGTGAGCTCTGTAATCCCCAGTGTCTCAGAAATGGGGATCCTTCTGCCTTGAAACCCTCTTGTTCCCTCCCTCCAGGAGGGAAATTTCCACACACCCCAATCCCAGGTCCTCATTCAGCCCCATGGCCCCCAAGAAAATGGAATATTTCCTGGGGTGAGGCCATTTTGATGGGTGCACAAAGAGTTTTTGCTTCCTGCAAACCAAACTTTTCTCCTCTTGGTAAATTTTATAGGTAGAACTCGAAATCCTCCTCTTCAGGAGCCTCCTCCTTGTAAAGGGCAGATTTAGTGTCCTGCTGAGTTAGACAAGGGAGATGCTGGACTTCCCTTTGCTTTGGAGATTCAAACAAATGGCAGGTGATTTATTTTTAGCATTTTCTCCTTGTCTTGGGGAGGGGAGCCACATTCTAAAGGCTCAGTGGTGCTGGGAAGTAAAGCTATATATGCATAAAGACTGTTTCAATGCTGAACACTAAACTTAGTGATGGATTAAAAAAAAAAAAAAGAATGTGAATATGCACTTAATGCAGAATTTTATGGATGGTCCTAATTTAATATATTGCAAACTTTGTAAATACTTGGGAAAAGCCTGTAAAGTATGTAAATAAATGAGATTTGTATGTAAGAAGAATAAAAAAGTTTTTAATTTTTGCAATTAAATACAAGTGTTAATGACCCTTTTCCCTTTTCCTGATTTTTATTCTCATATTGCATGTCAACTTTGAGGGGTTATTTAACCTTTTTTGGTACTCTTTTTCTAAGGGAAGTGTAATTTTAAATGAAAAGTCAGAACACTTTTGTTAGGAAAATGTGATAAGAAACACTTTGTGAAAAGGAGCAGGTTGGGAAATTTTTAGCCTGATTTTCTGAACCAAGTTGATGCAACAACTCTGCCTATCCCTCCTTTCTTTTCTTCCCAGCAACAATCTCCATCTTTCCTTCACAATCCAGTTGATTTTAGCCAAACTTTGAGGCGTGGAAGGCGATAAACTCCTCCAGAACTCATAAATCCAGGCGAGTAGGGAGAAAAGAGAGATCCTGTTACTCCCACAGCAGAGCAGGAGCCTGTTAGACACCGACCAGCCCCGCTGGAGACCCTGAGATGTGAGTCAGTAGAAACCCAGGCTTGGTCACTTCTGTGCTGGAGCAGAGCCTGTCAGGTGTTGTGGACAATCCTGGGTGGGCAGCAGTTTTGGGATGAGGAAACCTTCAGGAGGGTGGAGGAAGGGATGGGAGAAGAGGGATTTGACTCTGGCCAGAAACTCCCTGGAAAAGCTGAGGTAATTCTGGGATCCCAAAGCTTTGGGGCAGTGCATGAAGGGTTTCTGGAGCTTAAACCCAGTGTGAGACCCCCTTGATCCCTGTGGTGGGGTTGAAAGGGTGCAGCCCTTTTTCCTTGCACACTTTGAATCCCTCCCTGCTGGGTTCCCAAGGATGAGCAGGTGACACTGCCAGACATAGGAAAGGATTATGGGGTGTTTGGGGTCATAATGGGTGTGGCTCCTGTCCCTGTCCCCATGCTGCTCCCTGAGGTGGACCATGGGCTGTTCCTTGAGTGAGCAGAAGGAAAGCTGCATTGTACATACCCTGTTGGATGGTTTGGTTATTCCAGCCAGCCCTGAGACTCCCAGCCCTCCTGTTTGGGGCCATCTCAGCTCTGTACCCTGTTCTTCCTCTCCTGATGGTTCAGGGCAGAGGCATCACCCTCAGCTTGCCCCTGTTCCCATCAGGCTGGGGCTGTTCCTCAGCTGCCAAATACTGTCCCCCCATCACAGACCTGGGCTCTGCCTCTGCCTGGGGAGTTCTGTGCTGCAAACTGCTCTCAGCCATTGCATCCTGCTGCCTTTGTTTCTAACACATTTCTAACCCTGCATTCCAGGGATAGGAGAGGACCTGTGTGAAAACAGGGCTTTGTCAAATGCTGTGGGATTGTTGTTACAGATTGTGGGTGGCACTGTGGTGGGTATTTGCTGCGGGGCACCTGTGAGGAGGAGGAAGCTGATGAGGTTTTCTCTGGGCAGCTGGAAGTGGCCTCATGGTCAAAAGTCCTGGTTCTCCTGGGGAGCTTCAACCATCCTGAGATTTGTTGGAGAGATAACATGGAAGTCCAGGAAGTTCCTGCAGATCATTGAGAATAATTTTGGTACAAGTGGTGGAGGAGCCAAGGAGGAGAGGTGTGTTTCTGTTTTGTGCCACCAAACCAGGAGGGACTGGTTGATGATGGGAAGGTTGGGGAAAGCCTTGCCTGTAGTGACCCATGTTATGGTGAAACTCAGAATCCTGTGTGGGTAGCAGGGCCAGAACCCTGATTTTCCAGAGGGCCAATTCAACCTTTCCAAAGACCTACTCAGAGGAATGCCATGGGATAGGGCTCTAGAAGGAAAGGGGGCCCAGGAAAGCTGGTCAATATCAAACATCCAGACTCGAGACCAGTGTATCCCCATGATCCAAATTCAAGCAAAGGGAGATAAGAGACATGGAAGAGCAGGGAGATTCAATCAATTCTCAAATGGAAGAAAGACACTTATGGGTTGTTGGAAAAGGGACAGGCAGGTGAGAGGTCTATAGGAACACCTTTGGGTAATGCAGGAAGGAAGGCTGCAGTCCACTTGGAATTGAGTCCGACAAGGGATATCAGGAACAACAAGAAGGGTTTCTCCAAGTGCATCAGCAGCAAAAGGAAGATTAGGGAAAATGTGGGGCTGCTGCTGAATCCAGTGGGTGTCCTGGGCATGGAATACACAGAGAAGGTGAAATTTCCCAGCACCTTCTTTGTCTCAGTCTTTGCTGCTCAGAGCAGCCCTCAGGCATCCCAGATGTTGGAAGTAAGAGATGAAGGATGGAGAAAGGAACACTTCCCCTTGCTCACAGAAAGTTGAGAGAGATCAGCCAGGCAGACTTAACACCCATAAATCCATGGTGGGATGCACCCACAGGTGCTGAGGGAGCTGGCAGAAGTTGTTTAGCCACTCTTCATCATCTTTAAAAAACCCTGGAGAATGAGAGAGGTTCCCAAAAACTGGAGAAAAGCCAGTGTTAAATCCTGTCTTCAGAAAGGGCAAGGAGGATCTGGGAAACTTCCAGCCAGTCAGCCTCACCTTCATCCTTGGAAACGTGATGGAACAGCTCATTCTGAAAATCATCACAAACACCTGGAAGTAAAGGAGGTTATTGGAAGGGTCAGCATGGACTCACCCAGGGGAAATCCTGCTTGGCCAATCTGATGCCCTCTGTGATGGCATGGCAGGATGGGTTGATGAGAGCAGTGGGTGGTGTCTGCCTTCACTTCAGCAAGGTTTGTGACACTGTGTCCTGTAACATCCCCATGGATAAGCTCAGGAAGTTGAGTTGGATGAAAGGACAATGAGGTGGATCAAGAACTGGCTCAATGGCTGAGCTCAGAGAGTTGTGAGCAGAGCAGAATCCCTGGAGGTCTGTAGTCAGTGGCATTCCCCAGGGATCAGTAATGGGTCCAGTCTTACCTAATTTGTTTATCAACAGCCTGGGTGAAGGGATGGAATGGACCCTGAGCAGGTTTGGTGATGGTACAGAATGGAGGGAGTGGCTGATCCACCTGGAGGCTGGGCTGCCCTTCAGAGGGACCTGGACAGGCTGCAGAGAGGGATGGAGAGAAACCCAATGAGGTTCAACAGCAGCAGGTCCTGCACCTGGGGAGGGATAACCCCAGGTACCAGCACAGGCTGAGGGTGAGTGACCTATGGAGAGCAGCTCTGCAGAGATCCATGAGTTGACCATGAGCCAGCAGTGTGCCCTGAGGCCAGGAGGGACAATGGGATCCTGGGGGGCATTGGGAAGAGTGTGGTGAGCAGATCCTTACCCTCTGCTCTGCCCTGGGGAGGCCATACCTGTGTTCAGTTCTGGTCTCCAAGAAAGACAGGAGTTACTGGAGAGACTCCAATGGAGGCCATAAAGATGAGGAGAGCATCCCTCTGATGAGGAGAAACTGCTGGACCTGGGCCTGGTTAGTCTGGAGAAGAGGAGACTGAGAGGAGATCTCATCAATCCATATAAATATATCCAGGAGGTGTCAGAGGATGGTGTCAGACTCTTTAGTGATGCCCAGCAACAGGACAAGGAGCAATGGCCATAAGCTCAAAACACAAGTTCCATCTCAAGATAAGAAAAAAATTCATTCCATGGAGGGTGGCAGAGCACTGAACAGATGCCCAGGGAGTTATGGAGTCTCTCACTCTGGAGATATCCCAAACCCACCAGGATATGTTCCTGTGTCACCTGTTCCTGGTGATCTTGCAGAGGGGTTGGAGTGGATGATTTCCAGAGGGCGCTTCCAACCTCAGCTGTTCTATGATTTTGAGAAAAAGGACAGGAGGTAAACAAGGGGACCCATAACTGAGGGTTCAGAGGTTGGCTGAGGTTTGGAGCAGCAGAGGGGTTGGACTGGATGATTTCCAGAGGGCCCTTCCAACCCCAGCCATTCTGTGATTTTGAGGAAAAAGACAGGAAGTGAACAAGGGCACCCATAATGGAGGTCTCAGGGGATGGCTGAGGTTTGGAGCAGCAGAGGTTTGGATGAACAATGCCAATGCAGGCATTGGGATTCAGGCATGGACAGTGACCCTGCGTGTTGGCACCAGTCCCAGTGCTGCCTCTCCATCAAGGCCGATATGTGACATGGGTGTGTCCCATGGGGCTCCAAAACTCTAATAAATACATTTCCTCCCCAGTCTTCAAGCTGTTGGGTGTTCCTGGCTCTTGGGAGGTGCTTTAAATCTGACTGCCAGAGCCGTGGGCTGCTGAGAGCAGAAGCTGCCTGCACGATGCTGAGCTCAGGTCTTCCTCCCGTTCTCCTGGTGCTCTCAGTGCTGGAGCTGAGCTGGTGCCTGAGTGATGAAGAAAAGAAGATCATCGTGGATGAGCACAATAAATATCGCTCCCAGGTCTCTCCTCCTGCCCAGGCTATGATGAAGATGGTAAGTGGTTTTTATTAGAGAGGAATATTGGGGTGTTTGTGTGGTCCAAGGCTTGATCTTAATGCAAGGAGGGGTCAGGGAGTTCCTTAGGGGAGGCAGAGCAATTCTCCTGTAGGGTTACAAGCAGGTGTTAATGGAGGGGTTCCCTAAACTGCCTCTGTAGAGAAGAGTTTCCTTTACCTTTGGGGTTGTCTTTGATCATTTTCTGGAAGTTCCTAAGTGTGATGTGAGTCCCCAGATGCTCTTCCATGAGAGTGGTGCAGCTCTCATCACAGGAGTGGCTGCTGGAGCCCCCTGTGATGGCAGGAAGGGCAGGTGAGACGCTGCCATGAGCAGGTGCCATGACCTGGAGACTTTGCCATGGTCATTGCCAAGAGTGGTGAAAAGAGGGAATCCTGCTATGTGGGACACCACACACTGCTCTGTATTTGCATCAACTTCAAACATGTTGGTCAAATCTGTCAGTTATTTGGGCCCATCATGCTCCTACTCCTCCCCATGCCTTGTGCAGGGCTGCCTTGGATGTGAGGGATCCCCTGTTTTGCTTGAGGAGATCAAGTCAGATCTCACATCACATGTGGCTGCAGCAGGAGCAAAACCAAGCTCTAGAGGCAGTGCTTTTTGTCTTGCTCAGGCTCTTGATTTGATTAGAACTTGGCTATGAAGTTTTATCTTGCACCACATGTGATTTTTCCTCATTGTTTGCAAATTATGGGGAGGAGGAGAACAACTGTTTATCCTGGAAAGTTGGAGCCCTTTCCTTCTTGGGTCACAGCGTGCTTAGAGGACACCTCCCTGCCTGGCCCAGAAGTTGCCCAGAATGAGTAAAGCCTTTGTGGGCTGGTAAATGGGAGTTTAACAACCAAACAAAGCCAAAAATTCAGGGAGAGGAGACCTAACAGTGACTGCAGAATCAAAGGTGACAGAGCCAGAACCCTCAGCACTGTGATGGCTTCTCCACCCTGAGTTGAGGATGGTCCATGATGGTGTTAGATGAGCTCCAGGAGATGTTGTGAGAATTGTGGTGGTGCCCTGACCTTCTCCTGTTTAACCTATAAACCAAGGTTCATTTTGTGCTTGAACTGACCATGGAGCTCCCCTCTCCTGAGGGCTGTGTTGGGCAGGGGTTTGAGTTTTCCTCATGAATGGGGAAACTTTGGCCAGACAGGGCAGGGGTCCTTGGTGGGTGCCTTGTTCCTGTTGGAGAGCCCAGTGTCCCTCCCTGTGTGCTGACTCCGAGCTCCTTTCAGACCTGGGACCCCGACCTGGAGGTTGATGCTCAAAAGTATGCAGAGAAGTGCATCAGGGCCCAGAATGGGGGCCCAGGCAGGTTAAACTTCTTTGGTACACCTTCAGCCCTGGATGTAAAATTGGCCATTGAAGAATGGAACAGGGAGAGGATATTCTTCAACCTGAAAACATCCGAGTGTGTCCCCGTGCATTCGTGTGACAACTACGTCCAGGTACCAGGGGTGGAGGGGCTGTTGGGGTGGAGCACTGCCCCAGCTCCTCCCAAAATCTTTGCAAAAGGACAGGGAACCAGGTGGGATTCACAATGATGGAGGCAGACCAGGACATGGTGTCAGTCATGAGTGGCCTTTTGAAGAACTTTTTTGAGACAAGCTCTGCAGCCCTTTTTTTTGGCTGCTCAGCAGTGCCAGCTCAGTGCCAACTTATCTTGGGTAGAAGGATGAGGTCTGAGTGTTCACAACTTGGGTGGGAGCAAGGAGGAGAAGCGATGGTGGTGGTAAGTGGATGGATGGATGGATGGATGGATGGATGGATGGATGGATGGATGGATGGATGGATGGATGGGGGATGGATGGATGGATGGATGGATGGATGGATGATGGATGGATGGATGGATGGATGGATGGAGGATGGATGGATGGATGGATGGATGGATGGATGGATGGATGGATGGGGGATGAATGGATGGATGGATGGATGGATGGGGGATGGATGGATGGATGGATGGATGGATGGATGGATGGATGGATGGATGGATGGTTCAAACACCAAAGCAGAGGTGGTGATGCTCTCCCTGGGTAGACTATATGGTAGGAAAGCTGTGGCACTGGAATATATGGCCTTGGGAAGGTGGTTCAGACAGGGGCAAGGGGGAAGATCCTGAATGCCAAAGCAACGTGGGAATGGGGATCTGGGGGATATGCTGGGAGATGAGGAAGATATTGGAGCAGCCTTTAAGGCCAGGGGAGAGACTGCCTTCAGCCTGTCCCCTCACCTTCAACCCTGGTCTTTGCCTTAGATGATCTGGGCAGCAACAACTCGTGTTGGCTGTGGGAGCCATTATTGTGAGAAGATCAAGGGAATGGAAGCAGAGAACATGCACCTGCTTGTCTGCAACTATTATCCCCCGTAAGTCCCGGGCCCCAGTGTCCGTCCCTTGCTCTGTTCTGAGAGAATCAGGGATCTGCTCACCCCCCAGAGTTGTCTGCCCTGGCTTTAGCTGCCTTGGGGTCAGACTGGTGAGTAAACAGCCCTGACAGGCCGTGGAAGGAGACCAAGACCTGTTTTCTACACTAATCCCAAGTTTTGCCTTGGCTGGGATATCCCAGCTGAATCAGCCCCCTCTCTGGGATGGGTGTTTCCCCTTTCCTCATGTCTTCTTTATCTTTGCATTTTCTGCTTCCAGGAGTAATATAACAGAAAAAAAGGCCTACTGGGAAGGAACCTCGTGTAAAATGTGTCCCAGGGGCACAGTCTGTGTGAACAACCTGTGTGGTGAGTGAGCAGAGCCATGCATGGCCCTGGGGGGGATGTTGGGACTGAGACCCTGGGCTGGTCTGAGCTCTGAACCCTCCCAGAGCTGTCAGGAATCTCCTGAACTGCAGTTCCAGGGCTGGACCATGAGACAGAACAACCACCTTAAGATAAGGAGGGGCATGTACCCTGATAGGCAGCATTATTTGCCCCTTGCATGGCAGGAGGTTGTGAGGGCCTTGAGATGTCTCCAGGTTGGGAACCCCAGAGTGGGGCATGGCCCAGAGTGACCCGAGAGGGGTCAGCTGCTGTTTCAGCCCCTCGTTGGTTTCTGCTGGTCCTGTTCAGTTCAGGGGATCCATTGAGGTCAGCCAGCCCTAACCCACGGCACTTTTCATCTCTGCATCTCCTTCACCCACCCTAACAGCCCTGCCAAAACTCACAGCCACAGCCAAAACAGAGCCCACAGCATCAGAGGCCACCATAACCACAGCCAAGCCACCATCCAAAAACTCACTTCCAACCACAATCACAGCCAAGCTACCCCCCAGAGCCACACTGCCAAACACAGCCAAGCCCAAACCCCCAAAGCTCTCATCCATCACAAGAGCCAAACCAAAACCTGCCATCACTCTCCCAACAACCCCAGCCAGGCCAAAACCCACAACGCCAAAACCCACAACGCCAAAACCCACCACAACTCTGGGTGAGCCAAAACCTACCACAACTCTGGCTATATCTGCTGCTACATAAGCCAATATCTGCTGCTACAACACTAGCATGTGCCACAAGGGCAAAGACACAACTGAAAACTGCCACAACCACAAAGCCAAAGCACAAAGACCTGATCCTGTTGAACCAGGATCACTCTTTCCTGTGAGCCCAAGTTAGACCCATCTCCAGAGGCTGAGGCAGGCAATGGAGAGCTTCTTAGCTCCCTCACTAAAGAAAATCTTCTACTCTAACTTCATCTTGTCTTCTTTTCCTTCCATATCTGCCCTGGACACAACAAAACCGGGAACAAACTCAGACCGGACAAGTGTGAATCAGCCCAAAGGAGGAGCCCCCAGTACCTGCTTGGGCCTTTCGCTCTTCCTCCTCCTCCCCAGTGCCATCCTGGTGGGCCTTCTGCTCTGAAGGGTCTTCCTCAGCTCTCCCTGCACCCTCCCCAAGGCTTTTGTCAGCGCTGGTTGTTCCACAGCCCTGGCAGGCTCAGGAGCTCCTTGGACAATTCCCGTGCTCCCTCCTTGCGCTGCCTGCTCTGCTGCAGCCCCAGAGAGCCAAGGGCAGCTGATGCTGGGGGAGCTTTGTCCCCTTCCTGAGGAGACCTGAGGGCGGGAGGGTGTTTGCCATAATGCTGGTGACCTTGGATGCTTCTCCTTTTTCCTGGCTTCTGTTCCATTTCCAGGCTGGAAGTGTTGAACTCTCCCACTTACCCATAAACCCATATGGCTGACCTTGGGGACAGCAGGGTGACTTGGGGACAGTGAGAAATGGTGGTTGGCTTTGGTGTTTGTAGATGAGGCATGGTGGTTGGCTTTGGTGTTTGTCAGGAGGAGTTTCCCACAGAAAGGCTCTTTTCCGTCCCAGTGTGTTTCTTTCAGTTTTGGACATATTTTATCTCTTTCCTATCTTATCCAATTAGAATGGCTATTTGGGGATTTCTGTTTCCTCCTGGTTCTGGTGGAGCTCTGGCCAGTACTGCCCGGCTGTTCTCCCCTTTCCTCCTCACACTCTGCAGCCCTTGCCTCCTCCCTCTCTCCTCCTCCTCCTGTCTTGCTCCCTGGCACATATCCCATTCCTCAGTCACTCCAATGCTACAGATTTATTTTTCACATGTACCTGCACCTGTGTGCACACACAGAAGAGAAACCTTCAGAGCTGAGAGGGGCCACCAGCTCCTTCATGTAGCTTTTCCCTGCATGGCTTCATTGCATCATTTCAGTGTATTTGAATTTAAATACAGACCCTGCTTGATGTGTAACTTGTGTGTGTGTGGTCAGGGAGAACAAATCCTCATATGTGTTGGTACAATCTGAGCTTCAGAGGTACAATTGATGCTGTTAGAGGTTATTGGTGGCTCTGCTGCCCAGCAGCCCCAACAGTGCAGCAGGAGCCCAGCTGGCTGCAGGATGCTCTGAGCTCCCAGCCCAGCCCAGCCCAGCCCAGCCCAGCCCAGCCCAGCCAGGAGGTGACCAGCAGATGGCACTGGGAGAGGCACACTGAGAACTGGGCGCCTCAACTCGCCCCCACACCCTGCCCGCAGCTCTGAGCTTTATTTCACTGCCAGCCTCAGGTGTGGTTAAGAATCAGATTGGAAATAACCTCGTGCCCAGGTGCTGTGGATGCTTCTTATCTCCTGCTGCCGCTGCCTTGGGGGAGAAATCCATCCCTGCCTTGTGGACAGATGATAAAAACACAGCCCCAGAGGCTGCAACTCAGCCCTGCCAGGGGAGAGGGCTCAGAGCTGGGACAGCATCTCAGGACCTCGTCTGCTTTTGCATCTGACTGAAGGGCAGTGTGGCATTCCCTAAATGTTCCCTAGAAACACCACCAAGAGCAGAAGAACATTTCTCCTCCCAGCAAGATCAGGGCACTCAGGCAAACCCTGATTTTGTTTCAGTGCTGATCCCCCACCCTGCTGAGAGCCATCGAGGCACAATGCTGCTGCTGCTGCTGCTGATTATCAGGCACCAACAGAATTCCAGGATTGCAGTGTTTTATCACTGGTGTGGGGCTGTGAAAACCCTTGAGTTTTGTTTTCCTGGAGGTTTTGACTTGTGGGGACAGGCTGTTGTGCAAGGACCTATTTATAGAGATCCTTGCAGCAGAAACTCCAAGCCAGAAGGAAATCCGCTTTCCTCTTGCCCTGCTCCCCGGGACAGCAGGGCTGAGCCTGCCCACACAGGCATTTGGGGGCTTGACTTCAGGGTGAGTGTGGGGGTTCAGGCCAGGACAGAGTTTGGTGTGGTACACAGGGGAGTACACAGAACCATTCAAGGCAGAGTTTTGCAGCATTTCCACTCCATTTCTGGGGTTGGCATAAAGGGGATTCTGGCACCGGGGTGACCCTGGCAAAGATTCTGCCACGTTCTTACATCCTCATGGCCTGTTTTTCTGGGAGGAGGAGAAGGCATTACCCACCAGTGTGCTGTCTGAGGTGAAATGGTGGCATTTGTGGTGTTTGTGAAGTCTGGCTTCTTTGTCAACCTCACTTGCTGGGTTCCCTCTCTCCCAAGGCCTATTTCCAGGCCATTGTAACCATCTGCAAAACTAAAACAGGAGGGCAGTTCTCCTGGGAGTAAGGGATCTCTTTTGGCCAAATCTGCAGCACAGCTTCCAGAGTAGTTCCTGTCTTCAGCTGCCAGAGGGGAGTGGTGCTCACACCTTCTGCATTGCCAGGGTGGGAAACCCACTATGGCAAAACTGGGATGACCAGGGGGAGGTTTTGATACCTTGGCCAAAGAGCTCCAAGTGAGCCCTCATGAGGTCATTTTCCTCATCTTGAGCTCCAGTTTTACAGATCCTTGGAAAGGCTGCAGGAGCTGGGACCTCCCTAGAGAGCCTGATGTTCCTGGTGACTTGCTGAGGTGGAAGTGGGTGGGAATGGGGCTGTTCCTGCAGCTGTCAAGGCATTGTGGTGACAGAACAATTGGATGAGTCGCAGATGGGGTGGATTCCCTCACCTCAGCTCTTCTTAGCACTCACTGAACTGGTTTGGACAATACCCCACTGTTACCCTGCCCAGCTCAGGGAAATTCCCCATCAACACCTGTGTCTCAGCATTTTTAAATAATAGAGTGGATTGATGGATAAATAGTGTGGAAGATGACAAACTCCTCCAGAACTCATAAATCTGTGTAAGTAGGGAGAAAAGAGAGATCCTGTTACTCCCAAAGCAGAGCAGGAGCCTGTTAGACACTGGCCAGCCCTGCTGGGGACCCTGGAGATGTGAGTCAATAGAAATCCAGCCTTGGTCACTTCTGTGCTGCAGAGTGGGGCCTCTTGGAGCCAGCAGAGCTGTCAGGTGTTGGTGTGTGGCTCCTGTCCCTGTCCCCATGCAGTGGCTGCTGCTCCCCGGGTGGGGGACGGGCTGTTCCTTGAGTGAGCAGGAGGAAAGCTGCATCCCACATTCCACACACACTTACCTAATGCCGGCTGGACACCAGTGTCAGCTCCAGGGTGGGGCTTGGGCCTTGCACTGCTTCAGACACTGGCTCCAGAAGAATCTGTCAGAGCAGGTTGGGATTGAGAAATGGCTTTGCACCCCTTTGGCAGCCGCCCTGCACTTGCCAGAGGCATCAGATCTTACTCACGTTTCCCCACGAGCCACATGCCCTGGTGATGACTCCTCCAGGGCTGTTTGCTCTTCCCCACAAGCTCTGTGTATCCCAATTTCCTTCATCCTTGTGGCCACGTTATCTCCTGCAGGGCTCAGCCAGGGTGCTGTAGTGCCAGGGGCTATGGGGGGCTTGGCCCTGCATCCCCACATCACCTTTGGGGAGACCAGAACCTGCACTAGTGGAAGGTGTCCTGCTCATGGCAGAGGGGGTGGAATGAGGTGAACTCTCAGGTTCTTCCCAACCCAAACCATTCCATGGCTCTATGATTCTCAGCACTGCCTTGTTCCTTGTAAGCCAGGCCACAGTGAGCTGGCCAGCAGGAGCTGAAGCCTGTGTTGATGTTTTCTAGATGTTTCTCTCAGTCTCCAGAGATCAAACAGCAAATGTGTGCAGGTGTCTCCATCAAGAGACAGATTTAACTCAGCAATACACGGGAATCTCTGGTTTGACTGTCAGAGTTGAAGACCTGGTGAGAGCTTGGCCTCAGACCCCACTTGCAGGAATTGCTGGACAATCGAGGGCATGGCTGACCCCAGAGCTGGTGAAGGACAAAGGAACACACAGAGCTCAGAGAGCTGGGGGGGCAGCAGCAGAGCTGTTGTGGTGAGAGAGGTGACCCGTGTAGCCCAAAACCGGAGGAAAGCCGACGGAGCATTGCCTGGGGACTGGAGAGGGGAGGCAGAGCCGGGGCTGTGATGAGCTTGGCTCGGCTCTCAGAGCTGCCCACCCGCTGATCCTCCGCGATCCCTGCGGAGCTGCTGGAGCCGGGCCGGGCGCTTGCACAATCGCAGATGGGAACCAGGGCTGGAGCAGCCCGGGGGGCTCGGCCAGAGCCGCTCCGGCTCCGGGGCTGCGGGACACGGGTGCTGAACCCCCCGGTGTCTGCGGAGGGAGCACAGCCTGTCCCTGCCGAGCCATGGTTTGGTTATTCCAGCCAGACTTCCCGCTCTCCTGTGTGGGGCAATTTCAGCTCTGTACCCTGTTCTTCCTCTCCTGCTCCCCCCTGTGCTGATGGTTCAGGGCAGAGGCATCACCCTCAGCTTGCCCCTGTTCCCATCAGGCTGGGGCTGTTCCTCAGCTGCCAAATGCTGTCCCCCCATCACAGACCTGGGCTCTGCCTCTGCCTGGGGAGTTGCTGTGCTGCAAACTGCTCTCAGCAATTGCATCCTGCTGCCTTTGTTTCTAACGCAGCTGCGTTCCAGGCACGGGGGAAGACCCGTGTGGAAACAGGGCTTTGTCAAATGCTGTGGGATTGTTGTTACAGATTAGGAGAGATGGAGCAGGAGGTGGAGGAGAGGACCCGTAACTGAGGGCTCAGGGGATGGCTGAGGTTTGGAGCAGCAGAGGTTTGGGTGAGCAATGCCAATCCAGGGATTGGGATTCAGGAACAGGGTCTGTCCCAGGGAGAGGACCCTGCGTTGTCGTTGGCACTGCTGCCTCTCCATCAAGGCCGATATGTGAGATGGGTGTGTTCTGCATGGCTCCAAAACTCTAATAAATACATTTCCTCCCCAGTCTTCAAGCTGTTGGGTGTTCCTGGCTCTTGGGAGGTGCTTTAAATCTGACTGCCAGAGCCGTGGGCTGCTGAGAGCAGAAGCTGCCTGCACGATGCTGAGCTCAGGTCTTCCTCCCGTTCTCCTGGTGCTCTCAGTGCTGGAGCTGAGCTGGTGCCTGAGTGATGAAGAAAAGAAGATCATCGTGGATGAGCACAATAAATATCGCTCCCAGGTCTCTCCTCCTGCCCAGGCTATGATGAAGATGGTAAGTGGCTTTTATTAGAGAGGAATATTGGGGTGTTTGTGTGGTCCAAGGCTTGATCTTAATGCAAGGAGGGGTCAGGGAGTTCCTTAGGGGAGGCAGAGCAATTCTCCTGTAGGGTTACAAGCAGGTGTTAATGGAGGGGTTCCCAAAACTGCCTCTGTAGAGAAGAGTTTCCTTTACCTTTGGAGTTGTCTTTGATCATTTTCTGGAAGTTCCTAAGCATGATGTGAGTCCCCAGATGCTCTTCCATGAGAGTGGTGCAGCTCTCACTCACAGGAGTGCCTGCTGGAGCCCCCTGTGATGGCAGGAAGGGCAGGTGAGACGCTGCCATGAGCAGGTGCCATGACCTGGAGACTTTGCCATGGTCATTGCCAAGAGTGGTGAAAAGAGGGAATCCTGCTGTGTGGGACACCACACACTGCTCTGTATTTGCCTTTGCTGGTGAAGGTACTTTTGTCTTTTGGAGGGAATGTCAGCTTGTCAGTCAAGGTCTTTCAGTTATTTGGGCTCATCGCACTCCTAATCCTCGCCATGACTTGGTGTCTTGGAGGTGCAGGATCCCCTATTTTGCTTGGGGAAATCAAGTCAGGTCATCAGAGGGACCTGTAGTAGGACTTAGAACAAGCTTGGTGCTGGTGCTGCTTTTTGTCTTGCTTAGACTCTTGATTTGATTAGAACTTGGCTATGAAGTTTTATCTTGCACCACATGTGAGTTTTCCTCACTGTTTGCAAATCCCACAGAGAAGGACAATTGTTTATCATGGAGAGTTGGAGTCCTTTCCTCTTTGGGTCGCAGTGTGCTTGGAGGACACCTCCCTGCCTGGCCCAGAAGTTGCCCAGAATAAGTAAAATCTTTTTGGGTTGGCAAATGGGAGCTTAACAATTAGAAGAAGCAAAAAGTTAAACTCAGGGAGAGGAGACCTGAGCAGTGACTGCAGAATCAAAGGGGACAGAGCCAGAACCCTCAGCACTGTGATCCCATGGGACCCACCAGGCACAGCAAACTCAGAGTATCAGGGCTTTGGAGCCAAAGTCTTAGAGAAAGGATCTCTCAGGGTCCTTAAGTCAATGCCAAACCTGTGGGGGCTGCTCCTGGCTGAATCTTTGATTGCCGCCCCTGTGTTTTGAGGTGCTCCCTCTGCAGCTTCTACTCCCTTGAACACTCAGGACCTGCTCTTGGTCTGGGGCCAAAGTCTTTTTCCTTTTGAAGCCCAGCAAATGCTTAGCTCACAGCAGCCCTGACGATTCTTCAGCAGAGGTTTTCCATGAGAACACCGTCCTCACCTCCCTCCTGGGACCTTTGCTTGGGCTGAGTTTGCTCTGGATTCACCTGCTGCCGTGGCACCGTGCCTGGCTGAGGTCACTCTGTGCTTCCTTTGGGGACATGGGGCTGCTTGCTTTGGAAATATTTAGTTGAAGGGGGGGAATCTGTAGCCTAAAGCCCCTCTACTAATGAGGCAAATCTGCAGGTGTGAGTCCCCGTTTATGGAGCCCAGCTCTGTGCCAGAGGGAGAGGGGTGTGTGCTCCCCAAATTGGGTCTCTGTCAGCGTGGCTTGGGGCCATGGTGGGAGCTGAACCAACACTCTGTGTCCCATCCAGGTGTTTCCTCCCCCAGTGCCTTCAGGCCTGTCCTCATCCCCTAAACACCCCTGTGGTGCCATGTCCTCCTGTCTGGCACCTTTTGGATCCAGCTCTGGCTCTGTCCAGGTTCCCCCAGGACTCTGTTTGCAGGGCCAAGCTGCTCTGTCCATCAAGGATGGTCCAAACAGCTGCACTGCAGGATTCTCCATATGAGAAAAGGATTTCCCCCTGTGAGAAAAGCTCTCCTCCTCCTCCTCCTTGTCCTCCTCCTGCACATCCCTGTGGCCGGGGGCTCAGCTGGTGTCGGGGCTCCTGGCTGGCGGCCACATCTCAGTTCCAGACAAACAGATGATGTTTCCAGGAGCCTGTGCTCCCAGCCTTTGTTCAGCTGCCAGGAGAGATGAGTCCCATTCCCCTCCTGTCCCCACCCTGGGTGAGGAGGGATGGCCCCAGACCCCTCTGGCGCGACCCACAGTGGGTTTCCTTCTTTCTTCCATGACTTCATGGTGTCTCCACGCTGAGTTGAGGATGGTCCATGATGGTGTTAGATGAGCTCCAGGAGAGGCTGTGAGAGTTGTGCTGGTGCCCTGACCTTCTCCTGTTTGACCCATAAGCCAAGGTTCATTTTGTGCTTGAACTGACCATGGAGCTCCCCTCTCCTGAGGGCTGTGTTGAGCAGGGGTTTGAATTTTCCTCATGGATGGGGAAACTTTGGCCAGACAGGGCAAGGGTCCTTGGTGGGTGCCTTGTTCCTGTTGGAGAGCCCAGTGTCCCTCCCTGTGTGCTGACTCCGAGCTCCTTTCAGACCTGGGACAAGGAGCTGGAGGCCCTTGCTCAATCCTATGCAGAGAAATGCATCTGGGACCACAACAAGGAGAGAGGCCGACGGGGAGAAAACCTCTTTGCCATGGCCCCAATGCTGGAACTGGAATTCGCTGTGGAAGACTGGAATGGGGAGGAGAAATTCTACAACTTCACAACATCCACGTGTGTCCCCGGGCAGATGTGTGGCCACTACACCCAGGTACAGCTGCGGGGGTGCAGGGGTGGCTGCTCAGTGGAGCTGGGTGAAGGATTTTCTCAGAAAGATGAAGTCTGAGTGTTTCTTCACAGCCCGGGTAGGAGCAGAGATGGTGGTGTGTCACTATAGGACACCAAAGAACACAAGCTCACACCGCTGTTCTCAAGGTGAAGAAAGAAAGGGAAGTTTACTTTCTGACTCCAACATTTACAGTTTTCCAAAAGTGACAGTGGATTGGAGGGTGGCAGTGCCACCTCTCCAATGACACTGGACAAACCAACACTCCATCAACTTTCTCTTCCTCCATAAAGGAAAGCAAAACAATGAGTTATTTACAGAAAGTGTGTGAGAAAGTTCGCTACAAGAATGTCAACATCAGAAGGCTTAGAAAACCTTAAAAAAGACAGTGGTGGATCCTGAATGCCAAAGCAACATGGGGATGTGGGGCACACTCTGTGGGGTGAGGAGGTCTTTGGAGCAGCCTTTAAGGCCAGGGGACATTGCTTTCACCCAATTCCCTCACCTCCACCCTGGTCTTTGCCTTAGGTGGTCTGGTCAAGCACGCATCAGATTGGCTGCGGGGCACATTTCTGTGAGAAGATTGATGGGATTGAAACAGAGAACATGCACCTGCTGGTCTGCAACTATTATCCCCCGTAAGTCCCAGCCCCTGCATGGATTGGTGCATCTCAGTGGGGTTTCTGTGCTGGAAATGCCCTCATGTCACAGCAGGGTTTGTCCTTGGTCAGAAATAGAAGTTCCAAATAATGCTGGTGTTATCTTGGGTTGGTCCCAGACTAAGGAAGGGTTGTCTGGAAATCCCAGCCCATGATTGTGGCTGCTGAGTGCTGGTTTAGCTCCTGGAACACACCCAGGGAGGGACCTTCTTCCCCAAGAGCTGCTCAAGGCTGAGGTGGCAGTAGCTGAGGGTACAAACTCTCCCCTGCCCTGGGCCTGGTTCTTCCCTGCCTGCAGCAGCCATTCCCTCGGTGCCTTTTGCCCTTTTGCAGCAGCAGGAAGGGCTGGACATGGGAGGAGAGCTGGGTACCCCATTCCCAGCCCTGGGACCAGCCTTGGCACCACTGGCTTGGAGCTGCTGAGAGCACCAAGAGTGGTTGGTGGCTGCAGACCCTCCTGGGGTCTGGAGCAGAAGTGAGACAGAATTCCCTGTCCCAGTGTCCATCCCCTGCTCTGTCCTGAGGGGATCAGGGATGTGCTCACCCCCAAAGTTGTCTGCCCTGGCTTTAGCTGCCGTGGGGTCAGGCTGGTGAGTAAACACCCTGACAGGCCGTGGAAGGAGACCAAGACCTGTTTTCTACACTAATCCCAAGTTTTGCCTTGGCTGGGATATCCCAGCTGAATCAGCCCCCTCTCTGGGATGGGTGTTTCCCCTTTCCTCATGTCTCCTTTTGTTGCAGTGTGATGCAGTGGCCTGTCTCGATTGTCCCGGTTCTTTCCCGGGTGTGCCAACAACCTCTCCCTTCCCCTCCCTTGCCCCTTGCTGAGTGCTGTCCCTCAATCTTGGCATTCTAACAGAACAGAGAACCCTGTGGTTGCTGTGTCTTTGAACCCCAGGGAGAGGGGCAGGGAAGGGGTAGGGATCCCACTGTGACCGTGTTCACAGGGGCTTTCAGGTGAGGGAAGAGATGAGGATCTGACTCCATGTTTCAGAAGGCTTGATTTATTATTTTATGATATATAGTATATTAAAACTATACTAAAAAGAAAAGAAGGAAAAGTTTCATCTCAGAAGGCTAGCTAAGCTAAGAATAGAAAGGAATGAATAATAAAGGTTTGTGTCTTGGACAGAGAGTCCAAGCTAACTGGGCTGTGATTGGCCATTAATTATAAACATCCAACATGGGCCAGTCACAGATGCACCTGTTGCATTCCACAGCAGCAGATAACCATTGTTTACATTTTGTTCCTGAGGCCTCTCAGCTTCTCAGGAAGAAAAATCCTAAGAAAGGATTTTTAATGAAAAGATGTCTGTGACATCCCACCAACCAGGTAAGGGGGAAAAGGTCTCAGGGGACAAATGACACCTGGATGGCCCAGTGTCCCCAGGGCTGAGAGGCATCTTTTGAACTTCACCAATCACTCAACGCCCTTTCTGGGATGCCAAGATTGAGGGACAGCACTCAGCAGGGGCAAGGGAGGGGAAGGGAGAGGTTGTTGGCACACCTGGGGAAAGAACCAGGATGACTGAAACAGGCTATTACATCACTCTGCAACATTCTTTATCTTGGCATTTTCTGCTTCCAGGGGTAACGTGAAAGGCAAGAAGCCCTACGTGGAAGGACCCTCATGTGAAATGTGTCCCAGGGGCACAGTCTGTGTGAACAACCTGTGTGGTGAGTGAGCAGAGCCATGCATGGCCCTGGGGGGGCTGTTGGGACTGAGACCCTGGGCTGGTCTGAGCTCTGAACCCTCCTGGAGCTGTCAGGAACTGCAGTTCCAGAGCTGGACCATGAGACAGGACAACTGCCTTAAGATAAGGAGGGGTTTGTACCCTGATAGGCAGCATTATTTCCCCCTTGCATGGCAGGAGGTTGTGAGGGCCATGAGATGTCTCCAGGATGGGAACCCCAGAGTGGGGCATGGCCCAGAGTGACCCGAGAGGGGTCAGCTGCTGTTTCAGCCCCTCGTTGGTTTCTGCTGGTCCTGCTCAGTGCAGGGGATCCATTGAGGTGAGCTGAGCCAGCCCTAACCCACGGCACTTTTCATCTCTCACCAGAACTCGTTGTAGAAGAGACCACTCCGGCCTCTGTGACAACAAAGGCAAGGCCATCCACCCCAGGCACAGCCAAACCAGAGCCCACAGCCACACCTAAACCAGAGCCCACAGCCACAGCCAAACCAGAGCCCACAGCCAAACCAGAGCCCACAGCCACAGCTAAACCAGAGCCCACAGCTAAACCTGAACCCTCAGCCACAGCCAAACCAGAGCCCACAGCCCAACCAGAACCCACAGCCAAACCTGAACCCTCAGCCACAGCCAAACCAGAGCCCACAGCCAAACCTGAAGCCTCGGATACAGCCAAACCTGAACCCACAGCCAAACCAGAGCCCACAGCCAAAACAGAGCCCACAGCCAAACTTGAGCCCACAGCCAAACCTGAACTCTCAGGCACAGCCAAACCAGAGCCCACAGCCAAACCAGAGCCCACAGCCAAATCTGAACTCACAGCCAAACCAGAGCCCACAGCCAAACCTGAGCCCACAGCACCAGTTCACACCACAGCTGAACCAGAACCCACACCAGTGTCCACCACAGCCAAACCAGCACCTACGACACCTGTACACACCACAGCAAAACCCTCACCCTCACCAGTGTCCACTACAGCCAAGTCTGAGCCCACAAAACCAGTGTCTACCACAGCCAAGCCCAAGCCCCCAGCACAGGCACCCTTCAGCACAGCCAAGCCAAAACCTGCCAGCACAGTCCCAACAACAACCCCAGCCAGGCCAAAACCCACCACAGCAGCCATGGCCAAGCCAAAACCCACCGTGCCAGCAGCCACCAGCACTGCAGCCAAGCCAAAACCCACCACAACTGTGGCCAGGCCAACACCCACCACACCAAAACCCAGCCTGACAACCACTGCCACCAAGCCCACAACCACCACGGCCACCACCAAACCAACACCCACCACAACAAACCCCACCACAACCACCAAACAAACACCCACCACCACCACCACCAAACCAACACCCACCACACCAAACCCCACCACAACCACCTCTACATCCAGGCCAAAGCCCACCACAACTATGGCCAAGCCAACACCCACCACACCAAAATACACCCCAGCTGCAGCTAAGCCAAAACTTGCTGCAGCCACAGCCAAACCAACACCCACCACCCCAACATTCACCACCACTACAGCCAAGCCAGCACCTGCTGCTACAACACCAGCACCCGCCACAACAGCAAAGACACAACTGAAAACTGCCACAACCACAAAGCCAGAACCAGAAAGGCCTGATCCCACTGAGGCAGCCAAGATCACTCTTTCCTTTGAGCCCACCTTAGACTCAGATTATAAAGTATCTCCAGAGGCAGACACTGGAGAGCCTCTTAGCTCCTTCACTACAGAGGATCCAGCTTCATTAGAAAGCATGGGCACGGCCTTCAGCCCCAGATCAGTCCCAGAAATAAAGAAAGGTGTCAAAGAGCATGGGGAGGAGAAATCAGCCTTTCCCAGCCCATCTCCATCCCTCAGCCAAGCTGCTCCAGAGATGAAGCTAGGTTCCAATAGAGCTGAGCTCATAACCCCCTCCAAGTCAGTGGTCCTCAGCCCTGAAGAGCCCACGTTCTTGCGCTTAACATCATCCTCCAAAGACAAAAAAGGGCCAAGCCCCCATTTCCAGACCTCCCTCTCAGGTAAGGCGACTGTGGAGTTTGCCCTGGCATGGACACTCAGACATTCAGGGATCCCCAAGCAGCATGGACAGGGCTTGGGAGGAGCAGTGTCACACTGGTCCTTTGGATCCTCCTCTTGTATGTGGCACCAAGCCTTTCCCTCACTCCCTGCTCTAACCCTGAGGGGCTGTTGGATGTCCCGTCCCTGCAGCATGGTCCCGTTCACAGCCTGCTCCCACTAACGCACAGCTTCCCTGGACAGAGCTCTGCTGCCTCACGGAGCACGTCGTGGCACACCTGCATGAGTGGGAGCTTCCCCTCTGCCAGATCCTCCCCTCTAACCCCACATTCTCCTCTCTTCTTCCAGCAGGTGCCCTGGACACAGAACTGGAGACAAACTCGGACCAGACAAGTGTGGATCCACCCAAAGGAGGAGCCCCCAGTACCTGCCTGGGCCTTTCGCTCTTCCTCCTCCTCCCCAGTGCCATCCTGGTGGGCCTTCTGCTCTGAAGGGTCTTCCTCAGCTCTCCCTGCACCCTCCCCAAGGCTTTTGTCAGCGCTGGTTGTTCCACAGCCCTGTCAGGCTCAGGAGCTCCTTGGACAATTCCCGTGCTCCCTCCTTGCGCTGCCTGCTCTGCTGCAGCCCCAGAGAGCCAAGGGCAGCTGATGCTGGGGGAGCGTTGTCCCCTTCCTGAGGAGACCTGAGGGCGGGAGGGTGTTTGCCATAATGCTGGTGACCTTGGATGCTTCTCCTTTTTCCTGGCTTTTGTTCTGTTTCCCGGCTGGAAGTGTTGAGCTCTCCCACCCATCTGCCCGTGTGGCTGGCAGGCCCTGCCACAGCCTGACCCTGGGGACAGCAGGGTGACTTGGGGACAATGAGACACTGTGGTTGGCTTTGGTGTTTGTAGATGAGACACAGTGGTTGGCTTTGGTGGTTTTTGTTTTTTTTTCCAGCAGAAATGCTCTTTTCCTTCCCAATGTGTCCATCTCAATTTTGGACAAGTTTTACCTCTTTCCCTTCTTGTCCAAACAGAATTGAGGATTTCTGTTTCCTCCTGGTTCTGGTGGAGCTCTGGCCAGTACTGCCCAGCTGTTCTCCCCTCTCCTCCTTCATTCTGCAGCCCTTGCCTCCTCCCAAGATTCATTTTACGCCTGTGCCTGCACTTGTGTGCACACACAGAAGAGAAACCTTCAGAGCTGAGAGGGGCCACCAGCTCCTTCATGTAGCTTTTCCCTGCATGGCTTCATTCTTTGCATAATTTCAGTGTATTTGAATTTAGATACAGATTCCTCTTGACGTGTAACTTGTGTGTGTGTGGTCAGGGAGAACAAGTCCCCACTTGTGTTGGTGCAATCTGAGCTCCAGAGGTACAAGTGACACTGTTAGAGGTTATTGGTGGCTCCTGGGCCTGCTGCAGGACCACTGGCATTGTCTGGGCCACTGTGTTTTGTTTTTGTTTGTCTCTCCTCCCTTCACCTGAGGATTCCCAGTCAGGTGTGTTAAATATGTGCCAAGCTTTGCAGACAGATGGAAAGGAGATAATGGGGAGATGCAGCCCGTGCTCTGGTCATTGCAACCTTTCATTTCTTACACATGAGGTGGAGGATGACCTGAAGGCCATTATTCACCTCCTCCACTGCTGCTCTGTCCTCTGCATCTCCAGAGCATGCACTGAATAAATCCTGTTGTGAAAATCTGTTCGCTCTCTCTCTCTAGGGGATCTGCACACCTGGGAGCTGCTTACTATTAAAATGCTCTTAATTATGTGCTCACATAGAACTGCTAAAAGACAACATGACTTCTGTGGGTCCTGAAGGGGTTTTTTGGCTTTGCAAAAGCATCCATGTGCTGCCTTTTGTAAGGGTGTAACTTAATGTTTTTAAACCTTTGTAAAAGCAGCAGGAGGCCATGGGGATTGAGGATGACGTAGGGAATTTTTCTTGAGCATCCAGCTGAGTGTAAAGTAAAAATGTGTCCCCACCAGGAATTCTTGGGCAAGGGAAGCAAGAGAAAAAGAGCTTGGAGCAAAACAAGAAATAAAAACTATGGCTGGAGCACATCTGGTTCCCTGTTTTAGGAAGCCTCTCACACCCTAAACACAATTTCCACTTTGCAGCACAGAAAAAAGTTAAATTCCAAGTGTGGGCCCCCAGATTCTGTTTTTGCAGTGTTATCACATCAGAACATCCATGTGGGAGCAGCATAAGGGGCAAGGACCTTGAGAGGCAGAATCAGCACTGCAGTGATGCTGGCATCTTTGCCTTCTGCTTTTCCCCATCCTCCTGCCCCTGCTTTTCCCAGCAGAGCTGTCCTGCAGCTCCTCATTCCCCTTGTCCCGAGCCCTTCATTGCCCTTGTCCCTCATTGCCCTTGTCCCTCATTCCCCTTGTCCCGAGCCCTTCATTGCCCTTGTCCCTCATTCCCCTTGTCCCTCATTCCCTTGTCCCCAGCCCCTCTGTAGGAGCCAGGCAGAGCTCTGAGCTCTGAGCCCAGCCCAGGCTAACCCAGCCCAGCCCAGCCAGGAGGTGACCAGCAGATGGCACTGGGAGAGGCACACTGAGAACTGGGCACCTCAACTCGCCCCCACACCCTGCCCACAGCTCTGAGCTTTATTTCACTGCCAGCCTCAGGTGTGGTTAAGAATCAGATTGGAAATAACCTCGTGCCCAGGTGCTGTGGATGCTTCTTATCTCCTGCTGCCGCTGCCTTGGGGCAGAAATCCATCCCTGCCTTGTGGACAGATGATAAAAACACAGCCCCAGAGGCTGCAACTCAGCCCTGTCAGGGGAGAGGGCTCAGAGCTGGGACAGCATCTCAGGACCTCGTCTGCTTTTGCATCTGACTGAAGGGCAGTGTGGCATTCCCTAAATGTTCCCTAGAAACACCACCAAGAGCAGAAGAACATTTCTCCTCCCAGCAAGATCAGGGCACTCGGGCAAACCCTGATTTTGTTTCAGTGCTGATCCCCCACCCTGCTGAGAGCCATCAAGGCACAATGCTGCTGCTGATTATCAGGCACCAACAGAATTCCAGGACTGCAGTGTTTTATCACTGGTGTGGGGCTGTGAAAACCCTTGAGTTTTGTTTTCCTGGAGGTTTTGACTTGTGGGGACAGGCTGTTGTGCAAGGACCTATTTATAGAGATCCTTGCAGCAGAAACTCCAAGCCAGAAGGAAATCCGCTTTCCTCTTGCCCTGCTCCCCGGGACAGCAGGGCTGAGCCTGCCCACACAGGCATTTGGGGGCTTGGCTCAAGGTGAATTTGGGGCTTTAGGCAAGGCAAGGTTTGGTGTGGTGCACAGGGGACTGCTGACAAACATTCAAGGCAGAGTTTTGCAGCATTTCCACTCCATTTCTGGGATTGGCATAAAGGGAATTCTGGCACTGGGGTGACCCTGGCAGAGATTCTGCCAGGTTCTTACATCCTCATGGCCTGTTTTTCTGGGAGGAGGAGAAGGCATTACCCACCAGCTGTGCTGCTTGGGTTGAAATGGTGGCACTTGTGGTGTTTGTGAAGTCTGGCTTCTTTATCAGCCTCACCTTCTGGGTTCCGTCCATCCCTGGGCCTGTTCCCAGCAGGGACAGGGAGGTGTTTGCTGCTGGTTGAGGGAGAGGAGATTCCTTTGCTTCAGCTCCTGGATCTCCCATGAATGCAATGGGTCAGAAGGGTTGGGGTGAGCACCTACACCATGCTGGGTATTTGGGGTTGTGCTGCTGGCAGTTCCATCCAGCTTCCAAGCATTCCTTCAGAGTGTTGGGGCTGAAAGTGCTCTTGTTCCTCAATGCCCTGTGAGGGTGTAGGGACAACCCTCCTTTCTTGATCTTGCTTCCTGGCTGCTTTTTGCTGAAAGGAAGTGCCCATTCCTGCCTGCCATTGTGGTCAGGGCTGATGTGGCTGCCTCAGTGCTGTGGGATCCTGGCTGGTGAGTCAGGTTTGTGTCCCACAGATCCATGGGTGTGAGCTCAGCCAGGCTGGGCACCCTCCTCCTGGGCAAAGCTGCCCTTTCCTTTGTGCCAGGATCCATTGGAGCAATTTAACATTACCTGGGCTGGTTTCTTGGCCCTTGAGGGGATTTATTTGGGTTGGTGAACCCTGTGTTCTCCTCTTGCTGGTATGCACATTATAAAGATGTTTATAGCAAGGACTATCCAGGGCAGAGGGAAGCCCAACCTGCAACCCTTGATCTGACTGAGGGTGAGGAAGCAGGCCAGGCTTTGTGTAAGAGTTGTGCTGAGAATTTGTGTCAGGAAAGCACCTGCTGACAGCCACACACATGGTCCCAGCTGCTTGGCCAGCTCAGTCTGCCCCACATCCTCATCTTGTTTGTGGCTTCCCTTTCACATCCAGGATTTTGGTCAGTCAGGAACAGTGATCACCCCTCAAGAGGTCCCAGTTCACCAGCCAAGCTCACTTCAGGGCAATAAAATGACTCAGTTTTAAAAAAGTCAAACCAAGTTTATTTTCACGAGGGAATATCTCCAGTAATATTTTATTCATGGCTTCCAGCTCACACAGTTCCACTGTTTGAGATTCTCTGAGTTAATATCAATGCCATGGAGGGGGACTGAAGGGATTCCATGTGGGATTAGCTCTTTTCCAGGGGACACCTCTCCAGATGAAGTGGATTTGCTGCCCTGTTCCCATCCTTGTGCTGCTATTTTGGTACCTTCCAGGCAATCTGTGGGCAGGAGCCCTGCCCCTGAGCCAGCAGCTGGAGGATAATAATGCAGCTCAGAGCACCAAGCTGTAGTTTTTTGCACAGCAAGTCGCCAGGACTGCTGAAAAGCCAGATTTATGGAGAGAGGGCTGCATTCCTTCTCTGCTCGGAGCTGCAGCATCCCCACCCAGCAGCTGCAGCTCCGCCCTGTCCCAGCAGAGGGGCCTGAAATTCTGCTTCATCCTGGGGACTCCAGCAGCCAGCTCTGGCTCTCCCTGTGCCTCTGAAATTGGAGGGCTCCAATTTCTCTGTGCTCTCTCCCTCCCATTTCATCTGAGAAGGTGTCCTCTGCTTGCCCTCGCTCCCCAGTCTCGGGTCTCACAGTCTCCCTGGCACTGAGATGCTCGTGATAATGGCCTGAAATGTCCTTCCTGGTGCAGCCCTGATCGGGTTACAGCTCCACTCCTGCTCCTGATCCTACTCGCTCTGGAAAACGGCAGAGGGATCGTCCCATCTGCTCCTAAGAAACAGAAGAATTAACAGTTCCCTGTCCCTTGCCAAGGGCCAGAGCTCTGAGCAGTGATGACTTCTCTCATGTCTGTTGTCAGGGAGAACCCAGGAGGATTAGAACCTGCTCCTTCTGCCTCATGTCTCTTCCTTACCTGTCTCCACTTCAGGACAAGATTTTAGTTGGAATTATTGGATCACCTTATGTAAACACCCAAGAGCCCCAAAATTCCCTGACAGGGTTTGCATGTGAGGGAGTTCAGTTGATAAGGGATTATCAGATCAGAAAGAACCACCCTCTGACTGTGTTCCATGGGACAGGCTGGGAACTGGTCCAAAACCAAATGCACTTCCTGAGCAGGGGCCAAGCAGCCAAATCTGATCAGCTCCCAGGGCTCTGAGTCCACAGGCTGAGCTTGGCCCTGGGTCTGCTTCTGAACCCAAACTTCAGAACTGAGCACAAAAACATGAAATAATTAACTCAGATCTGTCCCATTTAAACAAAAGTATCTGCTCCCCTCCAGACCTGAAAAGATCAACACGTTTAGACACTTCACAACTTGAATCCATCTCCTGAAAAAAAAAAATAAAGAATAGAATTGAACCCTGAACTGCTGTGCAGACTCATTTCCCTGGTTCTCTGGAATCTTAGAGAGGTGGGTTTCCTGGAAGCAGGTGGCTCCATGCTCCAGTGCCTGAGGCATGAAGCAATTCCTGGAAGAATGCAATTCTGGATGCTGTAAGAGAAACACCCACTGAGCTGTTTAACAATGCCATGCTGCTTTTTTGGATCCTCAACAAAAGAAGCGATGCCTCGGGAGCTCCTCCGTGGTTTTGCTGCTCTTTAAGGAAGGCAATAGACTGTATAGTTATCACCTGAAATGGGATCAAATCCCTCCCACCAAACTATACAACCTACTACCTCACCTCCACAGAGCAGAACAGACGGGTCACGGGCAGGCATTTGCTTTCCTGGCACCACCTGCCCCACAGCTGGTGTAGAAGTGGACGAGCAGAGCTGAAGACCTGACTGTCTCCTTAGGAAAGACAGTAGATTGTATAGTTAGCTCAGAGGGAGGACCAGACTCCACAACTATTCAATCTACTACCTCAGCCTCAAGGACAGCTTGGGACCGTGGCAGCCTAAGGCACTGAGATGATCTTTATCCAGGCTATGAGATGATCCTTATCCAGACACTGAGATGATTCTTATCAATGCACTGAGATGATCTTTATCCAGGCACTGAGATGATCCTTATCCAGACACTGGGATGATTTTTATCCAGGCTATAGGATGATCCTTATCCAGGCTATGAGATGATTCTTATCCAGGCATTGAGATGATTTTTATCCAGGCACTGAGATCATCCTTATCCAGTCACTAAGATCATCCTTATCCAGGCACTGGCTGCTCCACAGGTCCTGCAAGAAGGAATGCATGAAAAATCAGAATTCTTGATGGCAGGGGAGAGGACTCATATCCAGCCTTGTCCTGGATCTCCTTCTCCTTCTTCAAACCTCCTTCAGGCCACTTGGACTGTACCTTGTGCTTGGCAATCACACCAGCTGCAGCCTTTGTGCACCCAGGGGTGCAGAAAAGCAGCAGCCCTGCCCTTGGAACCTGGGGCTGCACATGGAGATAGCAGAGCTCTCGGGAAGCTGCAGCAGCGCCAAGCACACCCAGCCAGGCTGACCTCACCTCCTGAACACACAGCATATCTAGAACAAACCTGCCAGACCAGATAAGAGAATCCATCAATTTAGCTCCCTGTGCACTCCAGGGAATTGAGCAGATTAGAAATAACTAAGTACAAGGAAGCTTTTAGGCTGCAAATGTAATGGTATCGAGTACATCAAGGCAGATCTTATTTCCTAAACAAATGAGTGCAACATGCAGCCAGTGCTGTCCCTCTAATGCTGCAGCCCAGCCAAGCAGTATTAGCATGGATCTGAGACAGACTGGCTTCCCCCCAAGCCCTTGGCTCACCTTCTGAGGCTTCTTCACTCTCTGCACACCCAAATACAGAGGCGAGGTATTAATCTGGGAGTTTGAAAGGAACGTGTGAGGCTCTTTTGCAAGGAGAAGAAAGAATTCCCCTTGGAGATGAAAGAGGCCCTAACGACGAGGGAGCCACGCCAAGCACAGCCCCAAAGGACAACTTCCCATGGGAGCTCAGCAGGAGATGTCCCCAGCCTCCACAAGCATCTGCTGAGCGCTGTGCTGGTAGAGGAGGGGGCTCGGGGAGAAGTTTCCGAAGGGATAAAAGCTGCCTAATGCTTTGTGCTTCCACAGCTACCAGGCAACAGGCTAAATAATCCCAAAGCTTTGGTCAGCTACTGTAGCTGGAATCCTTGGGAGAGTTTAGGGTGGCCTCAGGTGCAAGGGTGTCTCTGCAGCAGGGTTGGGAAGTGCCCTCTCCCAGAGCTCTCCACGGGCTCTCCTCATGGCATTCAGCACAGGTAATTCTCCTAATTTCCTTTGCCAAACTGGTCCTTGACAGAGAGTGACCCACTGTGCTGGACCATCTGGCCCAGGCCTGTCCTGGTGTAAGAGGGCATGAAAAACCTCAAACCCCAACGTGGCAGAACTGGATCCTACAGCACTGGAGTGCCCAGCCCATCCCTGGTGCCAAGTGCATCCCAAACAGCCTCCTGATGGGAAATGCTGTTTGTCCTGGTTTTATCAGCACAGAAAGTGATGCACAGGGGTTGCACACCAGCCAGAGCTGAGGTGAGGTGACAGCCAGGTTTTGGGGTCTATCAGGTCTGTCACTGCTCAGCTCCTTGGGGACAGAAGAGATAGCTGAAACTAAAATGTTTCAGCTTCCCAAAAATTTACCACAAGCATCAAGCAGAAGGGTGGCAAGAAAACCACCAGATGCTGCTTGGTCAGGGACTGGGAGGGTGGGTGGTCTAGATGACTCCTGGGGGATGCATAGAGGCAGAGGATGATTGTCTTCTCCAAGGAGACTTCTAGCAACTTGCCTGGAGGAATAATTTTTCCTAGTTCCCAATCTGGTGGTTTTTATTACTTTAACCGCATAAGCCAGATGTATCAGGCTGGCATTTCAAAGGTCACTCTTGATACCATCGCAGACAACAGGCATTTGGGCCAATCTCAAACTGTTGGTGGAAAATTACATTAAATAACTCTGAGCTCACATAGATGTAATTATACATGGAGAGAGAAAAAAAAAATCCCTTCTGACTTCTATAAGTAAACCTGAAAACAGAAGACTTAATTATAATAATTGTCTTAATGAGTATAGGTTTTGGGAATACCCAGCTGCTGACTCTGGAATCCTGATTTTAGCAGGATCTGTGAAGAAAGGAGTCAAACAGGAGGATTTATGGATCAAACAGGGGGATTTTTTATGCCCGGTAAGGATGACTAAGAGCATCCTACCCTCAGTATCACTGTCACACTTGTTTGTCCTACACAAATTGCAATGACAGGAATTCCCTCTCCTCATGGCCCGAGGTCTAAACCATCAAGACAAAAGACAAGGAAGGAAGGAGATGTGCCCAAATTTGCCTGGATGTGATGCAGCTATGCAAAATTCTGGATAAAACAGCCAAGAGGGTCTGCAGGGCTCAGAGAACCACACCCAAAGCTTCTCACTGCCCTCTGAGATTAAACCCAGTTTTGAAAGATTATTGGATCCCTGATTGCCAAGAACCTCTTCAAAAAACACCACTTTCTGTGCAGGCCTTAAGGCAGTGACCCTGTAATTTCCACTTTCCAGATTCATAGGAATCCCTCAAAATTGATCAAATCTGATTTCTGTGAAAAAACTTCATAGGTTTCTGCAAGCCACTGCACGAAGGTCCCTGTGCACAGAGTGTGTCATACATGGTCCCACTGTCTACAGGTGCTTGGAGGGGTGAGGAAAATTGGGAGATAAAGGGAATTTTTTCACAGCAAGATCCTCCAGGCTGCAATAAAAATGGCATTTCCAGTCCAGCTTTCAGACTTGTTTTTGGGATCCAAGTGACCAAAACTGCTCCTCATTTATCAGGGCTCGGGGTGGCTTGTGATGACTCCAGCAGAAAACCCAAGATGCTGCCCCCCAAATTTTGAAACATCTTTGCCCCAGAGATTGCTGAGCACGGCCAAGTGTCTGCATTGAAAAGGAGCCCACCTCGGAGAGGAGCTGGAAAGGCTCCGAAGCCTGGAGGAGCTGCTCTGGTTCATTAAGGAGCACTGAATGAAATGGAGGAGGGGGGAGGAGGAAACCAGAAAACAACAAAGTCTCTGCTTTAAAAGCTGACACCACTTTCAGCCTTTGTGTGGTGCCGAAACGTGCCAGGCACAGGGAGGGTTTCTCAGTGGGAAATCAGGACCCTGAGTGTCCAGGAGGATTTTCAGCCTCCTGGAGCTGGGGCAGAACCAGCCCCGGCTCCCTGGAACGGCGGCGGTGGCACAAAATGGCCGAGTGTGGCCATTTTGTTCCCTTGGCTTCGTGTCCTCCCAACCTGGCTGGAAAAACAAAAACCCAAACAGACCAAAATAAAAAATTAAAATAAAATAAAAATCAAACCAAAAATAAGCAAAAAGAAGGGTGGAAGGTTTTCAGTAACTCCCCAATATTGTGAGGACCCACAGTGCCAATTGGAGGTGCCGATCCGGGCAGCAGCGAGGAACCCGCTTGCACAAAAAGCAGAAAACAACCCAAAAACCCATCTTGGACACACCCTGTGCCACGGGAAAGCAATAAAAAATTACATTTGCCAAACTAGCCATGAAGACAAGTTGTTTATAACTTCTCCCAGGCCAGGAAAGCCTCTCAGCAAAGCAAGGCCAACCACCTTCGCAAACACCCCATCCTAAAGTCAATATTAAATATCAGACTTTGAAACAATTAATCAAAGACACCATGAATAGGGAAAGAGAAATGGAAGTAAAAATATTTACAGTTCAATGCTGCAACAGCCCATGTCTCTCAGCAATGCTTTTACTCCACACACTTTTAATGACATAGGGAATATTTCACATCAATTTTGTCATCGCATTTATTATTAAGCAATTAGCAGGTATCTTTATAAACAATTGCTCATCACTAAGGGGTTGTCTTGAGTCCTATCAGATGTTTCTAAACATCTGGATCATTATTAATGAATCTGATATTGTTATCTATAATGCAGGCATCTGTAACCTGCTTGTTGTATGACTTATCTTTTATTAACCCTTCATAAACGCATTATTAAAGGTGGCTATAAAGGTAATGCTTTTTCTAAATATTTTCCTAATTTTTTCTAAATATTTTCTAAGTATTTTCCTTCTAAATTTGTATATACCTCACCCGCTCCTGAAGCAAAAAATGTCCCAGAATTTTTGTCATAAAAGATAGCCGCTACTGATATTTCACAGCATAATTTCATTAAATACTAAAAACGAGAGGAAAAAAAAATATCCTTCAGGCTTATTTCTACCTGTTCTGCACTCAATTCTACAGTCTAACTCAAAAATTGAAAGAAAAACCTCTTTTTTTCTGTAATACTCTATAAACTGGTCTATTAATACTGTTAACCTTCTTAATGTTGAGTTCATAAGCTGCTCATGAAAGGTGTGCAGGTAATGTCCACCTCCAATGTAGATTTGGACCAAAAAATTAAATTTGCACTTTGAAGCACCCGCCCAGCCCCTGCCCATGCAGCCCCGGCTCCGGGACCACCATGGCCCTGCCATTCTCTCTATTTCTTGTTTGCTAACAAGCCAAGGGGATATGGAGGCAAATCAAATACCTTTCTGTGCAAGGAAAGCCATTTTTCACCTCTTTCTGCTCTCCTTCCCAGCTCCGCTCTGCTTCTCTCCACATGTCTGGAAAGCCACTCAAGGAACAGCAGGACGATCATTCCAGCACCTTATCAGAGCCTGATCCCCCCGTGCCACAGGGCAGGGATCTGCTCCTCAGAGTGTCCACGAACAAAGTGACGTGGCTACTAACGCCAAGACATCCAGGCTACTGAAGGAAATGCAGAATCACTTAAAAAAAAAAAAAAATCACTTTTATTTGGCGCATGTTCTGGTGTTTTTGCCCTGCTTCTGTGCAAAATTTTACAGTAACGCCACCAAGTTGCTTTAAACTTTGAAGGCGTGTTCCTGTTGATGGTGTTTCTGTTGTGTATCACACCTTAACGTGTGCAGTTACACACAGAGTGCAGTAAACAGCTTGTGAGCACAGTACAGCTCCAGCCTTGGGAGAAAAGCAAGGGCTTAAAAAGCCAAGAACAGCTATTGCTTTAAATATTTAAATTAAGATGTTTTTATTCCTGAGATGAAAACTTTCAAGGCAAGAAGGCAATAAACAAAAAAAAATCCCTAAAAAAATATCCTCCGGATTACATCAGCTAAATCCAGGCAGTGCCAGCTCGGTGGAAAGGTCAGATCCCGTAAGCACCAAAAACAAGAGGACACACAACAGGTTAAAACGCTACCGTCCGGCAGTGACCGGCTCTGGTCATACCAAGCCGATGTGTAAAACCATCCGCCCGTCCAAAAACAAATTAAGACAACAGTGCTCTCTGGTACTTTATAAATCCAGAAGAAAGGAGGGCTGTTTTATTGAATATAGCGAACAAACCTTTCCGTCCGGCTATTCCGTGCAGCCCCGCGGCTCTGCGTGCACCGAGTAGCCCTTACGCTGCTCATACAAAAGCTCAGTTTGGCAATTCCAGGCATTTTCAGTGCTCAACATACGCCAAAACTACCCACTCTCTGCCTCTGCCTTTGGTCTCATTCCAAAATGTCCTTTTTTTTTTTTTTCTCTTTTTTTTTTTTCTTTCCCTTTCTCTCTCTTGCTACAGCCGGTGCCACGTAGAGACGGGAGAGTTGGGCTCGGACATGGCCGCAGCCTTCAAAAAAGAGCCAAGTCCCAGCGTCCCGGCTTCCCCCTTCCAGACGGGAAACAAAATGGCCATGGAGCAGCCATTTTGTTTGCTGCGGGATGGGAGGGAGAAGGGAAGGGAGGGGAGACGCAGGCCAGGCGGGAAGGATGAGGGGGGAGAGGGGAGGGCGTCGATTCGGCAGGAACCCAAAAGCTCTGCAGCCATGCCCGGGCGCGTCCTCCTTCCTCCTCCACACAGGACTGAGCCGGAGGGATGGACGCAGGGTTGGTTTTCCAGCCCTCCCAAGATGGTTGAACCTGAGTTGCCCAGCCTGATGTGGGTGACATTTCCCTCCCTGGGCCAGGCTGGCACCTCCATCCCACCCGCGGGGTCCGGCCTGGCTGCTGCCGGGCTCTGCGAGAGCTCCCGAAGGGAACCGGGCAGGAGAGCGGAAACCAACGCAGCAACGTCAAACTCCTGAACTTCCCTGGGCAGGAAATGGTGTAAATAACACCCGCAGAGAGGGGGAGAGGAACCCGCCTTGGGGACAGCGTGGCCTCCACAGCCCGGATCCCAACGGCACCCGCGGGAGCAGCAATCCCAGCTGCAATCCCAGCAGCAATCCCTGCAGCAATCCCAGCCACAATCCCAGCCACAATCCCAGCCACAATCCCAGCAGCAATCCCAGCTTTCCCTGCTTGCTCTCACTCCCGTCACGGTGAGCCTGCCTCAGAAACAGAGGCTCTCTCCAGCAGCACCTTGTGCCCACAAAATCCATCACAACTTTTATCTTGCTGCCCCTCCATGGAGCAGCACCACAGCTGCCCATGCCACGGGTTGAGGAACCAGAGATGCCTCTCACTGGACCCTCTTTCCCAAAAGCACGGGGCTGAAGTTCCAGTTACATCCAAAGAGACACATAGATGAATCTCACCCTCCACCATGCACATTATGTTCCTCCAAATCTTCACCAAAACCAATGACAGGTTTTCAGAGCAAGGCAAACACCTCACAAACCTGTCTAGGAGTACCAGCATGGGAAGACCTTTAGGAGGACACAAATCAAACAGCCCCTGGACCAGCTTGAGGACCTCTTCCCCCAAAAGCACAGGGCTGAAATCACATCCAGCAAGACACCCAGATGAATCCCACTCTCTACCACAGGTGTGACGTTCCTCTAAATCCTCACCAAAACCAATGATAGGTTTTTAGAGCAAGGCAAACACCTCACAAACCTGTCTGGGAGTACCAGCATGGGAAGACCCTTAGGAGGACACAAATCAAACAGCCCCTGGGCTGTCTGCTGGTGTAGATGGGACAAGCTGTGAAAATCAGGAGTATTCAAAGATTTAGGACTGGTAAGATCTCCCAATTAGAATTCCTATCCCTTAAGGATGCAGGGAACTGGAAATGCCAAAACCCAGCACAGCTGTGAAGCTGTTGCAGGGCCCGTAGGAAAATCCTGTGAGAAGGCTGTCAATAGGATGAGGCACTCTGTGCCATATTTACATGGGATAAATTTAAGCACAGGAGGCTGGACCTGCTCAGCTTTCTCGAGCCACTGGGGAGGGTAATTTCTCTGCAGAGTAATTCAGAGCAGAAGCATAATGGCAACATCTTGAATTATCCCCTGAAAATGTTAAATCTTTAGATCTTTTTAAATAACCACTATTCCTCGCTGCAATTTCTGGCAGAGTAACCTAAGATTTCCCGGTGAAAATTGTTATGATTTATTAGTAATTTGTTGTGATTGATTAGCCTTATTAAAATGTCCCTAAAAATAAGTATCACCTGTAACAAACTCCACTGAGAGCCTGCTCAGGATATCCTGATTTCTGGTATGGGTTTGATGTGGAGCCATGTGACCCCACAGGTTTGTGCCCTTTGTATTAACCTCAAAGTCTGGGAATTTTGAAGGAATTTGAGAGATCCAAGTCTGGTTTATTTTACTAGGCTATGAGAAGACAAGGCTTGCTTGAAAACACCTGTGCATGGAGAGAACAGTGCATTTCTTGTGAAATACTCTTCCAGGAAAACCAGCAAGACAGGCTGGAGAATGATGATCAAAGGGCTCTAGATGTGCACAGAACAGATCAAGAATGGCCACATGCAGCATGTCAGGCTGCAGCTAAGAGTAAAAACCAATTTCAGCTGCTCTGGCACCCAATATTCTCTTCTAGGAACCCTCAACAACCTGAAGAGACCTTTTACCCTTATTCTGAGTGAAAATGAACAGAGCAGGAGGAGACACATTTACAAGACACATTTGGGGTGTTTTGCCTTTCCCAATAACAGCTCCCCTACATCAGCAGCACCTTCCTGGTGGTCCTGAGATGGAGAAATACAGAACTGAGATGGAGAAATTCAGAACTGGGGACATGCAAGGGGCTGGGGCTGCTCAGTCTATCAACAGCACACCCAGAGCTGCATGCAGCCCCTCAGCACTAGTTGGTTATTCAACAAATCTTAGTCAAATTAGGGGGGGAAAGATGGAAATACAGAGAATAAGAAATGGGGATTTTGGGGAGGCTGATGGAGGGGAGAGTGTCTGATGCATCAGCAAGAGAATGAGACCAGGAACGCACAGGTTTTGTGGACCTGGGAGGGAGCTGAGATGGTTTGTGTCAGGAGAGGGAGGTGTGAACATGATTAAAATGCTGGAGCTTCACAAAGGACAAGGGAGGAGTTGCTGAGCAGGGATATTTTTGTAGCCTCCAATCTGGGCTGCTGTGGGCTCAGCAAACTGGTGGTGGATTGAGCTGTGGTCATGAAAGGAGTCCCTCCTGCAGGACAGGCCACTTGCTTTGGTGCCTTCTGCTCCTGAGACCTCACCAGTCCCTCATTCCAGGCACTCCCTTGACATTCCAGAGTTGAGCAGGGCTGTGGCTGCCTGGGCTGCTGGAAGCCAGCAGACTGATAAGGCCCCACAATTAAACCCTGTGAGATTCTCCTCCTCAGGGATGCATCCCTGCATGCAGGAGTTGGTTCTCATCCCTCTACACACACATCCTTGCTGCTGAGAATTGTCATTTGAGAGCAGGCAAAGCACACAGAGCCTTCAGGTCAGGGCTGGGTGGAGAGAACAAGCTTCTCCTTTCTGTTTGGGATCAGGGCTCGTGAGAAGGGTCTGTGGTGATGTCATGGGTCTGGCAATCCAAAGAACTCTACCCTTGTGCTTCAGCTCAGGGTTTTTTCCAGCCACGCTGCAAAGCTGTGTAAATCAGCTGCTCATCATCATGTGTTGGAGTTGAAGGGCTTCCTCAGCATCAAAGTTTCCCCTCTGGCTGTTTGTCTGAATCTCTTCAGGAATTATCCCTCTGCTCTGATCCCATCCCAGTGAGCCCATACAAGCACAGCCCCACTGCTGTTCCTCGTGTGCTCTCTCCTCCCCACACTGGCCATTTGCTCATGACATTTAGAGCAGATGAAGATGTGAGTGAAAAGCCAAGGTGGTGAGAAAAACTTTCCTTGAAAACGAGGAGAAGTGGTTTTGGTTTTATGCCTTAGCTGGTGCATGTGGGTGAAGCAAATTGCCTCCTCTGAGTATTTGGATGGATTCAGTTCTTCTCAGGTTTGTCCAGGGGTACCTTCCCTCACTGGGCCTGAGCACTCTCTTGGGAGTTTTTAGGATTCCTCCATTTCTGCCTCGAGTAAATGATGTGCGTAAGGCAGCAGCAGTCACACAAAACCATTTGGGACAGAAAAACCCAGACTTAACAGCTGCATTGCTAAGCTTCTGCATGCAGTCTTAGTGAGTCACTTTGCCTGCTTCCTCCTTTGGGAGACAGATATTCCCTACCTGGGATGCTGAGAAGGTTATTAGTTAATGTACTAATTAACCAAATGTGCTTTGAACAATAGAATTGCTCGAGGCAGTGGATCTCATGAAGGTCTAAGTCTAACACTGGCTTTAACAAGATTGGGCTCCCAGTTCTTATCAGCTGGGACACCTTGCCCCTGGCCAGGGAGAGAAGAGTTGAACTCCTATACATTATTCATGCTGTTGGCACTCCTGAAGCACAAAGGCTGAGTCCATCCAAGCTCCCATCAGGGATGAAGATGGAGCTGCCACATCACAAACAGAGCTCTGGGGCTCCAGAAAAACCCCAAGCCAGGGTTTTGGCAACATTGCTGACCTCTTTAGTACATGCCCAGCAGTCTGTGATCCACATCCCACCCTGCTCTGGAGCTCTGCTCACACTCCTCTCTCTTCCAGAAGCTGGGTGGTGGCACAGAACTCTCTGAAGTGGGAGATGCCTTCTCTGTCCATCTCACTGGGACCCATCCCAGGCTGGATTTGGAGCTGCAGCTGCCACAGATCCTGCAAGCCAAACCAGTTGAGGCTTTGGCCAGTCCTGAGCTCATCCCAAAGCCATTTTGTGCAGCTTCAGGCACCTCATGCGTCTGTTGAGGCAACTGAACAGGGAAGTCAAAGCCCATAGTGGAGATTTTAACCCACTGAAATGTTCCAATAGATATGTAACAACTGGAGCTGATGAAGGCTGTTTGCCTTGAATTCATATTTGGGATGAATACAACAATCCTGCTCAAGCCTGCACTGCCTCAGGGTGCCAAAGTTACCCCTTAAAAGTGACACTGCCCCCAGGCCTGGGGGCACTGGAAGAACAGAATTGTGACAATTCAGATTACTGAGTTTGATTTCCAAATGTGAAACAAAATTCTCCTTCCACACCAACCCTGCAGGTTTAGCTGGTTCCTCCCCAGCTGGAACAGAAAACACCAGGCAATGTCACAGCTATTCCTTCTGTGTCACATTTACACAATGCAAAGACCAAATGGAAAGAAGCTGAAAATCACAATTAGGCAAGCAAGTCTGAAAAATTCATCCCTCTTTAGTCTAGTCTGAGGCAGGTGTTGTATGAGACTCTGAAGAGCTGAGTTTTCAGAGCTGCATTTTCAGAACTGAACTGCTGCTGAAAGCAGGCCCCCTAAAATAAGCAAGATTAGCAAATGTTCCCACCTCCAGCAGTTCTGACGATGACACCAACAGACAGATTTTCATCACCCTTTTGGCTGAGCCCTTCTGGAACTGTGGACATATTTTCTACAGGCAGAATCCTTCCTAAAACCCCCCCTTTGCAACATAGAAACTGTACCGATTCCAAACTGCAGCCAAGTTTGACCACAGATCCAGCTCTCAGCCCTCTCTGTGGATGCAAAAATGTTTTGGAGAAACAATATCAATATGGCTTTGCTAATTGATGGTCTTGTGCTGGCTTTGACCCATCAGTTATTGACCATCCTCAACTGTCATTTCCTAAACCCATTTGTTTTCTGCTTGTTTATCTTCCCCAGCCTTGTTTGCACACAGCCACCACCCAAAAAACCCCCTGACAAACCCAGGGATTGGGATTTGTCTCTCCTGTTTCAGTAGCAGCAGAGCACAGAACAATGTAGGGCCTATACAAACAACTACTGCTGTTTTCTTTTGCTTTTCATTTATTCCTTATGGTAAATCAGTGCATTCCAAACCAAACAAAAATCAGAAGATTTAGGAGCCAAAGAGCAGCCCAGGGGCTGAGGACAGGTTGCATTTAGAAATGAAGCAACAAGTAGCCCTTGAAAGCAAATGAAATGTTTAACCTGTGCTGCATTCCTGAGATGGTTCCTGGCTGTAATGACACTTTGGCAGGAGCTCAGGTGCCGGAACACCACACATGGGGGAGGACTGGGCTGTGCATGTGAACTGTCCTAGCTAGGGACAACCTTCACCTTCACATGGACAGCATTTGGTGTGACAGATCCCCAGGACACTCCAGTGACCACCAGAAAGGGCCATTTCAGTGGAGGTTGACACTGTTTGGATATACAGGACTGGGAATTGTAACCCTGAGTTTTGTCCCAACTGTCACCAAGCTGGACCTTTCAGAAGACCCTAAAGGACCATGCAAACTCCAGCCACTGCCCTACAAAGAAAACCCCATTGATCCACACACCAGCTCCTCTTTTGATTTCATTTCAGCCAGTGCATTACCTGACATTTGTACCCACTGCAGGACTGTCATGTTTTTTGAATAGTTGGACAAAACTGCCAAGGAAAAGAAGCTGAAATGAGCCCTGAGGATCCTTCACAGCACCTATCAACTTTCCCAGTGTTCTCACAGAGCAGACTGAGAGTTCAATCCCTCTCCTGACCATGAGGGGCCCTGTGTGTCCTGTGCTCAGCATCCCATGGGATGAACAAGGCTTTGAAGCCAGGCAGCCAAACATAATCCACCTTTACCTGCGTGTGGCAGAGCTGAGCTGGGATGAGCAGGCAGAGTGTGGAAAGCTGAGCTTATCTGTGTGTCACAGCCATCCCTTGAACCGCTCCAGGCCTGGGAGCAGCCACCCTCCCTCCTGCCACAGCAGTGGCTTTTCCTGGATGCCAGGCTCCCTCCAAACGAGACACCCAAGGCCAAGGGAGGCGGCACAAAGGGGAGCTGGCAGGAATTCCTGCACTGGAGGCCCTGCTGCCTCCCCAGAAATCAACCTCTGACACTGCCTGCGACAGAAGGTTGCCCCATCAGGCTCGAAAATGCCCCATGGTGAAAAATAAAGGACAAGGGGAGGAAGAAAAGGGCTGGGTGCTGCTGTTTGGGACTGTGGCCCAGCCCAGCAGGGAGAGGAGCAGGCGCTGCCTGGGTTCAGAGTGAGCCTTGTTCCCATCCTGCCTGAGTGGCTGTGGCAGAGAGGGATGGAAACAGTGCCTGAGAGAGGCACTGCCTGCAGTGGGACAAACAGGGATGAACACAATGCCCCAGAGGTATCTGCCTGCAGTGGGGCTGTGACAAACAGGGATGAACACACTGCCCCCAAGGCACTGCCTGCAGTGGAGCCATGGCAGGGATGAACACACTGCCCCAGAGGCACTGCCTGCAGTGGAGCCATGGCAGGGATGAGCACAATGCCCCAGAGGCACTGCCTGCAGTGGGCTGTGCGTGGATGATGCACAAGGATGAACAGATGGGTTGATTACACAGGGAGAAATGGACACTAATCGCATCCAGATTCACCAGCTGCAGGATTTCCTCCTGAGCCCTAAAGCACAGGAAGCCCATACCTGCCTGGTTATCCTGTCTGTGCTCATTAGGCCCTCCCCCGCCCTGGGAACCGCAGCCTCGCTAATCCCCCGGGCAGGGAGGGCCGGGACTGCAAAGCTGAGATGCCCATGGGAGCTCCTACCGTGCTCAGGCACGGCTGGACCAGCCCCGGGGCAGGGCAGATCCTGCACAGCCCGGCTCCATCAGCTCAGCGCTGGGAGTTTGGTGCCAGGCTCTTCTTTTGCTGCTGCCCCTCTGAAGAGCCAGGAAGATTTCAGGGTCAGCAAGGTCAACAGCAAAGGCTGTGGGGTTTGACACATCACTCACTGTGTGTCTCCTCATCTCTGCTGAGATGCAGCTGCCCCTAGGGTGGGGTTTGGTGTGTGGCTGTTGGGACAGGGAGAGAAGGAAGTTTTGTGGATTTAAAGCAGCAGAAGCAATTCCCCACCAGCGGCCAAACTGAGTTGGGAGGTGAAGTTGGAAACCTCATCTGTATTATATCTGGACACTGAAACATGCCAAGTGGATGGGTTTTATCACCTGCTTGGATTTTGTGCAGTGCCACCTTGGAGAAAGGAGCAAAGCCCTCCTTTTATCCATCTCCCTCTGCATTTATCCCAGCTCTCTTCAGAGGCAGCTCCCAACACACAGCAGCTGTGGGGATGGTCCCAACATCCTCCCTGTGGGCTGCTCAGCTCCAGGGGTCTTAGCCCAACCCTGCTCCCACAAACTGCAGCTCTGGGAGCAGATGTGCAGATACGCAGACACTAAAGCTATCAATCACACTGGCATCAGCAGCTGCCCTGACTTTTGGTGGAGTCTCTGTGAGTTTCCTGCTCAGAAAACTCTATAACCCAACTTGTTGCTCTGAGTTGGGATTTTGGGACCTTCTCTCCTTGCATGCTCAGGGTGCCTCCACTACCAGCCTGAGCTCACATTTCTGTTGTCAAAATTGATGCAATTGATGCTCCCATGTTTGGGCCTGCTCCCCATCCAGATTCACTCTGGCTCACGTGCCAGGATGCCACATGCTGCCCCACAACCTCCCTTCCCCTCATCAGAGCTGATGCCCAGTGCCAGGCAAACCCAGACTGAAGGATGGGAGAACCTGAACTCTTGGTGTTACTCCCAGAAGCTCCCAGGCCTGGCAAAGCTGTTCCAGGTCTTCACACCTGGTAATAAAACATCAGCATGGACCATCCTGTGAGTCCACATGGACCTAATATTGAGATAAAGGTGGCTATGGCTGCCCTAAAGCTGGGGGGAAGAGGAGGAAGGTGAAAGGAGGAAGAAGCACGATGTTTGTTGTGTCTTGCAGATGAGGAGAAACCTGCCCAGCCCTGCAGGAGCCAGGGATGCATGGACACCTCCCTTGGGCAGCAGGATGGGGATGCTGGCAGCAACCACAAAGGGGAAAAGCCATGCTGGGGAAAAGCCCTGGCGTGGGAATGAGCAGGAGAGGTTCAGTGAGGCCACCCCAGGGTGAATTTTGGCTGCCATCACCTCAGCAACACAGCCCCGACCCCTCTGACTGCACAGACCTCACCCCATGCAGTGTTGGTTGTGTCCTTGCTGGGCTATTTCTCTCACATTTCCTGTGGCCAGGACTATCTGGAGAGCAGCCCTAGCATGCCAAAGCCTGTGTGTCTCGTGGGCTTTCCAGCTGCAGAGCCAGACAGCACAGCTCAGTGCCCATGAGCAGCCCTACAATAACAAACTGGGCACCTCCTGTGTCCTCCTAGCCCTCACCTTTCACAGAGCCAATTCTCACCAAAGTTAAACAGTAGCTATGAGCAACTCCAACATAAAAATCCAGTACTACAGAAAAAAGGTAGAGAGAAATGAGGAGAGGTGGCAGAGAGAGAAAAACGCTGCAGGGGCAAAAATAAATGGGATTGATTCTTCTGTGGGGTGGTACAGAGTGTGAATCTGATCTGGCTGTGCTTGGACACCGTGTTCCCCATGGAGCCTGCCAGCATCAGCCCTGCCTTGGATGGGCTTCTGCAAGGATCTCATGAAACTTGTACCCCAAATCCCTTGGAACAATTAGTGGAAAGGCTGAGGGTGGAGCCCACAGAGGTCAAATTGGTCTCATTGCCTTTTACCCCTTGTTTCCCACCAGAAGTGGTTGCTGGAGTGGTGAAGCTGCTTACACGGATGGTCCAGCATGGGGGAACCTTTCCCCCTCAGGTCTGGCCTGTGGAGACACAGAGCTCAGCATTTTCTGCAGCTGTAAATCAGGCAGTTCTCACCAAGACAAATTTTGCTGTGAGTTGTAGGGGATTAAAACAAAAAACAAAAAAAAAAAAAAAAAAAAAAAAAAAAAAAGAGGAAAAAGAAAAAAGGAAATCACAATTCAAATTCTGCCTTGGCCAAACTTGGTCCTTTTAAGGAAAGGAAATTACCCAGAGCCACCCTCGAGAAACCTGGGGGCCTGATCCTGCTGTGAGGAATGTCTGTGCAAATCCAGAGTGGCTCTGCTGCCTGCTGGGGGTTACAGCAGCTGAACGAGGCTCCAGCCTCAGAGCAGAGCTCCTGGTCTCCTGCCAGGAGATGGAGCAGAGCCCACACCAGAGCAGCCTCAGAGCAAACTGGGGATTCAGAGGCAATAAACAGCACAAAGATCTGACTCCCCCTTTCAAGAATTCACCCTTTCTGCTGAGCCATGTTCTGGAAGCACGAGCCCTGTTGTGCTGTGAGCTGTGGAATAAAACAGCTGTGTCCCTTGGCTGCATGGCTCTTCCAGGGGTGCCAGATGTTTTGCTTAGGACACGTCAGAAGAGCCTTGAGTTCAGACTTTTTTTCCTCTCAGGCTGCTTGCAGGACCTTCAGTGGGGTTTTGGGTTTTTTTAGTATTTTTTCTCCACCAGATTTTCACAGGAAAGCAATAGGGATTGGGAACAAATTGAGAAAGGTCTGGTTTCACCCCAGCCCCTCTTTGTATAAATAATCTGCAAGGGAAAAGCTGCAATGATGAGTAAAACACTTGTGCTGCCTTTTCACAGGAATTAAGGATCTGGATGTAACCCACTGGGTCCACGTGCTCTGCTGAAGAGACCATCCTGGCACATTTTGGGGGTCAGACCCCACAAATGCCTGAATTCCCACAATGTGGGGATTTCAGCTGCCAAACCAGCCGTGGGGTGTTGTGGAAACAGCACAAGCAAGGTCCAAGACCGGACCCCAGCATCCCAACCACTAAACCAGGGTGCATGAGGCCACAGGGTCAGGAAGATGTGAAATGCCCAGGACACCATCTCTGGGAGTTGGAGTTGTCACCATCCTGGTGGGCAAGGCAGTTTTGGGAATGTCCCCAGGGCAGGGCTGATACAGCCAGTGCAGGCTGCTGGGTCACAGAGGCACAGAAGGGCCACAGCATTCGGGTATTTTGTGGCCACTTTGAAGGTTTTACTGTAGGGCCATGCGTTGCTCACTGAAAAAAAGATTTTTTTCAGAGAAAGGGGGAGGAGCAGGGAGGAAAAATTTGGTGAAGGAGGAGGGGTGGCTTCCATGGCTCCGAGCGCCTGCGGAGTGCGCAGCAGCCAGGAAGGAGGACCCTGCCCTGCAAACAAGCTGCTTTTGTTGTGTCCCAGCCAGGCCTAAATTAAGTTTGACAGAAAGAGGGCATATTCCCCCACGCTGGGGCAAGCCCTGGGCTCGGGGAGGGCTGGGCCACCCTGCGGAGGGAGCCTCGGCTGTGCCAAACCTCGCCCCGGTGTGAGGCGCGAACCTGCACGAGGCCGGAGGGGCTGCAGGGCCCGGGAACATCCCGAGCCCTCACAGGGCTCCCTCCAGGAGAGGCTGAGAACACCCTGAGCCTTCACAGAGGCTGGGAACACCCTGAGCCTTCACAGGGCTTTTTCCAGCAGAGGCTGGGAACATCCTGAGCCTTCACAGAGGCTGGGAACACCCCGAGCCTTCTCGGAGCTTCCTCCACCCCGAGCCTTCTCAGGGCTTCCTCCAGCACAGGCTGGGAACATCCCAAGCCTTTGCACGGCTTTCTCCACCCTGAGCCTTCACAAGGCTTCTTCCAGCAGAGGCTGAAAACACCCTGAGCCTTCACAGGGTTCCGTCCAGCAGAGGCTGGGAACACCCTGAGCCTTCACACGGCTTCCTCCACCCCGGGCCTTCTCAGGGCCTCCACCAGCAGCACCCGGCCCAGCCCCGAGGCCGCCATGGCTCCAGGAAAAGCCGCCTCCATAGTGCCCTGTCCCGCCCCGCTGCTGGGCATCTCCCGGCCCCGCGCCCGCCCGGGCACGCCGTGCCAGCACGGGGAACCAGCCAGCTTCTAAACAGTTAATGCTGACAAAACCAGGCGGCTTGAGTTCCCTCCTTCCCAGACCGCTCCTGGTGGAACTCACCCCCTTCGAATGAAATGAAATCAAATGATCATCCTGCTCTGACCTCACCCCGCTGTCCTCCCCGCTGTCCTCCTGTCCTCCCTGTCCGTGCATCCGCTCTTGCCGTGCCCCCACCCAGAGCTAGCGCTGCCAGGAGTGCCCGTGCCCAGCGTCTCCCACCACGTTTGCTCCGGCTGCCATGTTGAATTGCAAATCCGACATGATTCGACACATTCTCCCCCTCGGTGGTGCCCGCTGGGGAACTAAAGAGGCACCCGGGCGACAACGCCCAGCTCCGGGTGGCTCTTGGGGACGTCCCGGGTGCTGGGGTGCGGGCAGGGAGAGAAATCACCCTCCAGTTCTGCTCCAAATGCTGCACGTAGGGACCTGCCTATCTGCTATGCTACACATCCCTCTCTAGGAGACCGATTAAAGTCGGGTGTTTTAGCACCAAGGGCCAGAGGACTCGGCGGGAAGGGATTTTGGGGAGAAGGCAGGTTACAGCAACAACAAAGCAACTGGAGGAACAAAACGTTATTTCAAATCAAAGGCAAAAAAAAAAACCCCAACCGCACGGACAAAAAAAAAAAAAAAAAAAAAAAAAGCAACCAAAATTAAGAGTGAGGTTCGATTTCGTACCAAGGCAGCAAGAGAGACGCACCGTGGAAGAGAGTGGTTTTGTTGTTGAGTAGTGGCTGGATTTAGCTCCGCTTATCCGGACAATCATCGGGGAAGGATCCTTTTCCGAGAAAGGCCAGTTTGAGTGAGACAGCTTTTTTTTTTCCCTTCTCTCTGCTCGCTCTCTCCCCTTTCCTTCTCCTCGCAGCTCAATGCCAAGAAATGGGCGGTGCCTGGATGCCAGGCTCCATCCGAACGAGACACCCAAGGCCAAGGGAGGCTGGCACAAAGGCGAGCTGGCAGGAATTCCTGCACTGGGAGCCGCGCGCCTGCGGGACGAGCCCGTCACCTCCCAAAAAATCAACCTCCGACACCGCCCGCTCCGGAAAGTTGCCCCGTCAGGCTCGAAAACGCCCCATGAGGCTCAAGCACATGGCGAAAAAAAAGACAAGGGCAGGGAAAAAAACCCCAAGACCCCTCTTTGCATCGACACAGGTTAAACAAAAGGCCTGGGGAGGTGGATTAGTTTTTTTCCGCCCTCCCCATGCTCCTTTTCCCGCCTTCCCATCCCTCTCCGCCCGCCTCTTGTCCTCCATCGTTGTCTCCCTCGCACGCCGCCCCTGCGTCCAGGCAGAAATGAGTCCTTGGCTCCCTCCTTCCTGGTTTTAGCACGACAGGAGGTGGTGGGTCCTTGAATAGGAACACACACACCCAACGCGAGAGAGGGACTCGATGGGGGCAGAAAAAAAAGAGGACAAAATATATATATGTACATACAAACAACAACCCACCCGCCATGGAGGACGGTTGGGAGCAGTTGTTGCCCAGGGTGGCAGATTGGGGGTGGTTTGGGTGCCAGGGGGTATTTTTGGCCTTATTTTGTTGCTGCCCAAGCACCTGGGTCGTGCCGATTGTAAAAGGGAGTCACGGCGGGTTGGGAAAGGGAGCGGAGGGGGGGCAGCTGGGGTTGGTAGCTCTGCTGGGGAGATGCCAAAAAACCAAAACAAAACACGTTTTCATTTTGTCTGCACCAGCCTGGGCGCAGGCGAGCGCAGGAGAGAGGGAGGGAGAGGGAGGCGCACGCCAACAGAAAGCTGCCGTGCTCAGACGCGGGCCTGCGGCCACGTCCCTCCACAGCCGCCCCAGCAGCCGTTCCCGCTCCCTCGTCCCCCTCTCCCTGCCCACCCGGCTTCGCCTGCCAAGTCCGAGTTGGCACGGCTCCCCCGGCTGCGCCGAACAAAGCCGTCACCCATCCCCGAGCCGGAGCTGACAGTAAGCAAAGTGACAGGCGCATCTTCCGCATGTTAATCCAAACGGCAAGAAGGCGAGCGAGCTGCGGAGGCCCCCCCCGTGCCATGCACACACACCCCCCCGCCACCGAGCCACCCACCCCACCCTTGGCACCCGACAGCCCCGGTGGCCTCGTGCGGGGATGGCGAGGCCCCCGCCGGCGGGAGCACCGAAGGCTCCTCGTCGGCGAGGCTTAAATCGAGCCGAAGCCCCGCTCGGCGGGCAAACGAGGCCACTCGGCATCTGCTGTACCTGTTCCCGCTGCCTTCATCTCGCCTTGGAACCGTGACAAGAGCGCACTCGCCTCTGGTGGGCTCTCAAAGCCGCGGGTCTGTAACCCTTTGCAGGAAGTTGGCACCGATCCCAGGTAGGACTTTACTCCCCGGCTCTCGCTCTCTCCCCCCACCTCCGCCTCCTGCTCCCTCCCCTCCGCTCCCCCACCCATCCTGTCCCTTGGGCCCCTCTTGCGTCCCCCAAAACACCACCCGGCCCCCGTTCCCCCTGCGCTGCTCACCCGCCTCGTTGGCCGGGGGTAGCATGGGGGGCGGCCGACGGCTGCTGGGCACCCACCAAGCCCTCGTGCCCACCGCCCTTGCTCACATACCCTGGAAGGATGACCTGGGCAAGACAGAGAACAACAACTTCCTGCTCTGGCTCCCTAAAACGCCTGTTTCCACGCAGGGGTTAGGCAGCGCGGCGAGACGGGGGGAGCTGGGAGGAGGTTTGGGGGTTTGTCGTCATTGAACCAGGCTTTTTTTCTTTTCCTCTTTTTTTTTTTTTTTGGCTTTTTTCTTCTTTTTCCCCCCCTTTTTTTTAGTCTTTTTCCTATTTTTTCCTGCCTTTTTTCCTTTTTTTTATGCTTTTTTTTTTTTCAAACATATATTTTTGCCCTGCAGTCCAAACCCAACGTGAAGGGAAAGGAAGGGAAGAGAAATCAAATGGGAAGAGAATAGCTCCAAGTCGGCAGGACAATGCACGGGAAACGGGGAGATTAGCGTAGCTCTCAAAATCCATCACGCCCGCCCCGTTTCTGAACCATTCGCCCCCGCGCCTCGTCTTTTTTAATTCTCCCAGCTCCTGAATTATTCCAGTCCACGAGCGGGAGGGGAGCGAACAGTCCGGAGTCCCTCAGAGCTGCCAAGAGCATTGCAACAGGAAAGAAAGGAAGCGGGAGAGGGAGAGCCAGGCAGAGCCCTCACAATCGAGCAGCGAGAAGAGCAAGGAAAAATTAACATCCAATTAGTGCCGTGTTTAACGAGGGAGACAGAGGCGGCTGTTGTTTTATTGCCCTGTTCTTTTCAGGCGCATCTGACAGGCAGCAGGGAAGGCACCCCTGCTCTGAGTGACGTCATCATATTTTATTTTTTAATTATTCCCCCCCCCCCCCCCCCCGTCTTTCCTCCTCTAAGTTTTGCACAGATGATCTCGGCAACTCGGCCAGAGAAATTTGGGACTTTCTCACATTCAAGCCACCGTCTGCCCCCCTCCACCTCCAGCCTCCCGCCATCCACCGACAGCAATCCCGGAAAAACAACAGCGCCAACCCACCCCAAAGTCTTTGTTCTTCCAAAAACAAAAGGAAAAAAAAGGAGGGAAGAAAAAAAAATCAGCGTTGGGATGAGAGCTGGAGGAGGTTTCTCCGCGTGCGCGTCCGAGTGTGTGCGTGCGGCGGTCGGTCCCTCTCCCGTCCCTCTCCCCAGACGCTCGCTCGCCTTGTAAAACTTTGCTGCATGTGACGCTGCTCCGGCCTCCTCTGGCAGCCTGACAAGAGCCGCCCGGCCGCAGAGCGCAGGCGGCTTTTCAGGGAGGGAGAAACTCCATTCTGAGGGATGGGAGCGTTCACATGTCTGCAGCGAGGGGCAGCGCCTCGAGCCAGGGCCGCAGCCACGGCAATGCCCACCCTCGCCATGCCAGCCCGGCCTGGGGTCACAGCAGGGGGAGAGGGGACAAGTTTAAAGCTGGGGAGTCTCTTCCCCTCCTGTTTTTCCCTGGGATGGGGGCACAGCACGTTGTAAGTGCCAAGGGAGGTGTGCAGGGGTCACGGTGGCTGCAGGGAAAGGAGTCTGACCTTGTGCTGACCTTGTGCTGCCACCTCTTCCCCAAAAGACCCAGATCCCCTCAGGGTGGGATGAAACATCACCAGCTCCCCCTGACAGCACTGCCCAGGAAGGAACAGAGCAGCTCAGCTTAGGGGGATTTGAGGGAGTTTACCCTAAAAAAACCCTGTAGCAGGCAAGCAGGAGCATGGAAAGCAGCTTCCCCACCTCCTTCCCCTCCTCTTACCAGCCATGAGTGATGGACGGGGCTGTCCCTGTCAGCGTGGCTGTGCCGAGCTTTGCTCCTGTGCTCTTTGTGGCCTCTTCTCCTTTTCCCAGACGGGATTTCCCTTATCCAGGAGGGAACCCACGAGGACTTGGCTCCTCTGTAATCCCCTATTTCGAATGAAGGCCATCCCAGGGGATGGGGCTGTGTGAAGACAGGGACAGAGACAGGTCCAGGGCCACCACACTGCTGGTCCTGGGTCCAGTCCAAGTCCCCACCCTGAGCATTTCCTGGCACCAGCCAGCCCCACCACCCCGGCAGCAGGATCTCCTCTCCTCTGTGAGGGTTATTATTTTTTTACATATATATATATATTTTTTTTTTAAGGAATTATTTGCCTACGTGGAGCTCGGCGCTGCGGGAGAACAGAGCAAACAGCGTTATCGAGGGCAGCTGTGCCACAGGGCACTTCCTCATGCGTGGCTGCAAGATGGGGCCCTCCATGGCTGCAGGGGAGGGAAGGCTGGCAGCCCTGCCCTTCCCACTGACCAGACACCAGGGAAACACCAGGCACCATCCAGGCATCGGGAGGGCTCTCTGGAATGTTCCCTCCTGGCTCCACGGCAGGAGAGCGGCGCGGCCAGGAGGGGTTTGGACTCAACTGAAGGGTCTCCAGCAGGACAGCTCTGCAGGGGAAAGGAGAGGATGGAACATTGGCTCTGAGCTCAGCTGCACTTCCCTGGGCACAAAGGCTCATCTTGCTGCTTTCCAGATCCTGCCAGACTCGAGCATCCATGCCCAGCAGAGACACAGACCAGCCTTGACCTGAGATTCCCTCTCCTGGCTGCTGTCGCTGCCTCCCTTCTCCCCCGGGCAGCTGGGAGCAGATGAGGCCAAAGTCCCAGCAATCTCAGCTCTGCACTGGAGGCTGATAAACGGTGTGGGCACAGAACAGCAGCAATCCCCACCCAGCCTGGCTTTGTGCAGGAGGGAGAGTCAATATTTAAACCAGAGGCTGTTTCCTGGGCAGACAGGAGGACAAACCCCCGGCTCCATCCTGGGCGCCAGACCCAAACCACCTCCTCCACCCCTTCATTTGTTCTCCCCACCACATGTTCCACCCTGGATCCCCTCTCCTGTGGGAATGGGGCCCCATTCCCTTCACCTGAGCACCAGCTGCAGGGCTGGGCACTGACTAATGGCAGCAATTTAAGGCAGAGGGATGCCCAGCCTGGTTTTGGGTTGTCTCCCTGCCTGCTCCTGGTGCAGACATTTGTCCCTGTTGTCCCTCAAATGAAATTTGTCCTAGGGCCCCTCAAATGAAGGATAGGACAAGAAGAATCAGGGACAGAAAGAGGAGGTGAGGAAATATTCAATCATCCTAAGAATGGCAGCCCCTTGTTTCAAAGTAAGGCAGTGCAGTGAAAGCTTTGAAACCTGGTTTTCATTTAAATTGAGCAAAAACTACAGTCAACTGTTGGGGTTTCAGCCAAGTTTGTGGGCCCTGATGAACTGGGCAGAAATTCCTGGCTGGATGCATCCACTGGTGCAGCTTTAGGTAAATCCCTTAGGTAAATTCCTTAGGTAAACTCCTCAAAGGACAGGAAATAGCACTTTTCCCTGCAGGGGCTGCAGTCAGGCTGTGCAGAGGCTGCAGGAGGTTTGACAGGCAGGTGAGCTGCAGAAGGTGGCTTTAATTTGGAGGGCAAAGGTTCCTGAGCAGGTGCTGAGTGACCTGGCAGGTGCAATGCCCTGTGTGGGAGCAGGTCATAAAACAAGGTGATTAAAGGGAAGGATGGAGCTGTGAGGGGGAAGATGGAATGGCTGAGGCCACCTCACCAGTCAAAGCAGCAAAGGGTCTCCATCACCGCTTTCCAGAAGACCTCAGGGTCAATTTTAACTCCAAAAACCTAATTTCAAATATATTGCTCCAAGCACCCAAGCCCTCTGCTGCCTCCACCCTCATTCCAGGTGCACCCACTGCAGTTTGCTCAGCCTAAATATGCCCACCTTCTGTGGAGGTGAAGAAAATCAGGGAGAATCTGAGTTTTAAACAGCTGTTTTACCCCCTGATTTGTAGAAGAGACCAAAGAAAGTACCTGTCTCAAAGTGAAACTTTCCTTGAGGGAGCACATTATACAGGGGAAAAAAAATCACACCAAAAAAAAATCACAGAAAAACCCCCAAAAAACCAAACTACCCAATAATTGTTTTATAACTGTATTTTGGAGCATAATTAAATCCTCTTTGAAATCATCTCTGGTGTTAGGGAACAGGTCCATGCATTATTTAACTGTAACACAAACTGGGAGTGAGGGAGGACAGACAGGATGGACTTCACGACACAGAAGGGAGCTGGGTGGGGGCTGCCACTCCCTGCACACACCAGCACTGTCCTGCAATCCTGCACACACACCAGCACTGTCCTGCAATCCTGCACACACCAGCACTGTCCTGCAATCCTACACACACACCAGCACTGTCCTGCAACCCTGCACACACACCAGCACTGTCCTGCAATCCTGCACACACCAGCACTGTCCTGCAATCCTGCACACACCAGCACTGTCCTGCAACCCTGCACACACACCAGCACTGTCCTGCAATCCTACACACACCAGCACTGTCCTGCAATCCTACACACACACCAGCACTGTCCTGCAATCCTGCACACACCAGCACTGTCCTGCAATCCTACACACACACCAGCACTGTCCTGCAATCCTGCACACAGCAGCACTGTCCTGCAAACCCTGCACACACCAGCACTGTCCTGCAAACCCTGCACACACCAGCACTGTCCTGCAATCCTGCACACAGCAGCACTGTCCTGCAATCCTACACACACACCAGCACTGTCCTGCAACCCTGCACACACACCAGCACTGTCCTGCAATCCTGCACACACCAGCACTGTCCTGCAATCCTACACACAGCAGCAGTCCTGCAAACCCTGCCTGGGGTGTGCATGAACCCTGTCTGCTGGAGAAAAGCCCCCTGTGGTGGCAGGACCCCAGAGGAGCAGTATGAGATGTGACCCCACATGGGAACCTGCTCAAGCAATGCTAAACCTCTTCCCAAGGAGGGCAGCATCACCTCTGTACAAAAGAGGTGGGGAAATCTGCCTGGCTGCCATCACAGCACAGACTGGTGCAAAGAAAGTCTTGTCTGGGGAGCTAAGCATCAATCCTGCCCTGGTGAGCTCTGCTACACACAGAGCCATGCTCCACTGAGACCAGGAGCCTTCAATTCTGATGCCTCAGCAGCTTCTGGCCAGCTCAAGGTGCATCCCTTCATTGCAGACAGCCCTGGATGGCTGCCCCTGCTGCAGGAGAGCCCTTTGTGAGCAGCTCTCAGATCCCAGCAGCTCCATTTCCATCAGCAACAGCAGCAGGGACTGGGAGATGCCCCTCAGTGCAGCCAGGCCAGTCCAACCCAGCACCCACCGTGTGCAGGCTGCCTGCCCAGCCCACAGCCCTGCTGGGTGTACCCAAACACAGCCCATTCCATGAGTGAAACCCTGCCCAAAGCAGCACCACTGGCAGCACATGTCCCTTCCCAAGGGCTCTCTCTGTGTCCACATCCCATCACTGCCCTGAGCTGGGCTGGACCTGTCTCTTTGGGACTCTGCTGTTCTTTGCAGTGGGACTCTGTTTCCCTTCCCTATTTTGATCCTATAATTTCCTTTTCATGCCTGTGGGAGGTGGGATGTTCCTGGGTGATCAGGTACCCTCAAACCTTGAATATGGATGCCAGGTTGATCTTGCCCAGGATGAGCTACCTGCCAGGCCAAGGTGCTCTCTCCAGAAAGGATGAGGCAGGAGCTGTCACCTGGCATAACCTTCCCAGGGAGGTGACCTTGGATCTCCTGCTGCTTATCAGCTCAGGCAGAACAAAGCAGTCTTTTGTCCCTGCAGCTCATGGCTGGCTCCTTTAGTACCTGGGCATTTTCTCGATTCCTGGACTTCCCCAGCAACTCCAGAGCTACAGCCTGGACCAAAGAGACAACAGCTTTCTGCTCTCTCTGCTATACACCCCAGTTGAGACAGCCACAAGGACGGAGCTTTGGTGCAGCTGGAGCCTGAGCCAGATGTCCAGAAGTCTGTTCCTGGCCTTGCTGAAGAGGAGGTGTCAGTTCTGGCACCATGGACTTTGGATCAGAAAATAGAAATATACAGATATCGAAACAAGCTGGGGGTTTCTTGAGGAGTCCAGGTTGATGAGCTGTCCCTGCTGAGGCGTCAGTCCATGGGGAAGGAGGCTGGGATGGGCGCCCTGCGGAACAGGAGGCTGGAGCCACGGAACAGCTGCCCCTGAGGAGGAGAGCCCTGGGTCAGGGCAGCCTCACACCTGCCCAGGGAGCTGCAGCTGCTTCAGCAGGGCCCCACTCCATGCCCATGGCAGGGCTGCAAGGCTGGGCAAAGTGAGGTTCCAGCCCTGTGGGTGCTGAGGTGAGCATTTCACCCAGGGGTGACATGCAGAGGGGCACAGACATGCTGTGTGCTATGCACGGGACAAAAGCTCACAGGCTGCAAGCTTGGGGTGTGCAAGGGGCAGAGCAGCACTGCCAGGCTGGTACCAGTGCCACAGCTGGAGGGACAGAAGCAGGTTACAGAGCACAGCAAGGATGCAGCACTGCCATTGTGGTACCAGTGCCACAACTAGAGGGACAGAAGCAGGTTACAGGGCACAGGATGCAGCACAGCAGCACTGCCAGGCTGATACCAGTGCCAGAACCAGAGGGACAGAAGCAGCCTACAGAGCACAGCAAGGATGCAGCACTGCCATTGTGGTACCAGTGCCACAGCTGGAGGAACAAAAGCAGGTTACAGAGCACAGCAAGGATGCAGCACAGGCACTTTTGGGGAATGCTGGAGACTTGGGAAAGGGGCAGAGGGAGCCCAAAGGCCCGTGTGTGTGTGCCCTGCTCCCTCACCTGAGCACTGAGGTACCTCCAGCAGTGGATCCAGGATGCAAAGGCAGGAGCGTAGGGAGGGAGGCCGGCGCGCAACCTGCACAGCAACAGGGAACAGCTGAGGTGGATGTGTCACCTTACCCGCACAGGTAACAAAAGAGCAGCAGGAGGTGTGAACGAGGACACGGGGACAGTGTCCACACCGGGCTGGCAGCCAAGTGACAGCTCGTTATTTACAATGCAGCAGATCTGTAATTTAATTACCCCTGGAGTGCGCAAACAAGGAGCGTTACCTGGAGACTTTGAGAGTCCAGGACCGTATCTACACCTTCAAAAGCCAGCAGATACTGAGAAAACATGGCACCAGACTCGGATCCCGTTCCCATGAGCAAAAAAATGCAGAAAACTTGCAGCAGTGAGATTGGGAAGGCAAGCTTGGTCCTGCTCCTGTCTGCTGCCATAAGAGCTCTGCTTCCCTCGTGCTGCTCCCTGGAGCCAGCACTGTTCCTTTGATCCCTGTGCCTCCAGCTCAGCTCAGACCACCACAACTCTCCCGATTTCTCACCACCTGAGCTTTTCTGCTGCTCGTGTCTGTGCCCTCTGATCTAAAATTATAAGCAACCTGGGAGAGGAAACGAGCCAGCTCTGCGAGGTGCCACAGAGTTTACGGGGCTGGAGGAAAGCTTTACGGTCGTTAGCAGCCCATTCAGACAACAAGGGGCTGCAAGAAAGGAAAAGAAAAGCTTTAGATCTCAGTGTGAAGGACATACCCACAGTTGTTCACTGCCATGAGATCTCCCACGAGAAGGAACGGGTAGGTCAGCATGCTCACAGCGATCTGAAAGCACAGAAAAGCAGCAGCCTCTCTAAAGCTCCCCATGTCAAAAACGCTATTTCCAGCTTTTGCATGTTAACAGAGTTATCCTTGGATAAGGGAAGTCATGTGCAGAGCAGCCAGTGTCCCCAGGGCACGAGCTCTGAGCCCAGAGGGGGCAGGAGGAGGGGAAAGGACACAGCAGCTCCTACATACCCCCATCACGAACTTGGTGTAGCTCCGGATCACCGAGGCCTGGCTGAACTGCAGAGAGAAACCAAAGGCGTTGTGGGGCAGGGGATGGCACCAGGCTGGCACTGTCACTGTGTGACACCCCCTGAGCCTGAGGTGAGGGGCAGGGGAGGAGGCAGAAAGCAACAGAGAGCAGCTGCATTCCAGCTGAGAGTCTGGGAAGGCATTTGGGGAACTGCGATCCCCCAAAGTGCAAACTGTTGATCACCCAAAGGTGAAGCACAGCCCTGAGCAGACACAGAGTCCCCAGCACTCAGGGATGTCCCCAAAGCCTGGGGTCTGTATTAAATCAGCCCCTGCTCTCCAGGAACCCCAAGCCCTGCCTCAGGCACTTCACTCACGTTGTCATCCACAGCGTAGGTGTTGATGAAGTGAGCCAGGAGGTTGCAGCACCACAGGAAGATGACATCCCCCAGGACGTGAGGGACTAACCCACTGCAAGGGCAAAAAGAGGGTGTGAGGTGCAGGAGGGTCCAGTGCCACCTCCTGAGATGCCCAGCCCTCCTTCCCTCCACCAGCTCAGAGGAACTCCACTCCCCCAAAATGGAATTTTTACTTTGGGAGGAACTGAAAAGGGAAATTTCAGGGAAGAGCTCTCTCAGCCTTCAAACTTGGTACTACAGGTGCTGCAAACTGGGATGTTTTTTGGGCATGATTCAATTCCCCTTGTTCTATCCCAAATCTTCTTGGCCCAGCTCCTGCTGAGAAATCCAAGTGAGACACAGATGAAGTGGTTTCCATTTCTGAGAATGCTCTTTTGGATGCACAATGAGAAGTTCATCTCTTTGTGGAATCTCTCTCGTTTTAGAAATCAAAATGAGAGGGGTTGTTCCTGCACAACCTGCTCCACTGAGAAATGGGAATAACTGGGGGAACACTGATTTTCCCCAGTCCCTGCTGCCCCAGAAGCAGAGTTCTTTGGTTGACGCCTCCCACTGACACACTGGAGCTCCCAACAGCACCAGCACTTCCAGCTTTTGCAGATACCAGCACTAAAACTTTAATAAAATATTCCAGAGGGTTTCTCCAGTTTTCTCTGCTGCAGCAGGGCAGGGTTTCCTGCTTTTGCAGGGGTTGTTCCACTGCAAAAGGACCCAGGTGTGTGTCAAACCCGTGTTTCACCAGCAGATGTGGTCAGCTCTGAAAAGGAGCCCATCATGAGCCACAGGAGTGCTTGCTGAGCTGCAAAGAGCCCCCTCCAGGCACGTTAATCTGAGTCTTTTGTTTCTCCCCAAACACCACGCTGCCTCCTCAGAGCAAAGCACCGGTTTGTTTCCTGCTGTGGTTGCGGCAGCAGCAAAGCAGCACCTGGGACTGGTTTTGGGAACAACCTGAGAATTGTTAATGCCTCAGCAGCCCTGGGGATGCAGCTGAGGTCTCAGGGGCCAGGCACAGCAGAAACCTTCGGCAGAAAATTCACTGGCTTCAAAGATGTGATACATGAGAGCAGCAGACAGGACAAAGAAATCAAAGCTCTCTGGCCCCAAAGAGATGTTCTGCTTTGTGTTTGGCTTTCGGCCTTTGTAAAAAATCCATCCTTTCTCTAACTCAAAGTTAAGTCTGAAGCTCCTGAGCTGCTGCAGATACAACAGAGCCTAATAAATTCCAGAAGCAAAGGGCTGGGCCAGGGCAGCCCCAGAAGGAAAACCTCACCCAACTGTTGAGAGGGAGTCAGACTGTTTATTCCACTTCCAATAAGGATCCCATCCCTTTCTCCCCTCCAAAGTAATGACAGCTGCTGGCCCTGAGCTGATGACTGGAAATCAGGGGTCTGAGAGCTGCAACAAGTAACTAAAAAAAGCCAACAAGCCAAAGGCATCAGGCCTGAAAACCCCTCCTGGAATTCCAGCACTGTCTTTACTACTATTGACATAAAAAAGTGAATGCTGCAATTCTCACACCTGCTGAGATGTCCAAGATCTGAACTGGGAATATCTTTGGAAGATGATGAAAAGCTGGAACAGCAGCAGGCAGAGGAGGAAGCCTGAATGATGTACAGCAGTGTGACCCAACAGCAAAAACCCCAGTGCAAGGGACCTGGGACAAGCCAAGTTTGAACTGACCATGCCCAGCAGCTTTGGAGCTCAGGGAACACCTCTCTGGGCTGGCAGGAGCCTGTTGCAGATAAGAGGGGAAGGGAGATAAACCCATCCTTGCAAAGCTTTATCTCTAGCCAGGCACACACCCAGAGAGTGAGAGAGAGACTCAGAGAGTGTGTGCCACTGTTATAAGGCCATGAGAAACAAGTGCACTGCCATGATTTTAGGGCAGTGGATGTGCTGGGATTGCACCAGGGCTCAGAGGAGAAAATCAGCAGTTTGGCCCTTCAGATGCAGTTTGTGCTCCCCTCACAGCAAAGGGATTTCCTAACAGGGTTGTAGAGCATGTAGAACTTCAGAGCCCTCCTGAGACAATTTGGGTTGTGCTAAAGCCTTTCCTGAGAACCATTAAGTTTCATTAGGCCACCAGCAGTGTTTATTTCATGTGGATGGAAGGGAATGTGGTGGCTTCTTTCAATCACTTCCCTGGGAGGTGGAGGGTTGTGAGCAGCCTGCTCCAGCCATGCCCCACTCACAGGGACCATCCTGGATTTAGTGGAGCAGATTTGGAGCTGCACAGCTCAGCTGAGAAGCTGTGGGCTGCCACAGGAAGAAGCAGTGACCCTCAATGGGTGGAGATCCCTGGCCATTTCCCCTTGAGGAAGGACAGGGTGAGACCCCCTGTGATTTTTTCCCTCTTCCTGATGCATTCAGGTTTCATCTGGAGGCCCATATTTTGTGAGTGCAGAGCCAAAGGCATCCTGGAGACCCCTACTGAAATTCCAGAGCTGCCTTTACTATTATTGACATAATAAATTGAGTTATCTCCTCACCACGAGCAGAGACAGCAGGTGGTTCTGCTTTTATGTAGACGTGAAAAAGGCAGGAAGCAATAATTAAGGGTTCAAGCAAAAAGGTGTCCACTAAACTTCCATTTCACTGATGCACCAATTTGCCAGGCTCTGAAAGCAGCTGGAAACACCTTTCAGCTCCTCCAGGTCCAGGCACCACCACACTGCAGCCACACAGGTAAACCTGCTCATTACAAGCACCCACGGTGCTCTGCAGAGCAATCTGCTGCTTATCCAGGCCCTGGCTTTCATTTCAACAAGGGAACTTATTGTTGCACTTGATCTTGGTGCCTGTTGCACAAACAAATGCTTTAAATGGCCCTTCACTGAAACACAAAGAAGCACGAAGGGAAAAAGAAAGATAAGAAAAAACACAGCTTGCCCTGGGCTCTGAAGGTTTGATTGAAGATAAGATCTGGGGCAAACTTAATGGTCAACCTGGAGCCTGTCAAAGGCACAGATTTAATCGTGGGAGTCCCTTGGTCAGACAAGGTTTCAGCTCAGTGTGACTCCATCTGGGGGTGGCAGAGCTGCCGGCAGAGCCATCAGCGCCTTCAGGCTATGGGAGAAAGTATTTAAACAACAATTCACTTACACAAAGAATCCCAGGATCCCTTCTTCCTTAAATATCCTGCCAATGGCACTGAACACACCGCTGCCAAGAAAGGAAAAGAGCTGTGAGTGTGCAGAGTTGTTCCACCTCTGCCCTGTGCAGCTTCATACACATCCTGCAGCCCTCAACCATCATTCCAGCAGCTCGTTCTGCCTGTTCTCCTCACTCCAGGCAGCTTTGAGGGAGGGAAGGTCGTGTCTGTGCTCTGCCAGTCTGCAGTGACACCAGCAGAACAAGCTGCACACAACTGGTCAATGCTGAAGGCACAGGAGCTCTGTGAGGCTTTGTGAGTGGGTACAGATGTTGTGTGACATGGGTTGATTTGGATGATTCTAAGCCCAAGAACCCTGTCCTGCCTTTGGGAACTCGAGCTGGCTGCAAACCTGTCCAGTGTGCCTCCACATTGCTCCACAGGCAGTTCTGCCCTGCAGAGAGGCAGCTGGTACTGCAAAAGGCTTGGAAAAATTGTACAGACTAAGCAGGGCTGCAGCAAAGCTTTGTGTTATCCACTCTGCCTCCCTGCTGCCTTCCCTTTCCATTAATAGGCAAAGGAAAAAGGCAGGAGACTCAGCAAGGGGTGATACAGCCCCAAACAGCCCAAGGTGGAACAGAGGCAATCAGGGACAGAGCCCAGCCTTCCACAAACCTTCAAACCCCAGTCACCCACCCTCTCAGCACAGCTCAGATTCACTTTTCAGCCTCTCAAGCCTCATGGATAACTCTGTTCCCATGCCATGGGAGCCACCATTAAGTTCCATTAGGCCACCAGCAGTGTTTATTTCATGTGGATGGAAGGGAATGTGGCAGCTTTTTTCAGATCACTTCCCTGGGAGGTGGAGGATTGTGAGCAGCCTGCTCCACTCACAGCCATGCCCCACTCACAGGGACCATCCCAGAGCATCCCATATCTGATCTGGGGTCAGTACCTGGCATTCCAGAGCCTCCCCAGGTGCAGCCACTCACCTGTATTTGACTTCCCGGCCCACGAACTGGACCATGCAGCGCATGGAGATCACTGGGAGGAAAGAAACACAGGGCTGATAGACAAACAAATCCACTTTGGGTTGTACTGGATGTCAAGGGAAATGAAACATGACCCTTCTGCTCTCCCTCAACTCACAGCATCTCCAGCTCCTCTCAGTGGTCATCAGCACTGCAAGACTCATTAGAAACTGGGGCCTTTCCTGAGCCTGTAAGTGGTGGGAAGGATTTCAGAGGATCACAGAGAGGTTTGGGTTGGAAGGGATCTGTCAAGTCCCTAACTTTTTCCAAAAGATCTATCTTTTCCCAAACTCCCTGGCATAGGGAGGGACACCTTCCACTCTCCCAGGTTGCTCCAAGCCCTGTCCAGCCTGGCCTTGGACACTTCCAGGCATGGGGCAGCCACAGCTGCTCTGTGCCAAGGCCTCCCCACCCTCACAGAGAAGATTTATTCCCAAAATCCCATCTAAGCCAGCTCTCCAGCAGTGGGAAGCCATTCCCTGTGTCCTGTGTCTCCATGCCCTCATCCAAAGTCCCTCTCCAGCTCTCTTGGAGCCCCTTTAGGCACTGGAAAGCTGCTACTGGCCCTAACCCCAATGGGAGCTCTAGGACAAGGTCCTGGATGAGTGGCAAGAGAGAAACTCATTGCTCAGCTGTGTTAGTGCCTGAAGGCAAACCCCAGCATCAGCCTCATATGACAGAAAGCATCATAAGAACCATCCCCCTGAGTGTGCAGGGTTTGGGGTGATGCCCAGCCTGGAGGGAGCTGCCAGCCAGGGCACAGGACTCACCGTGCAGGGGGTGTGACACGACCCGGGACACACACTGCATCATCATCTCGTGGGATGTCTGCGAAGGGAGGAGAAAACGCTGTGAGAAAAGCTGTGTGCTCCCCCTGCTCACTTTCCCTCACACATTTTGGGTCCCTCTTTTGAGATCTGTTCTTGTGCTGAACCTCTGCTCCTGTCAATTATTTAATGGATAGACACAGAATGGCCACTAAACTGACAAACAAATCCACAAATTTCTCACTCCAGTTTCTCTCCAAGTAATCTCACCCAAGTCCCCAGGGATGTCCCCAGCCACTCATGAGCGGGCAATATCCACTTCTCACCTCTCTGACCACTTTCCTAAGTGAAGTTTTCACATCATCCTTGTTAGACACGTGCTCCATGTCTTCCAGTGGAAAAGCCTGAGTGGAGAGGGAAGCAACATGGTTAGAACTGATGGAGATGCTGACCCACAATGTCTGAGGATGGGGGGAACCACAAAAAACAGTGCTCTAGATGCAAGGGCAAGACAAACAAGCAAGAAAAAACACAGGAGAAGAAAGGATGGAAAGTAAAACAGAGGAATAGAAGAGTCACAAAACTGCAGACAGAGGATACAAGGCACAGGGACGCCAAATCAAATTGAAATGGTTTATAAATTAAAAAATGCTTTGGGGATGGATTCATCAGTCCTCCTGTGCAGCTCTTGCTGCAGTAGCACTGCCCCTGCAGGTGATTAATGGAGAGAGAAGCTGACCTTTACCTTCTTCACACTCCCCCTGGTGATGGTTGATAAAGTGCTTGAGATGAGGCGAGGGGTGAGGCCACGGAAGAGGCCTCTCTTCCCATCCACTTCCACGATGTGTCTGGCTGGGAGGGACAACACCAGGGTACTGTCAGCAGGGAAGGGGGCATGCAGAGCACCCCAAACAGCCCCAGGGCTCAGCTGAAACCACACCAGGCTCAGCGTGATTTATTGTAACAGTCCTAAAGAAACTTCTTACTGGAGGATAGGAATTCTTACTCTGTGATCCGGCTAATGTGCAAGGACAGCTGCAATATTTTGGGCTACTTTTTGTCTTTTTGATGGTTTTGCTCACCTGAAAGGGCTCCAAGGCAGTTTGGACTGAACCAGGCAGGGGGGATCATCCCATGTGCTCTGTGCTGTCACCTCCTCCCTCCACCCCAGGAGGGCTCATATGGATCTCACAAACCCATGTTCAGTTCCTGCCCCACCACCTTCTCCCAGGCAAACCTCCTTGCAAAAAAAGCCCAGAGATCCCATTTCTCCCACATATAACAAGGTGGGATAGAACCCACTGTGTGCTGATGGCTGCTGACTGCTCCTGTCTCTGTTCTGTGCTGTCCAAGCAAAGCCAGGCAGGCTCTGCACCTCTCCATCACCCAACACTGCCCATCTCTCTGCATCTTCCAAAGGGCAGCACTGGAGCATTTCCAGCCCTGGGTGTCCCAGGATGGCTTTCCAGGGCTCTCATCCTGCTCCTGTGCTGGTTCCACCCCATGGGCACCACTGGCAGATTTTGGGATGGCCCAGCTCAGCTGTCAGGACAGTGCATTCCCCTGCCCCACAGCAAACCTGCTGCGACAGCAGGTCACAAAGTATTCACCCACCTCTCCCATGCTGCTCCACCCACAAAAAGAGGAAAATACCATTTTTTCCCTTCTAAACATATTACCTGCCCTTTTCTTGGTATTTCTGTCCCTTTTTAGGGCTCCATCTACAACACAAATGAGCAGGGCAGGGGGCAGGTTATTCCAGGGCTGTTTTGGAGCAGAAGGAAAGTATTTTGCAACCTCCAAAACACACAAAAACCTCCTGCAACAAACCTACAGCACCTAAAAGCCCCCAAACCAGGAGCAATGTGCCACAGGAACACGATGCAGCACCAACACCCCATAGCAAGAGGTACATAAATGTGACAGCCTTGCAAGGAGTTGTGGTGGTTTATGCCTCACTGCAGCCTCAGACGATCCCAAGGGGATGTGGGAGTGCTGCTGGGGTCAGCTCAGGCTGCCTGGCAGCTCCCAGCCCTGATTCCACGAGGGCAGGACCTCGTGCTGGCAGGCAGGGACAGTCACTCACCGTAGGTGAAGAAGCCAGGCAGGTACAGGACCTTCCTCCCCAGCACATTTCTGCCAATGGTTGGAGGTAGTGGCTCATGGCCAACCTGAGAGAGAAAGCTCGTGAGCAGATCTCTGTTCTGGTGTTCCCAAAGTCCCTGGGATGAACAGGATTGATCCCAGCATGCCCCCATCACTCTCAGGCACTCCTTTCCCCATTTTATGGGGTCCCTAGGTTACAGGGGGTCCTCCACCTTCCCATTTTAGGGGGTCCCTGTTACTGAGAGAGTCTTGGTGTTTCCTATCTTGCTTTATATGGGAGGCCCCATGGCAGAGGGGTAATTTTATAGGGGTTCCCAGATTGCTGGGTGTCCCCATTCCCTGTCATAGGAGGGATCCCAATGCCCCACTACAAAGGAGCCCCTACTGTATGGTGTCCCCTAGTCCCCATATATGGTGCCCCTATTGTAGAAGGCATCCTCACCTTCCTATTACATAGGACCCCATTTTTATATAGGTCCACCAGTGTATAGGGGACCCCATTCCCTTACATATGGGGCACTCCATTACCCACAGGTCCCTCATTCTGTAAGTGCTCAGGGGGTCCCTTATAATGGGAGGGCTGCATGTACAGCGACCCCCAAGGGAAGGAGTCCTCTATAGGGACACAAACCAGGAATCCACTCCCACCTGTGACAGTGGGGTCTCAATCCCCCATCCCACACAGGGGTCCTCCATTCTATAGGTGCCCCCCATTCTGTAGATACCCCCATTGCACAGAAGGTCCCACTGTAATGGGGGGCTGCACATACTGTGTATATAACCCTAGCACATGGGGGCTTCCATGGGGGCACTGCAAGAATCCAGTGCCCCGATGGAAATCCAATATATCTCCTCCCGTTATACCGGGGTCCCAATCCCCCGTTACCCACAGAGACCCGATCCCATTAACTACACCGGGGTCCCGATGCCCCGTTACCCACAGGGACCCCACCTTAATTACACTGAGGTCTCCCCATCCTATAGGTGCCCCCACCGCACAGGGGGCCCCGTTATACCGGGCAGGGCTGTACAAACAGTGACCCCCCCAGCGCACGGAGGCCTCTATAGGAGCACTATCCACAAATCCCCCCGTTATCCCGGATTCACCCCTCCCGTTACACACGGGACTCCCACCGCACCGTCCCCCCCTCAAAGCGGACCTGCACGAGCAGCTTGACGTAGAGCAGGGGGTGGCTGGCGGCGGCGAGCCCCGCGCCCAGCAGCACGAACAGGCCCTCGGCGCCCTCAGGCCCCGCCGCGTCCGCCGCGCCCCCGCCAGGCGGCGACAGCGGCCCCGGGGGCAGCGCCGCCATGGCCGCCATGGCTCGCGCGTCACCGGCCGCCACCACCGCGCCGCGGGCCGGGGGGGGAACCGCGGAACCATTGAGGGGCGGGAGGAACCATTGAGGGGCAGGGGGAGCCCGGCGTGAGGAGAGGCGGTGGTGGCGCCGGCGGGAGAGAGGAGGGGGCGCGGAAAATGGAGAAGGGGTTTAGGGATTGGAGAGTTGGGTGTGAGTGACTGACGGGGATTGTGAGCACACGGGAGAGGGGTTGGGGAGAGGGGAGAGAGAAAAGATAAATCGAGTTAAAGAGGAAGGGAAGGGAAGGGAAGGGAAGGGAAGGGAAGGGAAGGGAAGGGAAGGGAAGGGAAGGGAAGGGAAGGGAAGGGAAGGGAAGGGAAGGGAAGAATAAAAAATGACCCAAAAAATACAAGGAAAGGAAAAAAGAAAAAAAGGAAAGCAGATTTCCAGTGCTGGTTCCGTCACTGGTCTGCCTGACCCTCCTGGGGCACAGGCTCTGGGATGGGTTTCTCACTTGCCATGCACATTGGATCTCATACACAGTGCACTGTCTTAGACCTTTCTGGAAAAGTATTGCCCTATGTCCACATGGTCCCTTCTCCAGCCACATCTTGTTCTTTCTCACAGTTATTACCGACAATCCTCTCTGTTGTTACCAGCAGTCCTTGGCTGGTCCCACAGCCGTGCAGCTCTGGGTCTTTGGGGCAGACACACCAGCCCTAGCTGGGCACAGGATCCTGCCAGCCCACTCCAGCCATCCAGACTGTCCAGACTCCCACCCTGGTGGGACACTCAGAGCAAGGAAATTCCTCTGGCTGCCCTGGAGAGCTCCAGCCCCTGCCCAGGGGGCTCAGAGACCCTGGCACAGAGCCCAAGACCCCTGTGCCTTTGATTTAGCCCTTGGAAAAAACAATTACCAACCTTATTTACAAGCCACAAAAGTTTAAGTAGAATGATAGTGAATTTATCACAGGGTGAAAAATAGATTTTTTGGAGTTTTTAGCATGGGGGTTCAGGGGAAAAGATGGAGGAATCTGGGTATGTCCAGCCTTTCTCCTTCTTCTTCTTCTTCTTGGCCTCCATCTTCTGCTGTAATGTTGGCACTTTAAGGTTTAAGGTAGAAGCTCACTGTCTAACATAGGTGATAGGTATTGGGAAGTAATTGTAAATATTGTACATGTGTTTTGTATAAAAAGATAACACTGCCCTGGGGGCGGCCAGAGTGCCTCTGTCTGTCTTGCTGAGCAGACCTCGGCTGGACAGGAGAAAGAATTTTATAGATAAGGAACAATAAACAACCTTGAGACTGAGAAATTAGTTCTGACTCCTTTGATCGCTGGGCTGGGAAAAGAGATTTTCTAACGTATCTCAGGGTCACTGTGAACAGCTAGAGTCCTGAGAGGACACAGCCCATCCTACCTGAGGTGTCCCAGGTCACCCCTGCCCTGCACCATCCCTGCTGCTGCTCTGCCCTTGGCTGTGCACACTTGGGTCCCACCCAAACTGAAGCCATTCCCAGTGTTTTCTCAGCATTTCTCCTGCCCACAAAGTGCTCTGGTTCCTCTTTCCCTTCCCTTTTGAGGCCAGCCTAGTGACAAGCTCTGCTGCCACAGAGAGGGCAGCGGGTGGGCTTTGCCTCGTGCAAATCCTCGCTCCCAAACTGCAGCCAGAAGCACTTCAGAGCAGAGAGGGGGACACAGGAAGGAGCTGCAGCTCCTGAACACCCTGGAGCTGCTCCCAGCCCTGCCATGGAGGGAAAAGCAGATTATCAGCAGAGCGTGGTGAAGCTGGTGGCTGCATTTGAAGAGCACTGGTAAGGCAGGAGGGCTCTGGGTGCTCAGGGTGTGTTAGGGCTCCACGGGGAGTGGGTTTGGGAAGGAAGAAATCCACTGTGGAGGTGGTTTGGAGCCTGTGGAGAGGTTGACAACGTGATTTTGGAGAAGCTGACAAGGTGATTTTGGAGAAGCTGACAGGGTGATTTTGGAGAAGCTGGCAAGGTGATTTGCAATCCTTCACAACTCAGCTCTGCCCTCAGTGTCTTCCTCCTGCTGCGGGTCATGAGCAGAGTCTGAAAACCTCAGTGGGGTGTGAGTGGTTGTGCCTGGCTCAGGGTTAGGCTGTGGCAGCCCATTCTCCCACAGCCAGCATCTTCACACTCAGCCTGCCTGGTGCATCCTCCTGCTGCTGGGGAAAGGAATTGTGGTTTGGAAATTGTGCCTCTGGGCAGGGGTTGTCACTGGGAATGGACTGCCTGGGTGTCTGGGAGGGTCCCAGCCTCAGATTGTCCAGCTGTTTGCACAGATGTGGCTCCTAGGAAAGGAAACAGAAAGCATTATGGTAAGGGAGAGAGAGAATTCCTTTCATAAACCAGCTCCTTTCTTTGGAGTGTGAGCTGAGACCCTCAGACAGCGTGTGCTGGGTCTCAGTGAGGGGATCTGCCCTGGCTCTGGTGTAAAAGTAATTCTGGGGCTTCAGGTGAGTTATTTCTCACTTTCTCCATCTGATGGATCAAGGCATGGAATCCTGCCATTCCATGAGATGCTCTCAGTGAGCCTTGGAGGGGCTGGGTGGTTGGGCAGGTGAGTTTTGCAGTCATTCCTGAAGATGCTCAGGCACAAGATTTCCTTTCATTCCAGGAACTCCTGCATCTCTGCTGTGTGCTGTCCCCAGGCTTTGTGTTTGTCCCCATCATCCCCCAGTGACGCTGTGTTGGAGCCACTGCAGTGTTTGATCTGCCCCCATGTCACTGCTGCAGTGTGTTTATTGTTTGCCTTTGATTTAGAGGAAATAAAAGTAACTCAATACTTTCAGAGGAAGCTGGGGAACCTGGGAATGAGCAGACAATGGTTTGGCCTAAGTCAGCATAAATAGAAAGAGAGAAGTTCCCTGTTGGGACTCAGCTGTGGCTTTAGGCTGACACAGGTTTGGGAGGCACCAGGAGAGATGGAAAAGCTTCTGAAGGGTTCTGCCCTGGACAGGAGGGGATTTGTGCATGGCTGTGGATGCACTCCTGAGCTCACAGACATCCTGAGCATGGGATGGAGCTGGCATCCTCTTCAGATGAGTCTCTGCCCCTCAAGCCACTTCCCATCCTCAGCTTTGCACTTTGATGTCCAAATTCTTCATGGATTTCCCATCCCATCCCATCCCATCCCATCCCATCCCATCCCATCCCATCCCATCCCATCCCATCCCATCCCATCCCATCCCATCCCATCCCATCCATCCCATCCCATCCCATCCATCCCACTCCTGCCTGCAGGCCAGCAGTGGATGTTTTTCCAGTTCTGCCCAGAGCAGTTTCCTGCAGTGACCAGCTCTTGGATGACAGACAAGTCACTTGCTGTCACCTTCACAGCCTGGCTTCTCCCTTGTGCCCTCTCTGGACCTGCTTTCATTGCCTTTGCCAGAAAAGGGAAGAGAGAGAACCACCAAAAACAACCTGTCTGCAAAACCACCCACACTTTGCTCAAAACTCTTGGTTATTGGGCTTCTCCCTGCTTTTCTCCATGGTGGCAGCAGGCAAAAATCCAGAGCTGTGGGTGGGATAAACAGCAGGATCCTGCTTTTCTAGAGCAGGAGAGGGACTGGGCACAGCAACAGGGGGATCTGGGAGAAGAGAAACTGGATCCTGACCCCATGGAGGATGCTGAGGATGTTTGTACTGCAGGGCTGGAGTGGGGCAGAGCAGCCACAGCACTGAGCAGCTGCTGCTCTTGTCCCTTTTGCTGGCTTTGAGCTGGGCTGTGCTGGGGGAATGGCTGAGCTGATCCCGTTCCTTTGTAGCAGGGACAGCACATCTGCCCAGAGGGACAAGCAGGCAGGCAGGCAGCTTCCAGCATTCCCTGCCAGCCAGAGCCACTCCCTGACCAGGAAAGAGGATGAGGAGGAGAAGGGTCAGCAAGGCCAGCGTGGACTCAGCTTCAAATGCCTCCGTTCTCTGCGGTCCAAAATCCGTGAGGACGACTGGAGGAGGCCACAGGGCCCAGGCCTGGAGCCTGGCAGCCAGGTGAGCTCCAGAGCTGCTGGGGTGGGTGCCCACACTCAGGGCTGGCTCAGGGTCTCATCTGTGCCCATGAGGCTGAGCCCTGCTCCCCATGCAGGAACCAGAGGAAAAGAAAATCGCCCTGGAGCTGCTGGAGACAGAGCAGGCTTATGTCAACCGCCTGCACCTCCTGGACCAGGTGAACTGGGGACTGGAGGGACCAGTGTAAGGGGATTTTGGAGGGACTGAAGCTGTAAAAATGAGAAACACATGGGCTGCTGGTCTTTACAGCCAGAGATTGGGTCTGGCATTTGCCTTTTTTACACCCCACACCTGTGGGAAGCACCTTTGTCCCAGCAAAGCCTTCCATCCCCCTCTCCTCTTAGAGTTTGGGATTTTCCTCCTGCACAGACCTTTCACTGGGTGATGTGCCAGTCCCAGAGAAGGAATGGGATCCTCAAACATCTCCCTGTCCCTTTTTGTTCACCCTTCTTCCTTCCAGGTATTCTATACAGAGCTGATGAAAGAAGCCAAAACTGGGAAGACGGTGCCAGAGGAGGTGGTGAGGATGATCTTTTCCAACATCTCCTCCATCTACCAGTTCCATGCTGAGTTCTTCCTGCCAGAGCTGCAGAAGCGCATGGAGGATTGGTGAGCCTCAGGAGGGGAGGGGAGGGCAGCACACCTGGGTGGTTTGGCCACAATGGGGGAGCAGCACTGAGTTCAGGCTCCCTCCAGGACCAGAGCTCAGCCTGTCACAGACATCTTTTATGAAAAATCCTTTCCTTAGGATTTTTCCTCCTGAGAAGCTGAGAGACCTCAGGAACAAAATGTAAACATTGATGTAAGCCTGCTGCTGTGGAATGCAACAGGTGCATCTGTGATTGGTCTCATGTGATTGTTTCTAATTAATGGCCAATCACAGTCAGCTGGCTCAGACCGAGTCCAAGCCACAAACCTTTGTTATAATTCTTTCTTTTTCTATTCTTTGCCGGCCTGCTGATGAAATCCTTTCTTCTATGCTTTTAGTATAGTTTTAATGTAATGTATATAATAAAATAATGAATCAAGCCTGCTGAAACATGGAGTCAGATCCTCATCTCTTCTCTCATCCTCAGACCCCTGTGAACACCGTCACACATACTGTTTTGCTCCAAGTGTCTTTTTGCTGGAAAACACTTCCTTAAAATGCTCAGATGAGAGTATGGAAAGCTGGGTGATATCTCAGGTGGTTTGAGGGTGTGCCTGGGTGCAAGGTTGGCTGCAAGGTGGGGACATTCCTGTTCTGGAGAGCAGGAAACACTGTGGGGATGTAGCAGCCTGCAGCAGGGAGAGCCTCAGTCCTCCACTGTGCTCCTTCAGTTCATCCCTCACTGTCTGTCTTTCTGTCCTGAGGAAGCTGCTGGTCTGTGCTTCCCTCCTGCAGGCACCACAACCCCCGCATCGGGGATGTCATCCAGAAGCTGGCACCCTTCCTCAAGATGTACGGGGAGTACGTCAAGAACTTTGACAAGGCCGTGGAGCTCATCACTGCCTGGTCAGAGAAATCACCGCCCTTCCAGGAGCTCATTGCTGACATCCAGGTAAGGACAGAGCAGGGGAGTGGGGAATGGAGGTTTTGGCAGCACGGCTCCCAAAATCTCCAGGGAATGAGGAAACAACAGAGCGTGGGAGCTGCCTTGGTCACTGTTCCTCTGCCCATGCCTGCTGTCCCTGGCCAGAAGAGGAAGGTCTGCGCTAACCTGACGCTGCAGCACCACATGCTGGAGCCTGTGCAGAGGATCCCGCGCTACGAGCTCCTCCTCAAGGATTACGTCCGGAAACTCCCGCCCCAGTCCCCCGACAGGGGCGATGCTGAGAGTAAGGGATCACGGAGGGGAGGGCACGGTGGGTTTGTGGGGAAATAACAACCCCTGGTTGTTGGGGAGGATGAAACAAGAAAGCCTTATAAATATGATTGTCTGGCAAAAGATTTTGAGAATATGGAAACTATAAGCGAGATTGAAATGAAAGCAAGCTTTGAGATCCCTCAGTTGCTGAACAACTGGAAAACAATGGTGTGGCCAGCTGAAGGTGATCCCCTTTTGATGGAACAACACCCTCTGCTTGCAGACAGGCCCAAGGGTCAGAGCAGACCCTACAGCTTGGCAGAATGGGCCCAAAGAGGAGTTTTTAGGATTTAAAATGTAACACAGTGTGATAATGTAATGATTCTTATGGGCTGTATGGAAATGCTGTAGGATTTGTATCTTGGACTAGATTGTTTAGTGAGAATTCGAATATTCAGCACAGAAGAAGATTTATTGTATTGGAATAGGAACCTTACTCTCTTACCCCTTTTACTCCCTTACTCCCTTACCCTCTCATCCTCTCTGCCCCTCTCTTCTCTCAGTCCTGCTCCAGCTGTGGCTGGCAGCTCCCAGCAGGGCCCTGCACCCAGGCCCTTTGCAATAAACCCCAAGTTCCCAGCCCTGGCTGCAGAGATCTCTCGTGTCCGTCTGTCCGTCTGCCCCCACCATCCTACCCCCGGTGCTCCTACACCTGATATTGTACATGGGCACCAGAAAACCTGGCTTCACTCACCAGCTGCCCTGTGCCCTTGGATAAACCTCTCAGTCTGATCCTTTTCTAGCAGGGAGAGGGATTAATCTTCTTTTTCAGGGGCTGGGGAGGGGAAGGCTGGTGTGTCAGGGGTCCACAGTAACCCCTGTAGCAGGTGGGGAAGCCTTCAGACCCCTGTGGATAACACAGCTCCCAGTCCTGCTGGGATGGAGGGGTACAGGAGTGGGCTGTCTGTCCCTCCATGTGCAGTGCAGCTGTACCCAGACTCCTGCACGGCATTTCAGAGCCACTTTGGTTGTGTTCATGGAAGGGCAGCAGCTGCTACTCATGTGCATCCATAAGGGACAGAGCCAGAAGCTTCCTCCCACAGCTCCAGAGCAGGTGTTTCACCTCCTGTCTGTTCTCGTTGCAGAGGCCCTGGAGATGATTTTTATGGTGGCCAAGCACTCCAATGCAGCTATTGCTGAGATGGTGAGGCTGGAAATGCTTTGCAGCTCACAACACAGTCCCCTGAAGGGGATAAAAGTCCTGTGGTTCAGCTGTGGAGCTTAGACCCTGCTCTTAATGCCCAATCTGACCACCCCAAGCCTGAGGAAGTCATATCTGTAGCATCAGCTGGGGTGTGACAAGGCTGGGAGCTGCTCCCAAAGACCAGTCTGGGCTGGGACAGCTGTGCCACCTCTCCCAGTACTCAGCACCCCACAAGAACAGGTCCCTGTGCCTCCCCCAGGAACGGCTGCAGAACCTCTGGGTGGTCTATCAGAGGCTGGGCCTCGAGGACGACATCGTGGATCCCTCCAATGAGCTGATCAAGGAAGGGCCAATCCAGAAAATCTCCACCCGCAACAACAGCACGTCGGAGAAGTACCTGTTCCTGGTGGGAGCTGGGGCGCCTGGGGCAGGGAGAACATAAGATGGGAGTGGGGAGAGGGATGGGACAGCCTGGTCAGGGTGTTGCTGGGTCACTTTGATACTCAGAAGATGAATTCAGAGCTGGCGGGAGAGGGTTTGACCCCGCTCAGTGCAAGGCATGGTTGGGAATCTGCTGTTCCCTGGGCATGGCACCCTTCATCGTTGCAGGGTGGGAGGGGGCTGAGGCAGAAACAGACAGGTTTTAGGTGGCAGTGAAGGACCCCAGACCCCAGACAAGCCCACAGCTCACAGCAGGCATTGCTGGGCTCCAACCCACCCTCTTCTCCCCTCCCAGTTCAACAACATGCTGCTCTACTGCGTGCCCAAGGTCATCCAGGTGGGCGCCGAGTTCCAGGTCCACCTCCGCATGGATGTGGGGGGCATGAAGGTCAGACACACATCTTGTGCTTCCCCCAGCTCCTGCCTGCTCCTAAAGCCTCTGCTCTGGGGTGTGGCTGCTGCCTGGATTTCCTCAGGAGGGAGGGAGGAGCTGGAGCCAGGGGGGGCTTTGTGAGTGAGGTTGATGCTCTGATCCTGGGAAATGCTGGTGGAATCTTGTGCCTGTGGGATCTGAGGGGCTGGGAAAGAGCTTGTGCCAGAGGGACATCCCTGTGCCCCACATCATGGAGAAAAGTCCAGGTGTGCTGGAAGTGGGTTCAGCTCCACATCCTTCCTCTGTCTCCCACAGGTGCGGGAGCTGAAGGACGCTGAGTTCCCTCACACCTTCCTGGTGTCAGGAAAACAGCGGACACTGGAGCTCCAAGCCAGGTGAGGGGAAGGGTGAAGTCATGCAGATCCTCAGAGAGGAGGGACAACAGCTCATCCAGGTCCTTTTTGTACCCAGGTCTGAGGAGGAGATGAACGACTGGATCCAGGTACCACCGAGTGCTGGGAGAGGGGGCACAGCCCCCTGGGTGAGGGCAGCCCAGTGCCCCTCCAGCCCTGCCTTCCCCTCCAGGCCTTCCAAGATGCCATTGACAGGAAGGAGAAGAGGAGTGAGACCTTTAAGACAGCAGTCCATGGACTGGAGACAGACACCCCTGCACTGAAGGTAACCCTCCTGCTCTCCCTGTGCCCCACCTGGGAGAACACACTGTGCTGTGCCTCAGTTTCCCAAGCTAAACCAGCCTGGGGGGAGGCTGAGGACACCCAGCCTGTGCTGTCCCACCCCCAGGCAGAGGAGCTGGGCCGCCGAGCCCCTCAGTGGGTGAGGGACAACCTGGTGACCATGTGCATGCGCTGCAGGGAGCCCTTCAACGCCATCACCCGCCGCAGGCACCACTGCCGGGCCTGTGGCTATGTGAGTGTCCCCTCCCTCCTCCCTGCTGGCCTGTGAGTGTCCCCTCCCTCCCTGCTGGCCTGCTCAGGTGGCTGCTGCACCTCTCCTACACCTTGTACCCCTTTCCTAGGCTTGGGGCTGTGTGACCGTGTTCACAGGGGTCCAAGGATGAGGGAAGAGATGAGGATCTGACTCCATGTTTCAGAAGGCTTGATTTATTATTTTATGATATATATTACATGAAAACTATACTAAAAGAATAGAAGAAAATATTTCATCAGAAGGCTAGCAAAGAATAGAAAAAGAAAGAATGATAACAAAGGCTTGTGGCTTGGACTCTCTGTCCAAGCCAGCTGGCTGTGATTGGCCATTAATTAGAAACAACCACATGAGACCAATCACAGATGCACCTGTTGCATTGCACAGCAGCAGAAAATCATTGTTTACATTTTGTTCCTGAGGTCTCTCAGCTTCTCAGGAGGAAAAATCCTAAGGAAAGGATTTTTCCTAAAAGATGTCTGTGATAGGGGCTGCTCCTGCCCCTCAGCTCCTCGTGGCGCTGTCACTGGGTCCCCTGGCCCTGCCCCAGTGTCACCAGTGTCCCTGTTGGTGGCTGCAGGTGGTGTGTGCTCGCTGCTCTGACTACAAGGCCGAGCTGCAGTACGATGGGAACCGCCCCAACCGCGTCTGCCAGGAGTGCTTCATCTTCCTCACCGGCCACACGGTGCTGGAAGACCGCGAGGGGAAGCACAAAGGCATCCTGGAGGTGAGCTCCAGCCCTGTCTGCCCTGTCGCTGTCCCAGGAGGGGTGGGAGTCACTCCCAGGGCACTCAGAAGGTGCATGTGTTATCTCCATCCCTGATCTCCCTCCCTCCCTCATGCTCCTAGCCTTGGGACCAAGCAGCTCCCTTCACCACAGGATGTCAGCAGCACTGTCACAGCCCTCACCTGCCCCTGCTTTCCCTGGAGTGGGCAGGGAATTCCCCAGGAAATTCTCTCACCTCAGTGCCCTTTCTGCCATCTGCACTGGGTGTTGAGGGATTTGTTGGTTGAGGGATTTGTTGGTTGCTTTGGCAGAAAGGAGCTGCAGAGGTATCAAGCAGGAGTTTGCTCTGCAGTTCCCTGCAGCTGCTGGACAAGAACGGCAAGGGGGGCACGCGGGGCTGGTTCGTGATCCCACAGGACGATCCCCTCGTGCTCTACATCTATGCAGCCCCCCAGGTGAGGCCTGGCTCGAATGCACCCCCAGGGGACATCCCAGTGTGCTCAAGGGACATCCCAGGACATCCTGTTGTACCCAAGGGACATCCTGGGACATCCTGCTGTGCCCAAGGGACATCCCAGGACATCCTGGGATATCTCCCTGTACCCAAAGGACATCCCACTGTGCCCAAGGGACATCCCAGGACATCCCGCTGGGCCCAAGGGACATCCCATCCTGCTGTGCCCAAGGGACATCCTGCTTTGTCCAAGGGATATCCCACTGTGCCCAAGGGACATCCCATCCCAATGTGCCCAAGGGACATCTCGCTGTGCCCAAGGGACATCCTGGGACATCCCACTGTGCCCAAGGGACATCTCGCTGTGCCCAAGGGACATCCTGGGACATCCCACTGTGCCCAAGGGACATCCTGCTGTGCCCAAAGGACATCCCATCCCGCTGTGCCGAGTGACATGCCACTGTGCCCAAGGAACAACCCATTCTGTTGTGCCCAAGAGACATCCCACTGTGCCCAAAGGACATCCCACTGTGCCCAAAGGACATCCCGCTGTCCCCAAGGGACATCCCAGGACATCCCAATGTGCCCAGGGACATCCCATCCCATCCCACTGTGCCCATCCCTGCCTCCCACTCCTGTCTCTCTCCTTTGCAGGACGTCCGAGCCCACACCTCCATCCCCCTGCTGGGCTACCAGGTGCGGGACCTGCCCCAGAGCGAGTCCCGGCACCCGTTCCAGCTGGTGCAGTCCCGGCAGGTGTTCACCTTCGTGGCCGACACCGAGGAGCTCAAACAGCGCTGGATGAAGGCCATGGCGCGCTCTGCTGCGGGGATCACCGAGGAGGAGGAGGATGAAGATGAAGCAGAATGAGGCCATTCCCAGCCCTGCACTGCCCGGGGGGGTCGCACCTCCCCTGCCTGCTCTCACTGCTGACTTTGGGCACATGGCCGAAGTCGCTGAATTCTGGATTTCCATCGCGATAGGGGCAGGATGGGGACACGTTTGCCAGCACAGGGACGAGCTGGGATCCCCTTTTGCTCCCTGCTCACTCTCCGTGCTGGACAGAGCCGCTGGGAGCAGCGGGATTTTGGGGAGCCCGGGATTTGGGGAGCAAGGGATTGGGGAATGGAGATTTGGTGGAGCGGGAATTTTGGGGAGTGGGAGATTTGGGGGATTTAGGGGAGCGGGGATTTGGGGAGCAGGGATTTAGGGGAGCTTGGGATTTTGAGGAGTGGGGATTTGGGGGATTTGGGGGAGAGGGGATTTAGGGGAGCCCGGGATTTGGGGGACATGGGGATCTGGAGAGTGAGGGATTTGGGGGAGGGGGGGATTGGGGGAGCGGAGAATTGAGAGAGTGGAGGATTTAGGGGAGCAGGGGATTTGGGCGAGCGGGGATCTGGGGGTGCGGAGCATTTAGGGGAGCCTGGGATTTTGGGGAACGGGGATTTGGGGGAGCGGGTATTCGGAGGAGCCTGGGATTTGGGGGAGCGGGGATTTGGGGAACGAGGATTTGGGGGAGCGGGGGATTTAGGGGAGTGGGTATTTGGGGAGCGGAGTATTTGGGGGAGCGGGGATTTGGGGGAGTGGGGATTTGGGGAGTGGGGCATTGGGGGAGTCCAGGATTTGGGAAGCGGGGATTTAGAGGAACCTGGGATTTGGGGGAGCGGGAATCTGGGGAGCGGGGACTTGGGAGAGCAGGGGTTTTGGGGAGCGGGGATTTGGGGGAGCGGGGATTTGGGGGAGTCCCCGGGCCGGGCGCGGTGCGGTGCCGCCCGTGGCCACGCGAGGGCGGCACCGCTCCGTGGTTCCGCAGCCGGGCGGGGATGCCCGAGCCTGGCGAGCCCGCGGGGCTGGGGCTGCTCGGATAAACCCTCCTGCCACCCCTCTCTGCGCTCCGTGCAGCCTGCTTTGGGCGTCTGTTTTACAGAGAGCCCCGTGGGATTGTCCCCGTGGCTCCACATTGTCGTGTGTGTCACAAATATATCAGGGATCCAGCTTGTAGCTCAGCCTCACAGCTCAGGGACACCAGTGCTGGATTCAGGATGTCCCTTTTCCAGTTTGTCACCACTCCTGGCCTCACAGTGCAGTCCCATGGTGTGGGGGTACCCCTTAACCACACACAGCCCTCATCTGCCTGTCTAAGCCAGCCCTCAGTCCTGCCCATCCCAGGCTTTCCCTGCACTCCCTTGCCCACTCTTTACCTCCCTCAATTACATTTCCAGGGAGAAAACACAGGGACAAGGTCATGTCCACACAGGTGATGCTGGGAAACACAGGGATCCCCTCTCTATCATCATCTATCATCTATCATAATGAGCACCCCTCTTCATTTCAGTCAGTGCTTTAGGCTGCAGCCCCACATCTTTCTCTCTGTGTCCTCTTTAGCTCCCCAAAAACGTTGCCCAGGCAGAAGCTGCCACTTCTGAGCCTGCCAGGGGCCTCATGGCCAGAGCTGGAGGCGCTCATGATCCCTGGCAGGCAGGGATTGCAGCCTTGGGCAGAGCACAGGGGTGTCACAGGCTGAACAGAGCCCTGCAAACTGGGAAGGGAGGTGGAGCAGGGTCCTGCAAATGGGAACAACACCTGGGGAAAGGATGAGGGGGTAAAGATGAATCCCAGCTGTCACCACCCTGAGGAGCTTTGGGGAGAGAGGAAAAAGCTGTAAGCAATGTCCTTCCTCAGTCTTCTCAACCTAGCTCATCCTGGGAAAGAGCAAACTGTGGTGGTTTTATCTCCTCCAGCTCAAGAGATGCTGTCAAGGAGAGGAGGAGCTGGATGTCAGGGTGCCATGTGAGCCCAGCTGCACACAGCACAAGCAGGGCTTTGCAGAGACACCCCAAAGCAGCCTCAGCTGCCAGAGTCACCCCGTAGGAAGGGGAACCCCCTCTCATCAGCCCTGGCAGGGTGAGCAAGGGGAGGAAAGAGTGAGCAAAGGGGAAACCCTCAGGGCTGGAAGGTTCTGCCTGGTGGCCCTTCCACCTCGGCTGTGTCACCGCTGTGTCAGCGAGGAGCGGAGGAACAAAACAAGCCCCGGGCACGGAGCTGCCCTCAGCTCAGCTCAGCTCGTGAATGGCCTCAGAATAAATTTCCTGTTTACCCAGTGAGGAATTGCTCCCGGGGCAGAGGGCACCTGGGGGTATTTTTAGAGCTCCTGCTCTCCTCCCTCCTGATCCTCAGCACCCTCGGGATCACTGCAGCACCCATGGGTGCCTTGGGAGGGGGCTGCCACAGAGGAGAGGTGGCACAGGGCACCAGGGCAGGCCCTGTGTGGGGCTTGCCCCTATGGAGCCCAGCACCCTTACAACCAAATGCCAGGGGTTACAGAGCAGAATCTGCTGGCCCAGCAGAGCAGGCACCTAAAGAACAGTCCCTAGAGATCACAAAACCCCATCCCATGCAGTGCAGAGGGACCTGCAGTTAGTGAGTGAGGGAACAAGCCCAATGGGACAGTCCCCAAAGAGGGGGACAGCCAAACCTGCGGAGAACCCCCCAACAGAGCCTGTCCCTATGGATGAAGGGCCCAGAGCCCACAGAGCAGCCCCCAGAGCAGCCCTGCAGGCTGGGCCTGCACTGTGCCACCCTCAAGGACAGGGTGACAGCATCACTGCCCTGAGCATCCCCAAACAGGAGGGTGGGAGACCAAACTTTCAGAGATCAAACTTTATTTTGATTCCCCAAATAAAGAGATTTTTACACGTGCAGAGAATAAATACGGTGATGAATTATCCCTGTCTGTCCTATCTCAGTCCCCAGGCAGTGCCACAGCAGTGGTCAAGCAGAGCAGTTTGGCCCTCCCGCCTCCAGAGCAGAAAGTGAAACCCCGGTGCAGAAGCCACAGTTTCCTATTCTCGAGAATGGGGAAGGCTCAGAGGCCATTTACTGGCATCCCCCTGCGGGCCCCCCCCACGCCTCTTCCCGTAAGCACTGACCAAAATACCCTGTGAAAGCCACAGGGGCTGTGCTGGACTGGGACAGCATCAGAGACACCCAGGGGAACCTGTGTCCCTGAGCTGTTGCCCTGCAGAGCCTCCACTGTCCATCCCAAACCCAGCTGGGGATATTGCTCTGCTGAATTCAGAACCACACACACAAATGGCACTGTTTGTTATCTGCTGCAGAGACTCTAATTCCAGAGAATCTCTTAAATTCTAAGGAGATTCTCCAAATTCTAAGAGATTCCAGAAAATCTCTTAAATTCAGGGACAGTATGAGCTGCCACTGGCGTTGTTTGTATGCCTCTGTACCATAAAGGCAGATGAACAATATGTCAAACAGCAAAATAAGCATGCTGCTATTAATTGCATGCCATTAACCCTTCCGATTTACCAGTGCAATCACTGGAAGTGGATTAACACAGGCCATGAATGTCATGCATGTGGATAATTCCATGTAGCCCTCACCTCTGGGGTGCATGGAGAGGTTTGAGGGAGCAGGGGAGGTGGCAGGAGCACAGCTGTGGTCCCCCCTTGCAGGGCTCTGTGGGTGCAATCCCCCTCTGATCCCAAAGAAGGGGCTCAGCAGGGCCTGGTCTGGTGCCCCTCAGGTGTGCGGTGGGATGGGAACCATGTGGGGCTGCAGAACCCCACAGGCCCAGCCTGCAGGGCTGCTCTGGGGGCTGCTCTGGGGGTCTGGGCCCTTCATCCACAGGGACAGGCTCTGTAGGAGGATTCTCTGCGTCCCCCTCTTTGGGGAGGGATGTTCCCTCACTCACTAACTGCAGGTCCCTCTGCACTGCATGGGATGGGGTTTTGTGCTCTCTAGGGACTGTTCTTTAGGTGCCTGCTCTGCTGGGCCAGCAGATTCTGCTCTGTAACCCCTGGGATTTGGTTGTAAGGGTGCTGGGCTCCATAGGGGCCAGCCCCACACTGAGTGCTTGCAGGTGTTGAGTTCCATAGGGGCTGTGACCCACAGCAGAGTCCCTGCTTGAGGACAGCACATCCCTCACTGTGGGACAGGACAACCCTTGCCATGGGGCTCTTGGGGCAGCACACCCCTCATTATGAGATTTTGAGCAGCACACCCCTTACTGTGAGATTTTGGGTAGCGCACCCCTCACTGAGATTTTGGGTAGTTCGGCACACCCCTCACTGAGATTTTGGGTAATTCACCCCTCACTGAGATTTTGAGTAACACACCTTTCACTGTGAGATTTTGAGTAGCACATCCCTCAGTGAATTTTGGGTCACACACCCCTCACTATGAGATTTTGGGCAGCACACCCCTCACTGTGGGACAGGGGGCATTCCCCCCTCATTGAGGAATTTTTGGGCAGCTCCCCCACCACTGAGGCGTTTTTGGGCAGCTCCCCCCTCACTGAGGCGTTTTTGGGCAGGTTTTTGGGCAGCTCTCGGCAGCGCCGCGGCGCTGGAGCTGCAGCAGCTCAGCCTCTGCAGCCTCTGCAGCCTCTCAGCCCCACCGGCACTTCCGCTGCTCCCGCCAAGCGCTTTAAATAATAAATAAATAAACGGAGTTCAGAGGCGGCCACAGCAGAGCCCTGCCCCGGGGGGCTCCCAGGGCTGCGGGGACACGAGGGACACGGGTGTCCCCTGAGTCTGGGGGCATCCCCTGCATGGATGTGAGGTGATGCTAAATGATGGAAAATATTGGTGATACCCCCACAAAAAAGAAAAAAAAAAAACCACAGCCAGGATTGTGTAACCTTAGGGGTTCTTCACCCCCCAAGTCCCTCAGAGAACAACTCAGATCCAGAGGGGGATCCCAGGATCCACCCAGCTGCACCCCATTTTTTCTCTCTGGGGGTGTCCCCATGCTTGGGGCAGCGTTTAACGGGGGGGAGGTTCCACCTGCTCCTCGGTGCCCCCGCAGGTGCCTGCAAAGGGCATTTCGTGCACTGGGGAAGCACAGGTCGTGCATCCCTGGTGTGGCGAGGCGGGAGGTGTTTCCCGGTGCCGCAGGAATTCGCTGTTTGCGCCTGTGTTGTGGGAGGCTGGGGGAAGGAAGAAGGGGCGGAGGTGGCGGTGGAGTGAGGGGGGGGATGATGCTGGCAGTTGTTATTATTTAATTTTATTTTCCTTCCTCCATCCAGGAATCTCTGCAATGTGCCGGCTGCTCGCCGGGAGGCTGGGGTGGCCGTGAGTCACTGCTGCCGCTGGAACGTGACTCAGTCCTGCTGCTGCTCCGCCGCCAGGACATGACCAGACTGCCAAAAAGCGGGAGAAGCCCCAGCTCCCATTCCCGCCCGCGCCGGGGGCCGAGGACACGCGAAATCCCCTCGGGGATCTCAGCATCCCACTTGCCAGGGAGCCAGAAAACAGAGCTAGGCATGGGGGGCACAACGAGCTTATTTATCTATTTATTTATTTATCTATCTATCTATTTATTTAATTAATTAATTTTTTTCTTCCTTTTTTTTTTTTGTCTTTTTTTTTTTTTTTTCCCAGCTCTCCACCCACTCCGGCTCACCCATCCATGCGTTGCCGTGGGGCAGTCCCTGGGCTGTTGCTTCCTCATTTTCCAGGCTCTGTCTCTATGCGTGAGCAGGGAAAGCTCCTGGCACGGCGCCTGCCCCAGTTCCCGTGCCTCAGTTTCCCCATCCGGTGCGGAGTGGAGATTTCCCCATCGGGACCGGGGGTTACTTCAGGTTGTGCTTTGAGGCCAGTGAATAGCAGCTGCAAGGGGTTGTTATTAATATTAATTAATAGCCAGGCTCGGCCGGGGCTCAGGTGGCAGCGAGGGATGAAGCAGCCCTGAGTCACAGGGCAGAGCAGCCCTGACACACTCACTGCACCCCAGAGAGGCACAGCCAGGGCTGGGCGATGCCGGGCATGAGCCCTCCTCATCCTCACCCTCCTGCTGCCTGTGGGATGGGCCCTGAGGAGCAGGAGGGCAGCGGAGCATCCCCAGATCCAGCAGAGCATCCCCAGATCCAGCAGAGCATCCCCAGATCCAGGGAGCATCCCCAGATCCAGCGGAGCATCCCCAGATCCAGCGGAGCATCCCCAGATCCAGGGAGCATCCCCACATCCAGCAGAGCATCCCCAGATCCAGGGAGCATCCCCAGATCCAGCGGAGCATCCCCAGATCCAGCAGAGCATCCCCAGATCCAGGGAGCATCCCCACATCCAGCAGAGCATCCCCAGATCCAGGGAGCATCCCCAGATCCAGGGAACATCCCCAGATCCAGGGGAGCATCCCCGGATCCAGGGAACATCCCCAGATCCAGGGAGCATCCCCAGATCCAGGGAACATCCCCAGATCCAGGGAGCATCCCCGGATCCAGGGAGCATCTCCAGCTCTGCAGGAGCATCCCCAGATCCAGGGAGCATCCCCAGATCCAGGGAGCATCCCCAGATCTAGCAGAGCATCCTCAGATCCAGGGAGCATCCCCAGATGCAGGGAGCGTCCCCAGCTCTGCAGGGGCAGCGCTGAGCATGGGGTGGGATGATCGCTGCTCCGGGGTGATCGCCGCTCCTCGTGGCCGCAGCTGCCTCTGTCAGCCGTGATTGAAAGCCAAGCCGGGCTGGCAGGCCTTCTCTGTGATCTTGTTAATTAAGAAATACATTTAATTAGCAGCACCCCAGCTGTGACTCAGCTAATCATCATGATCGAAACAAGAGCTGGACTCCAGCGCTGGAGCCACCAAACCCCCTCACCTGCCCTGCCCTGGTGGGTCCCTGGTTCTGCCCTGGGACCCCATTACCCACCAGGCACACCCCAGTGCTCTCCTGGGGTTTTTGGGGTGAGTTCCCCCCTCAGCTGGAAGTAGATTCTGTGACCATCCCCATGCAGCACCTCACACACACTCCCCACCCAAGGCAATTACCCATTGCCACACAGCAAATAATCACATTAATAACACATTTAGCAGGCTATAAATAGCCTTGATAATAACACCCTGGGTTTTCCAGGAACGGATTGTCAAAAATGTGGGGAAATCCATTCCCTGTCGCCTGGGCTGCAGATGGGGAAACTGAGGCAGGGCTGGTTTCGGGCACGACTCTCACCCACTGCAGCAGCGTCTGCCAGGCAGCTGTGGAATTTGCTGCCGAATAAAATGTCATGGAAATGAGCCCTTATGTATATTTATAGGAGCCATCCTGCCAGCTGGAATCTAATAGGGGAGAAAATAAACTGGGAAACTGCCTGGAACAGGAGGGCGGTGCCTCACACATCAGCACCATGCCCTGCTGGCACTGCCAGGGGGGAATGTCTGTCTGTCCCTGTCCCCAGGGTGTCTGTCCCTGGTCCTGGAAATCCTGCCCTGCATCCTGGGCTGCCCAGATGTGGTCCTGGGTGTTGAGCCCTGCACCTTGGGATGCCCAGCCACAGTTCTGGGTGCCCAGCCCTGCACTCTGGCATGCCCAGCCCTAGCTCTGGGTGCCAAACCCCAGTTTCGGGTGCCCAGCCCTAGTTCTGGGTGCCCAGCACTGCACGCTGGGATGCCCAGCTGTGGTTCTGGATGCTGAGCCCTGCACCCCAGCATGCTCAGCCCTAGTTCTGGACGCCCAGCCCCTGTTCTGGATGCCCAGCCCCAATTCTGGGTGCCCAGCCTTGCACCCTGGAGTACCCAGCCCTGGTCCTGCATGCCCAGATTCTCATGTGCCCAAATCCTGGGGTGTCTGGGAAGCAGCCACTGAGTGCTCTGCAGCTGCTGGAGGCTGTAATGGGCTTTGTGGTGTGGGAAATGGGGAGTGGTGTTGGCACTGGGAGTAAGAGGGTCACAGGAGAATAAAACAACAGAGCATTTTGGGGGCTGGCACAAGGAGTCTCTCCTTGCTCAGCAAGGCCTGGGTGGGTGAGCCCAGATCTCAGGGTGGGAGCTCTTTCCCTGCCAGCAAGGCGCACATGTGTGTGTATGTGTGTACATGTGCACACGTGTGTGTGTGCACACATGGGTGTGTGGCAGTGCCACACGGGTGCTGCAGAGCACCCACCCACAGGGACAGGGGTGGCAGCAGCACCAGGGTGAGCAGCTGCACCCACTGCAGGGACAGAGCACCCGGAGGTCCCTGGCCCTTCTTTCCTGGGGCTCCCTGGCCTGAATTCCCTTGGGATCCCTAGCCTGGCTATCCCAGGGCTCCCTGGCCCTGCTTTCCCAGGGGTCCTGGCCTGAATTTCTTGGGGGTTCCTGGCCTGGCTATCGTGAGGCTCCTGGCCCTTCTTTCCGGGGCTCCCTGGCCCACCTTTCCTGGGAATCCCTGGCCCTGCTTTCCCTAGCGTCCCTGGCCCGAATTTCCTGGTGCTCCCTGGCCCGAATTTCCCAGCTTTCCCGGGCCCTTCTTTCCCTGGGGTCCCCAGCCTGGCTTTCCTGGGGCTCCCTAGCTCAGCTTTCCTGGGGCTCCTTGGCCTGGTTTGCCTAGTGCTCCCTGGCCCTTCTTTCCCGGCTTTCCCTGGCCCTTCATTCCCAGAGCTCCCTGGCCCTTCATTCCCGGGGCTCCCCGGCCCGGCTTTCCCGGCTTTTCCTGGCCCGGCTTTTCCGGCTTTCCCTGGCCCTTCATTCCCGGCGCTCCCCGGCCCGGCTTTCCCGCAGCCCCCGGCGCAGCGCCGTGAGGGGGAGCGGGCGGCAGCGGCGGAGCGAGGCCGATTAGGGATGCAGACAGCGCTGCTCTCTAATGTCTTCCTGTCTCGAGCAGACAGCAGCAGCCTGCTCAGCTCCTGTGTGTGCTGCAGCCGCCCTCGGCTCCTCGCTGCGTGCCCAGCCCAGCCTGCAGCCCCCGGGTCCCAGCAGGGATGCGACGGCGCCAAGCCCGGGCGTGACCCCGCCGCCATCCCGGAGCGGGGATCCTCCCTGGAAAGGGTTTTTGGAGCAGGAATGCTGGCAGGGATTCGTGCTGCGGCACCTCTGCCTCCCTCCTGCTGCTCCCGAGCCCTCGCAGCCGTGATTCCCTGCAGCGGGCTAAAAATATCCCCGGGAGCCGCACACCGGCACTGGGAGCGGTGATAAATAACCGAGGGAGCTCGCACCGGCCCTTCCCGGCTGCTGCGGGAGGAGGTCGGAGCCCCCGTCTGTCCTCGCCGTGCTGCTGGAGGGCGGATGGACACATGGAGGCACTCAGGGAACGGGGACGGAGCGGCCTCTGCCCCTTGGCTGCTGCACAGGGAAACTGAGGCACAGGTGGGGCTCTGCTGTGGGGGCGAGGGGAGGTGAAGGACCCGTGTGCCTGGAATGCTGGGGTGGGAGAGGGGATCAGCAGGGCTAGAGTGGCGGGATACACAAAGCCCGGCACTCGTGTCACTCTGAGTCACATCCCTCTGCATCAGACCCGGCCCTTTGCAGCAGTTCCATCCCCTGCAGCACAACCAGCTGCCCGCACCCGAGCCATCCCTCTGTGCTGGATCTGTCCCCAAGCAGCAGCTGCATCGTTGTGCTTTGGATCCTTGGCTTTGCACCAGATCCACCCTGCTGCCATGGATCCACCCTGCTGCCATGGATCCACCCTGCTGCCATGGATCCATCCTACTCCTGTGGATCCACCATGCTGCCATGGGTCCATTCTGCTGCCGTGGATCCATCCTCCTCCCATGGATCCAGACCCAAACCCTCCCCACACCACCCCTCTCAGGGTGCAGGATGAGCTCTGGGGACCATCTCTCGGGGATCTGCCTCCTTTTCCCCCACCTCTTCATCCCATGGGACCCCATCCCTCCTGTGGGTCCACCTTGCTGCCATGGATCCACCCTGCTGCCATGGGTCCATTCTGCAGCCATGGATCCACCCTACTCCCATGGATCCAACCTGCTGCCATGGATCCAGCCCCAGACCCAAGCTCTCCCCACATCACCCTCCTCACGGTGCAGGACAAGCTCTGGGGACCATCTCTCGGGAGTGTGCCCCTTTCTCCCCCATCTCTTCATCCCATGGGTCCCCATCCCTGCCTCTCACCCGTGAACCGACCTGGGCAGTTCTCATGCCCGCAGTTCCACATCACGCCTGGCTTTCTCCAAAGCCACGGAGAACGGGCTGCAGGAGGGGCGTCCCATTCGGGAGGAGGGTCCCATTTCAGTCCCATCACTCTGCTGGGGCCAGGCATCCCAGGGGAGCTCCTTCCTGCCGTCCCTCCTCCCTCCTCGCTTCCATTCCTGCCACGTCCCAGCCCACCGCGGCAGAGCTGCCAAAGCACAGGGCAAACGGGGACAAGCCGGGAGAGCGAGAGAGAGAGTGATTTTTGTGAGCCTTTATTTTCCTCCATCAAAATCCACCAGCCGGAGAGAGCAGCGGGAGGGGGAGGATGGGGAAACCCATCAGGTTGCACGGGCGATGCCGCCGCCCCCCTCTCGCTCCGCTCGGTGTTTATTCCCCCTCCCTGGACCACATTTCATGTCGGGCCCGCAGCGAGGCTGAGTAATAAATATCAGCTGCTGGGAAGCGGTGAATCACCGCCCGCTGCCGGCGCTGCTGCTGCTGCTGCTGCTGACACACGGCGGCACCCGGAGCTCCTGTCCCCGGCCCCGGCCCCGCCAGCCCCCGGGCAGCGCAGCCCCCGGTCCCAGCCCCTCAACGCCACCGGGCACTCTCGGCACAAACACGTTTGGCCACATTCTCCTGGCTCCCGTCTCCATCAGTGCCAGGAATCAGCTCCAAATCCATGGCTTTTACCACTGGGGGAGAATGTTTTGCCAGCTGAGAGTGGGGAGCTCTGGGGATGCTCCTGCCCCCCTGGATGCTGGGGGTGATCCTGTGCCAGGTCGTTCACCCCATCCCCCGTGTGTCCAACTGGTTCCAGTGGGCTCATCCAAGCCTGGAGCAGAAATCTCATTTTCCAGCACCCCACCCCAATACCCCTGACACCCATCAGCTGCGGGTGCCACCTCCCTGCTGCCTTCATCCATCCTGCAGCCTCTGACCCCAGTCAGCCTGTCCCCTGGGTCTTCAAAATGCCCCTGAGTCCCCAAAATGTCGCTGAGCCCTTCAGAATCCATTCTGCTGCTGATGGAGGGAGCAGGGAGATGCTTTGGGGGTGCATGTGGGGTGCCCAAGGCTCACTATGCGCTTGAGCCTATAAATAATAAATGTAATATAATAACTATAAATATAATAAAATAGAAATATGGGGTGCAGGGGGACCCCAAGCCAGCCAGTTTCCCTCCCTGCCAGGTCAGCCTGTCCCCAGCTGCAGAGCCAAAGTGACACATCTGTAAAGTGTCCAGCAGGATGTCCTGGGCTCACAGAGCACCCCCCCAGCACTGACCCCCCCCCTCCAAAGCAGCTCCCCAGGGACCCCAAACACACCCCAGGCCCCAGTCACAGCCTGAAACTGCGATGGGGCCAGCACATCTGGGGGGCACATCTGGCACCGTGCATCCCCCCCCCAGCTCAATGTCACACCGGCGGGTGACACAAGTGCCACCACGAGAGCCGCGTGGTCCGGGGGAATCGGAATTCAAAGTCCCCCGGAGCGCCTGATCCCCTCCACAAGTTCCAGAAGGTCCTTGGACCTCGTGAGCAGCTGGTGTGAAGCTGTAATTACCTTAATTAGCTCTGGGATTGCATTCCCTCCCCGTGCTAATTTCGTTTCTACAGTAACCAGCCCGAGAGGTGTGCGTGCGCTCCGAGCGAGACGGAGCCAGCAGCCTCGGCAGCCGCAGCAGGCACCCCGAAACCAGCCCGAAACCGGGGGACACCCCCAATCCACACCCCTCAGGGGCTCAGCCAGCCCAGGGCTCCTCCTGCAGAGCTCCACAAGAGTCCTCCTTGTTTCCCAGCATCTCAAGGGAGTCGTTTGTTGCTGGGAGCATCCACCCGGCTCTGGGGGAAGGGAGAGGGACCGGAGGCTGGCGGTCCCCAAATGCACGGGAACAGCAAAGCCTGGCTCGTTCCTTGCTGCTGGTATTTGCTGTAACCCAATATGCCCCTGATGTAAGAGCCATTTGGGAGGAAACTATAAAAGCTTCAGGAAATGGGTATTAATTCACCTCGTGGCAATAAAAGGGAAGGAGGGCTCCCGGGCCACCTCGGGGGAGTGAAGGCGAGCGGGGCTGGGATCACAGCCCTGGGCAAGAGCCAGGCAATCTTGGAGCCATCCCCCCTTTAACTGGGAATTAACCCTCCCCGAGCGCTCTCAGATTTGGAAAGGGGGCGGCTGCAAGGTGGGAGCGCTGAGGTCTCACCCGGCTGAATCATCGGCGGCCCCTGGAGCCGAGCGTTTGTTTGGAGCTGGAGCGTGACTTGGGGAGGTTTTCTCACCCTGGAAATTTGGAGCAGGTCCAGCTCTTGCCTTGCAAACACCGAGCCCTGCTCTGGCTGCTTGCCTTCCCGATGCCAACCAGCCTTGGCACAAAGAGGGCAAACCCGAGCGCTCGGGCTGAGTCCGAGGCTGCTGCTGACCCCCAGGCTGAGCAGGGGGCGGTGAAAATGGGGGACCCCCACACCCCCACCCTGCAAATCCTGGTGATTCCCAGTCCCTGCATTGCTGCAGTGAGCACCACCCTGACATCAACATGTTCCTGAGCCCTTCAGAATCCATTCTGCTGCTGCTGGAGGGAGCAGGGAGATGCTCTGGGGGGTGCATGTGGGGTGCCCCGGGCTCACCATGCAAATATAATATAATATAATATAATATAATATAATATAATATAATATAATATAATATAATATAATATAATATAATATAATATAATATAATATAATATAATATAATATAATATAATATAATATAATAATGTTATATATTATTAATATATAAATATGCTATTCTATTAATATAATATAATAACTATAAATATAATATAAGTATAGATACAATATATGATAAATAGATAAAATAATATTTTAATATTTATTATTAATATACAAATATATTATTATATTATATAAATATAACATAATAATATCGATAATATAGCATTATAATATATATTACTGTATATAATTATATATATATAAAATTATAGATATAGATATAGATGGATGTATATAGATATATAAATATAATAGATATAAATAATGCTGGAAAGCAGGTTGTGATGCTCCCGGGGCTCTGTGGAAGATCCGACAGCCCAAAAATCCAGCGGGGCCGGAGCCTGGAGGGTGTGGGGCAGAGCCCACGCCCCTGCCCCGGTGCTGCCATCCCAGGGCAGCCTTTCCCGGGACAGAAATGCTGTTTCTGTCTCCCCGGCGGGCAGCAGCAGCAGCAGGACGAGCAGCAGAGGCGAATTTCGCTGAGTGGTTGCTTTTTAAAAATAACTTTGCCTTTGTCAGCAGGTCAGGGTTGCTCCAGATTGAATAATCGCAGCCGCCCTGCCCTCCCCTGCTCCCGGGCCGGGATGTGCCGGGGGGATGCTGGAGCACAACCCGCATCGCTGTCCCCGCGGCTTGAACGGCTCAAGGGACACTCTGAGCTGCATCCCCCAAAATCTGCTGCTGGGGATGCCCTGAGCAGGGTGGGGATAACAGGGGGAGCAGCATCGGGTGTTTGCCAGAACGGCTGAGTCACCACGCTGTAATTACTCCTTAAATGCAAGCGCGTTCAGTGCAGGGATGAAAGATGCTCACACGAGCCAGGCAGGGAGCTCAGCCTCTCCCACCCCGGGGAAGGGAAGGAACAGATCAGACCAGCCTTTGTGGGGAGCAGGGATGTTTGTAGGGGACAATGAAGCACCACAGACCCTGCTCTGGGGGTTTGCCCTCTCTGTGCCAAGGCTGGCTGGCATCAAGAAGGGATGCAGCCGGAGCAGGGCTCGGTGTTTGCAGGCAAGAGCTGGAGCTGCCCCAGCTTTGGGTGGACAGGAGGGAGCCTGGGGGCGATGGGAGAAACCCGGGGCAGCAAAGTGAAACCCTGAGCCTCTGAGTGAATCAACAATGACAGAAATACCCAGACCAGGCATGGTTTAAATGGCTTTATACACAGACCGTGGCACAGTTTAAAGGCTGGGCTGGCTCCCAGGGAGGCAAATTTTGGAAAGAGATGAAACAATTCAGCCTTGCTGGGAAGCTGCAGCACCAGGAGGGAGAATAAAGCACGTGGGAAGGATGCTGGGCTACCTTGGGCTGCACCACACCCAGAGGATGTTGAGGAAAATGGGGAGGAGGGGATTGAAACGCCCCCAGACACTGTGCCAGGCAGGATGGGGACAAGGTGACAGGCCACTGCAGAAACCAGACAGCCTCTGGACACCCAGAGAGGCCCTGTCCCCATCCCAGCCTCTCCTTGGGGCAGCTTGGGGGCCAATCCTGGTGTTGCACAGACAAATCCTGCTCTGGCGAGGGACTGGGTGCGCTGAAGGGTCTGTGGGTGCCCTGCAGGGTCTGTGCAGGGTCTGTGGGTGCAGTGCAGGGTCTGTGGGTACCATTCAGGGTCTGTGGGTGCCGTTCAGGGTCTGTGGGTGCCCTGCAGGGTCTGTGGGTGCCATCTAGGGTTTGCACGGTCTGTTTGTGCCTCGCAGGTCTGTGGGTGCCATGCAGGGTCTGTGGGTGTTGTGCAGGATCTGTGGGTGCCATTCAGGGTCTGTTTGTGCCCTGCAGGATCTGTGGGTGCCCTGCAGGGTCTATGGGTGCCCTGCAGATTCTGTGGGTGCTGTGCGGGGTCTGTGGGTGCCCTGAGGGTCTGTGGGTGCCATGCACAGTCTGTGGGTGCCCTGCAGGGTCTGTGGGTGCCCTGCAGGGTCTGTGGGTGCTATGCACAGTCTGTGGGTGTCTCATTGTCCCCTACAAACCCCAGCAGGACCCGGCGGGTGGGGAGACACCTGCTCGGCTGGGGCTCCATCAACAGGATACGGAAGGGAGAGAAATACATCTGAGGAGGGATTCAGGCTGCCAGGAGCTGCCGTTTCTCCTCCCCTGGGCCGTTTTCCCCCGCAGCAGGAGGTGCCACGTTCAGCATCCTCCCGCCGCCGTCCTCGGCCGCCCTTTGCGGGGCCAGCGGGGACACAAGGTCTGCCCGTCGCGACGCTGCCACCGGAGGGAATGCCAGCAGCGAGGCCAGGCCTTGCAGAGAAACCCTGAGCCTTGTTCAGGGCTGATTTACAGCCCGGAGCCGCTGCTGTGCTCGGAGGAGCCGGCGCTGATTGATGGCAGCGCGACAGGAGCCAGCCCATGTGCGCCATCTGCGCCTGCCCCGGCTTGGGGACACCCCCAGACCCATCTGCCCCCAGGGACAGCGCCCCACGGGGCCCTCCCCACCTCCAGGGTGCGGGGAGAATGCTGGGCAGTGCCCCAAGGCACCCCCAGCTGCCTCCATGCCCTGGGATTGCAGTGGGATTGAGGATCCCAATCCTACCCCAGCCTGTGGGAGCATCGCTGGCTCCATCAGCCCTCCTGATCCAGATACCAGCCCTGATCCAGCCCCTGGGGTCCTTCCACATCTGTTGGGGAGGATGAAACAAGAAAGCCTTATAAATATGATTGTCTGGCAAAAGATTTTGAGAATATGGAAAGTATAAGGGAGATTGAAATGAAAGCAAGCTTTGAGATCCCTCAGTTACTGAACAACTGGAAAACAATGGTGTGGCCAGACTGAAGGTGGAACAACACCCTCTGCTTGCAGACAGGCCCAAGGGTCAGAGCAGACCCTGCCAGCTTGGCAGAAGGGGCCCAAAGAGGAGGTTTTAGGGTTTAAAATGTAACACAGTGTGGTAATGTAATGATCCTTATAGGCTGTATGGAAATGCTGTAGGATTTGTATCTTGGACTAGATTGGTTAGTGAGAATTAGAATATTCAGCACAGAAGATTTATTGTATTGTAAGTGGAACCTCACTCTCTTACCCTTTTACTCTCCCATCCTCTCTCCCCTCTCTTCTCTCAGTCCTGCTCCAGCTGTGGCTGGCAGCTCCCAGCAGGGCCCTGCACCCAGGCCCTTTGCAATAACCCACAATTCCCAGCCCTGGCTGCAGAGATCTCCCATCTCCATCCATCCCCACCATCCTGCTCCCCGACTCCCCTACACACACCCCCATGGTTCCTCTGCACTCACACCCTCCCTCCCTCGCTGCAAAATTCCTCTCTGATCCCTTCCCGTTCAAACCCAACCCTTTGGTGTGTTTGGGCTCAGTGTTGGAGTTGGGGTGACTTTGGCCTCACCCCCTCCTCAACTCCCCCAGGCCATTTCAGAGGTGAGAAAGGAAATCGAAGCTTCGGTTTTCTTCCTTTTCTTCTTTTTTTTTCCCTAATAAAGGGAGCAATTTGGGATTGTGCTGCTGGCGGCGCCGGCGCTCTCCGGGCTGATGGGGGAGAACGAGAACGGGGAGGGGAGGGGGGATATAAAAGGTTTCATGTGGTGAGCCGGGCACTCAGGGAAGAGGCTGAAAGGGGGCGGTGAGTGCTTTGTATTTCATGCTTGAAGGCACCGAGGCTTTTACCGGCCTTCCCGCGATGATTTAAGAGCAGCTCCGCAGTTCAGGAGGGGATCAGAGCTGGCTTTGGCAGCTCCGTGGGACCCCCCAGGTGTGCCCAGGCTCAGAAATGCTCCAAATGATGGGCAGGGACAGAGCAGGGCTGCTCATGGGGCAGCTCCAGAGTCACTGAGGGCATCTCCAGGACATATCCTGCCTGGGCGGTGCTTTATGGGAGCGCTGGCAAATCCTGGGATGTGCTCCATGGGAGCACTGATAAATCCCAGATCCTGCTGTCCCTCTGTCCCCCACCTTCCCAGCACCTTGTCGGCAGCCACAGGGGTCTCATCCATCCCTTCCCATGGAGCTCATCCCTTCTCAGGGTGTTAATCCTGTGGAGGATGGTGGGCATGGGCTGTGTGGGTTCCTCTGTCACCCCCAGACCCTCCTGAGCTGAGACCTCAAAGGGAGCCCCCCAAAAGCAGATTAAGGCTGTTCAGAGGAGCAGGGAGTGTTTGCAGGCGGCTGCTCCCTGGTATGGGGCTCTGCGGACAATCAGCCATGGCCCCAGGCCTGTGTGCTCTGGGTGCAAGGGGTGCAGCCCAGGTTTTGGGGAGCTCAGGGGCTCATTCCCACGGCTCAGCCATTTGGGGTTTGCTGTTCCCACTGGCCCCAGCATTGTGGGCTCCATCAGGTGGGTCCATGCCCTGGGACAGGGTTCCAGCCCAGGGCAGGAACATCTCCTGTTCCCCACATCTCAGCTCTCACAGTCTGGTCCAGCCCCATCTCCCCAGCTGACCTGAATCCCCCTCCTTCCACCCACTCAGGTCTGTGTAACCCCTGAGCATCCACAGCTGATTTTCTCCTCTATGGACTTTGGGTTTTTTTCTCCTTTTTCTCTTTTATTTTTCCCTCCTAAATTCTGCCTTAAGCCAGGCCTGTGGATGCTCTTCTCCTGTGCCAAGGCTCTTGTGCCTCATCCTGAGCAAGATGTGGATGGGAAAAGCATCCCATCCACACCTTCTAAATATGATTGCCTGGCAAAAGATTTTGAGAATATGGAAACTGTAAGTGAGATTGAAATGAAAGCAAGCTTTGAGATACCTCAGTTACTGAACAACTGGAAAACAATGGCATGGCCAGCTGAAGGTGATCCCCTTTTGATGGAACAACACCCTCTGCTTGCAGACAGGCCCAAGGGTCAGAGCAGACCCTGCCAGCTTGGCAGAAGGGGCCCAAAGAGGAGTTTTTAGGGTTTAAAATGTAACACAGTGTGGTAATGTAATGATTCTTCTAGGCTGTGTGGAAATGCTGTAGGATTTGTACATTGGACTAGATTGGTTAGTGAGAATCAGAATGTTCAACACAGAAGATTTATGGTATTGGAATGGGAACTTTGCTCTCTTGGCTCTTGTCTCTTACTCTCTCACCCTCTCATCCTCTCTGCCCCTCTCCTCTCTCAGTCCTGCTCCAGCTGTGGCTGGCAGCTCCCAGCAGGGCCCTGCACCCAGGCCCTTTGCAATAACCCACAAGTTCCCTGCCCTGGCTGCAGAGATCTCTCATCTCTGTCCATCCTGACCATCCTACCCCTGTCACTCCTACAGGGAATGAAAGCCAGGCTGTTCAGCAAGTGGGAGATGTCCCTGCAGCCCAGCCCCACGAGTGGCTCTGCAGGGTGGGGACAGACACAGGGACCCTCTGTGGGTGGGCACGGAGCCTGCCCAGGGCACAGGCAGGGCTGATAACCCCTGGCTGCCCTTCCCTGAGTGCAGGGAGCTGCAGATAAAAGCTCTGCAGGCAGAGCAGGGCTCAGCTCTAAGCCTGGCCTGGGCTGATACCAGCCCCAAAGGGCGACCTCTCCCTTGGGCTCAGCTCAGCCCCAGGGACCTGCACCTCCCTGTCTTCACCCCAAATTCCCCCTGATTAGCAGCTGGTATCACTCTGATGGACCCAGGAGATTCCCCAGCCACCCTGCCTTGCTCCTGCCCAGCTTTTGCCTCACTTTGGGTAGAGAAAAATCTTGTTTATTATAAAACTGCAGCCATGCCCAGATCTGCTTGCAAACCTAAAGCCTTGGGCACGGCAGGTTGGGAGGAGCTGGAGTGGGGGAGCAGCTGCTTTGGGGATTATTAATGAGCAGCAAGTGATGGGAAAGGCGAGGATCAATTGAAACAAAGGAGTTCAATGGTAAAAAGAAACGTTTGGAGAGTAATGGGAGTCCATTTCTCCAGCCGACTGTCGGAAACGCATCCTGTTAAACATCCATCAATTATCCCAGCTTGCAAATGCATTAGAGTAATGAGGAATTATCCATCAAATACACTTAAAGGCAGTGCCCCCCTCTGCCAGCCGCCCTGCAAAGAGGCACTTCAGCAAGGAAAAATAGCCTGGAGGTGGGTGGAAATTCAGGGGGGGCTCTGGGGCTGCATCCTCTGGAGCCTGATCCTGCCCAGAAGATCCTTCCCCAGCTCCAGGGGCAGCTCCTGCCGTTGCTGCCTCCTTCAGCTGCTGTGGTGACACCATGGGCGGCCCAGGGACCTGCTCTGTGCCTCAGTTTCCCCAATCCTGCTTGTCTGCAGCCACCCATGGGTGCTGCTCGTGTCCCTGTCCCCTCTCTGCCCAGGAACAGAAGCTGTGGTGAGCGTGGTGTGTGATCTGGTAGCTCAGTTCCCAGAAATTCGTGGAATTTGGGTCCATCCACACCCCCTGCACCCCAGAAGGCCCTGGCTGTGCAGAGGGAGGGTGTGGGGAGGCAGAGAACCTCAGAGCCCCTGGGGATGCCAATCCTGGGCTGGGCTGGGTGCACCCGGGAGAAAATACCCATGGCAGCATCCTGCTGTGCCACCAGGGCAAGGGAGATGGTCAAAGTGACACCAGCAGGGTGTGAGGGGCTGCGGGTGCTGTCTGTGTGTGCTGGGATGGGGCTTTGGGAAGTGCCTGGAGCCCTGCAGGGTCAGAGCAAACAGGAGTGTGAGGGATGTGACCCAACAGAGCAGGGTCTGGGTTTGCTGGTGCTGGGTAACTCCAAGGGTTTGATCCTTTGGGGATGGATTCAGGACTGATCCAGGAGTTTTCCAATCTGAAAACTGCCTGCTCTGTGTTTTCTTCAGAGCCTGGTGCAGGATCAGAGCAAACAGGAACGTGAGGGATGTGACACAACAGAGCAGCATCTGGGTTTGCTGGTGCTGGGTAACTCCAAGGGTTTGATCCTTTGGGGATGGATCCAGGACTTTTCCAACCTCGGTGATGCAACCTTGTGGCAGCCCCTGCCCCGAGGTTTGGGTGCTGTGAGCTGAGGGCACCCATCCTCCTCCCCAGGGACAGGGCTGTGTTTATCAGGGCGTTCCCCCAGCAGCAGGATTTGGATTTGGGTGTCAGGGCTGCTGCGTGTGCATCCTCTGATGTCTGGGGCTGTGGTTGTGGGCAGGGGTTGGGACAGCACTGAGGAGCAGCAGTGGCAGCTTCTCCTGTCTGTGCACCTGCCTGGCTCTCCTGCAGGCACCACTGGGAGCTGGGAGTGATCAGGGGACTCAAAAATCCTCAAGAGGGGACAAAAGGACACCCACTGAAACCTCGGAGCAGGGGCTGCCACAAGGTTCCACCACTGATGTTGGAAAACTCCTGGGTGAGTCCTGAATCCATCCCCAAAGGATCAAACCCTTGGAGTTACCCAGCACCAGCAAGCCCAGACACTGCTCTGTTGTGTCACATCCCTCACGTTCCTGTTTGCTCTGACCCTGCAGGGCTCCAGGCACTTCCCAAACCCTCATCCCACACCACAGCCAGCCTTCCTGAAAGGAACGGGGTGTCAAACACCTCCTGGGCTTGTCTTTCCCAGGGCTGATGTTTCCACCTCCCAAACCCCTCTGGCAGCCCAGGAACACCAGCCTGGGGTGGGAGCAGAGCATGCCCTGGTCTGCAGCTCCAGGGTGAGATGAACCTTGCTGGGAGTGTCTGATAACAGCAGCTGCCATTAGGTGTCACAAGAGCCTCAGGTCTTTGCTCTTCCTGGGAGGATGGGACAGGAGGGGTGAGGTGCTGAAGTGGCCCTTGGGGTGGCACCTTGGGGACAGCGATGAGCTCTGGCTGCTGGGAGGGCACCACACATCCCTTGTGGTACCACAGCCTTGCCTGGAGGTCACCGTCCTTCTGCCCACAGCTGGTCCCTTCTGTCACCTCCTGGGTGCTCTGCCCTAGTGCTGGGGACAGGCGGGAGGTGGCACCAGTTCCTCCTGTGTCACACTTGTGCCTTCAATGACCTGCTGTGTTTTACTGCAGGGAAGCAAAGGGAGCAGCCAGTGCTGGTGCCTCGCCCAGCATCACAGCTCCCAGTGCAGCCCCCAGTATCCTCCCAGTATCCTCCAATCCCAGTATCCCCCCAGTATCCTCCCAGTATCCTCCAGAGCAGCCCTGCAAAGAGGCACTTCAGCAAGGGAAAATAGCCTGGAGGTGGGTGGAAATTCAGGGAGGGCTCCGGGGCTGCATCCTCTGGAGCCTGATCCTGCCCAGAAGATCCTTCCCCAGCTCCAGGGGCAGCTCCTGCCCTTGCTGCCTCCTTCAGCTGCTGTGGTGGCACCACGGGCAGCCCAGGGACCTGCTCTGTGCCTCAGTTTCCCTGTCCTGCTAGTCTGCAGCCACCCATGGGTGCTGCTCGTGTCCCCATCCCCTCTCTGCCCAGGAACAGAAGCTGTGGTGAGCGTGGTGTGTGATCTGGTAGCTCAATTCCCAGAAATTTGTGGAATTTGGGTCCATCCACACTCCCTGTACCCCAGCTGGCCCTGGCTGTGCAGAGGGAGGGTGTGGGGAGGCAGAGAACCTCAGAGCCCCTGGGGATGCCAATCCTGGGCTGGGCTGGGTGCACCCAGCAGAAAATACCCATGGCAGCATCCTGCTGTGCCACCAGGGCAAGGGAGATGGTCAAAGTGACACCAGCAGGGTGTGAGGGGCTGTGGGTGCTGTCTGTGTGTGCTGGGATGGGGCTTTGGGAAGTGCCTGGAGCCCTGCAGGGTCAGAGCAAACAGGAGTGTGAGGGATGTGACCCAACAGAGCAGGGTCTGGGTTTGCTGGTGCTGGGTAACTCCAAGGGTTTGATTCTTTTGGGAATGGATCCAGGACTGATCCAGGAGTTTTCCGACCTCGGTGATGCAACCTCGTGGCAGCTCCTGCTCTGCCACCGGGGCAAGGGACCCTTGTGGCCCCCACGGTCCTGCTCATGGTGCTGCCTGTGGCTGCTCCTGAGACTTCTTTGAAAACACAGAAAGTTCCTCCCCTTTAGGAGGAATCCAGCTGTGAGGGCACAGCTGGGCAGGCTCTGGGTGCTCACCCACAGAGGGATGGATGCTCTGGGATTGTCCCCTCCTGGCATTCCCACTCCCAGTGCCCCGCACCAGGGGCAGGTGCCACGCTCAGATAACCTTCCAAGAATTCACGATTCCTCCCCGAAATGTCGTTTGCCTCTTTAATTTCGCAACGTGACCAGAAACAATGCATGGTCCGAGGCTCGATAAGGAGCCAGTGGGAAAAGCCATTCTGTCCTCTGCCGAGAGCTGATAAAGCCTGGAACACCGGCTGCCCCGGGGGAAGGACCGGACCGAACCGGAGCCGCCTCCGGGAAAATCTCCCGCTCCCCTCCCGGTGCCGAGCTGGGCTGGGATGGTGTGCCGGTGACCTCCCGGCATGGCGTCAGCTCTTCCCTCTCGGAGGGGCTGAGTTCATGTCTGGCCTTTCCCGGAGCTGGGCATCGCTCCTGGCCTGCCCTGTCCCTGCCGGGCTGGCCGCAGCATCGGGGCTCACCCCGGGTGGGCACTGCCCGTGCCCCTGTGGGGTGTACCGGGGTGTTCCAGGGTGTCCCGGGATGTACCGGGGTGTACCGGGGTGTACCAGGGTGTACCGTGTTGTCCTGGGGTGCACGGGGGTGTCCCGAGGTGTATCGGGGTGTAATGAGGGGTACCAGAGTGTACCGGGGTGTCCCGAGGTGTAACGGGGTGTGCCGGAGTGTCCAAGGGTGTGCCGGGGTGTCCCAGAGTGTCCCAGGGTGTATCGGGGTGTCTTGGGGTGTATCCAGGTGTGCCGGGGTGTATCGGGGTGTATCGGGGTATACCGGGGTGTCTCGGGGTGAACTGGGGTGTACCGAGCTGTCCCGGGGTGTAGGGTGTATCGGGGTGTCCCGGGTAGTACTGGGATGTACCGGGGTATCCCGGGATATCCTGGTACACCTGGGGTGTCTCGGGGTGTCCTGGGGTACTCCGGGGTGTTCTGGGGTGTCCTGGGGTGTACCAGGCTGTATCGGGGGTGTCCAGGGGTTACCGGGGTGTCCCAGGGTGTGCCGGGGTATATGGGGTGTAATGGGGTGTACCAGAATGTCCCGCAGTGTCCCGGGGTGTCCCGGGCACGGCACCCCAAAGCCCGGGGCGTACCGGGGTGTGCCGGGCTGTATTGGGGTGTACCGGGATGTATCGAGGTGTCCCGGGGTGTCCCCGGGTGTCCTGGCATGTACAGGGGTGTCCCAGGGTGTCCCGGGGTGTCTCGGGTCGTACCGGGGAGTCCCGGGCACGGCACCCCAAGGCCGAGGTGCCGGTTCCGGAGGCTCGGAGCGGGGCTGGCGGCCCGGGGATGCTTTCCCGGTGACTCACAGCATTCCTGGCAGGTCAGCGGCGGCCGCGGGACACCCCGACAGCCCCAGCCGCCCCTGGCCTCTGCCTGAACTCCGCTGGCAAAGCGAATTTCCCCTGGTGCCAGACGCTGGGGTTCCTCCGTTCCTGGGCAGAGGGGTCCCCCCGGGTGTCCCTGCGAGGGGATGGGGACAGGGGACGGGGACAGAGCTCACGGACACGGGACAGAGCTCACAGGCATGGGACAGTCAGTGTTTGACCTCTCCATGGCCTCGGTGCTTCCTCCTCTGTCAGTTCTGCAGAACCCCGAGGAGGAACGGGCTCCCCACAAACAGCCCCGACCCCGAGCACTCCCCAGCACTGCCCAGCTCCGTGACTCAGTTTCCCTTTGTTGGGGTGAGGAGAAGCAGTGCTGACCCCTCTGATGCTCAGAGACAAGAGGGTCCGCACTGCTCTTCCCCAGCAGCTCTATTTGGGAACATCCCAGCCCATCCCTGCTTGGATTTCCCCCCTCCCAAAGAATTTCCCTTTGTCTTTTCAACTTCAGCCCTTAGAATCCGCTCCTGGTTGCTCACCCAGCACAATTCTGCATCTTCCTGCATCCCACCGCCTTCAGCCATCCTGTTCTGCTGTTTCATGTCACGAGTGGGTCAGCGGGACCAGGATTGGGGCAGGATGAGCGCAGGGGACCTGTTGGGGAAGATGAAACAGGAAAGCCTTATAAATATGATTGTCTGGCAAAAGATTTTGAGAATATGGAAACTATAAGGGAGATTGAAATGAAAGCAAGCTTTGAAATCCCTCAGTTACTGAACAACTGGAAAACAATGGTGTGGCCAGACTGACGGTGGAAAAACTCCCGTTGCTTGCAGACAGGCCCAAGGGTCAGAGCAGACCCTACAGCTTGGCAGAAGGGGCCCAAAGAGGAGATTTTAGGGTTTAAAATGTAACACAGTGTGATAATGTAATGATTCTTATGGGCTGTATGGAAATGCTATAGGATTTGTATCTTGGACTAGATTGTTTAGTGAGAATTAGAATATTCAGCACAGATTTATTGTATTGTAAGTGGAACCTCACTCTCTTACCCTTTTACTCTCTCATCCTCTCTGTCCCTCTCCTCTCTCAGTCCTGCTCCAGCTGTGGCTGGCAGCTCCCAGCAGGGCCCTGCACCCAGGCCCTTTGCAATAACCCACAAGTTCCCAGCCCTGGCTGCAGAGATCTCTCCTCTCCATCCATCCCACCCCTGTCACTCCTACAGTGACCAGAGCTGGCAGCAGCAAAGTCCCCGCGGGGTTTGTGAGCCCCCGGCGTGGCCGTGTCCGTCTGTCCCGCCCGGTGCTCAGCACACAGGAATGCCGTGAGCTTGCAAAGTGGTTTCAGCGAGACGTTATCTAATGGAGGAGGAGGAGGGTGGATTAAGCCAAACCCACAGCACCGGCTTTCAATTAAAGCGAGTGAATTTACGGCTTCTCCTGACACAGTAAACACACGCTGACGGGGTCCTGACCCGGCATTTCCCCTCCGTGCCCCGGCAGGCGAAGGGAGCAGCCTCCGGCTCCTCCTGTGGCAGCCAGGAGCCCTCGGGGCTGGGCTCTGCATTATTCATCACCAAAAAAAGGGCAGCGAATGCGGTGATGCTGCGGTGATGCTGCCGTGGGCACGGTGCCCCAGAGCTGCCCACCTCGGCCTGCAGGGATGGGGAGAGATGGAAACCTGGGGAAGGAACAGCAGCATCCCCTGGCTGGGAGTGATGCAGCCCCGGGGCTCTGGGTGACACACGATGGAGGATGCTGTGGTCCCATGAGTGGGTGATGCTCTGTGACCGTCCCTGCAGCCATCCTGCCATCCCCGTGCCTCAGTTTCCCCCGGGAGCAGGGAAGGCTGGGTGTGGCAGCAGCAGCAGGCTGAGCTGAGCAAGCTGCATGAGCCAAGGCAGGATCTCACAACAGGGCTGGGAGCTTTCCTGGTGGCACTGCAGAGCAGGGCTGGGTGTGAGGAGCTCCAACACGTGTGCCAGGGCATGCCTGGCACCCTCTGCCAGCCACCTCTGCTGCCTGAGCCAGGTGAGGCAGCAGAACCCCTCAGCTCCAGAGGGGTGCAGTGAGGCCAGGACCCCCACCTGAACACCCCCAGCCCTTTTGGCGGTGTCAGAGGAGCCCTGGGCATCAGCTGGCACTGGGAGGTGAGGCTGGGTAACCGTGGCACTTTGGGCAGCGCAGCCCCGGATCAGGCACCTGGCCAGGAGCGTGACCAGGAGCCCGGCAGAGCTGCTGGGGTGACGTCCTGGCCCTGCTGCTGACGTCCAGCAAAGGGAAAACCCTCCCCAGAGCAAACACACACCGGGGCTGAGCAAACCCAGCCTGCAGGGTGGCTCTGGGCAGGTAGCTGGGTCCCATCTGGCTGCTGTTTACCTGTCTGCTGGAATCCACCCTGCAAACTTCCTCCTTGGACGGGCCCAGGAGCCCAGCTCGGCCACGCCAGGCTCGCAGGGAGGTCCCTGGAGCCCCAGAGCCTGATGCTGATCCTTGTCCCCTGCACAGGGGGGATCCTGTCCCCTGCACAGTGCAGAGTGGATCCCAGTGGGGTTTGGGAAGGTCTCAGCACCAGCCCCTGCCAGGTTTACAAACCCTGTTAGCACCAGCCTGGCTCCATGCAACACCCAGAGCTGCACACCAGCAGCGTCCAGGGAGCAGCTGCTGGGTTCCCTTTCCATAAGGATTCAGGCAAGTCATGGCATTCCCACCCCTGCCTCAGTTTCCCCCTCAGCCTGTCCCTCCCTGACCCGCGGCGGTGGCTCCTGGGGCGTGCAGGGACCTGCCACCACGCAGGGAGGGGACGGTGCTGGGCACACCTGAGTGAGGCAGGACCCTGCCTGCCACTCCCCTGCAATGAGACTGCTCAGCCCCCGGGTGCACACAGGAGCCACCAACTGCTCTGCCCTGGGCACGAGGGGACAAAGAACCCCCCAAGCCACTCCTGTCCCATCTGCACCTTGCACTGAGGTCCTCCAGGGAACAAGGGGACCAGAGAGGGTCAGCACAGCTCAGGAGCCCTTCCCTGGGTGCTGCCAGGGTGGAGAAGGAGCCCCAAGTTCTCCTCACTCGGATGGATGGATGGATCCATGGATGGATGGATGGATGGATGGATGGATGGATGGATGGATGGATGGATCCATGGATGGGTCCGTGGATGGATGGATGGATGATGAATGGATGGATGGATGGATGGATGATGGATGGATCCATGGATGGGTCAATGGATGGATGGATGGATGATGAATGGATGATGGATGGATGGATGGATGGATGGATGGATGGATGGATGGATGGATGATGGAGAGATGGATGGATGGATGGTTGGATGGATTCATGGATGGGTCCATGGATGGGATGGATCGGTGGATGGATGGATAGATAGATAGACAGACAGACAGCGAGGCTGAGGCCCAATACATTTCATTCCACCCCGCAGTGGAACACATCCACACCCTCACTCTTGCAGTACTCCAAGCTGTGTTCCCACTTTGGAAAGGGGGTAAACTGAGGCAGGGAAGGCAGGGGCTGTTTGCTGGGCGGGAAGGAGGGTGGCAGAGCAGGGATGAGGCAGCCCAGCCCGTGTTGTGAAAGCAGCTGTTATCAGAGCGGGCGTCACGCCGCAGCAAGCGGCTTCCAGGAAAGGAAGGAAGTGTGGGCTCAGCCAGCCCCGCTGCCGCCCTTTTCCAGCAAACAGTGAGGCCTGCTGATAATGGGGCCCTGCCACGGCCACCCAGGAATTCAGAGCCACACGTGCTGCCCTAAATGTGGGATTTTCCCCATTTCCTCTCCCAGAAAAGCAAGAGAATGTGCTGGGGCAGCAGTGCGTGGTGCTGGTGGCACCTGACTCCTGTGCAGGGCACATAACAGCATCACATCAGCAGCAACACATTTCCACCCCTAGTCTTACTCGTGGGAACTGGGAGTCACTGGGCTGGGTTTGCTCCTGTGGAAAGGTGCTCTGTGATGTGTTTCCTGCCCTGGCACAAGGTGGATAACCTGGAGCAAGGCTGGATGGGGATGGGAGTGTGATGGGGAGCTGCTCCCACACACCTGGGCCTCTCCCAACACCTCACACTGGACACTGAGCTGGAGGCCATAACCCAGCAGGACACTGGGCAGTGTCACCACAGTGTCAGCACAGTGCCCTGCAGTGCAGCAGGGCAGGATCCCACCCCTGACACCATCCTGCCATGCAAAGTGGCCCAGGAGGAAGCAGGAGCGTGCTCCTCCCCGATACTGGCAATAATTACACGATTATGCGATTTGGAAGCAAAGTGGGGATTAATCTCTGATCTCGTTAGGCCGTGTTTTACCATCTGCTTGGCGCAGGCAGGAGAAGCCCTGGTCCCACGCTGGGGAACCCCTGGGCAGAGCTGGGTCCCACAGAGCAGCGGGTGCTTTGGGAGAAGGGTGGATGGGGAGCTGAACACACCAGGGGGAGCGGATGCAGCAGCTGTGGGGCACACACAGACAGACAGACAGACAGACACACAGAGAGACAGACAGACACACACACAGACAGACAGACAGACAGACAGACAGAAACACACACGCACACACAGAGCACACACACAGACACACACACACAGAGACAGACACAGACACAGTGGTCACACACACACACACACAGAGCACACACACAGACACACACGCACACTGAGAGAGACACACACACACAGACACACACAGACACACACAGACACACAGACACACACTCACACGCACACACAGACACACACACACTCACACAGACACAGAGCACACACACACAGATACACACACACGTGGACACACACACAGAGCACACACGCACACAGACACACGCACACACACACATGCACAGACACACACACACACAGATACACTCACACACAGAGCACTCACACACACACACAGAGACACACAGACACACACACACACACACAGAGACACACACACACACACTCACATGCACACACACACACACACTCTCACAGCCCCGGTTCCTGGAAGCCGGGCTGGATCCGGCTCCGCACGCACGGGGCCGGGCTGGGCTGGCTCCGACTCCTCCTTTGGCCAACAAGGGCAGGTGACAGCGGTGACGATGATGGCCCCGGTAAGGGGGGGCTGCTGGGAGGGAGATGCAGAGTGCAAACCGCAGGGAGAGGTTTGTAATTGTCCAGGTGGGTTACCGAGATAGAGAGGAGGGACAGAATGTGGCAGAGGATGGGATGGCCCCAGGATCTCCCGGGCTCCTCAGGGGTTCCCCCTTCTCCTCCACTCAGGAGGATTTTGCCAAGCAGGGAGAGCAGGACCTGCCTTTATTGTGCTCCTGCCAGGAGATTTTTCCTTCTGCAGCAGCCCCGGTGCAGAGCCAGGCCCAGCCTTGCAGCAGGGTCAGGTCTCCTGCAGGTGGGGATGGGTTTTTACATCCACTCCAGAACAGAAAGCCTCACCTCCTTCTGGGAATGAAAGTTCATCATAAACTTCCAAATCCTCATCAGCCTAAAAATAGACTTCTACTCCCTTACCTTCCCCACTGCACTGTTTGTATCATGGTCCATCCTACAATTTGCAACATGATATATGGCCTCAGACCCTTATATTACAAAATTTTTCACTTACCTACTATTCTTCCTAATCGCTCTACTCATCCTAATCATGGCCAACAACCTATTTGTCCTATTCATTGGCTGAGATCCATGGGGTCTCTGCAGGATGGGACAGCACCAGTCCGGGTCCCTCTGTCACTCAGAGCTCTCTGGGGTGACACTGGGAACCTCCCTGTCACCATCTGGGCTGACCCACCAGCACCAAGAGCTGGTGCCTGTGTGCCAGGGGCATTGTGGGGTGTGGGGGTCCCCTCTGCCCCCTCACCCTGGCGTGTGGCAGGGCCTGGTGACAGCTGAGTGGCACAAGGGGCAAACACCACATCCATCACCCATCCTGGGGTGGCCGCTGTCACCTGGCCATCCCATCCCATCCATCCCATCCCATCCCATGGATCCCATCCCATCCCCACGTGGCCATTCATCCCCCTCCAGCCCAGAACCACCATCGGGAGCCTCCCCTGTTCCCTCTGCACACAAAACCCCACGGCCGCGTGTCGGGAGGGCCCGGCAGGAGATGAAAGGGATTTCCCGGCTGACCTCCTCACCCCGCACTGTTTGCACCTCCTCTCCCGCACGCAGACAGGCATTTTTCCCATGCTCAGGGGGTCAGAGCCCTCCCTGCACTCCAGGACGGAGCAATGCCAGGAATGTACCTGGGAACAGGCAGGGTGGAGGGGGAAGAGGAGAACTGAGCACCCTCCCGCCCGCAGTTAGCCACCAACGTTTGTTCTATGGCCATTAAAAGGTGTTTTTCTTGTGCAAAGGCTCTGCAGGAAGAAACCTGTTAAGCCTGGGCATGAATTTGTTTTGTGTCCCCCAAGTGGTGCCAGGCCCTGGTGCTGTCACTGGGCCAGGTCCAGGTCCCCAGGCATGGTCAGGGGTCTCACCAGTGGGGATGCACCAGCTCAGCCCCCTCCAAACAGCACTCAGATGATTCCAGCCACCTTCCCGTTGCTCTTTCATCCCCTTTATGGACTGGAATAAGCTCATTTCCCCACTCCAGCCTCACAGGGGCTTTCTGTGCCTCAGTTTCCCTGGGCTAAATCAAGGAGAGCAGCCCCTGGAAGTGGAGCCCAGTTGCCCACAGCACATTCCAGTGTCTCTGCCATTATCCCAGGGTTGGATCCCAGAGTTTCCCTGGGCCCAGCTTGGAGGCTGCACTTCCACCCTGTGACAATCCCTTCCCACTGCCCTAGAATGAAGTGGAACAACACAGGACAAATGTGGCTCCCTTTACTCCTCCCCACCTCCACCTTGCATCACCCAGGGTAAAAACAGAGGGGAAATGAAAATGAATAAATAAAGGGGAAATGGAAATGAAGTGTTTTGGGACACAACCTGGAGCGGTGGGATGATGCCAGGAGATGCCCAGACCCAGGGTTGGCTCCCATCACCCAGCAGGGTACAAACCCCAGGCTGTGTCTCTGTGCCCCCTCCCCACTCCTTACATTCCTTCTCCCTTTTCCTTCTCCAGGCGTGACACAAATCCTCTGTGGATTCTCACAGGGAGGATCTGGGTGTCTGCAGCTCAGGGTGACAGAAGGGGGACAGGAGGGGAAGGCAGGCTGGGCACCCCAGGACATGCCACGTGTGCTGGGACCCTGCTGAGGGGCTGGGGAGATCCCCCTGTGCCCTGGGGAAGGGATGTGGGATGTGGGATGTGTGGGATGTGGGTGGCACATCCACCACCCCACCATCACCCCGATGCATCCCACTTTCCCCTGCTGCTCTCGGCAGGAGGGTTTGCTTGTAAACAGCAGCCCCTGGGTAACACTTCTAATCCCTCTCTTGGCTATTATTCATCCCCAGCTAACCTTAAAGCCTCCCCCTTTTTCTCTGCGAGGCACCCCCAGAGCAGAGGAAATTCCTCAGCCCTGACGTGATGTGAAACACGAGCGGCTCGGCCCCAGCCGCCCCCTTCCCTGCCCCAACCCACCCGGGCCATTTCCCAACCCAGGTTTCCCTGTAGCATCCCACTCCCCCCCTTCCCCACTCTTTTTTTTTCATTTTTTTTTTTTTTTCCTCTTTCTTTCCCCAACCACCCCTTTTCTGCTTTAGACATTGTAACCCGAGAGGCTGGAAATGCAGCTCCTTTCATCTTCCATTTCCCACATCCTGAGAGTCTGGGGAGAAGGAGCCCACCCAGATGATGGAATCCCAAATATGCGGCTCCTTCCACCTCCCCGATCCCCTCGGCCGCCCCCCCCGTCAGGCTCTATTCACAAAGCAGATTAGCCATGCTGCCGCCTCCCCGCACACCTCGCCGCAAAAAGCCCGCGAAAAAGCCAACATACAGAAAAAAAAGAGAAAAAAAAAAGAAAAAAAAATTTACAATTATTAAGAAGAAATCCGCACAAATTAAAAAAAAATACAATTATCAATAAGAAATCCACACAAATAAAAAAAATTACAATTATTAAGAAGAAATCAGCACAAATAAAAAAATTACAATTATTAAGAAGAAAGCCGCACAAATAAAAAAAATACAATTATTAAGAAGAAATCTGCCAAAATTTACAATTATTAAGAAGAAATCCGCACCCAGGGAGCAGGATGGGTCTTGGCACCTCCTGCCCTGCTCCCATCACTGTCTGGTGGGAATTGGCACCCAAACTCCTGGGATTGGGTGCTGAGGAGGTCTGGGGGAGCTGCAGCAGGAAAGGTTCAGCCAGGACCTTTCTCCTCCCTGTGCTCGGGAGATTCCAGCCCCAGGATGTGGCGTGTGGTCCACAAGGTGTCACCTTGTGGTCCCTGCTGGGTCTATGGGGGGAACCTGAGGATGAGGAAAAGCAGCACCCAGGCAGAGCCTCGTGGCTCACAGCACTCGTGATCCAAACCCAGGGGACCCCAGACCTCCCCTCTCTTGGGGGGACACCCTGCACCCCTGGCTTGGTGTCATCCTGCAGGGATGTCACTGACCCTGCTCCTCCCCTCTCTCGTGGGGACACCCTGCACCCTCATCCTGCAGGGATGTCCCTCACCCTCACTGCCACACCAGGAACGTGCCCTCATTTCCAAATGTGACACCCCAGAGCACCTTACAGTGTTTGTAGGGTGACTCAGAGCAGGTGGTGACACACAGGGGTGTCCCAGCGGTGGCACAGACCGGGTGCCACCAGGGATCGCTCACTGTGGGTGGGTGGGAGCATCCCTCTCCTCTCCTCTCCTCTCCTCTCCTCTCCTCTCCTCTCCTCTCCTCTCCTCTCCTCTCCTCTCCTCTCCTCTCCTCTCCTCTCCTCTCCTCTCCTCTCCTCTCCTCTCCTCTCCTCTCCTCTCCTCTCCTCTCCTCTCCTCTCCTCTCCTCTCCTCTCCTCTCCTCTCCTCTCCTCTCCTCTCCTCTCCTCTCCTCTCCTCTCCTCTCCTCTCCTCTCCTCTCCTCTCCTCTCCTCTCCTCTCCTCTCCTCTCCTCTCCTCTCCAGCTCTGCCAGGCTGGTACAAGCCAAGGTGGGCAAAGGGCTCGGTGCCCTCCTCATGGGGCATTGCTGAGATGCCTCAAATCCCTTTTTTTCCAGCTTTTATCAGGGAAGGGTTCGGGCTCCTCTGGGGACCCGCAGGTCATTTTGGGAACATCTGGGGTAATTTTGGGAACATTTGGGGTCATTTTGGGAACATCTGGGGTCATTTTGGGAATATTTGGGGTAATTTTGGGAACATCTGGGGTCATTTTGGGAACATTTTGGGTGCCCCACGCCCTGGGCCAGCCGGTTCCCCGAGCTGGGGGAGCCAGGGGCAGGCTCAGCCAAGGTCAGGCAGTGACTCAAAGGGAACCACAGCCCTCCCTCGTGTGTGTCACGGCACTCACAGCCCCGCATCCTCACCGGGGGATGCCCGTGGGGCTTTGACCTTGCTGGTTTGTTCCAGGACATCGGTGCAAGCCTGAATTCAATCCCCTCACCCCCGAGCCGTTCTCCCTGCTGGGCATCGCCCCGGCCCTTCCCCGTTCTCACCTATTTGCTAATTGTGCTGGCGGGGAAGGCGAGGGGGAGGAAATACAAAAAGTAAACTGCGAAAGCAACACTGCAGCTCCGAGGGCCCAGCACGGCAATCAAGCGATAAAGCAGTAATTAAGCCTGATTATCATGCAAGGCAGCCCCGGTTAGACTGGAATGCCGCTGAAGAGCCTGAAAGCTGCCGGGATTGTTTGCAGGGCTCAGAACTGATCTTTTGATGTCTGCTGGGAGCTCCTGTCCCCCAGACCTGCCACCCCAGGGTCCCGTTTCTCCCCCAGCATGGCTCTGGTTGGGTTTTTTCTCCTTGCAAGGGCTGTGGAGTCTCCCTCGGGATGCAAACTGCTCCCCGAGGGCTCAGGGCAGGAATTGGGGATGCTCCAGGATGGACGGGGCAGCTCTGGGCAGGGCAGGACCCGCAGGACATCCCCCATGTTTAGGGATGTCACTGGTGTCCTGCACCCACCATCCTCATCCTCATCCTCGGCGGGTTTCACCCCAGGGGAACAGGGATGGGGAGAGAAGAGATGCCCAGGGATGAGGGCGAAGTGGGTGAGAGCAGCAGGATGGGGTTTGTTTTGTTTTAGTTTGAATTTCTGACACATCCCCACGGCCTCACCCGGGCTGGCATGGAAAGGTGAGTGTCTGGAATGGGCTGGGGGGATAAAGGTGAATCCCAGCCCTGCTTTTGGGGTCATTTTGGGAACAGGAATGCTCAGGCTGGGTGAATCTGGAGAGAGATGGACATGGCTGGGAAATGTGGCTGCCTCCCAGCTGCACGTGGCCAGGACGGGGAGCAGGAGGGGGTTCCCAAATCCAAGGGGATCCAGTCCTGAGCTCCTCTCTCCCAGGAGGGGTTCCCTTGATCCAAGGGGAACCAACCCCTCTGCTGGGAGGGGTTCCCCAATCCAAAGGGACCTAAGCCTGAGCTCACCTGTGCCAGGAGGGGTTTCCCAGTTCATGGAGACCCAACCCTGAGCTCCCCTCACCTGCCAGGAGGGGTTTCCTTGATCCAAGAGGACCCAAACCTGAGCCCCCTTCTGCCGGGAGGGATTTCCTGATCCAAGGGCACCCAATCCTGAGCTCTCCTCTGCCAGGAGGGGTTCCCTGCTCCAAAGGCACCCAACCCTGAGCTCCCCTATGCTGGGAGGAGTTTCCCTATCCAAAGGGACTCAACCCTGAGCTCTCCTCTTTGCCAGGAGGGATTTCCTCCATTCAAAGGGGCCCAACCCTGAGCTCCTTTCTGCCAGGAGGAGTTTCTCTGCTCCAAGAGGACCCAAACCTGAGCTCTCCTCTTCCAGGAGGGGCTCTCCCCATCCAAGGGGTTCCCTCCATCCAAGGGGACCCAACTCTGAGCTCTCCTCTGCCAGGAGGGATTTCCCCATCCAAAGGGACCCAAGCCTGAGCTCCCCTGGCTGGCCAGGAAGGGTTTCCTTGACCCAAGGGCACCCAGCCTTGAGCTCCTCTCTGCCAGGAAGGGTTTCCCTGCTCCAAGAGCTCCCCTCACCTGCCAGGAGGGATTTCCCTGACCCAAGGGGACCCAACCCTTCGCTCCCCTCGGCCAGGAGGGGTTTCCCTGCTCCAAGAGGACCCAAACATGCACTCTCTTCGGCCAGGAGGGGTTTCCCCGACCCAAGGGGACCCAGCCCTGCTGCCAGCAGGAGGAGCCGGCGCTGACTCAGTGCAGCAGCTGGGCAGGTTCACGCACGAGGATGATTTTGGCCCCAGCTCGTGGCGCTTGCAAGGCACGCTGCTGCTCCCTGCGACGCTAATGAGCAGGTTTGGGCAGAGCTGCTTCTGAGGAGTCAGGGACAGGCAGCCCCCGGGAAAGCCCGGCGAGCTCTGTTTGTCAACAGGTCCCCTTCGGTGCCTTTCATCATCCTGGCAAGGAATTTGATAATGAGTTCGGGGCCAAATGCTAAGTCACCTCATCCCACGGCTGAGCAGCGACTGGCAGAACCAGTTGTCCCAAATGTGCCCAGGCGTCAGGGCTGGGAATAAGGCGCTGCCTGCCCCTCTGCCCCACTCTCAGCTTGCATCACCTCGAATTGCAACAACAATATATTAAATTTTTTTTAAACAATTATATATTTTATACAAAGAGGAATGGAGGCGCTGCGTCAGATTTTCCACACTTTTCCCTAAATAAAAAATGTCACTTTCTGGGTAAAACGGAAGGTAGATTTTCCAGTTTTTTGTTGGCTCAGCCCCAGAAAGAGGATGTGTCACATTCTGGGTAAATCTAAAAGCAGCAGCTGTGGTGGCGAGTTCTTCCCGGCCACTGCAAGGGCTGGGCCACAGCTCCAAACCCCAGTTTAGGGGCTGCATCTTGGTTGTATTTAATCCTTTTTTTTTAACACTAAAGGGGATAGGATCTCACCAGCATTTCCAGTAAACCCCATTCGATTTCAAGCAATTCATCCCACAAGTATGTGCGGGATGCCAGGAACTCTTCGGTCTTGCTTAGGAGCAGGAGCCCAGATGGGCTTTGTCTGGAATAATTCAGCTCCCAGTGGCTGGAGCTCTTTGCTCCAAATGCTAATAGAGTGAGTAATCAGAGATCTCCATCCAGTAAATTATTTATCTTATCTCTGGAACTCGGGGAGGCATCTCAGCCAGCGACTTCTGCGGAAAAAAGAAGACGGGGTGGGGGGGGTGGGGGGGGTTAAAAAAACCCTAAAAAACAGCGATATTAGTCAAGAGCCCGCAGCTGGAAGGGCCACATGGCCACTTTTACTGGAAAGGGGAAAAGTTCACGCGCTGGTTGGCGCGTGATGGAGCAAGAGCGGAAGAGCGGAGCGGCGGGGTGAGCCCGGGGGACGCCGGGCACGGGGGAAGCGGCGATTCCCGGGAAAACGCAGCGCGCGAACCAGCGCCGCTGGGCGTGGCCGTGGGCGTGGCCCCGTGACCGCGCGGGGCCGCCCGGGCAGCGCTGCCCGCGCGCGCCGCCGCCGCGCCCGCTCCTTATTGGCCGCCGCGCCTAGGAGGGGCGTGGTTATGGTGCGTAGCCACGCCCCGCGGGGCGTGCGGCCCCGCCCCCGGCCCCTGCGGCTCGCGGGGCCGGCAGGGGCCGCGCGCCACACGCGGCCGGGCCTCGCGCGGAGCGGCCGCTCGCGCCCGCAGCCCGCCCTGCCCTGCCCTCAGCGCCCTCACAGCCCTGCCCGGCCCCGCGCCCCGCCGCAGGTGCCGCCACCGGCCCCAACGCCGGCATGCTGCTCTCCAAAATCACCTCGCTGGCGCACCTCCGCTCTGGGACCGCCGGCGAGCTGCACCCCGCCAAGATACAGCCAGGTGAGGGACGGCCGGTGTGCGGGTGCCCGTCCCGGCTCGGGGCCGGCCGGGGCAGCGGGCGGAGCGCTGACGGGCGGGTCTCGTCCACAGGGAAGGAGAAGGAGCCGCTGGAACAGCTGTACCGGGTGGGCCCGTTGCTGGGGAGCGGCGGCTTCGGCAGCGTTTACTCGGGGATCCGCCTCTCGGACGGCGCCCCGGTAAGTGGCGGGGCCGGCGGCGGGCGGAGCGGGAGGGGGCTCGGCGGGGCGGGCGCCGAGCTCATCCCGGTGCCGAGCTCATCCCGCCGTTCCCCTTGGCTCGCAGGTGGCGATCAAACGCGTGGCCCGGGACCGCATCTCGCAGTGGGGCGAGCTGGTGAGTGAGCGGGGCCAGCGGGAGAACCCAGCGTGACGGGCGGGGATGAGCAGAGACGCGAGGGTGGAAACCGGGACGGCGCGGGGGGAGCAGTGTGGGGTCACCGGGGGACGCGGAGCATCCCGGGCCGGGAATGCCTGGCGCCGATGGGGGCGGGCAGGGGGACACCGGGATGCCCGGCACCGGTGGGAGCGGGCAGGGAGACACCGGAGCGTCCCCCGGATCTGTGGGAGCGGGCAGGGGAACACCCGGGCTTGCCGCGGGCGGGGGTGGCTCAGCCCCGCTGATGGCAGCGTGGTGCCCCCGCAGCCCGGCGGCAGCCGCGTCCCTCTGGAGATCGTGCTCCTGAACAAGGTGGGCTCCGGCTTCCACGGCGTCATCCAGCTCCTGGACTGGTTCGAGCTCCCGGACAGCTTCGTGGTGGTGATGGAGCGTCCGGAGCCGTCTCAGGACCTCTTTGACTTCATCACGGAGCGGGGGTTCCTGCCCGAGGAGATGGCGCGGGGGCTGTTCCGCCAGGTGCTGGAGGCCGTGCGGCACTGCAACAACTGCGGCGTCCTGCACCGCGACATCAAGGACGAGAACATCCTGCTCGACCTCGCCACGGGCGAGCTCAAGCTCATCGACTTCGGCTCGGGCACCTTCCTCAAGGACACGCTCTACACGCAGTTTGACGGTGAGCCCATAGCCGGTGCACTCCCGGTGCCGGGCATTGCGCGGCCGGGCCGGGCTCCGGAGGTTTCCCCGTGCCGGGGAGGGGGGGCCGGTATGAATTCTGCAGCCGCTGCCAAGTTCTGTTTGGCACGGGGAGGATGTTGTGAAACGGGAGCCGGCTCCCGGCCCTGCTGACAGCCTCCGTCACCCGGGCTGGCTCGGGGGAAGCCAGCGTGACAAAAACACCCTGGGGAGGGGGGAGCAGAGGGGGGGGGGTTTGCAAAACCCGAGCACCGGCCGGTTTAGTTTGCAGGTGCGGAAGGGCTGGGGCTGCTCCTCTCCGCTTGTTTACCTTAGTTTATAATTTAAATTTTATTTTTTTACCATTGCGCGGAGGGGGGGAAGGCGTGGTTTTTTCCCCACCCGTAGGTGGGTTTTTTCCTCGCATGTAACGGCCGGGCCTTTCCCGGGCCCTGCTGCCCTCTTCTGGCACCCGCGCCTTCCTTTTACAACCCAAAGTTTGTAAACAAGAGTCACGTGCTGGCGGGAAGGCGGGCGGGTCACGCCGGGTGCCGGGGATGCTGTGCCGAGGGCTGACGAGCTGCTGTGCCCCGCAGGAACACGCGTGTACAGCCCCCCGGAGTGGATCCGCTTCCACCGCTACCACGGCCACTCAGCCACCATCTGGTCCCTGGGTGTGCTGCTCTACAACATGGTGTGTGGGGATGTTCCCTTCGAGCAGGATGAGGATATCATCCGGGGCCAGCTCTTCTTCCGACGGCGCATTTCTCTCGGTGGGTACCTGGCTTGGGATGTGCCTGGGGGAGGCTGCAGCTCCCAGGGAGCTCTGCAGGAGGGACACATGTGCTGCCATGCTGCTCTCCTCCCAAGCACAGGGTGGGCACAGCTCAGATGGTGGCACAAGGTGGATATGAGCCTGCCCTGACTGATCATTGCTTGCTGCTTTCTCTCCCCAGAGTGCCAACACCTCATCAAGTGGTGCTTGTCCATGCGCCCCTCGGACAGGCCGTCCTTGGAGGATATTTTCAACCATTCTTGGCTGCAGGACATTCACCTGGAACCAGCTGAGATCACCCTGCACAGTTTGATCCAGGAGCCTGACAAGTAACAGCTCCATGCAGCTCCTGGTCATAAGAAGCAAAGAAAACCAGACTTTTTCATCCTGACCATAACACTGAGCAGGGATCCTCAGATGTTCTCAGATGGGAATGTGCACATCCTGCCCTGGAGCTGGGCTGAGGGACCTGCTCTTCCAAGTTCTGGTAGCCACCATCCAAGCCAGCTGTCCTGGACTCCATCTGAACTTTGTCTCTTCTGAGATTTTACAGTAATTTTTTTGGACTGGTTTTGGAGGCTCTCAAGTGTCATCTTGACCTGCTGAATTGGATGACCTGACTGCAAGAAAAGCTTCAGTGGGGGAAAACTGTGGGGAGGGCAGGGCCTGTGGCAGAGTGGCTGTCCCTTCTCACTGTCCCTTCTCCCTGCCCCACGCTTGTGTGCCTTCTGTTTGATCTGAGCTGTGCTGCAGGAAAGACTTGACTTTTCCTACAGTGCTGCTTTTCTGACTCGCCTGGGCCTATAGTTCCTTTTTCTTTTCAAAAAGGAAATGGGTCAGAAGATGCTTGGGAACCAAGTGGGTTATGCCTCGCCTCCTGTGCCTCCATCCCACACGGGTTTTCTGGGGTTCTTTGCTTCTCTGTGCCCTCACAAATGCACAAACAATGCAAACCAACAGCTGTAAATGTGTACATAGCTCTACAGGAGCAAAGCTTGATGTACAGTTGTGAATAGTGGTAACATTTTGCCTTTTTCTCATTTCCAATTTTTGTTTTTAATTTATTTTCATAAATTTGTTGTTTGTTTTGTTTTTTAAAGGAAGAGTTCTAGCCGCTAGGATAACTTATTTATTTATTTATAATTCATGTGGGTTTCCAGCCCATGCCTTGCTTCTACAGCTGCTGACCCCCCGGTTTTCCATTCAGGTTTTCCCTTTGTTTCTGTCCTGTGTCCATCCCTGGGCCTGTTGTGTTTCCATTGGGTGTCTGGTGGAGGTGTGGGGTGGCAGCTTCTCCCCAGCTGTCTGTGTACATAGTTCTGGGTGCTGTTCTTTCCTTGCCACGTGCAGATCTCAGTTTGCAGATGAATTTGGGTTTTTTCCACGGGTGTCTTGTTGTTGGGGCTGGGGAGGGGGGTGCTGGCCCAGGCTGTCTGCACTGTCCAGTCTGTACCTGTAACCACGTGTGTAGCCAGCAGGTTTTGTTAATAGTTAATATTGTACAGGGGAATTGAGAAATCTTATTTTTTTTATGCGGTTTTAAATAAAAACAAAACACTTGTTGTGCTGGAGACATTCCTTTGTTGTGGGGTGGGATGGAGGATATGCTGGGAGTTGTGGGGCACCAGTGACCACACCATGGCTACTCCAGGGACCTTGGTTGACTCCAAAAATCCCATCCCAGCACAAACTGGGACCAGATGGATCTGGACTGCTGGATCCATCCCTCCACAGGGTGTTTCCAGCACTGCCTGCTCCTGGCAGCTCTCCTGGGAGAGATCAAAGAGGTGCTGAGCCCTTTTCTCCCGTTCATCCTCAGGCTGGTGCGGAGCATGTGCTGGAGCTGGCGAGTAAACAAACATCAAAGCTTGCTTACGAAACGCCGGATGTTGTCAGCCAAATTCAATTTGGGCAAGGCAGATCCTGTTGCTCCGGCTCTGTTGGTGTTGCATGCCGGGGGCTGGTGGCTGCAGGAAGCTGCCAGCGGGCTGTCCCCACCTCCAGCCCGGCCAACGCAGCACAGCAGAGGAAGCTGATGGGAGGATTACGAGAAGTCGGTCACTATCAGTCAGCAGCGGTCAGTTTTTTTACCCTCTCAAACTGTCAAACCCCATTTCCAGCTCTGCGGCACTTCAGGGATGTTTGTTTGTGTGTTTTCTTATCTTGGTTTGGGTTGTTTTTTTTAAAATTAGTTTACATGTGTTGAATTTTGGAGACTGGTTTCTGCGTGACCTGAAAGCAGCTGCTGCTGCGTGCACAGGGCTGTGTCAGCTCCAGGGAAGGGGCAGATTTCTCTTTCTATAGGTGACTGCAAGTCCCCAGGCCAGATCTGACACAACAGGACCCTCCTTTCCTTGTTCCAAGGCTTTTTCCTTAATATCCCCATGTCCACTGAGCAGTCCCTTCCCCAGCAAGGCTATAGGTGAGTGCAAATCCCCAGATCTGACACAACAGGACCCTCCTTTCCTTGTTCCAAGGCTTTTTCCTTAATATCCCCGTGTATAGTGAGCAGTCCCAGGGCTCTCCTGTCCTGCTTTCCAAGCCATGAACCTGCTATGAGGGAATGAGGGCTCCTGGAGCCACATCCCTGCCTCATGGAGTGACCTGCTATCATGTCTGTGTCTCTGCCTTGGTGAAGAAAGTGTTAAGTTGGTTTGTTTGTTTTGCTTTTTTATTTCTTGTTTTATTTTTTTTTTCCTATTTCACTCAGCTGCATCTTTCATCTCCTTGGGGCTGCTTGAAGCAGGAAGCAGAGCTCCAAACGCCGTCAAACTTCGGGCCTATTTTGAGATGCGGTTTAGATCTACCCTCCTCTCTCTCTTTTCCACTCAAGACCATCCAGGAAGCTGCTCTTAGACGAACACAAACATCCCCACCACACCTCCAGCTACCCCTTGGAGCCCCTCGTGTGGGCAGCGTGCCCCTGAGCACTATCACAGCCCCGCTGCAGCCCGGCCCACCCTTCCCGAAAGCGCTCGCGACTGTTGCGGTGTTTCTTAGAAAACTCTGCAGGTCCCAAGTGGAGCTGGCTGCTGATAGTCCCTCGGTTTCCGCCTGTGGCTGCTGATTTTGTCACCCCCAAGTTTGTGCTGCAGCACAGGACAGAGCCAGAGTGTCCCCAAGATCCTGCTGGCCATGGGGACTGTCCTGTCTGAGTGTTGGACTGGTGTGTGTGTGATCCCAGTGCACCCAGTGCTGAGCCAATACATGCACCAGTGTAAGTGTCACCAGATTTGTGTCCCAAACCTCTCTGGAAAAGGATCAGTGCATGTTTGGTTCCCTGAGCACCAGCCTTCCTGAGCAGTAACACCTTCATAGGACAAGAGCCACCAGATTCATGTCCCAGGTCTCTGCCACAGGGGGAGAGCAAAGATGGGCAGTTGCAGCATCAGTTACCTGTTCTCCGCTCCAGGCTGCCCATCACCATTGCACTCAGGGCCTGGGGGAAAGAGGAACCCTTTTCACCCCTTGTTTTTCCTCACTGAGGGGATATTTCCTACACTTTGGGGCCATCAGATATGACAGGAGGATGAAAACACAGGAGTTACCCATTAGGAGGTGACTCAGAGGCAGCACTGCTCCCCAACTCCCTTTCACAAATTTTTCTTGCTCTCCTGTGTCAGCAGGCAAAGCACCCACAATGCAGAAATTGGGAAAAAAACAATGAAGCAGGACCAGGAGGAGATTTCAGGCTGTTGGAACTCCAGTTCTGGGAGCACTGGAATCCTACAGATGACTGAGGTCTTTCAAAGGGTCAGCACTCATCACACCTGTGCATTTCTGCAGGCATCCATCCCCAGCTCAGGCGTTTGGTGATGCAGGAAGGACCAGCCAGGGGAGCAAAAGGGACATTTATGCTTTACACATCCCTTTCTGGGAATGTGAGATGAGCAACAGCCCAAACTTCTGCCAAGGCTGGAGAAAGGCAGATGAGCACCAAGGAGAAAATACCTGGGGAGCAGGGCCTGGGCTCACCACAGGGACCTGAAGAGCCAGAATCTCAGAGGTGGCACCTCACCACCTCCCTATCCTGAGGAAAACATCCAGGTGTCCCCGAGGCTCTGTCTCAAACCCTTTGGCCTTCTTGGCACAGTGAGTCACAGGAGCTATTTTTGACTCCTGCCTGAGGTCTTAGGTCGGGGTGAATTATCAGCAAACCATGTCCCAGGGCTCCAGCTCCCCGGGAATGAACCCTTGTGGAAATCAGGCTGAGCCCTTTGCCAGCAGCCTGTGTGGCAACAGCATCATCTCCATGTGGGGAAACTGAGGCACAGCGACCCAACTCGCTGGAGATCTTTTGTGGTGTAGCCTGGCCTCACCTCCTTTCCCCTGCCCTCTTTCCTCAGGCTGAGATTTGCAGCAGGAGCTCCCAGCTTTAATCCCCTGGTGTCCCCACGTCCCCCGGGCTGGGGATTGAATCCTGCAGGAGCTCACACCAAAGCCCTGCCCCCTCTCAGGGTGAAACCAGGCTGAAACTTGTCCCTTCCCAGGCCCCCTGTGACACCCCCAGCCTGCAGGCACAGCCGGGGGGGGCAGGTGCTGGTTTCAGGCACCTGGAGCCCCACTCCAGAGCAGAGTCTCATGTTTTGGGGTTTGCAGTGACTCTGCCAAGAGCAGAGCTGTGCTCACCCTGCCTCCGTGACACATCGAAACTGCATCACTCAGCCTGCGAGTTGGTGGGGGTTTTAAAGAGGAAAAAACACTTATTCACCATAAAAAACCCCAAACCAACCGCAAAACCTTTCCAGCGTGTAAAGTTGAGTCAAATTTAGCAGCTTCAGCGAGAGAAACATATTTTGAAAGCTGTAATGGGAGTGTTTCTTTCATCCCTTTCCAAGCTTTTGGTCCCCTACCTCCAGGGCAATATTTTTGTGCCCTTACTCACCGGGTTTATTACAGTTAGGAGGGGGTTAAGCAACCCCAAAAATGAAACAACATCTCCTGTTACAAACTGCAGCAGCCACTTCAGCGGCCCTCAAATACCACAGAGGCACGTGTGTGAATGCGAGGGGCGAGCGGGTGTCGGGATGGAGATCTCACCCTCTGAGAAAGCTGTGAGAGAAACAGCAGCGGCAAAATGTCACTTCAGGTCACCCCAAATTCTCCATCTCTTTCCCTGAAATGGGCAGGCAGGGCTGGGGCCCTCAGCATCAGAAGGAGCCCCAGCAGAATCTAACCAAGTGTGCAGCACGGATGTGCCATGGCAGCCCCAGGCTCGGTGCCAGGTTACTCCGTGGAGTAGATTGCTCCCTGTAGGACACCCACACTCTCAGGGTGCCCAGGTGAGTGTGCACCCCCCGCAAAGCACACAGATTTGGCTCCTTTTGGCCCAGTTTGGTTCTTGCCTTCATTAATCAACTCCTGCTTCACTTAATCAAGGTGCACCTGTGAGTGCCAAGGATTCGGATTTCACCCTCCGGGTGAGTTTCTCACCTTTGGGGAGCGAGCAGGATGTGGGCAGAGCAGACAATGAGCCCCCCACCCTCGCCAGGGTCACTCCTCTGTTGCTCTAGCAGGGTGTTTCCAAACAAAGCCTTGATAAAGCCAATAAATACGCGGAGCGGGAGAAGATGTGTGAATTGCTGTGGGAATGCGGGAGGGGAAGCTCCAGGAAACATCGGGCACTCAAACTGGGGAGGAACAGCAAATCCAGCCCAGCCTGCCCGCAGGGAGGGGACAGCAGGACCCAAAGGAGCTCTGCAATCATTCACAGATGCTAAAAGTGACTCCGGGACAGACGGACACACTGTCCGTGCTCAGCTCCCGCGCGGGATGGATCCCATTTCCCGGAGTTTGCAGCCGAGTTACGGGATGAGGGGATTTGTGATAACATTGTTGGATGTGTAATATGTGATAAATACCCCTGGGGTTTTGAACTCCGCCTGGAAGGAGCAGCATCCCCACCCAGCTCCTTCCTGGAAATTTCGCTTTCCAAGCCAGCCCCTCCGGCCAGGAGGGCATTGCTCTCCCCGCAGCTGGGTACCCTCAAATATCACACTTGGGCACCCTCAAATCTGCTATTTTTGCCAGCTCTGAAGTTTCCTTTCTCTGCTTTAGCTTCAGGATGGGAAAAGGAACCGATTCTTCTGTCTCGAGTTTCATTCTCGTTCAGAATCGAAAGCTGCAGGAGATGCTGGGGTTGTTGTCAGCGAAGCAGGGCTCGCTCTGGCACCCGAATTATCCCCCGTACCCTGGAGATGGATGGAGAGGGAAAAGGCAGAAATCGCTGGCTCGGGAAAAGGCGGCAGGTGCGGAGACATCGCAACGAGCCCGTGCCGCCCTCTGCTGTCAGTCCCAGCGGCTTTGCAGAAAATCCTCTCATTTTGAATATTTCTTTCTTTTTAGTCCTCTCATTTTAAATATTTCTTCCCTTCTTTGAGTGCTTCCAGTCCTCCCGCGTCCTGAAAGGCTTCTTCTTCCCTTCACCCTCAGTTCACAAAGGTGAATTTTGTGTTCAAGAAAGGAAGGACTGCACTCAGTGCTCTGGTCTAGTCGTCGAGGTGGGGAACAGGTTTTTCTCCACTCATGGGTGGGTTTTTTCCTGGCCTTCCCTCATTTTGAATATTTCTTCCCTTTTTTTAAGTGCTTCCAGCCCTCCTGAAAGGCTTCTTCTTCCCTAGGGCTTAGTTAAAGGTGAATTTTGTGTTTAAGAAAGGAGTGCACTCAGTGCTCTTGTCTAGTTGTTGAGGTGGGGAACAGTCAAAGCTTGGGCTGGATGATCTCACAGGTCTTTTCCAGTCTAAATAATTCCGTGGTTGAATTCCTGGCTCATTCCTCCAGACCCAAAGTGCAGGTGAGGCCACTGTGCTCTGGAGGTTCCCCCTTGGCTGGAAGCAATGGGATTAATCCTCCATCCCTGCCAGGTTGCTGTTTGGCAGGAGATGGATGTTGTGAAACAGGAGCTCCTGGCTCTGCCGACAGCCTCCAGCACCTGCACTGCCCCTGCTGGGGGCTGACATGGAGCCAGTGTGACAAAAACACCTTTAAGGGCAGCAGAGGTGGCTTCAGAACCTGGGCTCTGTCTGGTTTTGTTTGCAGGCACAAAGGGCTTGGGCTTCTCCTCCCCCCTTGTTTGCCCTGGCTCACAATTGGGTTTTTGAAGGATAAACACAGGTTTTCCCCACTCGTGGGTGGGTTTTTCCTGGCCTTCCCCAGGGTTGCATTGCCCTTTTCACAGCCCAGGGTTTGTCACCATGACCCAGGGGCAGGACAGAAGGCAGCAGGTCCTGCCCCAGGGCACCCCAGGGATGCCAGGCCAGGGTTTGGAGCTCCTGTGTAACCCCACAGGAATGTTGGGGTACAGCCCCCCAGAGCAGAGCCACTCCCACTGCTGTGAGAAATGGATCTGTAAAGAATTCTCAAAACTTAGAAACCTCACATAGCCTTGTACATCTGCATGCAAACACTGAGGTAAGCTGTGCTGACTGAGGAAGGTCATGGAATAGAGATGACATTAATACAGCATAACTTTCTGACAAAACATGTATAATATTCGTTTAATATTTGCAAAAAGCCAAACATAAAATAGGCATTTTTCACACCTCCCAAGCAGAGGCACAGGGTGGACAGGAGCCTGCTCTGACTGACCACTGCATGCTGGTGTCTGTCCCCAGAGTGCCAACACTCAGCAAGTGGTGCTTGTCCATGTATAATAAATGAATAAATGAAATAAATAAATAAATTTTGTGTGTAATCAGAATGGGGTTTTTTATACTTTTTGGTTTTGAATCCTAGAATGGTTTGGGTGGAAAGAGAGCTTAAATTTTGTGCCATCCCCTGCCATGGCAGGGACACCTCCAGGTGTCCCCCTCCAGGGCCAGGGTAACTCCACCCTGCTCCAAGCCCCCTCCAGCCTGGCCTTGGGCACTGTCAGGGATCCAGGGGCAGCCACAGCTGCTCTGGGCACCTGTGCCAGGGCATGCCCACCCTCACAGGGAACAATTCCTTCCCAATATCCCGTCCATCCCTGCCCTCTGGCAGCACACAGCTATTCCCTGTGTCCTGTCACTCCAGACCCTTGTCCCAAGCTCCCTCTCCTAGCGCCCCTTTATGCTCTCAGGTGCCCCCGGAGCCGTCCCTTGCGCAGATGAACACTCCCAGCCCGGCTCCATTGCAGAGGGGATTCATTTTAATCTCTTTTCCCGGGCGGTTTCCCCGTCACCGCCCCCGAGCCAAGATGGCGCCGCCGGGGGCGCTGAGGGGGCCGGGGGGCTCCGCCTGCAGCGCCCATTGTGCCCGCTGGGCGGCGCTGAGCCCTACTACGCATGCGGTCACTGCACGGGCAGCAAAACTACATCTCCCGGCATGCACCGCGAGCACAGCCTGCCCACCAGGCGGCCTGGAGATGAAAGACTCCAGTTCCCGGCATGCTCCAGGGAAGCAAACATGAACACATGACTTTGGGCTACGATACTTTTTGACCCTGCGGGGACTCCGTCCTGTCCGACAACGCGGAAGTGCCGCGAGTCCCGCGTGGGTCGCACATGGCGGCGCTCGGCCCCGGACAGCCCCGGGCGATCGGGCCCTGACTCCGCTCCCGGCCCTCCCTCTCTCCCGGTGAGCTCGTCCCACCCTGCCCCCGGCCCTTCTCCCTCGCTGCAATGGCGGCCCGGCGCCTTTGGGCCGTTCCGCTGCTGCCTTGGCTCATGGCGGGCCCGGTACCGGCAGCACCGGCCCGTCCATCATCAGCCATCCCCTCCTGCCTGCGGCCTCTCTGCGTTATTGTCCTGCATTTTAGAGCATTTTAATTTTATTTATTTTTATTTATTGTATTTGTTGGTATTTTTAGTTTATTTACTTTAATAACATACACAAAGCTTTGCTTTTATTTCCTCACAAACCCCATTTTGTGAACAATGTGTTATTTCCACAGGACCGCAGTGTGTGCTTAAATGACTCCTTAAGGATTTGTCTGCAGTTATAGAAATGAGAACTTCACACATTGCTGCATTTGTTTGGTATTTGTTTTTTTCCTTCTGCACAAAATTGTTTGTTGAAAAGTTTTTAATGTGTAACTGAGCAGCAGAGCAGCTTCCAGGGAGCCCTGCAGCATTCCCGGGTAGGGGATTTTCTACAAAAAAAAAAAAAACCTGGAAAGCCAGGAGGGTGAGATTTCCAAAGGGTTAGGATGGTTTCCAGCCAGGTTCCCAGAGCATCCCTGTGAGAGGAAAAGTGGATTTATCTTTCCAAACAAGCTGTGGGTCTGCTGGTAGATAAAACCAGCACTGGGAGATAAAAGAAACCATGGGAAGGATTCCCCTGATTGATAAATGGAAAAAGATATTTGCCTTTACAAATAAACTTTAGGTTTGCTGATAAGTGAAATTAAACATTGGAAGATGAAAGAAACAATGGGGGAAAACCTTAAATTCCATAAGAATTAAAAATGAAAAAGGAGGGTTGGACATTTGAGGGGAATCTTTGGTATCAGGTGTTTTGGGAAGTCTGTGTCTTTAAAGTACCTCCGAAATGGGGAAAGAAAGAGGGAAATTTGGATTAAAAGGAGGCTGTGTCCTCCAAAAATGTAAGAAATTCCAGGGGAATGCCCCATGGCCTCTGCCTTTATTCGAATAAAGTAAAAATAGACTCCTCTGTCTCCTTTTTGCACATAAACCTCTGGTGTTTGTGGTAACACATCCGAGTAAAGAGCCTGAGCAGGAGGTGGAAATAGCGCAGATCGGGGCAAACGAGGGCTAAAAAACGCAAAAAACGGAGAAAAAGAGGAAAAAAAAAAGCTCAGAAGGGCTCTGTGGGCTCGGGGCTGCGGCACCGCAGGCAACCACCAGGGGGAGACAGAGAGCGGCCGCGCCGCACTGAGGGACGGGGCGACAACGAGGAACAAAGAGGGATAATGAGGGATAACGAGGGATGCTGGGGACAAAGCGGGACACCGGGGGACAACCGTGGTGGCCCCGCGTCCCTCCTGAGCCGCCGGGACACGGCGGGGCCCGGCCGAGCGCTCCGAGGCTCCGCGGGGCAGCGGCGGCGCTGCAGTACCGGCCGTGACCGCGGGAGGGCGCGCGGGGGCCGGGCCGGGGCTGCCGGCGCTCGACTTCGGAACGAGCAAAAACTGATTTTAAATGTTCGGAACCAAAAAAAATTCTGATTTTAAATGTTCTGACACAAAAAACTCTGATTTTAAATGTTCGGAAACCAAAAACCTGATTTTAAATGTTCTGGCACCAGAAACTCTTGATTTTAAATGTTCTGAACCAAATACTCTGATTTTAACTATTCCGACACCAGAAACTTTGATTTTAAATATCTGGAACAAAAAACTCTGATTTTAAATATTCCGACACCAGAAACTTTGATTTTAAATATCTGGAACAAAAAACTCTGATTTTAAATATTCCGACACCAGAAACTCTGATTTTAAATGTTCTGAATCAAAAACTCTGATTTTAAATGTTCGGAACAAAAACCTCTGATTTTAAATGTTCTGAACCAAATGCTCTGATTTTAACTTTTTCGACACCAGAAACTCTGATTTTAAATGTTCTGAATCAAAAACTCTGATTTTAAATGTTCGGAACAAGAACCTCTGATTTTAAATGTTCTGAACCAAATGCTCTGATTTTAACTATTCCGACACCAGAAACTCTGATTTTAAATGTTCTGAATCAAAAACTCTGATTTTAAATGTTCGGAACAAAACCTTCTGATTTTTAATGTTCTGAACCAAATACTCTGATTTTAAATGTTCTGAATCAAAAACTCTGATTTTAAATGGTCCGACACCAAAAACTCTGATTTTAAACGTTCGGAACAAAAAACTCTGATTTTAAATGTTCTGAATCAAAAACTCTGATTTTAACTATTCCGACACCAGAAACTCTGATTTTAAATATCTGGAACAAAAAAACTCTGATTTTCAATATTCTGACAGAAAAAACTCTGATTTTAAGTGTTCTGAACCACAAACTCTTGATTTTAAATCTTCTGACACAAAAAACTCTGATTTTAAATGTTCTGAACCAAAAACTCTGATTTTAAATATTCTGACAGCAAAAACCCCAATTTTAAATCTTCCGAACCAAAACCTCTGAATTTAAAATATTCTAACACCTAAAACTCTGATTTTAAATCTTCCGATAGCAAAAACTGATTTTAAACCTCAACTAAAAACTCTCATTTTAAACCTTCTGACACCAGAAACTCTGATTTTTTGCAGGAAAAGCTCAGAAGGACCAACCTGGCTCCATCCCAAAGCAGATCCCACCTCAGAGCTCTGTGCTTGTCCAGGGTGGGATCTCCTCTGCTGAGAGATTCTCTCCTTTCCATTTTTCATGGGTATTGGCACCAACTGTGTGCAGGATGAGAGCCAGATGGACATTTCTTTAATTAAATCAAAAAATACAGTCTGAGAAACGTAATTAAATTAAAAATACACGCTTCCAGGTGGAAGGCAGCCTTTCTCTTGAGGAGACAAGGCACAGAAAGTTCTGACATCTCAGTGGTAGGAGATTCTTTTTTATTCTTTTTTAGGAGATTCATCTTAGTGTTAGGAAGTGTTTTCATTACAAAGAAGCTTTTCCTTTTGTTGCTGACACGAAGTTGTGGAGGAAGAAATGAAGAGTTTGGAGGGTTTGTGCCACACCACACTGACTTTGGTCACTCTCCATAAATATTTCTTCCACCACTCTGCCCATCTCACAGGGTTACTGTGACATCAGTTCTGGCCAGATTTTGTGAAAAATCTGCAATAAAATTGGTGAAGAGAGGAAATACATTAAGCAAGCTCTAAATACACAGATTATACACAAAATAAAAGAGATTTCCTAACAGGGTTGAGTGTTCTGGTGGACATCCAGGGCTGTATCAAACAATGCATTTTGAATTTGCTGTCAGTTGTAGTGGAGGCTCTGCATCTTTTCCTTTGTGTTTGATTGGAGGTTGGTGGGGTTTTGATGTTTTTTACATGGTGTGATATTTTTTTAATATGTTTCTTGCTTGCATCATCTTCCGTGCTTAGGAAATTCACCATAAACATTTGGGGTTTTCTTGTAACACAAACCCTTTTCTTCTTCTTAAGGAATAATGAGCATAAGGAAATCATCACCAGGGGCTTGGGCTGAGTGAACTCAAACCCACTGCACCCACACCCTTCCCAAAAAGCCACTCCTGCACTGAAATCCACCTCGTGCTCCATCTGAGGTTCTTCCTCCCCTCTCCTTCCACGCTGGTCCCAGCTGGAGCAGCCCAGCCCCACCTGCCCTGCCCAGGGCTCTCCCTTCCCTGCAGCACCACCAACACCCACTGGTCCATACTGGGAAGGACCAGAAAGGGCAGAAGGAAAAGCTGGGGAGGAAGAAATGGCCCACCCAGGCTGGCCCGAGGCGCTGCTGGGTGGCCTCAGGCTCCCTTTCCCCAGCACCTCTGCTGGGTCATTCTCTGTGGGTGGGAAAGAGAGATCCTGGTCATGAAGAGGAATGTGTTATCCACAGCCCTGATCCAAGGGAAAGCTGAGCCCAGGCTCAGTTCTGAGTGTTTTGTGCTTCCTGACCTAAAGGGGATCAAACAAACTCTGGTGTGTGTTGGATTGTTGGGATGTGGCTGCTGAAGGAGGAAGGGCAATACTGGGAGATAGGAAAAGGGCTTCTGGCCTCAGAGGCCAAGTCCTCAAGTTTTCCTTCAAAATCACTGAGGTTTTTACAATTTCAAAGCTTTCTGTGGGTGAGTAGCCACCACAAAGCCTGGAGGTGCTGCCCTACCCCATTCCAGGCTCCTGTGCCTGGGCTCCCGCTCTTACCTGGCTCTGCAGAACCTCAGAAATGGGAACTCTGGAATGCTTTGGGGTGGAAGGGACCTCAAAGCCCATCCAGTGCCACCCCTGCCATGGCAGGGACACCTCCCACTGTCCCAGGTGCTCCAGGCCCTGTCCAGTGTGGCCTTGGGCACTGCCAGGGATGGGGCAGCCACAGCTGCTCTGGGAATTCCACCCCAGCTCCTCCCCACCCTCTCAAGGAACGATTCCTAATTCCCAAAATCCCATCTAAACCTCCTCTCCTTTCCTTTCAAACCATTCCCCACCATCCCATCCATCCCTGCCCACGAGGATTGATTTCCTCATGGTTTCCTCCAACAACTTAGAAATTTCCTGAGAGGTTTGAGTGTGGAATGACCCAACCCAAAGCTGAACCAGAGCACAGAGAGAGCCCCGGGCAGCGAGGGAGGGATTGCAAACCTTCCTTGGGGGTCAGAGTCCCTGAGCTGTGATTTTCAGCAGTTCAGCATTCACTCCGGCAGCCCCCAAAATGCTGAACATGGAGAGTGAATCTACAGTGGGCACCAAACCACGGGGCTCAACCAGAGCAGGAGATCAGTCAGGAACTCCTGGCAAAGCCAAAAACCACTAAAATTGGGTGAAAACCTGGAAGTGCTGATATCAGTTGTTTTACAGCTACTTTGAGGTGATTTTTTGGGGGAAGACAAGGCAGAATAGTACATCCTGGCTGCAAAATGGGATTTATGAGAAGTTTTTTGCACTAAAACCATATTTAATGTGTTAATTCCAAAAATCCCCTCTCCTCAATTAAAGCATTGAGTGGTGCTTCCTATGATGAAGAAAAAAGGGGCCAAAAAAGTCTTGAATGGCATGTGAGGTAATATTAAAGCAATTAAAAGGTTAATTTAGCATCCAGAATGAGCAGGTTGGGTGCCAAAGCAGGACAGGGAGTGACTGAGAGTTCTTGTGGGGCAGAACTGGGATGCTGCAACATCTGAGGCAGAAAAGATTTCACAGTGAATATTCCTCAATGTGCTGTGGAGGGAAAGCTGATGAGAACAAGGGGAGCAAAAACCCAACCAACACAGCAGCTTTTGTGATCCTGTGTAGCTGACACTTTCAAAATGAAGCTGAAAGGAAAAATAAATATAAAATAAAGAATTGAAAATATAGAATATAAAAATGAAATAAAATAAAATATAATAATGAAAAAAATAAACTATAAATAGTTTTAATAAAAATTAAAATAATATAAATAAATATATTTTATAATATATTATTGTATATATATTATATTATGTATATTATATATAATATACATATATTATATATGTATATATAATTGTATATATTATATTATTATATATATAATATAATATAATATAATATAATATAATATAATATAATATAATATAATATAATATAAATTATAATATATAATAATATAAATAAAATAAATTTTAATAAAAATTAAAATAATATAAAAATAAAATAATATAAACATAAAATAATGTATAAAAATGAAATTAAATAAGATAGAAAAATGAAAATAAAATATGAATAAAATAGAAAAATAAAACAATATAAAAATAAACAAAATATAAAAATGAAATAAAAGAAAATTTTATAATAAAATTCAATAAAATAGAAATAAATCAATAAAATAGAAAATCAATAAAATATAAAAATAATATAAAAATAAAAATGAAATAAAAGAAAATATAAAAATGAAAATAAATATATATAGAATATAAAAATAAAATAATATAAAAACAATAAAACAAAATATAAAAATTAAAATAACATAGAAATAAAAACAAAAATAAAATAATATAAAATATATAAATGGAAATAAAAATATAAATAAATATAAAAATAAAATAGTAAAAAAAATAAAAAGAAAATATAGAAATGAAAAAGCCTTTACCTTTGCAATAGGTGCTATCCCAAAGTGAACCTGATAAGGAGCCAGTGAGGATTTTTGATTTCTGCTGGGTCACAGATTGATGCTCTGTGCAGCCCCGGCTCGGGGCAGTGGGACAGAGCCCAGACACAAACCCCACATTGTGCCCAGCGTGAGGCCAGGGCTGGGCCCTGACCCCGGCACACATCTGATGGAGCACAGAGAGTTCAGGCCCAGCCAGGGGTTTGCTGATGCTCCTTTCCCTCCAAACAATTCCCTCATTTTTCACCCAGCAGCACCATCCAGCCTCAAGAGCCAAACTCGAGAGGCATTTCTGCCTGCTGGGGTTTTGCAGGGGTTACTTTGACTGCTGATAAAGCCTTTAGTGTTATTCAGTCCCATTAAATGGATTGAACAGAGAGCATTAATCTGGGCAAATTACTCCCAACCATTAGAAAACCACGGCTGTGGCAAAGTCAGACAATGGTTTCCATTAGAGAATAGAAAATTAATGCCATTGATAACCTCCTTTCTCCTAGACCCTACAGCTCAAGGAAGCTTTTTGTTCTGCTGTGATACAATTTAGAAAATATTTCCTAGATCTCTGGCAGAAAAGATGATTTGTTTTCCCTGCTCAGTTGCTGTGAGGGGCTGGCATGATGGGTGAAAAAACTTTTATTTTGGAGAGTCCTGAACTCCAGTGAGGGGAGAAGGTGTGGGGAGCAAAGAGAAATGTAGAATTCTTTTATTTGTTTTGTTGAAGTGCCACTGGAAGTTAAACCAGGCTGGTTTCACTGTCCTGCTGTGCATTTCCAAACTCTCTTTGCCATCTGCAGCAACATCTGGGCAGGAGAGAGGTGTGGGAGAAATTATTAATTCTGCAGTTAGGCTGGAGATAATCAGGAATAGGAGATGTTTCCTCAGGTCTAAAGCTCCTCTTGTGCCCTGAACTCTCTCTTTTGAGATTCTTCTCCCATATTTCAGCCATCCAACAATCTGCTTCCACCCAAACTCTGTTTTTCCACCTATTCTTGTGTTCTCATCATTCATGGATCCTGACACCTGCTGCTTCCAGCGCTTCCCTCTTCTTTTCAATGGAAAAGTCTTTGTATTTTGCTAGAAATAGCTCCCTTATCTCCTAAAAATATCATAAAAATACATGTTTCAGAGACACACAACCATTGCTTAGACAGCCCTTCCTTTAGTGAATTTGTAAATGAGTTTTCATTTCAATAATATATCATCAAAAGGTTCTTTTTTTCCAACCCCAGACTGAAATCACAGTGCAGGAGAAAGTTATATATTAAAAAAAGCCTCTTATCACTGTGTTTATTTTCTCTAGGACCCATATTCACAGGAAATTAAACATCTGAGCACATCAGTGTAGACTGAAAACAGCCACCCATGTTCTTTATCTTATTATCAAGAAATGTTTTTCAACAATTTTTAGAGGAAAATTTACTGAAGCCCCTTGAGTAAGTGTTTCTGTCCCTGAGGTTCTCTGAATTTCCAAGGACAGACTTGAGCAGTTAAATGCACTTTGTGTGCAGCACAATTATCTCAAGCATCCAAAAGGACACTGAAAAATCCTCCAAACTTACACAGAATATCAGATAATCTTTAAATCTCAGGCATCCAAAAGGAGACTGAAAAGTCCTCAAATATTATACAGAATATCAAAATAATCTTTAAGTCTCAAGCATCCAAAAGGACACTGAAAAATCCTCAAATTTTATACAGAATATCAAAATAATCTTTAAGTCTCAAGCATCCAAAAGGACACTCAAAGTCCTCAAATCTTACACAGAATAATCTTTAAATCTCAAGCATCCAAAAGGAGACTGAAAAGTCCTCAAATCTTACACAGAATATCAGAATAATCTTTACAAACATTATGCATAATCATTGTAAATAACACTTATAAATCATTCTTGGTGGGACACACGTGGAGGAAAAATCTAGAGGTTTTATCCAAGTGCTTTGCATCTCTCAGCTCCATCCTCAGAATATTCAGAATATTCCTGTGCTGAGGAGCAAACTCCATGTTTTTCATTGTGATCATCCAAATCCTCGTGCTGAGTGTTGAAGAGCAAGACAAAGCCTTCATTGAGGCAGACAGGGAGAGAGCCTCATTCATGAGGGCAGGAAGAAGGAGTCAGGAGGGTAAAATGACATTTTGCAGGCCTGTGGACGGCCCTGAATGGTGGCACGGGAGCAGGGCCTCAGTTTCTCTATCAAAACTGACCTCAAATCTTTTATCAGACCCTCAATTCCTCTATCAAAAACAGACCCTCAATTCTATCAGAATAAACCCTCAAATCCTCTATCAGAGCACACCCTTAGTTCCTCTGTCAACTTCTTCATTTTCTGTGATGAACACAAGAAGAGAATTTGCATTGTATTTTTTTCTTCCAATCTCTTGATTAAATTCTCAGCCAAACTTGGTTGAGCTTCCAGCTGAGCTGTAGAAGTTGAATTTCTCCTCTGGAGCCAGTCTGGGAGAGCTGGGGGTGCCCAACTGGGTTGTGGTGTAAAAAAAAGGAATTTCAAAAAAAGGAATTGTTCCCAAATACACACCTGCACAGGAGCGGGGATCCTCACTGCTAAGCCTTGCAATAAACCTTGCTGAGTTTGATAAGAGATACAAGGAATTTCCTCTACAAGCTCACTGTAATTAATAAACTTCCCATTGGTTTCTATTTTTCAATCTAATATGTTTGTAAGAGGTGTTTGAATTCCCCCGTTATTTCTGTGGCAGTAACTCCATGTAGTTTTTTTGAGCTGTTAAATAAAAAAAAAAAAAAAAACCCTCAACAACCCCAAATCTCTTGTTTCTTGCTGTAAATGATGACATTATGCTGAACTGGCACTGATGAAAACCAGGATCACAGGTACTGAATGAGATTTGACTCTGACATATTTATGAAACACTGCAGCTAAACTGCTTCATGTGGGGTTCATTTCAGTCAGTGCTAGACTTACAAAGCAATGGGATTTTGGGAATTTGTGTTACTGGGAGGGTGCACTGGTAAACTGGTCTGTGTCCTTTGTTAACTGCACCTGTAAACTCATGTTTATTCAGGATTTCCTGTAGGGAATGATGACAAAGAGGAAATGTCACTGGCAGAATAAAGCTTGAGCACTGCAATGCAAGCGTTGCTGTTTTCATTGGTGAAAAATACACATTTAAATTGCACCTAGCTCCGAATACAAACATCAGCATGCTGCTTAATCCCAAATTATTGATCGAATTGAAGCAAACTGGGGGTTTTGAGGAGGTCAGCCTGGCTGCAGCAGACAGCAAACCCAAAGCTAAATTGCTTTTTCCACTCAACTGATCCCAGCACAGCCCATGGCCCCAGCAAGCGCAGAGTTTGTTTAAAGTGGGTGTTTGTTTGTAAAGCAGTGGGAAAAAGCCACGAGCTGCCTCAGATATTTAAGATCACAGTGAAAAGGCAGCTTAATCAGCCCCAAATTGTGATGAACTTACAGTCTATTAATTCATACAATGGACACAGGATACCACAGGAGCATCAGCACAGGCTCTGGAAAAACTCATCTCTCACGGTGACCTGCTTTGATAGTTATTTTTGGCAAGTCACACCCAATCCATAGATGACAATAGTGAATTGACTCATGGATTATAACTAAAAATGGGGTTTGGCAGCTTTGCATCAGCAGGTTTATGTGTTTAAAGCTTGGTAAAGGCTTGTTAAATATCAATTTTTAAAAACGGATAAAATTGATAAATTTAAAATGGTTTTGATATTTCATATCAAAAGAGTTTGATATTTAAAATTTGATAAAATTGATAAAATTTGAATATTTTTAATTTAATATCAAAATATTTTATATTTATAATTTGATAAAATTGATAAAATTTAAATATTTTTAATATGTAATATCAAAGCAGGTTGATATTTTAAATTTTGTTAAATTGATAACATTGGAATATTTTTATAGTCAACATCAATTTTTTATATTTAGATTTTGATAAAATTGATAAAATTTAAATATTTTAAATATTTTATAAAATTGATTAAAATTTAAATATTTTAATCAAAATATTTAACTAGCTTTCTTGTTGGATCCCCAGTGGATGAGGAACTTCCCAGGTTTTATTTGCAGCCCCTGCCCTGGCAGCAGCCCCTGGCAGGAGTGTGGGGATCAATACAATCCCTGCCCCTGGCTGTCGGTTCCATGAGCTGCTCCATGCTCTGAGCAAGGCACAAAGCACGGAGAGGCTGGAAAAGCACCCTGGGATGGATGGATGGATGGATGGATGGATGGATGGATGGATGGATGATGGATGGATGGATGGATGGATGATGGATGGATGGATGGATGGATGGCTGGATGGATGGTGGATGGATGGATGGATGGATGGTGGATGGATGGATGGTGGATGGATGGATGGATGATGGAGGGATGGATGGTGGATGGATGGATGGATGGATGGAGGGATGGATGGATGATGGATGGATGGATGGATGGATGGATGGATGGATGGATGGATGATGGATGGATGGATGGATGGATGATGGATGGATGGATGATGGATGGATGGATGGATGATGGATGATGGATGGATGGTGGATGGATGGATGGATGGATGGATGGATGGTGGATGGATGGATGGATGGATGGATGGATGGATGGATGGTGGATGGGTGGATGGATGGATGGATGATGGATGGATGGATGGATGGATGGATGGATGGATGGATGGTGGATGGATGGATGGATGGTGGATGGATGGATGGATGGATGGATGATGGATGGATGGATGGATGATGGATGGATGGGTGGATAGATGGTTGGATGGATGGATGGATGGATGGATAGATGGATGGATGGATGGATGGATGGATGGATGGATGGAGGATGGATGGATGGATGATGGATGGATGGATGGATGGATGGATGGATGGATGGATGGATGATGGATGGATGGATGGTGGATGGATGGATGGATGGATGGATGGTGGATGGATGGATGGATGGATGGATGGATGGATGGATGGATGATGGATGGATGGATGGATGATGGATGGATGATGGGTGGATAGATGGTTGGATGGATGGATGGATGGATGGATAGATGGATGGATGGATGGATGGATGGATGGATGATGGATGGATGGATGGATGGATGGATGGATGGATGGATGGATGGAGGATGGATGATGGATGGATGGATGGATGGATGGATGATGGATGGATGGTGGATGGATGGATGGATGGATGGATGGATGGATGGATGGATGGATGATGGATGGATGGATGGTGGATGGATGGATGGATGGATGGATGATGGATGGATGGATGATGGATGGATGGAGGATGGATGGATGGATGGATGGTGGATGGATTCATGGATGGAGGATGGATGATGGATGGATGGATGGATGGATGGATGGATGGATGGATGGATGGATGGATGGATGGAAGGGGGGAAATGAGCAGAGCAAGAGGAGGAACCTTCCTGTTGGATATAAATCCATGTTTGTGACCCTTTGTGCAGCCAGAGCTCAGCAGAGGGATGGACACAGATGAGGCAATGCTGGGAGAGCTGGGGGTGCTCCCCTGGAGAAGAAAAGGCTCCAGAAAGAACTGAGAGTGGTTTTTTGCAGTGCTTTCTTTAGTTATTGTTTTGCACTGGGTGTTTGGTGAGAACTCAGAGCCCTTGCAGGGCCTGAAGGGGCTCCAGGAGAGCAGGAGGGGGATTTGGGACAAGGGATGGAGGGACAGGACACAGGAATGGCTCCCACTGGCAGAGGGCAGGGATGGATGGGATATTGGGAATAAGGAATTGTTCCCTGGGATGGTGAGGAGGGTCTGGGATGGAATTCCCAGAGCAGCTGTGGCTGCTCCTGATCCCTGGCAGTGCCCAAGGCCAGGTTGGACAGGGCTTGGAGCACCTGGGATAGTGAAGGTGTCCCTGCCATGGCAGGGGTGGCACTGGATGGATTTTGAGGTCCCTTCCACCCCAAAGCATTCCAAGGTTCCCCATTTCTGAGGTTCTGCAGAGCCAGGTAAGAGTGGGAGCCCAGACACACAAACCTGCCATGGCAGGGGTGGAACAGGATGGGCTTTGAGGTCCCTTCCACCCCAAACCATCCCAGGATCCCAGGATGTTAAACACCCCTCTCTGACCACAGTCCCACAAACCCCAGCCCTTCCTTGCTCCCTGCTCCCAGCCAGATCCTCCCCAGCCCAGAATTCTCCTCACCACACTTTGCCCATAACTCACCCAGCACCTTCTCCAGCTGCTGGTGGAGCTCCTGCAGCTGCTCTCCACAACCCACCCTCCCAGCCACACTTTCCTGCAGGAAGGCCAAGTGTCTCCCACAAATCTCCAGTTTTCCAGGCCAAAACCAGCATGGCTGTGGGAGAACAGCAGCATTTTAAGAGTACTTTTCAAATAAATCCATTTTTCAGAGTCTTTCCTCAAGAGAGGAGCACAAGATCTGCTGTGCCCAAGTCCTCACTATGTTAATAAGGTCAAAAATAAAGCTCAGGGAGCTTTAATACTGAATTATGAGCAAAATCCATAAGAGGCCTTAGAACACACAGTAAAAGCACAAATATGAAAATATATATTAAATGTATAATATTATGTATTAAATACATAAGTATATACATGTATATTATGTGTGTATATATATGTATAGACATATGTGTACATATATTTATGTATGTATGTATATATATATTTATATATATACAACCCAGCCTTAGGGGCTCCAAAAATCTGTTAAAAGCCATAACAGGCCTTAGAACACACAGAAAATATACAAATATTTAAAAATTAATATACGTGTGTCTGTATGTGTAGATATATATATATATATAGATATATATATATATATATACACATACACACCCCAGCCTCAGGGACTTCAAAAAACCTGTTAAAATCCGTAAGAGGCCTTAGAACACACAGTAAAAATACAAATATAAAAATATTAAAATATAAATTATTATATATTCAATGTATAATAGTATCTATTAAATACACATATATATACATATACATATATATATACACACCCCAGCTTCAGGGACTTCAAAAAACCTGTTAAAATCCATAAGAGGCCTTAGAACACACAGTAAAAATACAACCGTAAAAGAGATATTTAATGTTTAATATTATGCCTTAAATACATAGGTATATATACGTGTGTGTGTGTGTGTATGTATAGATATATATATGTATATATATGTATATATATGTATATATATATACACACACCAGCCTCAGGAGCTTCAAAAACATGTTAAAATCCATAAGAGGCCTTAGAACATACAGTAAAAATGCAATATAAAAATATAAAAATATATTTAATGTATAACAATATGTATTAAATATTGTTTATATATATATATTTTTAATGTATGTGTATATATATATATATATATATATATATATATATATATATATATATATATATATTTATTTATTTATTTATATATATTTATATATATTTATATATATATATACATCCCAGCATCAGGGGCTTCAAAAAACCTGTTAAAATCCATAAGAGGCCTTAGAACACAGAGTAAAAATCCCCATGAAAGGAGCAGGGGCAGATCAGTGCCCAAGGAAGGAACGCTGCTGTTCCAAGGGCCCTTTTCCTTTAACTGCTGCTCCCCAGCCTGGCCCGAGTCAGCAGGGCAGAATTCTCTGTGCCTTATATGGCTTGTTCTGAAATTATTATTTTTTTTTTTAACGACTCCACGGATTTTTTTTCATTCTCTAATCACACAAAAAACTTGTTCACATAATTGTCTTCATTAAGTGAAATCATCAGGGCGCGTGAGAAACATCCTGGGCCTGGCTCTGCTGTGGAAAACCTTCCCATGGAATCCTCACCGAGTGAATTTGTATTTTTTGAATCCTCACCAAGTGAATTTGTATTTTATTTAAATTTCAGTTCCTATCCCAGGGGCTCTCAGAGGGCCTTGCCCAGCACCTCACAAAGTCCTGGGGCTCGTTCTTGAATAAAGGGGGTCACAATTATGAGGGCTGATGGTTTGGGGCTGTTTTAAGACTGGTTTGGGGCTGTTTTGGGGCAGGTGTTAGGGCTGGTTTGGAGCTCTTTTGGAGCTGGTTTAGGGCCATTTTGGACCTATTTTGGGGCGGATTTAGGGCTGGTTTTGAGGCTGTTTTGGAGCAGGTTTGGAGCTGGTTTTGGGCCTGGTTTGGGGGCTGGTTTGGAGCTGGTTTGGGGCTGGTTTGGGGCTGGTTTTTAGGCTGATTTAGGTCTGGTTTGGGGAGGTTTGAGGCTGTTTTGGGGCTGGTTTTGGGGCTGTTTTGGGACAAGAGATGGGACTGATTTTGGGACTGGTTTGGATCTGTTTTGGGGCTGTTTTAGGGCTGGTTTGGGGCCGTGTTGGACCCGTTTTGGGGCAGATTTAGGGCTGGTTTTGGGTCTGTTTTGGGGCTGTTTTGGACCTATTTTGGAGCTGGCTTGGGGTGATTTTGAGCCTGGTTTGGAGCTGATTTAGGGCTGGTTTGAGGCTGTTTTGGGCTGGGTTTTGGGGCTGTTTTGGAGCTGGTTTTGGGCTGTTTTTGAGGCTGTTTCAGGGCTGTTTTGGGACAGGAGATGGGGCTGGTTTTGGGGCTGGTTTAGACATGTTTAGAGGCTGGCTTGGGGCTGTTTTGGGGGCTGTTTTTGGGACAGGGGGATGGGGCTGGTTTGGGGCTGTTTTGTGGCTGTTTTGGGCCTGGTTTGGGGCTGTTTTAGACCTGTTTAGGGGCTATTTGGGGGCTGTTTTGAGCCTGGTTTTGGGCCTGCTTTGGGGCTGCTTGGGGGCTGGTTTTGGGGCAAGTTTTGTGGCAGGTTTGGAGCTGTTTTGGGGCTGTTTTGAAGCCTGCAGAAACCCAGAGGGGTTAAACCCAGCCCCGTGAGGGACCCAGGCCCTGCCAGGCCGGGCAGAATCCCCTCCCACCACCTTGTTCAGAGCTCCAAGTGCTGAAAAGAAATTCCCAAAGTCTTCCGCTTGTTTGGCAAGCGACAGAGAAATATTTCTGTTTGCACTTAGCAACACCCTGAATCAGAATTTTTAGTACAAAATCAGTTTAGGGAGCCTTTCCTGGTACTCCAAGCTCTTCCCAACAGTTTCTCTCTGGCTTCTTGCCTTTTAGAAATCTGCAGGGCTGAGAAATTTTTCAGGGGACTCCACTCAGGGAAAGATGTCCAGAGCTTCCTTTTGCTCTTTCGGAGTGTCTTCCTCGGTTTTTTAAAAATAAATTTATAGGAAAGCCAGGATAGCACTAAAAATACCTCCAAATTAACATGGGAGCATGGAAATAGAAGTATATTAAATGACTGCAGTATGTTGGGGTTTTTTTGCTTTATGACAGAAAACAGAGCTGTGCTGTCTGCATACAAAGATGGGAACTTTTCTATTTTCTGTCTCAAATATGAGTTATATAGTAAGTATTTCATACTTTATTTTACATATTAGAACAAATATAAATTATTGACTCTAAATAATGAATATAAAATATTAAGTACTCAAATAATTATATTGAACTGTTTCATACAATATCATAGAGCATAATATTTATATATGGAAATTATCTATAATATTATATATTTCCACATATAATATACAATATACTATATACAATATACTATATACTATATACTGCATACTGTATACTATATAATATAAGGGTATATTTTTATATGTTATATAATAATATAATATATTCTATTCTATTATATATTATAATATAATGAATAATATATAATATAGGAAATATTTTACCATTATGTACTCAACAAATGCACTTATTAAAAGAGATAATGTAAAAATTGATAAAGTTTTTACCTTCTCAAGGCAATGTTGCCCTCTGAGCTGCCATCTGAATTCACACAGCTTTTCATCTACTTTGGCTTAGAATTAGAGCAAGGAATTTAAGAGCTGACCTTGCTGCAGTTCAATAGAAAAACATTAAATATGGATCCCAGTCCTGAATATTGTCTTTTACTATCTGCAAAGTTCTTGCTTTATTAAAAAAACAAAGCAGGGCAGAAGGGAAAACTGGTAAAACAGTTTCAAGGCAGCTGCCTGGAATTTTTCATGGTAATTAGCTCAGTTTATAGACTTCAGAACTATAAACAAGACTCATTAAATAGAGCAGAATGGCATTGTCTAAATTTACAAAACTCCAGATCAGCATTTGTGAGCCCTCAGGAAGGCATTTAGCCCTCATCCTAATCAGATATAGCGGTTTAAAACCCCCCAAAAAGGGTGAGGTGGATCTCTATTGTTGTTTTATCAATGATAGCATCTTTAATCAGAGTAAAATGATGCACACAGGCTTTGAAACACAGGATCCAGGGCTGGTCTCTGTAGTTGTGCCAACAACAAACTCAGTTCCATGTTCTGGTGTGTTGCACTTGACTGCCTGTCTCCTCAGTTTAAGGGATGTGGCCTGAGGCCACGGCCATGATAGAGAACTATAAATAACCCTGGCAAACAACTGACTCTGGAATTCTCTCAGGAACTGGCAGAAAACAATTCTAGATCTGCAAATGCATTAAACTGCAAGGGTGAGCTTTGTGCTGCACCTTTGGTGGGACCTTTAGGAGAGAATTGAAACCTTGGGCCAAGGTTCACATGTGGGTGAACATGGAATTCACATGTGGGCCATCAAAACATGGAATTATGGAATCCCAGAATTACAGATGCCCAGAATCCCAGACTGGGTTGGGTTGGAAGGACCTTAAAGGCCATCCCATCCCATCCCATCCCATCCCATCCCATCCCATCCCATCCCATCCCATCCCATCCCATTCCATGGATCCCATCCCATCCCATCCCATCCCATCCCCTTCCTGCCATGGCAGGGACACCTTCCACCATCCCAGGCTGCTCCAAGCCCCATCCAGCCTGGCCTTGGACACTTCCAGGGATCCAGGGGCAGCCACAGCTTCTCTGGGCACTTTGTGCCAGGGCCTCTCCACCCTCCCAAAAATACATTTTCTGGAACATGGCTCTGTGTTTTCTCTGGGAAAAAATCAAATATCTGTGAGGAAATGTTATAATTTTTCTATCCAGAAGCAGAACTGAGGAGCAGGAGCCATCATCAGGCTTCCCTTTTCCTCAAGACAGAAAGTCAGCAGCTCTCAGAGAGGAGCTGGGGATCCCTTGGGCATCCCTTGGCTCTGGGTGTAGCAGCATCACCTCCCCAAACTGCAGAGTTCAGGGAGAAAAACTGCTGTGCCCTGACACAAACAGCATGATATTTACACAATATTTGTCAATTAAAAATAAAAAATTACTGCAGTGGGAGATCTGAGAGCTCCAACACTGCCAAAAGATTAGAAGCTAAATATATTTTGAGTAGAAATATTGGACTTTGATGAGCCTTGTCAGTCCCTCCCAGTTTGGGATTTCCTATGATTCAATATTTTAACTGATTAATTTACCAAAATATTGCAGAAATGGCCAACCTAGCACAGAGCAGGGATGTTCCTACCAGAGCAGAGGTTTGGTACAGCTGAGCTGAGTGAAATCCTGTGCTCTGATGAAATATTGATCAATTCAGATATTGAGGAATTGTGTGGGCACCCCGCTCACATATTAGAACAAATATAAATTATGACTCTAAATACCAAATATAAAATATTAAGTACACCAAGGCTGTGCTTGCCCTGGTGGTTCTATGTTTGGCTGAACTGGAGCAAAAGGAGAGGAAAACCACAAGAATTTTTTAGAAATAACAATTTATAGGAGGGGAAACTGTAAATAGTTAAAGAGCTCAAGGTATTGAAGGGATAAAAATGCTAAAATCACAGAAAAGTTTAATACAGAATATCCTGAGCTGGAAGGGACCCACAAAGATGATCCAGCCCAGCTCTGAGGCACAGGACAACCCCAAACCCCACCCTGTGCCTGAGGGTGTTTTCCACCATGATGATCTTTCAAAGGCTCAGGACAGGAACAGGTAGTTGGATATGGTTATCCTTATGGGTCCCTCCTAATTTGAGATATTTTATTATTATTTAAGGAAATATTATGACTTGTGTGGGGTCACAGCCTGGAGAAGACTCTTGGTATGGCCTTGCTGAGCTTTCATCCACTTTGGGCCACTTTGATGGACACAGGTATCTCATCAAAACCCCAGCACCAGGAAAAATTAATTCAATATAGGTACTGGAATTGAAAGGATGACCTTAATTCAATACTTAATTCAAAATTGAAAATTAATTCAATATTGGTATTGGAGTTGAAAGGATGACCTGATTTCTGCTCTGATTTCTCTTTATTAAAGCCCATCTAATTTTTCTCTCTCCTCAGTTACAGTTGGATTATGACATTTCAAATCTCAGTGCTCTGCATGAGTTCCAGAAGCAGCTTGTGCCAGTGGGAAGGAGAAGTTAGCATCTGAATGAATCTCAGCCTCCTGTTTTGTCCTGGATGCTTGCTGTTCCCTTTTCAGATCTGGAAAGTTGCAGAATGACATATCTCTGGATTTTTTATGTTGTGATTCTTTTCTCCTAGGATCTATGCCCTGCTGGTTCTGGGAAACTTGTGACCTCTGCATTTTTAATTAGAACTCGTAACTTTTTCCATAGCAACATATTTTGATGCTGCAAATACAGAATCTGTCAAATCAAACAGCTCCTGGTCAGAAGAAATGCAAATATATAGAAATGCTGAGCAGTAATAAGATGTAGGATATGGCACAGTTAAGAAAAAAAATTAAAAGAGGCAATAAAAGAAGGATGGAAATCTTTGGTTAATTTCTGAGTTTGATTTTAGTAATTAATTAATCAATACAAATATTAAGTTGTTGTGTCAGTACCCACCTGGTACAAAGGAATGAACTGGTCTCAGGAAATATTTTAGATGTGGAAAAGTCTCTCTCACAGGGATGAGCAGTAGAAGCAAGTGGTGAAAGCAAAAGAAATCCTATGAAACAAAATCCAAGATCAGAATTTTAATTTCTGTTATATTAACAGAATAATGGAATTCAATAGGATGGGTTAAGGCAAATAATTTAGTAAAACCCAGCAATTCTAGATGGACTTTTTCAAAACCATTGATTTGTGATCCCTACCTTGCATGTGCCAAAAAGTATTTCCTTCAACAACAAAGTTTTGGAACTTTTGTCGTTTGGCTTTACTGGTTAAGAGTTACTGTAATTCATTCACTGATTCTCAATTACTGACATTTTTGGGTATGATTTTTTTACTATATTTATACACTTTATATACTATTTATATACTTTATTTACTATTTTACTATATTTATTTACTATTTATATTTGCTATATTTATTCAATGCAATTTGGTATTATTTATTAATTATTTACTATAATTTAGTATTACTGTTTTTGACATTTCTGTGAGCTTTTTAAAGATATTTCTGTGTCAACAGAGACCTGTGCTGAATATTGTAACCTCTTCCTTGAACTTACCAAGTAAGGCACTACTTATTTTCCTCTCTAACATGAAAAGTCTTGGACAAAATGATTATTATTTTCTGATTAATCAGATTTGTGCTCACTCTCATAATCAAGTAGTTGGAGTTCCTTTTCCTGCTTTAAGCAAAGATTTTGTTTCAGGCTAAGAAATCATCCTGCCTTTCCCAATTCCCCCCAACCCCTCACCCTTCTGCAGGGCCATCCCTGTGGAATTCCCTGCCAGGCCAGCAGCCAGGAGACATCCATGGCCTTGTTCAGGTTTTCAAACAAATGTTGAAGCGCAGGAACATCTTCTAGAAGCAAAACCACCAATGTGGGAATGGCTGCTTTGGTTTCTTCCCTCTGGTTAGTGTTAGACACATGATTACTGAGCCTTTGTCTACTCCATCTGTTTCCACTTTCCATAAAAAATGCTGGGATGTGAAGTTGAGCTTGGTGTGTTTTAACCTTGCTTTGCAAACTGGGGGTTCCTGGGTGCTCCCTGCTCACAGAGGTTGTGGCTGGGCAGAGGGTCACAAAACCCTAACATTTCCTCACAGATATCTGATATTTTCCCTCAGAAAACTCAGATCCACAGCCCAGAGAAAAAATGTCCTTTGTAGTCTGCAAGGCTGTCTAAACAGAGTATGAAAATAGATGACATCACTTACACAATTTGGGTTTTCTCCACCAAAATGAAAAGCTCCATTCGTGTGAACTCCCCGACAATTGTCAGAGGAGGGAACTTTTCAAATGAAAAGCTTCATCTCACTAATTTAGAGCAACAAAAACCACAACACTGCTCTGAAAGCTTTGATTTCCAAAAGGCATGACGTTTTTTAATTTATTTAGAAGCAGGATGGAACAGTTTCATAAATCTCCTGCCACATATACCATCCACTTGGGCAATCTGACAGCTTGTTTGCCGGAATACATGAGGCACAGAAGGAGCATCACTATATTTATGTGTGCCCAAAAAGGACACAATATTATTTTTAAAAACCAAATAGAAAAAAAAAAAAAAAAGGAATGTTTTGGAGCTGGAGGAATGAAATTTCCTGCATTTTGCCTTCCAAGTATAGATGGTTCAAGGTTCTGCCTGTGCCATTCACTCACTCCCTTTGTGTGGCCGAAATTTTCCCAGATATTTCCACAGATGCTGGCTGCTCCTGGCTCCTGAGGATGCCACAGCCCCAAGGAGTTTTATAAATCCAGAGGGGGAAATGATCTGTCTGTCGCAGCCGGCAGAGAGCCCACGAGAATGTCTGGGGGGGTTTTACCATCCAGGCTGCTGAAAAAGGAGCCAAGATGGGATCCCTGACCTTTCCCAGCCCTCCTCCACCCCACAGCCTGCTCTGGAAAAGCTTCAGCTCAACCAGGCAGCAAAATTAGAAATCTTCTCCAGGGACACTCTTACTCTTACACCATACTCTCGTCAGTGAGATGGGGGATGGAAGGAGGGAATTGTGAGTGCAGAGAGTCCTGTCCCTCTCGGAGGGGTTCCCACAGCACACTGGGGATGCCCAGGCAGGCTCAGGCAGCTGTCGAGGGGTAGGAGCAGAGCCAAGCCCTGGCCTGTGATTCATGGAGCAAGAAAATCATGTTTGAGCTGAGGAACTGCAGCACTTCACTGTGAGAGCTTCAATGAGAGATGCAGGACTTTAGGTGGCTCTCCAAAATTCAGTTTACTCCATCCAAGATGTCACGGCAGCCCAAGTTTGTGGGTGACAGAGCTGTGCCCACAGCTGTCAGCTCCAGCTGCAGGCAGGCCTGGAGACCCTTTGGTTTTGGTTACAAATGCATTAAATACTTTTCTTTTGGTTACATTGCATTCTATACTTATCTTTGCTCAGCATCTTAATACAGTAGAACCAATCTATACCTTAGCTATTATCTATAGCCCATCATAACTACTGTAATTACCATATTCATGTTACTGTTCTCCAGTCACTCAAACTTAGTGCATCACAGTTTAAGCTAGAAGTTGTTTTTCAGTTTTCTTGTAATAGAAAATTCTGAGACCTTTTTTCTACTTGCAACATTTGATAACTTATTTGCCTGTGCTATCTTTCTGCTTAATAAAAACATCTTCTTGCTTAAAGTAAGTTTATCTTTTTCTCTAAGTCCCCTTCTAACTAACACACCTTTTGCCTCTTTAGTTATCCAGTAAGACTGGCTCAGCAATTCTTTTCTCCTATATCAAAACTTGCTTCCATCTCTATCCCTTCATCAGACTCTACATTTAAAAATCTTTCTGCCAAGCACACATATCTGTGAGACTTTCTTGTCAAACTTTCATCCTTCCCAACACTCCATAAGTGTCCAGGTCCTCTCATCCCCACTGCTCACACAAACCTGACTGGCATTCCATAATGGAGTTGTTTTTCCAAAAATTTTTGGACTTATACCTGTTACTTAAGGCTTTTTGAAGGTTCATGATAAATGCTTAATTTCTTAGAGAAATCCTGGTTATTATAACCTCATTTTTATCCTAAGTCACCACAGCAAGATGAAATAATAAACATGAAGAATTGTCCAATCAATTAAAAATCAGATATTGCAATGAACTAAACCCCAGCTATTTCCAACAAACTAAAAATCAGACATTACAAATAACCAACTGCAGCACAGTAATGTTTTTAAGTTCAGGTTAATAGTTGTTGGATTATGATTACAGGTTTTAGGTGAAAGCTACCAAACACTTTGTCCAATTTTCGTGGCCACTTCCAATTCCTGTCCTGCTCTGGGAAAATGCAAGGACTGGGGAGATTTTGTGAGATTTTGTCCTACACAGTGCAGAACCTGGCCCAGAGGGAGAGCAGCTGCTCCCAAGAGCTCCAGGTGTGTTTTGGAAGAATCAGCAGAAATCCCCTGCAAGGTTTGGCAGCTGCTGCCCCACAAACACAGAGGTGCTGTTATTCCAGCAGATTCCCAGCCTCCACACCCTGAGCATCTCTTTTGTGCTCTCCAAAAGCTCCTCTGCAGGATTTTCCTGCAGGAATGTGGGAAACACAGGAGAAAATCCACAGTGGGTCCCAGCTCAGCCCTGGAGGGAACAGCCTGGGCTCAAAGTGCCTGATGAAAACCAGCAAGGCCATACCAAGAGTCTTCCCTGGGCTGTGACCCCATAAAAGTCATAATATTTTTCCTTAAATAATCATAAAATATCTCAAATTAGGAAGGACCCATAAGGATCATCATGTTCAACTACCTGTTCCATGCAGGGATACCTAAAACTAAGCCATAAGAACCACCAAAAAAAAAAAAAAACCCTCTATATAAAAAAAATAGATATAGAATATAGAATATAGAATATAGAATATAGAATATAGAATATAGAATATAGAATATATATATAATATATAATATATAATATATAATATATAATATATAATATATATAGACAATATAGAACATATATAGTATAGAATATATGTAGAATATATATATGTAGAATATATATTTCTAAGTATAAAAAATTCTATATTTTAAATATATTTATATATTTATATAAATTTATAAATATATAAAATATAGAATTTTTATACTTTATATATATTTTATATTATATAGATATATAAATATATATAAATATATAAAAATACATATAACCAATTATATATATATATATATATATATATATACTGTATTATATATGCAATACATTACAGAATACATAAATGCAATCACCAGAAACATAGAAAGATGTAAAAATTACTCTCTCACCTTTCTAAATCTTTGTGTTACAGTAACTATCCAGTATTTTTTTCTACCCTTTTACTGGTTTTTGTGCTTACACTGACAGTCTAAGGTACGTCAGGTAGGCAAGTGCTTTAAGTGCTGTGTTTGTCCAGAACTGAAGAGTATAAAAACCATGCACAGTAAATAACTGACATAAAAACAGGTTTCCTTCTTCCACTCAAAACTCTGTAAAGGCAGAAAAAACAAAAAAAAAAAAAACCAAAAAAAAAAAGGAGTGGAAATCAAATATCTGCTCTCATCTGTCTTGCTCAATGTAAAAACTTCAAAACTCAAAACTTGGCTTCCTTTCTCAGTAAATTCCATATGACATAGTGGCAGATAAATGTAACAAATATTTAACACAAGCTGCCTTCACACAAGCAGTGGATCAGCTCAAACACTGTTTAATTAAATATCTTCCCTTTTAATTAAATATTTTCCCTACAATCATCTAAAGGACATGGAAGTGTAGAAGAGTAGGACACACATGTATTAAAGAGCTCCAGAGTATTCTGCCTTCCTCAGAAAGTTGCATTTTAGGGCTTTCTCAAGTCAGAAGTCAGCCTTGGTCCTGCCTGGGTTTATTTCCCCCCAAATCTACAGAAATCTCCCACATTCATAACATTCTACAGCAATGGGAAGAAAGAACAGACATCCATCCTCTTTCCTGAGAGTGGAATTTGTTGCCCCCTGCTTCCCATGCCGTAAAAGCACACAGCATCACCTTTGCCATGGCTCTCAGGACTCAGTTCCATCAAATTCCTCCAATTTTTCCCATTATTTTACTCCTTTTCCCCATTATTTTGCTCCTTTTCTCATTAATTTACTCCTTTCCCCCATTATTTTACTCGTCTCCCCGTTATTTTACTCCTTTTCCCATTATTTTACTCATTTTCCCATTATTTTACTCCTTTCCCCATTATTTTACCTTTTCCCATTATTTCCCTCCTTTTCCCATTATTTTACTCATTCTCCCATTACTTTATTCCTTTCTTTCATTATTTTACTCATTTTCCCCATCATTTTACTCCCTTTTCCCATCATTTTACTCCCTTCCAGACTAAAATATTCCATATATTCCTTTCTTTCTGCATAAAATCCTTCATCCCCTTCAGCTCCCCCTTGTTCAGACCTCTCCCAGCTCCCTCCCTTCCCCTGGAGCACTGGAATCCCTGCACATGTGCCCAGGCAATTTCCACAGGCACAGAATTTATTCTGCAGGTTGCCTCACGTTAGAGACCAATTAAATCATCCAAATGTAATTAATTTTCCTGATTCTGAACAGTCAGCTCAGAGCCAATTGCTCTTAGTGCAAAATTAGGTTTTTGAAGGGGTTTTTGTTGGGGTTTTTTTGAAAAATAGTAATCCTGGTGCATCACTTCACATCCCTACACTTACCTTTACCTTTCATTCATTTGACAGAAAATGTAATGTAATAACATCCTCCTGCAGTTCCTCAGGGAGTTTGAAGATCAAAACCCACCATAAAAACCATGAAAAAGAGTTTCCTTGCTATTTTCCCATTCCTAAATCCCTTCTGCACACCCCAGGCCCAGCTTCAGATCCCAGGACCTGCTGGAAATCAACTCTTTAATCCCATTTTTCTTCCTACCTTCTAAAAGATCCAGAGGGAATTTCCTTTTCTGGACCAGGACAGCTCAGCAGTGTCAGCACAGAAATTGCTTTTCTGAAATGCATGGCTGTGATTTTGAGATTCTTTCAGATTGGAGAATATAATATTTTTATTTGGTTCTGTTTAAGTGAAACCAGCTAAAGAGTGGAAGCATTTCAGGAGGCTCAGGGGGAACTTCTGGCTCTGCACAATCCCTGCCAGGAGGGGACAGGGACAGGGACAGGACAGAGAAATGTCCAGGGGGTCAGGATGGATTTTGGGGAATATTTCTTCACCAGGGCAGTGGTGGAGTCTCCATCCCTGGGGGATTTAAAATCCATGTGGGTATGTGGATTAGTGATGGCCTTGGCAGGGCTGGGTTGCTGAAAATGAGGAATTCCAAGTCAAGCTGAAGAGGAGGAAATGAGAGGGAAGTGTTCACTCAACCCAGATTTGTTGTAGTTTCAATTTCTACAGCTCCTTACAGAATTCTGTTTGAGCACTTTAAGAAGAGGGGCATTTCTGCTGTCTGAGGTTTGAGCACACAGAACAGCATGAAATATTTCTATCTATGCAGGTACAGCTCACCTGGCACCAGAATGAGGTCAGTTCATGGAGAATCACACCAAGGACAAGTGAAATTTTATTTGAAGAACCTTTAAAACAAGAAACAAAAACATACCTTAGCAGTAGATTGCTTTGTCACCGCTAGAACAAATGATGAACATCCTGCTAGAGTCAGGGAGATTAAGGAATCATTTTTCCTGAAGGTAACTGATTTTACAGTTGTCAGTAAGTGGAAAATAAATAACTTTTTAAGAGGGGCTCCTCAGAGAAAAGCATTTGGATTCCCCCAAGCCTGGGGCTGCAGTTGATGTTCTGTGGCAGAGGGGACGGGGAGGGGAAGGGGAAGGGGAAGGGGAAGGGGAAGGGGAAGGGGAAGGGGAAGGGGAAGGGGAAGGGGAGGGGAAGGGGAAGGGGAAGGGGAAGGGGAAGGGGAAGGGGAAGGGGAAGGGAAGAGAAGAGAAGAGAAGAGAAGAGAAGAGAAGAGAAGAGAAGAGAAGAGAAGAGAAGAGAAGAGAAGAGAAGAGAAGAGAAGAGAAGAGAAGAGAAGAGAGAGAGAAGAGAAGAGAAGAGAAGAGAAGAGAAGAGAAGAGAAGAGAAGAGAAGAGAAGAGAAGAGAAGAGAAGAGAAGAGAAGAGAAGAGAAGAGAAGAGAAGAGGACAATGGAGAGGAATTGTGGAGTTCGTCTCCCTTTGCTGCTTTTAGATTTTGTCAGGAAAACAGAATACATAACAATTATCAACTTCAATTCTATGCTATAATCTTACACATTTTTATAAGGCAGTTAAATCCTTAAGCAACTCGATTAATAAAAAAAACAGTGATACCAAAATTTACCAATGTTGTCAATAATTTCCAGAACATTTTGTTTCTCAGCTGATGTCAATAATCCAAAATTTACCAAATTCTACATTCATCATTTTAAACCTTTCCAGACAACTTTAAATCAGTGATGGAAACACTGAAGTTTTCTGTGGTCGATCTCAGCTGTGGAATTCTGAGCCGTGTTTAGGAGATGGAATACACCAAATAAACCAGGCAATGAGCCCTCAGAGCAGGGATTGTGCCCCTCAGCCCTTCCAAGTCTGCTGCATCCCCAGGGAATTAATTAACTTGGAAATAAAAGAGCAGGATGACAGCAGAAGGGAGTGCAGCAGATACACAGAGGTTTTTCCACATCACTGTTTTAAATTTAGGTGACCAAACTTCGACCTCTGGTTCCTGCACTCAGGGTCTGGCTCTCTTTGAATGCAAGAGGCCATGTACAAATGTCACCTTTTATCTGGGCTGGATGGGAGGTGATATTTTTGGCAGCATTAAGGGTTTTTTTTCTAGAATTTCTTTATGTCCCATATTCCTCAGTATTTATTTTATAGTTGTGTGTCCCTGTCCCCTGGGAGCCTTGGTCTGAGAACTTTCTGCCGTGGTTTTGGTCGGTATTTGAATGAACATTTAGCTCCTTTTTTTGTGTCATTCAGTCACGTTTTCCCCCTCCCAGGACTGAATTTGGGTTTCTTTACCCCTCTTTGGAGAACTTATTGTCCAACATTAATTCTCTGAGGCTACAGATTAACCACCCCAGCATATTTCAAGTCTAAAGTTTGAAATCCAGTGAGAAATAAAGGTGAAAAAAAGACACAATGTGAGAATAAAAATTATATTGATCATCTGGCAATGTTTCAGGAGCTACATGAAATTTGTTCTCATCTCTTAGTGGCAGACAATGAATCTCAGTTTTCTTTTCCAGAGAATGGCTATAGGGAATTATTTTTTAATACTAAAATGTCATAATATCAAATAATATCCCATTATAATAATTTCAGACATAGCAGCCTATTAAAAGTTGAACTTAGTGATCTGCTGCTCTGGAGCTTAATTCTGCAGAAGGAAAAATCACTGTTCCTCAGGTCCTGACTCCTCAGAAATGGCATTTGACGTGGTTTTTCCTTGGTGGGTTCCAGGTTTAACCAGTGATCAGCCTTTGTTTCTCTGCTGGGAAGACCCTGCTGAATTCCCTTCACTCAGCACCATGTGCCAGCAAGAAGCCAAACTCCAGAAAAAGAAAGAAAAATTCACACTTGATGTGTCTGGAGAGCTGCAGGCCATGGAACCACTTCACCCAGGATAAAAAGATGGAAAAGAAATAGCTGTGATAATAACCAGGCATTTACACTTCAGTCTAAACAGTTTTGAAGAGCCACAGGTGTACTCTGGAGCACAGATTTCTCCTTTCCCCAAGAGAAAACATCCACAGAAAACCAGGGAGTGCTGTACATCAGGATTATATCCTGAACTTCACAGAATATCCTGAGCTGGAAGGGATCACTGAGCCCAACCCAGACACCCCAAATCCCACCCTGGCATCCCTGGAGTGGTGTCCAAACCCTCCTGGAGCTCTGGCATCCTTGGGGGGGAAAATTCTTTAATTTCTCTGACTGGACCTGAAATTCCTTCATATTTTCCACCACTGGCTGTTCTCACTTCCAAGAATTCCGAGGGACCCCTGAATACTGAGAAACGCTGCAATTCTGGTGAAAAGCAAAGCAACACCTTCCAAAGAGGCTGGAACAGCTCTGGAACAGATGCTGATCTTTGCCTTGAGGTCAGTATGTGCTGGTGAGTCACCAGGGCAGAGATTAGAACGCCGTGTTTGTGTTGAGATTATCTGCTGTAAACGCATCCGGGTGGCTGTCCTGGGATTAGTGGGGGCTGACATTTGTGTGCTATCACCTCATTGTTATCTGCTCCTCACAGGCTTTGCTGGCAGCTCCAGAACCACCTCCCCCATCCAGCTGAGGAAGGGGAATAAGAAAGTGGAAAAGGTCAGAAGTCTGGAGTGATCTTCACCATGTGCTTCACATTTGTATCACAAAAATTAATGGAGTAACTGCAACCCCAAAGCCAAAGGACAAAAGCTCTCTCCCCTCCGGGCTGCAACCACCTCACACGCAGGATTTGTGTCTGATTCTCCTCCCAGGTGTAAGACAGTAACAGAACGAGGGGGAAGAGTTTTAAATGAAAAGAGGAAGATTTAGATAAGATATTGGGAAGGAATTGTTCCCTGTGAGGGTGGGCAGGCCCTGGCACAGGTGCCCAGAGCAGTTGTGGCTGCCCCTGGATCCCTGGAAGTGTCCAAGGCCAGGCTGGACAGGATTTGGAGCAGCCTGTGATAGTGGAAATTGTCCCTGGCCATGGAAGGGGTGAGGCTGGATGATCATTGTCCCTTCTGACCCAAACCATTCCAAGATCCTCTGATTCCATGATAAGATTTATCTCCAACATCGCAGGTTGTAGCTGAAGTTTGCTGAGACATTTCTGCTCTTTCCTTCTCCTGCTAGAACTGGAACACCACATTCCAGACACCTGCTCTTCCCATAGGGAGAAAATTTCCAGCAGAGAAACTCCTGGAGGAACCCTGGAGTGGTTCCACCATGGGCAGGGATGGCTCCCACTCAGCCAGGTGAGATTTGGGGTGCTGGAGAGCAGAGCCTGAGAGATCAGAGCAGAGCTGGGACTCCTGATAGAAACACATCTTCATCCCAAGCTGAAGGCAGAGAAATGCCCCAGCTGAGCCCATCCCTTCCCAGCACAAAAGAACTCCAAATGCCAGGAAGCTCTTCCCAGAGAAAGTGGGGAAATGAATTTTATGTATGCCTTTGGCCTCTGCTGGTGCCAGAGGGAGCTGCTCCTTTCAGTGACACTCACAATCTGAATTAGCTCTGAATTACCTATGAAAGAACCAGAATTGCTGCTTCTCTCCTATAAAAGTTCCCAGTGGGACCCTTTGGTTTTCAGCACCAACACAAGCAGCCACTTTCCAGAAGCACAATTATCACTTCATTCCACTGCTTTACAAAGCAGAACAAAGAATCTGAAGGGGAAAAGAACCCCACTTAACAAAATTCATAACAATAAGCTTTAATAGAATGCATTAGTTTCTCCTCATTTGGTTCTAGAGAGGACAGTGTGATTCCAGGAATGTTTGGGCCAAAAGTTTCACTGTTTGGGCCAAAATGTCACTGAAAGCCTAATCCTTAGAAAACATTGGAAGATGAACTTTGACTGTATAGAACTTTAAATAAAAATAGCATTTTTACTAATGTATTCTTCCCAAGTGCCTGCTTCTTCCTAGCATGTTTCCCATCCCAATACTGTTTTTGCAGCTGGCAAATGACACTGCCAATGAGTCTTTATGTTCAATGTTATTTAATATATTCCCATCAGAAAGCTATTTTTACTGTACAATTTCAATATCTTCTTGAAGTGTCTTGCATGTAATGTTCATATTTTAATTTACATTTCTTTCCCATAGGATAAGTAAATAGAGATTCAAACAACAATATTGAACCAATTTAGGTTTGTTTGCTGAGAGAAGAGATCTTATAGAACGGAAAAATGCTTTGTTTTATTGAAAATAAAAAGAAAAATGCAACTTTTTCAGGCAGTTATCCTGGAGATAATGGATAGACCACCCTTCTAATGGGAGATTTGCATTTTATTTTATAGGTTTGGGGAAATAATGTGGTCAATAATCATTTAAATGGTGGGATGGAATGCTCTCAGATCCTATCCCATTCATTGAACAACTTTGACAGGTACAACCTTCAACTGAGGGAAACAGCAGCCTGGCCTGGGGCTCAGAACAATTTTATTTGGGGTTTGAGGAGCAGCTCTTATTATACAGGTTTGCCCAGGACAGATCTCATCACACCAAGATATTCAGTCCCTTCCTGCTGTACACTACTGTACAATAATAATAATTAATCCACATCCTCTGATCCTTCTCTCAGACTGAGAAAATTTTTATTCACACACAACCAGTATAAAAATACTGTGACCTCTTTAACAATCTTCAAGCCAATACTTTCTGCTGAATTGGAAAAATAATCTTATGTGGCTACAGAAATAATGTTTGTGTTTTATCAGCGCTGTTCCCGCCAAAGGCTGGATTATCTGTTTCACATCCATTTAAACACAGGAAGGTTATAATGGGGCAGACAGCAATCTGGGCTTTATTGGCTGGGAAAACTGACCTCATAAATCTGATTTGATACATCTGTCCTTTGGGCTGTCTGCATGTATGCCCATGCATCCACTTGGCCGTGTGCCTGCTCACTGGTGGATCAGCTTCTGTGGCTACTGCTCCGAGGATTTTCCATCTCCCCCTCCCTGCTGCAAAAATAAACGCACTGAGGGAAGTGCAGAAAGGAAGATGTGTTTATGGGTGCTTGGAGGTGCTTAAGAGAGATGAGATATTCTGGGAGGAACGCTCAGGAAAACATAGAAAGCACCCAGAGCAAGGCTGATTGTCCATTTCTGGCTGCACACAGGGGTGTTGCTCCCTCTGGCACAGGGTGGCTGCTCCTGGATCCATGGAAGTGTCCAAGGCCAGGCTGGATGGGGCTTGGAGCACCCTGGGACAGTGGAAGTGTCCCTGCCCATGGCAGAGGTGAGGCTGGGTCAGGATTCTATGATAAGATTTATTTCCAGCACCCCAGACTGTAGCTGAAGTTTGCTGAGACATTTCTGCCTTTTATTTCTCCTTCTGAAACTGGAACACCACATTCCAGACACCTGCTCTTTGCACAGGGAGAAAAATTCCAGCAGAGAAACTCCTGGAGGAACCCTGGAGTGGTTCCACCATGGGCAGGGATGGCTCCCACTCAGCCAGGTGAGATTTGGGGTGCTGGAGAGCAGAGCCTGAGAGATCAGAGCAGAGCTGGGACTCCTGATAGAAACACATCTTCAACCCAAGCTGAAGGTAGAGAAATGCCCCAGCTGAGCACATCTCTTCCCAGCACAAAAGAACTCCAAATGCCAGGAAGCTCTTCCCAGAGAAAGTGGGGAAATGAATTTTATGTATGCCTTTGGCCTCTGCTGGTGGCAGAGGGAGGTGCTCCCTTCAGTGACACAACCTGAATTACCTCTCCTTGCTGGTTCTCTCCTATAAAAGTTCCCAGTGGGACCCATTGGTTTTCAGCACCAGCACAAGCAGCCACTTTCCAGAAGCACAATTATCACTTCATTCCACTGCTTTACAAGGCAGAACAGGATGATCTTTAAGGTCCTTCCAACCCAAACCAGCCTGGGATCCTTCCTGGTCCTGTGATTCCCTGTGAGGACACAGTGGAGTCCATCCTTACACAAGGCTGCACCTCAAATATCATCTCCTACATCAACACCAAGGCTTGGGGCTGCCACCTGAACAGCCCATCCCAAACCTGCTCTTTCCATGGTGATAAAAATGTTCCAGCAGAGCCTCAGCTGGGGGAGCCATGGAATGGTTTGGGTTGGAAGGGACCTTAGAGCCCAGCCCATTGCTTTCCATCACCTCTCCCACACCAACACCAAATCATTGCTACCTGTCACCTACCCCAGCCAAAAATACCCAATTTTCTGTGAGCCCAAGCTGTGAGCAGGGGCTGAAGGATCTGAACTGGCCCTGTGTGACCCCAAACTGGGGGTTCCAATCCTTGCAGGTGCTGGATGTGCTGGACTCCCTTTCCTGCAGTGAATGTTCCAGTTTGTCCAACACCAGAGACACCTGGGGGTTGCTGTGCTCAGTGCAGATCCCTTGCAGTGAGTTATCTGAATAAAAACCACCACCAATCCCTTTTCCCTCCTGTTTTCCAGCCATTCCATGAGTCAGGACCCCTGATTCAGTTTTCCACCAGCAAACCAACCTAATATTGCTAGTGAGTAAAAGAAAAATAATAAAAAAGAGTATATTTTGCTCTTTTCCTTTGTATATTTTAACAAAGGTCCAGGTACCAATCATAGACTCATTGAGGTTGGAAAAGGTCATAATTGGCAGTTTTTGAAACAGCTCATACAAGGTCAGGAATGTGTTTGCTCCTTTCCCCTCATATCAAGGACCTTTGATGTAAAACTTCAAAAGTGCTCCTATTATGTTCTACATAAAAAGTGAAATTTATGATAGTAGTAGGAACAAATTAAAAATTAAATATTCTCATTTTAGAACATTTCCCTCCTGCCTTAGGTTTTCTTTTTTGATAGACCCACAGGTAATTCAAGGATTGATAAACATTTCTGTTCCAAATATCTGATGTAGCTGATAGATGCAAGAACAGCAGCAAAATACGTTAAAAATTATTAAAACATTATAAATCTGTGTAAACCCTAAGCAGCCTGGCTTGGAATCTGTACTGATTTCTGCTTGTTTCAGGCTCTGTTGTTTAACTTTATAGTGGGAGAGCAGAGGATTAAACCCCAGATTAGCCTCCATTCTCTGGCTGGATTTGGCAGTCCAGCTGTTTAGAAGGAAAGCAAAGAGGAATAGGCTCAGGCTATTGATCCAATTTTCTGCTCTGTGCTGAGAGAACACAGCAGCCTGAGCTGATTTTAGAACAACTCCACTTCCCAACAGCTCTTCTCGTAGTGCAGGATAAGATAAGAAGATCATGGGAACAGCAGCTGATAGACTAATCCACCCATTGATTTCTCCTCCCTGCTTACTCCCTGTGTTTTAATTGAATTTTGTGGTTCAGCATTGGTTTCGGCCCAGGCTTTCCGAGTCAACCAGAGTACAAAGTAAAGCAATGGGAAAAATCAAATTCTTGAATTTTGTCCAAATGGAATTGGACAAAAATAGACTCAAAGATTCTCATTGCAAATTGGACTCTGGAATGAAGGTTGTGTTGAGGGGGGTTTTTTGTTGTTGTTCTGGTTTGGGTTTTTCTCCTTTTCACTCAGCTCTTGCTTGCAACAAGGCCAATGTGAAAAGGAGAATGCTGGGAAAGAGACATTTTCTTGTTCCCAGCAAGCAGGTTAAAAATTTGAGGGAGCTGGAGGTTTTGAAGAACTCACTTTTGACACAGAAGTCACAGAAGAAACTTAGCAGACAGGGACAAGTTGCTGTCAGTCACCTCTTACACAAATATTTCCTTTGCCAGCCGTGCTCCAGCTCGGTTTGCTGGCTCTCATCAGTGCTCTAATGCTAATAATTCAACTGCTGGACATCCAGAGGCATCACAGTGCTGAACATAATTCTAAAAGCAAAGGAGTAATTTAAAAATAGAGATGAACACTTCCACTGCAGCACTGGGCAGTCTCTCCATGCCCTGCCTGCTCTGCTTCAGACAAGTCACAGATTTTTCCACCACCTTGAGGACAACTCCTGGATCCCTCTTTCCTTTTGCTTTACAAGGCCCTTAAGAACTTAAGGTTTACAAACATGGGTGATGATTTGTTTGATCACTTAGAGCCAAGATTATGGATGGTAATTTCAACACCTCCCTTATTCCCCAGCATCCCAAGCAAAGTGCAGGGAAGGGATGCCCCCTCCTCATTGTCAGAGCTGACTCAAAGCCTGGTTCCAGTCCCAAAGGACACTGTGCTCTGCTCAGGTGGCAGAGGAACCCACAGCACACATGGAAACAGAACATCCAGGATGGGAAAAGGAAAAGCACACGCACAACACAGCTTTTCCCACTGACCACAGTGTTGTAAAATAACTCAGGTGCCACAAAAGAGCTGCAGGTATAAAATCAGTGTTACACTCAAAGAATAAGAGAGGCATTCTTTGAATATCCTGTAAGTTTCCCTGGACTTCCAGAACTCCTGAGTAGCTGTTCTTTACAGGAAAACACAAAGCATGTGTATTACCTGAGATTTCCAAGTGTGAATTCTGCCCTTAATAAAGTAACACTTAAAATTCCCAGGTTAATTCCCAAGCAGAATTAACCCATGTGACAGCTTGAATTTGGAACGAGCCAGATTTTGGAAAAGCTTGTGGAGTGAAAAAAGCAACACAAAATTTTCTTTGCTTTCCTGAAAAGAACAGTACAAAGAGAACAGCCCAAAACACCAACAGTCCCTTGGTGCATAACGAGGAACAGCTTCAGGACACAACGTGGCTCTGTGCTTTGCTTCCAGGGAATGCCAGCCCAGCAAGGGGAGGGTGCCAAGGCACAGCAGCATGGCAGGAGCTCCTGCAGAGCCAAACCCTCAGCAGATGGTGGGCAGCCAGGCAGGAGCCAGGCGGGATGCTCCCCACCAGGAGCTGCACGTCCCCGTGGTGCCACCCAGGGCACTGCCAGGCTCTGGGGATGAGACAGAGCCCCCAGAAACTGAGCAGTGCCACCATCCAAACTCCTTTTTATGGCAATGACCGTTCCAGTCTTATCTGCTTCATGTTTGGGAAGTGCAGGGTCTGTGCATTGCACAGGGAAAGAGGGAATAGTATTGATGTCCAGGTTAGAAAGAGTAACTGATTTGGGGATCAGAACCTCAATTAGTAACAGGTTTGGGCGTCAGAATCCCAATTAGTAACTGGTTTCAGGTCAGAGCACCAATTAGTAACTGGTTTGGGGGTCAGAATCCCACTGTGTAAATGGTTTGGGGATCAGAACATCAGTCTGTAGCTCGTTTGGGGAGAAGAACCCCAATTAGTAACTGGTTTGGGGACCACAAGCCCACTCTGTAACTGGTTTGGGGATGAGAACCCCAGTCTGTAACTGGTTTGGGATCAGAACCCCAGTCTGTAACTGGTTTGGGGGTCAGAACCCCAGTCTGTCCTTGTGTGGGGATCAGAAGCCCAGTCTGTAACTGGTTTGGGATCAGAAGCCCAGTCTGTAACTGGTTTGGGGATGAGAACCCCAGTCTGTAACTGGTTTGGGGATCAGAAGCCTAGTCTGTAACTGGTTTACGAACCAAAGGCCCAGTCTGTAACTGGTTTATGAACCAAAGGCCCAGTCTGTAACTGGTTTATGAACCAAAGGCTCAGTCTGTAACTGGTTTGGGAACCACAAGCCTAGTCTGTAACTGGTTTGGGACCAGAACCCCAGTCAGTAACTGGTTTGGGGACCACAAGCCCAGTCTGTAACTGGTTTGGGAACCACAAGCCCAGTCTGTAACTGGTTTGGTCTAAGTGGGGCTTTTCCTGCCATCTATAACCTGGGCTCAAGGTGAGCTGGCAAAACCTCACCCTCTCCCCCTGCTTCCAGAACATTCTGTACTGCCCAGTCCTGAGGCTGTGCTGGAAATTCAGTAACCCATTGATTCCAGGCATGAATCACTGCAACTCCCAGAGAGCCACCCTATCCCCTCCATCCATGGGCTCCCATTCCTCAAGAGCACAGAGTGAGTTTTGTTTGCTACACGACTGCATTATATAAAGCTGCTGCTGGCAATATCAAAACATATTAAAAGTTTAACTAAGACAATGTGTTTGAGAAGAATTTGCTCTCTTTGGAGCTGGAATGTCCCCATAAAAAGGCATGCTCTGTACAAGAGTGAGCTGTCCAATGATCTGTTGTGTCCTGGAGTAAACCCTGCTCTCCTCGAACCCAAATTGGTTTGGATTCCCTCTGTGCATGCAAAGAGCAATTCCAGCTCCTGCTGCAGCTGCATGGCTTAAACCTGCATTGGGGGGTGGCTGATTGTCACAGGTGGACTTTAATGTCACAGCAGGCCTGGGGACAATGCCACAGAGAATCCTCAGGACACCCTGGGAGGGTTTGTCCAAGTGTCCCTGAAATCCAAAGCTGTTCCTGTTTGCAAGGCTTGATCCACTACAATGGGTTGGCAAAAACCATAAAAAGCTGTTTTCCTTAATCCAAAGTTCTCCTTTTTCCTACAAGCCCATTGAAAACACTGTAATTCCATTGAAAACACTAGAAATCAATGGAAAACGCTGTTATTTCTGGCTGGTTCCTTGTGCATCCTCCCCACCTCACCTGGCCTCTCACCCCATCTCTGTAGCATCTCACATCTCCAGCTGTTCTATTATTTCTCCTTAAAGCTTTGTGTTTTCTCTTAAATCTTTGTGTTCCCCAGTCTCCCCCAATCCTTGTGGTCCCAGGAAGGACCTGGGAAGTCCAAGGAAGTCCAGGATACATAAAAGTTGCTTGAGAGCTTCACACACTTCTGATAATTGAGGGATTTTATTTTGCAGACTATTTACCAGAGGTGGAAATCACAGTGAAGATGAGACAAATTCTGTGATACTGAAATAAAAACCTGGTGTATGATGAGTGTGACAGCCCTACCAGGGACTCACTCCATGCCTAATTTTCCTCCCAGGAAAACTGGAAAGCTTTGTTCTCATTCAGTTTTCAACTCAGAATAATTCTCACTGGCAGAATTTTGCCTTTTCCTGCAAAACAGCTGAACACACTGAGCACTCCCACACTGGCTCAGACCAGGGGTAGTTCTGGCCTGGAGTTCTGCCTCCAGCAGAGCCCAGAAGAAGTGTAGAAAACAAGTGTAAGAAACAGGGCAAGTGCAAAGCAATTCACTGGTGGATGTGCCCTCCCAGTTTACTGCCTTTTTTAGTAGTAAAAACAAGTTGTAACATTGGCAGGGAGCCGCAGTGTTTTACACTTTCATTATCTCCATTGTTATACAATACACAGTCAGGTCCTGGAAGATGTGTAGGATATTAAATATTTCTTGAGCTTTGCTTTAAAAGTGATTATTTGCACTTCTTTTCAACCTTCCCCAAAGTCTCATTAGGGTTTATCAATAAAGATAAGCAGGTGCTGGACAGAGAGATGATGAAGGGCAAGTCCATCCTTTGAGGCCCTGGTTGTCAGGGCAGGCTCCCTCCAACTGGGAAATTTTTTTCAGCTATTTTAAAATATCCCAACCCCAAAAGAATCATAAAATCATGGAATGGTTTGGGTTGGAAAGGACCTTAAACCTCATCTCGTTCCACACCTTGTGCTAGACCAGGATGCTCCAAGCCCTGTCCAGCCTGGCCTTGGACACTTCCAGGGATGGATAAATTGTCAAATGCATCCCCCCCAAGACTGATATTAAGTTTATATTCCTAATTTCACAGCAGGACTCCCTCCTGTACCTGCCCAGGGGGTGCTGGAAGGAGGAGAGCTGAGTGCAGCAGCCTGGCTCAGACCCACACTGAGGGAGAGAACATTTACAAATGCCAGAAAAACGTTCTTAACTCTGATATTCTGATCCTTAGTGACAGAAAGGTGATGACCACCCAAAAAAATGGGTTCCCTGCAAAAGAGACAGACCCAGCTTCTCTGAGCCAGGTGAGAGGTGTTTGGTAGGACAAGACAGGACCTACATGCCCAAAGAAAAACTGCAGCTGGGTCTGACCTCCCTGTGTGAGAGCAGGAAAGCTTTTCCAGTATCTGCAGAATTTAAACCACCAGAAAAACAAGAGATCAGCCTCACAAAGCAGTAGCATTGCACTATTTCACAAATAAAATCCAGTGATTTCCCTCTGAATTGGTGTGAGCCTGGTGTCCAGCTCTGGGCTGTTCCCTCACTCAGGTTTAACACACCTGGGTGTCCTCACATAGGGGAGGCCTCTTCAAGCACATTTTCTTTTTTAATTAAAATAAATTTGAAAGTAATTTTGAAATTACATTTGAAATCAAAATAATTTTGAAATTAAATTTGAAATTAAAATAATTTTGCAATGACAATTGGCCTGTGAACAGAACAAAGGACAGCCCAGCAGCTGGGGTGGTCAGATTGTAGGGGCTGACAAACAGGTCCCAGTGAGCTGGAATACAGCATGGAAAAGGATTTTACTCCTGCAGCATGGAAGAAAAGGATTTCTCCACATGGAGAAGGGATTCCTTGGGGTTTTTTAATGAACATTTAGTGCAACAGATGGCTTGATGTGCACATCGAAATGGTTGTATTGGATATCATCACTGCTGGCAAATGAATCAGGAAATATGCGAGGCTCAGAAATCACCTGCACAAACCTTGGGGCACCTCTCTGCATCCACCACTGGGTCCATGAGCAGCTCCAGGCTCTGGAAGGGCACAGAGGAGTGGGGAAAGGATCTCAAAAGGAAAATAAAGATATTAAAGGGATGAAGGAGCTGCTTTGAGAGGCTGGGGCTCCTTGGGCTGGGGAAGGTGATGGGTGAGGAGGGTGGAGGAGCTGCTCAGGAACCCTGGCACAGCTGGAACTGGGGGCACTCACTGACAGCAGCACAGGCATTGACAGAGAGGCTGCACAACTCGAGGAAATTGCTGCCAGAAAAGGGTTGGAAGCAAACGGTGCCTCAGGCACACAAGTTCATGGACAACAGGTTCATCCAGATATAAATGGAATTAGGAAAGGGGTGTGCCTTCAACATCCCTCCTGCAACCACCGGGAGTAAATCTTACCTCCCCCTGTCACTTCTGGGCACAAAATGCATTTTTTATTCCTTTAAATCTGCTGTAGTCACTAAACTTTTTGTCTGCCCCTAAGGAAATACGAGTAGCAACACTAATAAATAATACAAATAATAACAGCACCAAAAAAACCTAATAATGGTAAGAAATAAACAAATAAAATAACAAATAAAATAACAAGTAGTAATGGTAACAAACAATAATGGTAACCAATAATAAACTAAAAATAAAATTTAAATTAAATTAAAATAAACTTTTTTTCTGTCCCTCAGAAAATACGAGTAGTAGTAACAATAATAAATAATACAAATAATAATGGCACAAAAATTAAACAATAATAGTAATAAATAAATAAATAAAATAACAAATAATAATGGTAACAAGTAATAATGGTAACCAATAATAACAGTAGGAAATTAAAAATAAAATAAAAATAAAATTAAAATTAACTTTTTTTCTGTCCCTATGGAAATATGAGTAGTAGTAACAATAATAAATAATACAAATGACAACAGCACCAAAAACAAATATAATGGTAAGAAATAAACAAATAAAGTAACAAATAATAATGGTAACCAATAATAACAATAATAAATTAAAAATAAAATTAAAATAAACTTTTGTCTATCCCTAAGGAAATACGAGTAGTAGTAACAATAATAAATAATACAAATGACAACAGCACCAAAACCAAATAATAATGGTAAGAAATAAACAAATAAAAAAATTAATGGTAACAAAAAATAATAGTAACCAATAATAACAATAACAAATAAAAATACTACTACTACTAATAATAATAGTAATCCAACTGAAACTCCAAGCCAAACCCAGCCAGTCCATTTCCCACAGAACACAGCCCCACAGAGCTCAGCTTCCAGGCATTGGTATGTAAAGAGTGAATAACAGTCCTGGTTTTAATTACTGCCCTGCACCAGTGCTAGGAACACAGAGCCATGTTTTACAGCAATTCCTAAGTGTGCTCCTTCTTGGAAACACAGAGAAGGGCTGGCCAGGGAGAATCCTGCAGATGGGATTCTTTTACAAAGTTGGAATTCAACCTAAGGAAATTAAATCTTGAATGACTGGGGGGCAATCTGGGGCTCTCCTCAAAGTGTGGCCTCTCTCATGGTTGCTGATTTATGGTAAAGCACAGGTAGCTGGAAAACTTTTTCAGGGCAGAAATGTTTGAAGAAATTGGCTGATTTATGGTAAAGCCTGTCCTGGTAGCAGAGCCTGAACAAATCCTGGATGAACTTTAAATCAGCCAGGTAATTCCTGTTATTGCACAGTAATTGCTAACTCTGACAAATTACCTTTTTGTACCTCAATTCCACAGCTTGGTGACATTTTGCTAGTTAGTATTTCTGTTTCCTTTCCACAAAAGCTTTCTTAAAAACTTCCAGAAAAACCAGTGCCTGAGAAGAAAGCTTTAAGCAGAGTGTTCACAGAAAAAGACCATGTTCAGAGCAAAGAGCAGGAGAAGGTGTTCCATGAAAAGCCTAATTTCACCCTTAAAAAAATATATACCAGCAACTCAAATGCCAAAGTGTTTGTCCCACCCCCTCCACAAGATTTCAGCAAGAAAGCAACATCCCCTGAGAGCAGCAAGCTCTCTCGTGGGGTCTGTCCTACAGCAGGAGGTCAAGGGGCACTCTGGAATGTTTTGGGGCACTCTGAAAAAAGCAGATTCTTCTGTGGGAGAATCCTTGGCCCAGTGGCCACAGTTCCTGTGGTGTTGTGTACATGAATTTGCTGTCCAGGCCATGGAAGCATCCCTGGAGAACAAGCACAACCTGATCCCACAGCTGTGGGCCCAGTGCTGCTGCACACGAGGATCCAGCCCTGAAAGGAGGAGGAATTGTGCCATGATCATTTGTCATCTGCCCACTAACAGGGCAAAAAGGATCAGATTGTAATGCTCATGCCCTGCAGATAGAAAATCCCTTAAGCAGCTGCCAGCTGCCAGAGGTCATGAGCAAAGCAGGTCCTGCAGGAAAACCATTCCCACTGTGCCAAGGCTGGGCTGGCACAGCTCCTGCCAGAGGGGTGGGAGAGCACTGAGGAGCAAGGAGGGGAAACTCGAGGCCATTTCATCCATCAGGGCAGGGAGGAGTCACTCCAGGCCAGGGATGCTCCTCTCTGCTTCCAAATCCTCTGCAGCAAGGACAGGAGTGATGCTGAAGCCATGGATTCCTGGGGGATCTGGAATTGTGGTCCAGCAGCAGGAGGAGCAGCAAGTGACAGAACCAGAGGACACAGTCTCCAGCTGCACCAAGGGAAATTTAGGTTGGAGATCAGGAAAATAATGTTTTATAGAAAGAGTGATGAAGTTCTGGAATGTTGTGCCCAGGGAGGTGGTGGAGTCCCCATCCCTGGGGGTGTTTAACAAAGCCTGGATGTGGCACTGGGGGCCAGGGATCAGTTGAGGTGTTGGGGCTGGGTTGGGCTTAATGATCTTGAAGATTATTCCAACCTGGCCATTCTGAAAATTCTGTGAATTCTGTAAATTCTGTGAATTCTGTGAATTCTGTGAATTCTGTGAGCATGCAGACCTCCCCCAGCATGGTCCCATTTCCTGCTGCCATTGGAGGAACGAGTCCTTGAGCTGCTGAGTTTCTCTGGCAGTGCTGGCACACCCCAAAACAGGATCCCCCTGTCAGACTGTGGGTGTTTCAAAGATTGATGCTGGCACAGTGTTGGCAGCACCGAACCAGGCAAAAATACCCGACCCCAGCACTAGGGAGGGACGGGTTTTGCTGGCTCTTTAAAAGCTTCTGTCAAGGAGATGAATGTGAAAGGTACACCAGAGCAGGTGTTCTCCTTCTAAAAATCCATCAGAGCAGCTTCTGTCCAAGGAGAGAGACCTCAAACAAAATCCAGCATCAGCAAACTCTGACAAACAATGGTTTCCAAGGAGAACTCAGACTTCCACCCAAGCCTGGCTCAGCCAAGCATAAAAAGCTCAGTCCTGGGGAAAAACTTCGCACCAACTCAGCAGAATTTCTTAAAAATATTCATTCTTTCATAGAAGAGCATGGAATAAACATCTGAGTGCTGATTCTCAAAATCCATAATTCCTCTAATATTTTAAATAGCACATATGCTCTCATTTGATCCTCTCTGCCAATGAACAGCTGATAATTAATCATAGAATGGTTTGGGTTGGAAAGAGCCTCAAATCCCATCCCATTCCAACTCTGCCATGGCAGGGACACCTTCACTGTCCCAGGGTGCTCCAAGCCCATCCAGCCTGGCCTTGGGCACTGCCAGGGATCCAGGGGCAGCCACAGCTGCTCTGGGTACCCTGTGCCAGGGCCTCAGCACCCTCAGAGAGAATTTCACCCTAACATCTAATCTCAACCCACTGTCTCTCAGTTTAGAGCCAGTAATAAAAGCAGTTATTAAATAAAGCATGTATTGCCTGCAAGCCTGTGCATTCCAGAAAGAAATGGTTGTTATCTCTTCAAACAACTGTCAGGCCAAATGTGTGCAGGGTCTGAAGCAGAATGTGAAGTTTTTCTCAGAGCTCTGTCTATATGTCACTGCCACTACAATTATGTTCTGTCTGTACCAGCACTTGAATCATCAGCAGACATTTTAGTCAGCTCAGGCTTTTGAGATGTTTTCATTTAGAGTCAAAGGGTTTCTTTCTCCTGTGCAGTGCAGAACCAAGTGAAAGAGAGAGAAAGGATGAGTGCAAATCACTTCAGCAGAGCAGCACAGATGAGTGGCTGTCCCTGCTCAGTTTGGATTGCAGCTATTGGAATTCAGCGTGTTCCCATCGATTTTCCAACATGCCCAAGCTGCTCTCCCCATGTGGTATCGACTCAGCTGGGCAGCCATGAGGCAGAGACAGTTAAGAAAATATTTACAGGAGACTGAGCCCTACAGTAAATCAGTAATGAACTTGTTTGTCTGACCCATTTATTCATGACCCATAAGTGAGCTTCTGCTTTTTTGCTGGAAACACCTCCCTCATACACAACCCCACAGTGGTGCTGCAAAACCCCCAAAGGCAAAACAGACCCTCAGTTTCTCCATCAAAACAGACCCGCAATTCCTCCATCAGAGCACACCCTCAGTTCCTCCATCAGACCCTCAATTCCTCCATCAGAGCACACCCTCAGTTCCTCCATCAGACCCTCAATTCCTCCATCAAAGCACACCCTCAGTTCCTCTATCAGAATACACTCCCAGTTCCTCTACCAACTTTTCTATTTTCTGTAATGAACACAAGGAGAGAATTTGCATTGTGATCACTCCTCCCAGTCTCTTGATTAACTTCCACTCATCCCAACATGGGTGAGCTTCCTCCAGTTGTGTTGTAGAAGTTGAATATCTCCTCTGGAGCCTGGGAGAGCTGAGGGTGTCCAGTCTGGAGAAGAAAAGGCCCCAGAGAGAGCTCAGAGCCCCTTGCAGAGCCTAAAGGGGCTCCAGGAGAGCTGGAGAAGGACTGGGGACAAGGGATGGAGGGACAGGACACAGGGAATGGCTTCCCACAGGCAGAGGGCAGGGATAAATATGATTTTGGGAAGGAATTGTGGGCAGGCCCTGGCACAGGGTGCCCAGAGCAGCTGTGGCTGCCCCTGGATCCCTGGCAGTGCCCAAGGCCAGGCTGGATGGAGCTTGGGACAGTGAAAGTGTCCCTGCCATGGCAGGGGTGGAACAAGATGAGCTTTAAAGTCCCTTCCAACCCAAACCAGTCTGGAATTCTGTGATCTCTCTCCACTCACTTCAGCCCTGGGAACAGCTCTCAGACAAGTTTACACAAGTTAACAGCGTTCTGCTTCCTGCAAATGTAGAAGTGTAAAAGGTAAATATTCTTTCAGGTAAAACAGACACCATCTTCCACTCTGAGTGTTTAATTTCAGCTGTTTATAACTGTTCCTCACACTCACATCAAAGCACCCCAGGACAGGCAGGGGAAGAGGGTTGCTTGTGACACAGCTTTTCTCATGTAAAGACTTTGCATTACAAGGAAATATTGAATGTAATGCACACACACATTTAAATAAGTGTATCTTAAGAAAATAAAACTTGTTAAGCTCATCCCATCCCTTTATACTTTTACTGGACCCCTGAAAACTGTTTGATGTTCTGTGGGTCCCTTTCTCAGTGACCTGACGCCTCTCTGAAGTGCCAAGATTTTATGAACAGCAGCTGTACTTGCCCATGTTGCTTCCAAACCCACAAAGATTTCAGAAATAAATGAGGATTCATCAAAAGCAACATTTTTCCTCGAAGGCTGTTTCTTCTAAACCAAGAGAACACAGACACTTCTTCTCAAATGCCTTGTCTAAGACTTTCAGCAGCACAAAGGACACAGATTCCAGGAGGAATCAGCAGAATCCTGTAACATTTTGGGTTGGAAGGGACTTTAAAGCTCATCTTGTTCCACTCCTGCCATGGCAGGGACACTTTCCACTGTCCCAGGGTGCTCCAAGCCTGTCCAGCCTGGCCTTGGGCACTGCCAGGGATCCAGGGGCAGCCACAGCTTCTCACAGAAGCTCATCCAAGAGATCATGAGAGACTTTAAACTGTGGTAAAAGCAGAGAAATAACTGAGTGCAAAGCAGTAATCAGGATTCAATCATCCTGTGCTCACAAGATTCTTTATCCAGCTGCCCCTGACTCCAGAGCACATCCTTTCCTTATCCTAACGCTCCAATCCCTCACCTGGCAAAGCAAGAGAAGCCTCAGCTCATGGAGGGGTTGAGCAAGGCTTTCCTCCTTAAATCTGAGCCTCCAAGCACTGCTGAGGGAGGAGGGTTCACCTCTGAGCACAGCAATGCCCTGGGATCTGACATTCCTCCCTGCAGAGCTGCCACACCTTCTCCAGGAGCTGCCTTGGTGTTTGTTTGGGTGACATGGGAACGCCAGGGAGAGCAGACAGGCTCCTGCTCCTTCCCAGGGATCCCAGGAGGAACAAGAATGTGGGACAAGGGGATGATTTCTTCTTCAAATTAGTGCTGGTGATACAGATTAACTACAAACACAATGTATTGTTGATTACTGTGTCCAAAAGGAGCTTTTAAGAAAACACAGTTTTAAGAAAAAACAGGCAGTTCTTGCCAAGAAATACTCTTAGAGATGCTCGACACAAGCATGCATTAACTTTTATGTAAAGAAAAGAAGAATCCCATCATTTTATAGCTCTCATCTTATGCTGTTTACTGCCGTCACAATGAGCTCTAAGGCTCTTTCCAATTTTCCAGCACAAAGTCCTAAATCTGAGGATGCCCTAATGAGGCCAAAAGAATGCTCAGCACTGGCACAGCCTGGCAGTTCTGCCATGGACCCTGAGGCTTTGGCCAAATCCCCAGGTCAAGGTTTGCAGGCAACATCTGAAGAAACTCTCCCTGTGTAAATGAAGACACACTTTGGCCTGTGGCTGCCACCACCATGTGCAGAATAATTTTTCTTGGAGAAAAACAAAGCAATCTGCATAATCCTGGCAAATTGGAAAGGCAATTTCAGCAGTCACATCCAGCATTTTGTGCTGCAATTTCCTAAAGGATATTCCAGGCAATTTTAAACACACATCCCCTCCCAGAATCAATCTAGCACTGAAGGCACTTTGGCTCTGTGGGGAAGGAATTTAAGGTTTTTTCTGCTGGTGCTAATGAAATATGAGGATAGGGGTGGTCCAGGTTCAGAAAGCAGCACATCCCCATGGCAGAGAACTTGATTATCTCAAGGCTTCTCTGCCTCCTTGCTCTTCTTCTTTCCACACATCTTTCCCTTCCCCAAAGGATTTAAGGACCAGTCTCTCCAGCTGGCTGCCCTCTCCTGGATGGAATCAAAAAGTGTTTGATTACTTCCACTTAGATAAAATGCAGTGATCTGCTTTTAATTTTTTTTTCCTTGGGTCTGTGTAATCACAAAGGTTCCACTGTGCCAGAACAAGAACTATGAAATTCTAAGGGGCTGCTTCATAATCCTCAACAGAGCTGCCAACTTTTTTGAGAGTAAAGTTTTTAGCCAAATTGCCTTTTATATATATTTTTTACAAAGTTTTAAATTTTTTACACTTCTTTCCTGTATTTACCATTGCCTAAATCCCACTGCTGCTCCCTTGTAAACTACTTAATCCCTTTCCTCAAACACGCTGGAAAACACTTCCATATCTCTTTGTTGCTGAAGGTAAGCGTGTTAAACACAGAATATTTCACTTGGAAGGACTCTTATATAATCCTTTCCTCTGCCTCAAGTCAGGGTCAAATATTTCTTTGCTACTCTCAACCAGTGCTTGGCTGACCCCAGTTTCAGCCAGCTGATAATGGGGACTGCACGGTTTTTGTAGGGAACCAGTCCACTCCTTCCCCAGTTAACCATTAGTGTTCCCACAGGTTTGTTCCCCACTCTTGAGAGGAGCAGAGGGCTCTGGAGATGATTTTCCCACCGGGGAGCTGGGAGTTTCCCTCCGGGAGCCCTCATCTTTAAATCGAGGGCAAGGATTAGGATGCAGGGAGGGAAGGCAGAGGACAAACCCCCCTCGCAGAGGGATTCAGTCGCTGCCAGCGGCGCGGCCGAGCCGGAGCCTTCTCGGGGCGTTGTGCGAGCGCTCTCGCAGAGCAGCCGAGGCTTTGAAACTTTCACTGCACATCTGTGCATCCCTGCCTGCGCTCGGCAGCGAGCCAAGCGCTGAATTCCTGCGAGCCCGTGCAGCTCCCACACGTCCACAAGCGCTAGGACCCAGAGGGAGCCGGCTCGCCGTGAATCAGAGCGGAGCCCCGAGCGCTGGATGAGGCTGCCACGGCAGCGGCGATGTGAATGGCTCACAGGGGCCGGGGACAGCGGTGTCACAGCAGCCTGGACAGCCTGGACAGCCTCGGGGAGCCTCGGGCAGCGCTGCGGCTCCCAGGTGAGCGAGCGGGGCGGGAGCGGCACCGGAGCGCGGCCAGAGCCTCCTCCGGAGCGCTGGGATGCGCTGGGATGCGCTGGGATAAACTGGGATAAGGTGGGATAAGGTGGGATGGGATGTCTGTGCAGCACGGAGCGCTCGCTGCTTGCTGTGGTTCGGTGGAAACGAAAATCGCATCTGCTCAAGGCAGGTTCGGCCGCACGCACATCTGGAAGGTGTTGGTGGGGCAGCTGTGGATAAGCTTAGGGCTTGAAAAGCGTCTTTAGGCAGAGCAGCTTAATCTCAGGGAAATGCAAGTGGTCTTACTCTTTTTATCCAGGTATATGGGAACTTAGTTTTATTTGCATTCTGCAGCAGTTGCACCTATATGAAAATTCTTTGCTGGCTTTGTTCTGAATATTGAGGCTTTCTTATTTCCTTTTTTCCCCACCCTGTGATAATTCTAGTCTAGATAAAAACTCCTTTCTTTCTTGACTAATATAAATAAATAGGAATTCTGCTAAATCCAAGCGTGACTGACCCAAGGCAGGATCCTTTTAGCTGCAGACAGAGCAGTGCTTCAGCAGAGACCGAGTATCCTCTGGGATGTCCACTTGGGAAAGCTCACGACCTCCCTGCTGCCTGTGTGTAGTGACAGGATGGAGCTGACAATGTTTATTGATTTATAGCTGGTGATAACACTGTTTGAGCTGAGACACTGCTCACAGATAAAAACAGGGACCCCAGGCAGGGAGACAGAAGGAATTTGTGTGCTGAGAACAAAAAGTGTTTGTGCTTCGGTTCTTTCTTCGATTTAAATTCTCCTTATAAAGCGCAAGAAGTTTTTCTAAAACACCGAAAGTGAGCGTGCTTGTCAGGCTGGTTTTCCAAGTTGTCACAACTTGGAAGTTGCATTGTGGCTGTTAGACAGATAATTTATGGATGTTTTCATGCATTAGAGTATCACTATAAAGTTTATGGGGCAGTTTTTTTGCTAAGCCAAACTAAAATGTGACAATTATCTGCAATAAGACAGAGAGGGAGCTGATTTGTCTGTACATTCCTGCTCGTGGCACTTCTGAGCTGGTTCAGATATTGTGGAAAAGAAGCTTTTAAAATCCCCCTGCCAACTGCCATTTCAGGCAGTTTTGTCTGAAATTCAGAGGGTTACAACATTTTCTGCACTTCCCCAAGAGATTACAGGGATGGAAAGAAGGGATTTGACTGATGAATCAAATATACTGGAGAGTTCTCAAGTATGATAAGAAAGACTCTAAAGGCCTTAGAATGTATTAATAATCGTAGATATGAATCATTTTAAAACAAATCTCAGCGAGGTCTGGAGAGGAGCCCCCTGACACATGTGTGCAGAACCAGTGATTTCACAGCTTGATCAATCCCAGCCACTCACCCCGGAGGGATCTGGCCCTCCCAACAAGGTGGTAAAGAAAGTAACTGTGGCTCTTGTGGCTCTATTTCCTCATCCTCGTAGCTCAGCAGTGCCCCTTTTCCCCACCAAAGTCTGAAATTATATTTTTAGATGTCTTCACTTAAGCTCAGTGGAGAGCTACAATGAACACAAGCATAATTTTAACCCACATGCTAAATAAACAATTACTTCATGGGGTAACTGAGCAGCCTATGAAATAACCACAAGATATTGATTTAAAAATTAGTTTAGTGAAAGTCCTAAAATACATATTCAGATTACCATTTTCAAATAAAGACATCTTTATTTAATGGGATGTCTAGAAAAAGGGTCAAATAGAACACATTAAAAACTAGATTGTTTCAATCAATAGAATAAAGCCCATAAATTATTTCCCTACTGCTCCTTGACTTTTTCTATATAAGTGTTTCTTTAAGTTCAGATTCTATTAATTGGTTTTCTGTTTCCTTAAAAAATGCTTTTAGGGCTAACAGAATATTGAATATGTACTAATTAATTAAATTAAAGGCACTTGGAAAAAAATACTGGTAATTTTAAGAAGTTAAGAGAAATGTTTGATTTTTTTCCATCATTTTGTTTTTACAAACAAACTGCTGATAAAGAAAAAAAAAGATAAAGGGTTATTAAAACCCATGGTTTCATTCCAAAAGATTCAGTGCTGTAACAGCAACAGTGAGCGCTGGATTGGTGGGGTTGGAAATGTTTGTCAATCCCGAATGTGGGGCCAATAAAAGCCAGGGAAGCTCAACCCCTTCCAGCCCAGCTACAGCAACGCTGACCTCTGCCGGCAGCTGCTCAGGCAAAGGATTTGTTACACCCAAATATTTATTAAATCTCATTCTATTCTCTGAGAAAGGGGTAACACCGAATTCATGTCGTGGAAAGAAAGAAAGAAAGAAAGAAACTTGTCCCAAAGCAATGGAGATGGAGAAAGGTCTGGAGCACCAGGAGGGGCTGAGGGAGCTGGGAAGGGGCTCAGCCTGGAGCAAAGGAGGCTCAGGGGGGCCCTTGTGGCTCTGCACAGCTCCTGCCAGGAGGGGACAGCCGGGGGGATCAGGATCTGCTCCAGGGAACAGGGACAGGACAATAAGAATTGGCCCCAAGTTGTGCCAGGGGAGGGTCAGGTTGGTTATTATGGAAAATTTCTGCCCTGAAAGGGTTGCCAGATTTGGGACTGAGGGCAGTGCTGGAGTCACCAAACACCCAAAGTGTTCAGAAATGCCCAGGTGTGGCACTTGGGACTTGGCTCAGTGGTGCTCTGTGGATTCAATCTTCTTAGAGGTCTTTTCCAACCTGAATGATTCCATGCTCCTGTGGGAGGAAAAGGCCATACACCAACGCTCCTACAGCTGCATTCCTGCCCTGGCCAGAAGGAAATTCTCCCTGTGCTGGGTCTGAGCTGGGCAGGGTCACAGAGGCCAAAGCATTTGGGAACATTTCTCCAGCCAAAGGTCAGGGACAGATGTCCTGTGGGATGTGTTGTGGCTTCTTCTCTCCCCAGAATGCCCTTTGTGCAGCCCCACAGAATTCATTAAATATTTTTGTGGGTGTGTGGGGATGTGAATTTATTCACAAAAATTATGTGGTCAAGCAAAGCAAGATCATTTCTGCTGTTGCCAAGAGATCACAGTATCAATCACTGTGAGTTATGTGCACTGCCCAGGGCCACCAATACTGAAGGAATTTGGGGGAAGAAGATCTCAGACCCTCAATATAAACCCATCCCAACCCCAAATCCTGGGCACTGCTGGTAGTTCTGGTCACTGGTTACAATGATAAAAGGATAAAGTAAAACAAGAAAAGGTGCAGGATGATGAAAGTCTGGAACATTTTCTGTATTTAGAGAAACTACAGAGATTATGATTTCTAAGTCTGGAGAAGAGATGGCTGAGCAGGGGTGTGAGGGAGATATTTATAGTCACAGTTGTCCTTAAGATGTAGAGAGGAAATGGCTGTTGTCAAAAATCGAGGAGCAGGAAATAAAACTGGCAGGTGGGAAAGTCGAGGCAAACAAAACAAGGTGCTCCTCCCTCTGGGCATAAGGAGCTCTGGAATTCCTCCCCATGGATATGGCAGCTCACAGGGCTCAGGGAGCACTCAGGCACACGGAGAGCAAAGCTGCTGCCTGTGGCTCCATCAGTCTGTGCTTCCAGAACCATCTCTGGGTGGGAGAACAGCCCAAGGATTTGCTCCCCACGTGTCCCCCACTCCCCAGGGATTGCAGGAGGCAGAATTCCTGACCTGCTGCTCTAGTTCCTTCTCCTTGGTGCTTCAGCTGTCAAATACTCCACCTACCCCACCCCAAAAAGGGTGACTGTGTAATATTTGCTGTGGGTTGCCTGTTCATTGGTGAAAGAATGGCAAAAGGTGAAATAGCATCCCTCATTTTGGTGTTTGCTCAAGCATTAGGTGTAGGCCAGTGTTCATGGATGTTACCTCTATAGAAAGACATCACTGATGAGATTCACAGTGATTTTCTCTCTCTGAGACAGTGGAGAAGGGCCTGTGAACCCTGGCGCATCTTGTGAAATTCACTGAAATGGGAAAATACCATTTTATCTCGTCTCAATGTGGCCTTCATATGGAGCTGGCATCTTATTTGAAAATTTTTGCTGAACTCAGTAAAAATTCTAACAGCTTCCACTAAAAATATTATGCACAAATAAATCTCAAGGAAAAAGCAGCAGGGCAATGCCTCATTAATTACACTGACAATAACCTTTCACTCTGAGAACTGCATCACCCTGAGAAATGCAGCAGAGAATGGCAATGCCAGCAGAGAATCCTGGGTGCCAAGAACCTGAGTGCATTGGCAGAGAGCTGGGGAGTCACCAAGGACATCCAGAGCTGGCTCCAGCAGCCCAGAGTCAGAACAGCTCCTGGGAGAGACACTGAGATCACACCAGGGCTGAACAGCAGGAGAAAATCTGCAAAGTGCTGCTCAGTCCTTGGAGCCTGCACACAGCTGGAAGTTGCCAAGTGCAAGGAGAAATCAGGCCCTGAACACACACCAAGGAGGCTCTGCCATAATGTCTAAATTCAATCTGCACCAGGTAGTTTGAAATAACATTTGATGGCTTTTCTGCCATCCTTTGAGCTGCCCCAGGCCAGTGCTGACTGAATGAAACACCTCTGACTTTTCCTTATCCTGGAGGCAGCTTTTATCACCCTTCTCCTTTATTCCCCCAGGCTCCTGCATTTCCAACAATGCTTTGAGATTTTATGGCACAGTGCTTGACACCACCAGGTGACCCAAATCAGGATGCAGCAGTCACACACTGTCTGTTGCTGGGATGGGTTTTATCACATAAAATTCCAGGATGGTTTGGGTGAGAAGGGAATTCATCCCATCCCACCCTCTGCCATGGCAGGGACATCTTCACTGTCCCAGGTTGTTCCAAGCCCTGCCCAGCCTGGCCTTGGGCACTGCCAGGGATCCAGGGGCAGCCCCAGCTGCTCTGGGCACCTGTGCCAGGGCCTGGCACCCTCCCAGGGAGGAATTTGTCCCCAGCATCCATCTAAGCCTGCCCTCTCTCAGTGTAAAGCCATTCCTCCTTGTCCTCTCTCGTGGACACAATTTCCACATTTCACAGTGGCATTTCCTGGTGGAAACTGAGAGTTGGTGACAGTGCACTAAGGGAGATGGTGACAGTGCACCAAGAGAGATAGTGAGGAAACTGAGAGGTGGTGACAATGCACCAAGGGAGATGGTGACAATGCACCAAGGGAGAAGGCGACAGTGCACCAAGGGAGATGGTGACAATGGACCAATGGAGAAGGTGACAATGCACCAAGAGAGAAGGTGACAATGCACCAAGAGAGAAGGTGACAGTGCACCAAGGGAGATGGTGACAATGCACCAAGGTAGGACCTCCCTGGCCTGGACTTACCATCCAAACCCTGACACAATCCCCCTCAGTGTGACAGAAATCAAACCTGCAGATAAAACCACTTGAGGTAGTTCAAGGCTTCTTTAGTTCAGTTTTCTAAAACTGAGCATCAGCACAGACCATAAACTGGTTCCAAAAAGTCTTTCCCTCATTTATCTTCCTGGCTCCAAAATCCAATTTCCTGTCCCCATGGGGTCCATAACAATGTGCCAATAAAAGTTCAGATTCTGCTCCTGTTGACTTGCTAGGAATCAAAATCCTAACTGGGGTTCAAGCACAAAAGACAGACAGAAAACAACCAGAAAGTAAAACCAGTTCTTTGATTTTTTTTTTTTGGGGCCTTGGTTGACGTATTCTTGACAAAATCACAGAATAATGGAGTCATTAAGGTTGGGAAAGACCTCCAGGGTCAGCAGGTCCAACCTTTGACAAACACCACGATGCCCACTAAACCATAATGACCATTTATATTATGCAAACATGAAGCTCTTCCAAGAATAAAATCAAAGGAATGAATTAAATGAATGACTAATGGATAAAATGAATCTGGTTTGGAACTCAGGGCTGGTCATTTCTTTTGATCTGCCATATTTGTGAAAAATGTTGCTGCCTTAAAGAAGATGCAGTGAAAATTGCCTTCATTAACTTCTTAACAGCCTAGGAAATTTATAAAAATTACACAGATTCTGACAGTTCTGACCTCCAATGATTAAATTAGTGTAAATAGAGCTGGGAAGCAGATTATGTGTTTGATAATTTTCTATTTGCCAAGTATGGCTTTGCAAGGTGAAAAACTACTATTTTGATTTTTCCAGTTCTTAATCACTTTGTATTTCCTCTGTTGTATAAGTAGAAAGGTGATTTTTTGTTGGTCTGGATCACTGCTTCACTTTGGCTGTTTTATTTTGTTCCTGACACAACCATATGTGATCCAGGCTCTTTTTAAAAAAAAAAGGGTTCTTCAGGAATTTTTGTGATGGGGATTTGCCAGGCACCTCATTGCTACGTAATCCTTTGATTATGATACATTTAAGAGCTCTGGCTCACAGAATATATGTTTTTCTATTTTGAAACATAGCTTTGCCAGGCATCTCACTGCTACGTAATATTTTGATTATGATACATTCAAGAGCTCTGGCTCACAGAATATATGTTTTTCTATTTTGAAATATAGCTTTTATTCTTTTTTCTTTGACGACTTTCTGTGCTGGATGAGTCAGGTATGAGAAAAGACCTGTGCTTGTTCACAAAGAGCTTTGCCCTGTGGTGGATGACACAGCCTGCATTTTCCCAGTGCATCATTTCCTGCCCATTATTCCATGATCCTTTTGGGACATTCTATGTCCCAGCACCAGACCTGCCAGGGGTTTGGGGTGGGTGCATTCCCACAGCCATACAATCTGTTTATGTGAATTATTGAGATTTTGCTCACCTTGCTCTTAAAATCTTCTGTCTGCCCCTGACAGAGATATCAAGCCTTTCACCTGGTCATTGTCTTGTACTAAGAGGACATTGAAGGGTTCTCTCTGAAAAGGAATAAGTTGATTACTCTTGTTTCTGCTCAGTACAAGCAATTTTCTCCATTTCCCTCAGCAAAACTGAAGGAAATCAGTAAGTGATCACAGTATTTGCATTTCTTACCTGGGAGGAGAAATTACATGAAGTGTGTCAAGAGAAACAAATCAGCACAGAACAAGCCACAGAAGTGAGGTGTGGGTTTATTTTTCCTGTCAAAAATCTTTTCCATCCCTTCCCTCATTACTGAGGAGCAACCTGGACCAGGGGAAGGTGTCCCTGTCTGTGGCAGGGGTGGAATGGGAAGAGCTTTGAGGTCCCTTCCAGCCCAAACCATCCTGGAATTCCATTATTGGTGTTATCAGTGCTCTGAGCATTCAAAATTCACGTTTCTGTTCTGCCTGGATCCAAACACTCCCTGCCCAGTCCCTCCTGCCAAACCTTCCTCTCATCATTTTCTCAGGCACAGGCTGCAAAGAGGAGAGTGCAAGGGGTCACTGCTCAGCCTCACATTCCAGGACACTTTATCTATGCCAAAAGTGTGAGTTTCTGGTTTTGGCAAAGCCTCCAGAATCCAAAGCATCAGAGGGAGTTTGATCCATGAGCTCTGCCTGGGTGCACGTTCCTGGTGCAGGGCAGGGCTGTTCTAGAGACCATTTCTTTTTTCTGTGTGTTCTGAGAGAGAAAAGTGTGTGGCCCTTTCCTTCTCATTCCTTCCCTTCTCTTTGAAAGCAAAGAAATTAAAAAACAATTTAACGACCTGCAGAATTTCTCCCCTTTGTTCAGGATTTCAAATTTTAAAAAGAATTCGAGTAATTTGAATTCAGCCTTCAGCACTTGCTTGTGCCACCACTTGAAAGTCAAAGGAAATGCTTTCTGTGAAAATAACACATCTCCAGTGCCACAGGAAAACTGATGTGAAGTTTAAAGTTTAGATTTAAAGTTCATCTCCCTCCCTTTGAATTCGCAAAAGCTCATTTCCAAGTGACATGTATTTAAACTCTGGCATTGTGCACAGAAATAAAATACACACCTAATCAGCAAAACTCCCCTCTGGTTTTCATTTTAAGCAGGCAAAAAATGATCTTGTGAGGCTTAGACCTTGATTATTGCTTTGAACCTAATACTAATGCAAAGGAACCCCAGAGAAAAGTTGAAAGATGCAAAATTCAGTCACAATAGGCTTATTTAAAAAGATGGGTCATTTAGAAATCTGCTAGACATATGTTATTTTAAAAAATTGAATAAAAAGCCAATTTTTTTGTGTTAGACAATGTAAAATTTTCATGTATTCATCATCTGAGGAAAATTGTAGCGAAAATAGGCAAATACCAAAGGAAAATTTATTCCTATTGCCACAATTATGTCAATAATCTGTGGAGTCCCACTTTTCAACAGCATTTGATATTTTCATACTACAAATCACATCTGGCTACAAATGTCATCTTCTGTCTCCTCCTACTCCATCCTTATCCATATTTTCTTCCTTCCAGTTCACAATAAAACTGCTTTTTTGTAACCACAATGATTCTTCCTGACAACTGATTCACCACACAAAAGCATTAACAAATAACACTGTAATACATACAAGGTGCACAGCAAATACCCAGACAAGGAAAATACTTGGTTACATATGGGGTGAAGTGTTATAATGACAGCTAATTTCAAAGCTATCGGGTTATTTGTGCTAATTGATATTGGCACAACCCCCATGGAAATTCAGATTTGGGAATTTTCTGGATGTGTTTTGTGGAGTTACAGAAGGTGTGAAGCCTGTGGCACCTGTGTTCATGTCCTGCTGCACAAGAGTGATGATTTTTAAGTGAAATCCAAACCAGAATTACGATTATGTGGGGAAAAAGATCATGGAATTTATTACAGAATCTTTAAGGTTGGAAAAGACCTCCAAGATCATCAAGCCCAACCTTTGCTTGAACACCACCACACCCATTAAATCATTCTGCAGCCCCTGTTGTGACCAATGCCCCACAACAAGGGCCAAACCCACACTCCAGGGCTGGGGGGTCCCAGCAGGAACTTTCCAGAGCATCCCAGAAACTGAAGGAGTGTTGGGGAAGATGAGACAGGAAAGCCTTATAAATATGATTGTCTGGCAAAAGATTTTGAGAATATGGAAACTTTAAGTGAGATTGAAATGAAAGCAAGCATTGAGATCCCTCAGTTGCTGAACAACTGGAAAACAATGGTGTGGCCAGCTGAAGGTGATCCCCTTTTGATGGAACAACACCCTCTGCTTGCAGACAGGCCCAAGGGTCAGAGCAGACCCTACAGCTTGGCAGAAGGGGCCCAAAGAGGAGTTTTTAGGGTTTAAAGTGTAACACAGTGTGGTAATGTAATGATTCTTATGGGCTGTATGTAAATGCTATAGGATTTGTATCTTGGACTAGATTGGTTAGTGAGAATTAGAATATTCAGCACAGAAGAAGATTTATGGTATTGTAATGGGAACCTCGCTCACCCCCTCATCCTCTCTCCCCTCTCTTCTCTCAGCCCTGCTCCAGCTGTGGCTGGCAGCTCCCAGCAGGGCCCTGCACCCAGGCCCTTTGCAATAAACCACAATTCCCAGCCCTGGCTGCTGAGATCTCTCATGTCCATCCATCCCCACCATCCCACCCCCATTGCTCCTACAAAGGAGCCCTTCAGAAGTTCTGGACTCAGCATTCCCAGATTCCTTGTGAAACCCAAACACTGGCTAGGACAGAAAGGTTGAAAGGTTTAGGTGGGATATTGGGAAGGAATTTGAATGGATTTCCCAGAGCAGCTGTGGCTGCCCCTGGATCCCTGGCAGTGCCCAAGGCCAGGACAGGGCTTGGAGCCCCGTGGGACAGTGGGAGCTGTCAGAGTTGGAGCTGGATGAGCTTTAAGATCCTTCCAACCACAGCATTCCAGGATTCCACATTGATTCTTTCAAATGCTGGGTCTCACCTGAGGTGCTGCCACCTGCTCTGCACACCCAGCCAGGTGAGATGTCCCATCCAGCTGCAGGGCTGGCAGCCAGATGTTGGTGCTGTGACTGCAGCCCTGCCATCACTGCTGACTCGAGGCTGTTTCACCCCGTGTGCTGCTGCCCTGGGTCACAGGAGGACTGTGGCTCGTTAACTGTGACATCAAATTCAGCTGTTAATTGTGCTTGGAATTTCTGATATTACAATGGGATGGGATAGCTACACATGACAAATATCAAATATTCATCAAGGCAAGCAGCTGATAAAATTGTGCAACCATGTGCGTGCAGGGAAAATGATTCATTTACAGATGTGCTGCTGATTTTTCATCACTGCACACAACCTGGGGCACATCAGGAACCAGACAAATGTTTAAACTCCACCGTTATTTTCCACCAGACAAACTCTTGTAACAAGTCTGACATTTCAGCTCCTCTTTGAAACAGTTTCTGCTGGATGTAAGAAACAAAACCCATAGAAATATCCTTCTGGGATTAATTCTCTAAACATAATGACTAAAGAGCCTACTTGCTTTGCTCTAAAATACTGCAGTTTTTAGTGCTAGTACTAATAGCTGCACGAAGTTGGTATTTTTTATCTTTCTAAAACCTTCTAAAAAGTTGTTTTAACTCCTGGAGGCTGCAGATTTTCTGTCTCAGAGACAAGGCAGCACTGCAGCATCATTCAGAAGGAAGAAAGGTGAGAGGGCAAATGTTTTCTTCCAGTCTGTTAATCTGTACATTGCACTGTAAGCCTAGGGAATGGAAATAAAAGGGAGCACTGGGGAAAATCTTCACATTATTGCAAAGAACAGGTTTTCAGGAAGCAATTAACTGTCTGCCTGGGAATATCCCTGCTTTTTATTTGATGTCAAACTCATGGGTGGTATTTTGAAACATTTGATTGAGCTCAGTCAATTAGCCTTGATTATGGTTTGGCTTTTCCCTCAGAATAGGCTGATCCATAGGGAATGCCACTCATACCAGCAGTGAGGCAGAGCAGGATGACTCAGCTGATTAATCAGCTTTCTTTTCTCCTATTAAGAAGCAAGACTTTGGCTTCCCCAGCTGCTGGAGTGATCACTATCGAGCTCGTGTTGTAACTCCCACAGCTTTGCTCACCCCTGACTCACATTCTGGGAGAAGGAAAAGTCACCTGCACCCCTGACTGTTGGAGTCCTGGAGGAAAAAAACCAAAAACCAGCACCTGACCTGTCAGAGAATCATTTCAGGAATTACAGATCCCACCCTGGTCTGAGCTGGAAGGGACCTTCAAGCTCATCTCACTCCATGCCATGGGCAGGGCACTTTTCACTGCACCAGGCTGCTCCAAGCCCTCCCACACCTCGGGGACTGAGGGACACACAGAGAAATGCTGCACCCAGGGATTCCTGTTCACCATAAACTCCTTGTTTGCAGGAGAAATGTTCCCATTCCTGTTGCTTTCTGATTGAGATTTGTCCCTAATTTGGAATCCACCAAGTTTATGGGTTCTGACAATTCCTTCCAGACAAGCAGGTACTGAATCCTCACCTATATTTTGCCAAGTAAATCTAATAACTTTCTTAGAAACAGAGCACAGAACTTGCAGATGAGCAATTGTTTCCAATCTAAAAATCAGACTAATTTATTAAATAAGTTAATGGAAGAAAAAAAGCAAAGGCTACTTGTAAAAATCTTAAGTAAACACAGAGCATTTTTCTCTTTCTTTAATAGGTAAATGGCACAAAACACAGCTAGGGTACAGTCACAGTGTGTAATCATAGTCATGAAATGCCTACAATGTAAATGGACTTAATGACAAAATTAAACAAATCTCAATTAAAGGCACAATGATTCCAGACAGGCAAAACCCATCACTCTCCCAGCTTCCCACTAAGTAGATCTCCAAGCATGGAAAGGTTGCCAGCTATGGGGAACAGTTTAGAAAGTTAATGACAGTACAAATGGGATTGACTGGAGACTGTAATCCTGGCTCTGTAAGCATTGCCAGAGGCCTGACATGAAGGAACAAGTACTATTTCAGGCAGGCTGCAAAGCCAAGGCAAAGATTAACATCTGTCAGAATCAGCTACAGATGAGATTCTTATTGATCCTTGAATGTCACAGGAATTTAGAAGGGCTCAAAGGAACTTTAAAGAGAATAATCAAGTATCTGTGGGTTTGGTTTGTAAACCTGAAGCACCTTTCCCAGATTTCAGCTATTTTTTTTCACACAGCTGTGTGTGAAGTAGCTCAGTGCTACAAGGCAGAAGAGCAATTTCTTCCAACTTAGTCAGTGTCAAGCTTAGTCTTGCAGGAAAAGCAGTGGCAGGGAGCACTTCTGGTGCTGTTACCAACCTCCAAGACAGCTTTTTGTGTTTGGACTGTGTTGCTGTGGATTTTGTTTCTGCCTCATCCGTATCTATCCCTACTAACAAGATTAAGGCTTTGCTCACATTCTTCTAATTAAAATGCTGTAATTCTGAGAAGAGATTCCACGTCTTCTTTTAGCAGGGTAATCAGTACATCTGTGAGTTCAAGTTGCTATTTTTTAACATCAAAGCCTGCACAAAGACAGCTCTCCTCCGTGCAGGCCATGACTTTTTATCCACACTGGTTTGAATAACAGGCTCCATTTTGTACTGGGATCAACATCACCTCCTCCAAGGGAAGGCTGGGAGAGCTGGGAATGCTCAGCCTAGAAAAGAGAAACTTCCAGAGAGACCTGAGAGCCCCTCCAGAGCCTAAAGGGGCTCTGGGAGAGACTTTGGACAGCCTGGAGTGCCAGGACAAGGGGAATGCTGCCCATTGCCAGAGGGCAGGGATAGATGGGATATTGGGAATTAGGAATTGTTCCCTGTGAGGGTGGGCAGGCCCTGGCACAGGTGCCCAGAGCAGCTGTGACTGCCCCTGGATCCATGAAGTGCCCAGGGCAGGTTGGACAGGGTTTGGAGCAGCCTGGGATGGTGGAAGGTGCCCCTGCCAACCAAAGGCTCCCAACATCTTGTCCTGTCAGGAGCACACATATGTGAATTTTTCTGCAGCATTTTTTCCTTGTTAAACTGAAGAAGCATGATCTGAATGGAGTCCAGGGAAGGGAATGGAGCTGGGGAAGGGGCTTCAGCACCAGGAGGGGCTGAGGGAGCTGGGAAGGGGCTCAGCCTGGAGAAAAGGAGGCTCAGGGGGGACCCTGTGGCTCTGCACAGCTCCTGACAGGAGGGGACAGCTGGAGTTTGGGTTCTGCTCCCAGGAGCAGGGACAGGAGGAGAGGAAACAGCCTCAGGCTGGGCCAGGGGAAGGTTGGATATTAGTGAAAATTTCTTCACTGAAGGCATTGCCACTGGTGACCAGGGTGGAATACCTGGAAATGTTCAAAAACCATGTAGATGTGGTGCTTGGAGACATGGTTTAGGGGTGGACATGACAGTGCTGTGTTAATGATCTTAAAGGCTTTTCCCAGCCTTAATAATGTTGTGAACTTCAAGCTGTATTTCACTTACCAGGTGCAGCACTGACATTTTATTAACAAAACTTTTTGTTCTTAGCTTCTCCTTGCTATATCAAAGTACCACTGACAGCTGTCAGAAGCCTCTCCTGCCCTCACTCCTTCCCCGTTTTCTCTAAGGTTGTGACACAGCACTTAGAGACAGTTTTGTTTAATCAGCTCCTGCAAGATTGTTTTAGTGAATGTAGGTTGAGGAAACCCATTACAGCAGTTTAGTCCTCCCAGTCCAAGAGCTCCCACATTAAATCCACTGATTGTTCTCACTGTGGAAATGGGGGAAAAAAGGTTCATATCTAATATAATAAAAGGTAGCAAGGAAAATAAAATGTTGGTAGACATATAATGGTAGACATAATCTTCTAATCCTGGCTTACTTTTATAGGAATTCCCTAATTTCCAAGTCCACATAACAGGGAAGTCAGAGAGCCCCACAGAAAGATGAAGGATGAGTGGTTCAAAGATGTCCAATGCTAGCAGTGATAGCATTGTGTTGCAATTCAGGGATTCAGAGCTGTTCAGACTCAGAGGCCAAAGAGAGTTCTAGAAAATGTGACAGAAGCACTCAAGGGCATGATTTAAAGGAAAAAGAGGCATCTTTCCCATTATCATTTGTACTGAAGCAAAAATGCTTTCAACCACCAGATGATGCCAGAAAATGTAAAGACCCTTCAAATCCTCCTCACACAAGTGTTGCCAAACACAGATTTATAAGAGCTGCTGAGACTGCCAGGTCAGTCCAACTCCCTGTTTCCTGTTCTTAAGCAAAGGTTGCTGAACTTCATTTAAACTTCTTTGCTCTCTGTTCTGTGCTTGAAGGATTCCCACAGCACAGGACAGGATCTGATCTTTCCCTTACAGACACTCTTCTGTTGAGCTGTCCTTTTGCACAGAGGGTCTGTGTGGCCAGGAGAGCTGAATAAATGTTCGAAGACATTTATTCCAGACACAGCTGCAGGCTCCCATTCACTTCTCTGTGTGTTACACCCTTCAAGCTTTGTGTGAGGTGAGGATATTCCAGAGCTGTCAGGCTCTAAGAGGTTCAAGATCCACACAAACAAACCCCTTCCCACATTGAAATGTCACCTTAAATTTCATTTCACCTTAAATGGCTGAGCAGGGAATAAAAACCTCCTATCTTAAAACATCCACAGCAGCTGCCTCCCCTCAGACTCTGACATAATACAAAGATGGAAAACTCCTAAACTCCTACTCCCCACTGCTGGCTGGGTCTGTGCCCAGCAGCCCACAAGGTCCTGCTGAAATATGAAATATGGCCCCAGTTCAAACTGTCTCTGCTCCCTGGGAGCATGAGCAGATTTGTTGTGCAGCAGCTGCCTGACACACTCAGGATGCTGAGAGTGCTGAAGTTTGGGCTGTGCTCCTCTGGCCTCAGGTTTGGTGCTGGGGTGGCAGCTGAAGGAGAGCTGGGATTCTCAGAGCATAGGAATGAAGTAACACCTAAATCAATCTCTGTGCTAGCTCAGTGCAAGGAAACACCACTGGGATTAGCTTCTCTGAATACGTATTTCGTTGCTAATGTACAGAATCCATCACATTTTGTTACCACCCCTCTTTAGAGCTGTCTGGCATTGCGAGTTAATGCAGCAATGAGTTCAAACAATCCCACAGCAAGGAGTAAATACCTTCCACAGCAGATGAAAGCCAAGATGCTGAAGAGCTCCCAGGTGTGCTGCAGACAGGACTGTGTGGGGCAGCAGCTCTGAGGCAGCTGGGCTCAATGTGTGACAGGAGAAGGCAGGAGCCCTGCAGATAAAGAGTCAGAGCACGTGGAGCAGCGCTTGGAGCTGGAGAGGAAACAAAACAGAGGATGTCAACACATAGGCATGACCCGGGGCAGGAATGAGAGAGCCAGGGATGAGATTTTAGGGATGGCTGTCTCACTCTCCTGCTGCTTTTTAATCCATCCACTCCATAAGGAAAGGTGCAGAAAAGGGGTTTGGTAAAGAGAGAAGGAGCTGGTACTCACATGGATTACAAACAGTGGCAAAGCCAATCTTGTTTTTCTACCACTTGAGGCATGCAGACACTAAAATACAATGAACAAATAAGGACAATAAGGCAAATAAAAGCATGGGAAGAAATAGGATCAGTTTCCCAAACATCCTGAACACACTTGTGCTTTGCAGTGGCTTACTCTGCTGCCAAGTAATCAAGATGATCTCCCAGGCTGAGCTCAGATAAACACACAGGGGAAAATGTAGGTATGGAGCGTTTTGGATGGTGTCACACACTTGCACAGAAAGCAGGCTTTAATCCTCAGCAAGTGCTGAGTACAGACATATAAAATATGAAAGCCCAGGGGTAAAAATTCCAGCAGCAGCACAGTTTACAAAGCAGCTCTGTCCCTTGATGGAAAATGAAGCAGCACTGTTGTCTGGAGAGCAGGAGCTGCAAGGTGAAACCTCCTTTGCTGTTTCCTTCCTCTGATGGTGCTCAGATGAGCCCTGGCATCAGGAGGAATATCTGAAATGTCTAAGCAATTGTAAAAACCTCATGTTTTTCTTGGTAAACGACCCTAGATGAGAGGAGACTCCTATTTCTCCTGCAAGAACTACTTGTGCTTGCAGAGAACATTACAAGATGACACTGCAATCTGATAACTCAGTGTTTCTGTGGTTGACTTTGTTTTATTTGGTGATGTTTCCAGAGTTTTTGTGGAAATCTCTACCCTGTTTCTTAGGAGGTTTTTACCCTCTCATTTCAAAACTACACCACATCTAAGAGGTTCCTGCTGTGCAGGGAAAGAAAACCCTTTTTTCCACCTCTTTGGTAACTAAATTTTTAAGCCACCAGCAAGGAGCAAAAAAACTTCAAAGCTGAAAGTTTTTCTTGCACCCAACTAAAGCATTTGCTTAGTTTAATTTAACACTAAGACTGTTACTTAATATATTTTTAATGCTATAGTGGATTACTACATCACTATTTATTTACATCTGCTCAGTTTAAAACCCACTGTATTTCACACCTCTGTAGTGGAGTGCTTAGGAATTTTTAAAAAAATTGTTTTGAACTCAATTTCAAATGGGAAAGGCAGGTGGAGTACAAGGGTTTGGGCATTACCACATCTTTACAATCTGCAGAAAAAACTCAGGCTTTGAAATGAGCAGACAGACAAATATCTGCCCAAATCTTGGAGGTCACCTCGTGTAGAGCAGGGCACAAAGTTTATGTTCAGCTGTCCAGAAAATATGGAAATATACTTCTCAAATGTGCAGGATATGTCAAAGAATACAGAAATCAAACAGCTAATGAGCAACAGCTGAATAATTGAGGTTTTTTGTACACACAATTCACCTTGGGGTATCCTGGCTTAAGGAAAAATATTAACATTTTTGTATAGTTCAAAGTATTATGCCTGTACCTTGAGAGTTATAATAAGAAGGGCACAGAATGACTGTGACTGCTCTGGGGTCAATACCTATTTCCAGCTGCAATAAAAATAAGGAATTTATATTTCTAAAGTTGTCATTTTAGGGGGTTTTGTCATGATTTTCCTATTGTAATGTAAAGTAAATCATAAGAGAGGGAATTCAATCCCTAAAGAAGGCAATTGAATTCTGTAATTCTGTAGGTCTCATGAAAGTAAAATAGATTTAAAAATGGGAAAGAATATCCTAGAAATTAAAAAAATCAACAAAAGGAAGGTGGGCAGTGGAGAAGAGGAACATTGCTACTGCTTGGCAGGAATCCTGTGTTATTCTTTGGGTTCTTCACATGCTACACAAGTAAATTCTACTGACCATAAGTGAGTGGGGAGGATCATTTTATTAAGTGTTTGTAAAACCACTCGACATTTCTGGATGGAAAAATCCTACACAAGCAAAGCAATATTCCATTCCAGTATTGATGTTTCTTCCCTATCTCAGCACTCTGAGTGAACACAAGAGCACCTCCATGTCATAAGATTTAATTTTGTAGATTTTTGTCTATATCTTTAAGGGGTTTTTTAATGGAAAAAAATCCAGCCCATCACTTTGAATTGCTGCAGCTACAGAAGTTTTTATCAGGTGCAGCCAGGCCCTCAGTTCAGCAGAACAGAGATTTTAAAGTTCTCTCAGCTCTACCCTTTGCTGCATCCTTCTGTAGTCTGACTTGCCAAGCACAGACACCCCTCAGCTTCCCTTTGGAACTTCTCAGAATTCCTGCCCTATTAAAATATCATTGAGTCATTGAAAATAGTTATAAACACACTGGAAGATTTGTAGAAGATAAAATTCCTTTTGGATGTAAATAATTAATAGAACGGGAACGTCTGAAAAGTCACGGCCATAATTTATGGCAGCTCCTTGTCCTTACATAATGTTCTCTTCCAAATTCATGATCCAGAGAAACTCTGAAGATGATGGAGGCTACCTTTGGGAATGTGATCATGATATCCCAGCTCATTTTTTTTTCTACCTCATTTTTGGAGGCACTACATTGATGCCTTACACTCCAACACATGCAGTTGCTAAAATCCCCGTGTTCAAGTTTGTTAATGCAGTTGTAGAAAAGTGAAAAAGGAGAATATAAATGAAAATTATGGGCCTGAATAAAAATGAAATGCTAGCATTGCTGCTGGGATTCAGCTGGTTCTTATTAATCAGGGTTTGGAAAAGAATCAGGATTTATATTCCCTTCTGAATAGCTGGAATAAGATCACTAGTTGGAAAGGTTTACTGGCCCTAAAGATATTGTATTTTTCTGCCTTAACTACTCTTGGCTGTAAGAGGGGATGTAACATCACAGTCTGACTGCCCTCATACTTTCTGTTCCCAGCTGAATTCCAGTTTGATTTTGGTCGTGTTGTGAAGTCTGAAATTCCAGTTCTTTCATTCCTGGTAATTTTGTATTGGAAACCTCGGGGCCAAATATAGCAAGCCAACTATTCCCAAATTAAAATCCATTTGGGAAGGGTGTAGAGGGGAGAAGGGCAGGCCATGCTCCAGCCCCAGGAAGGGCTTTGGAGTCAGTGTTTTAAGCAGCAGGAGGGAACGAGTCCTGCTGTGTTTGGACAGGGATTGTAGGGAGCAGCAATCCCATCCTGGCTGCAGCTGGCTAGGATGGAGGCATCCAACTTTATATGGATGGATTTATCCCATTTATCCTGCAGTAGTTTTCCTGTCAGTTAGTGCCTGAGATCTTTAGTCACTCCTTGGTGCCTATGAATTAGGATATATGAAACCCTGGAGTCCTATAAAAATATATATATATCCAGCTCCAAGGCAATATGGAAAGTTCCAAAGCAATCATCACATGCCAATCATTGATTTTAGGATTTGCTTTCTGGATAATAATATAGGGATGATATACAACCCTGGTATGCTCCTATAACTTACTCCTAGCCAGGATTTTTATTTCTAGCTCATTTAATTTACCAGCTTTATGCCACTGAGGTTATTGACTTCAGGAGAATCAGATTCACATGCTCCTCCAAAAGCTGTTTTCTGTCATTTATTTTCAGCTTGTCACTTGTTTTGTAAGTGATGTGTTTCCCTTCACTTTACTTAAAGAGATTTTTATCTTGACAGAGACAATTTCTTTATCTTTTATTTAACAACTGTCAGTTTGGTTTTGTTATCTGCAGCAGGATAAAGCTTTGTGCTCTGTCAGGGTGGCTCAGTGCATGTTTAACACTCACCAACAGCCAATCTGTCACAGCAAGGGCTGCATCCTGTCACAAGCCTTTGCTGGTATGGCCACCCTGACCTAAGATCATGGGGTTTTTCCCAAAGGAATCACATTTTACATGACTGTTGATGCCTCTGAATTCCCATGAGCAAGTTCTACAGGCCACAGTATCGTGATGCCAAACACAAATTTAAGAAGCAAAACAAGCAATTATATTCTTAGAAGTTTGGATTCTGTTTTACCAGGCAGGAACTTTAAAGTGAGGCTTCTAAAGGTGAGCTGTGCCTGTCCTGTGTCACCAGAGCTGTCACCTCCTGTCAGGAACCTCCAGCCGTGGCTCCAGCTGGATCTCTCCCAGCAGATGGCCTCACTCAGCACCAGATGCTCTGAGGGAATGGGGTGTCAATGAAGGTGATGGAAAGACACTTTTCATCTCTTTGGACTTCTCTACAGAGACACCAGCAGGTGAAATACTGATGGACTGGCTCAGGATGAAAGAAGGGACGAAATTAGGACCTTGCAAATAAGCCACTTCCATTACTTATACCCCAATAAATATAGAATAAACATTAAGAAGTGTTGGATTTGGTGCATCCCCACCCTACAGAATCACAGCATGGTTTGGGTTGGAAGGGACCTCAAGGATGATCTGACTGCACCCCCTGCCACAGGCAGGAATATTGGGAATATTCCACTATCCCAGGCTGTTCCAAGCCTGTCCAGCCTGGCCTTGAGCACCTCCAGGGATGGGTTGAGACTCACGGAGCAATTTCCCCTTGAGCACCCCAAATTCCCAGAGGCTCAGTGGGCTGTGAACCAGCCCTGTTATCACCTTTGCCTGGGCCTGGGCTGAGTCAGAGCTCTGGAGGCAGATGCTGGGTGCACATCCTGATGACGAGGAGGATCACGGTGACATGATGATGCTCCCTGCTGCAGGGCAGAATTTTTCTCAGTCTACTGCTCTCCCTAGAAATCCTCAAAGGAACATTTCAGTGCTGGAGGCATTTGGAAAAAAGAAAAAAAAAAAAAAAAAAAAGGAAGTGTATGAGACACAGGTAGCTTCCAGCTGGCTCTCCAGCAGTCATAAACCTCTTATTTACAGGCTGAGTCACTGCAGATATAATGGAGGAATGAAATGTTGGGTCCATTAGAGATTCCCATTTTCTTGCTCATCAGCTAAGATCAAGGCAAAGCTGTGCCTCTGACACTGCTCTTAGTCATAATGGCTTCAGGATTCCCTTCAAGGCCTCCCAGGGCTCAGAAATCTTGAGTTGCTACTGCTAAATTTTAATTCATATAACTTATATACTGGTGGAAATGTTTCCATGAGGGATGTGCCAGAGGCAGCTTCTCTTTACCAGCAACTTCAGCAGCAGCTGCCTCCCTCATTTCTCTCTCACTACCAGAAGACATGAGAGAAAATTAATTCACTACTTGTTGCTTATTTTGGTGACCTCCACGATCCCACTTGCTGCACTGACAGCCAAGCAGCTCTGTTTATTTTTTACACATCCCTAAAATATGCCAACAACTTCAAGAACGACAGAAAACAACATTCCAAATTGTATAATGCCTCGGATTACAACATTCTATGCTTATGTTTATTGACTGTGTTTATTTTTATTTAGAAAATAATTTACTTGCTGTGCTTGACTGAGACAAATAAGCATTAATTTATCTTTTCTCAGTGTAGGAGCTGCTTTAATGGCATCTGGTCAAGTGCAGTGAGAAGGCTGCAGTGACTGCTGTTCTCATTGGAAGCAATTAATTTAGTAAATATATTAAATTTTCAATCCTAATAACTCTCCAGGCAACATTCTCTGTTTGTCCATTTTCCCTCAGATTCTGTGGGTAACTTTAACAAAAGGGGAATTCCCTAAACATATTTTGTTTGGCACTTTTTGCACGTAGAGATCCTGCAAGCAAAGAGATTTTTCAAGACACAGAACCATTTGCTTTTTGATGTGATCCATTTCCCCAATCTCCAGAATTATGGAATCCTGGAATGATTGGGAGTGGAAGGGACCTTAAATCTCACCCAGTTTCATCCCTGCCATGGCAGGGACACCTTCCCCTGTCCCAGGGTGTTCCAAGCCCCATCCAGCCTGGCCTGGAACATTTCCAGGGATCCAGGGGCAGCCACAGCTGCTCTGGGCACTCCGTGCCAAAACCAGTCTGGGACTCTTTAATTCTACTCTGCATGTGCTGAGACTAAAAAAGTAAGACTGAAGTGAGTTTTTTTACCCACAGGTCTGTCATCCTGTGTACAGGTACGTCCTGAAGAAAGACTCACTTCACTAGGATATTTTATGAATGTCTGGGAGTGGTAGAACAGAGGAATAGTCTATGGATGCTGAATAACACTGCATCATTTACTGGATTCCACCACAGCCAGGAATCCGGGAAAAAGACAGTAAAAGAACTTTTAAAAAAAAGTCCTGCTGAAAATAAATGCTTTTGTGGTTAAAAACCAGCCAGTTGGAACTGAAACAATGTTTTCTTAGGGTGGCAGAACAGTTGGAAAAGTTGTTGGATTATTTTTGGCAGTGGCCAGCACATTATAGCTCTATCATTACTGGTACTCAACTCTCCAGAGTTCACTGAAAGGGTTATTACTTCACTTGTACATTCCTGCAAAAACACAGCACGCTCCATCTGTAGCATGAACCTCTGGATTCTGGAACTCTGTGTGACCTTTCTGACACACTGATAGGGGTGGAAGCAGCTCAGCTCCAAACCCTGCAACACCAGGGGCAGCCTGAGCCACAGCCCCAAGCAAGGCAGGGTGCCCAAACCACCGTGCACGTACCAGGGTGACTGCTGTGCCCTGCTCTGATGGAAACAGCCTGGGAAGGTTTCAGCTGCAGGTTTAAACATCAAGGAACTTGTACCTGGCTGTTGTAAGAGCCAAACCCAGTGGCTGCCTTTGCTGGCAGCCAGTGCTCCCACTGACAGACTGTGCAGGTGGAAAGTGAGTCCAATTCATATTTTTGCATTAGCAGCTTGTTCTCCTTAGCAAATGCACTTCAGCCTGATGCAGCAGGATTTTTGCAGTGTAGGAGTGCCTTATCCAACCCCTATTTACCTTATACAACCCCTACTTCCCTTATGAAATGGAGCAGATAAGCTATTGAATAATAAGATTAATAAAATACTATTTCTATCCCTTTCAGTGGCATGAGTTTACAACCAGAAAACGTGTTTTGCTGAGAAGGTGTCAGTGTGCTGGATTTAATTGGTGAAGAAAATAATGGTTTTCCTTTAGCTGGGGTCTGTATGACCATTCCCAATGTAGTGATTAAGACTGGAGTCATTGCTGCCCTTACAGCAGCAACATAGCAAACACCTAAATATTTGCTTTTATGTGCTTGTGAGTTTTTTATCTTCAATTCTTCTCAAATATCAGCCACAATTAGATAATGGTCTGCCAATAAATGGCAATCTGTGATTCTCCTGAATTGAATTGTAACCAGATTTGCTTCCGAGAGTAGATGTTGGGGCTGTGAGCCCTGCTTGGTGCCTGGCTGCTGTGCAGTGCCACCAGATATTGCTGCCCCTGGAAGGTGTCTGAGAGGAGTGGGAAGCAGTGGATCAATAACCATAATCTCGTAAAGGTGCTGAGTAAAGGCAGCCCTGTCTCACAAATGTGCTGCTCTGCAAAGTCTGGAACTGCTTTGGACAAGTGGAACAAGTTTCCCTTGATGCTGTGACAGGGAAAAGGCACAGCTCAGAAAGCCAGGGGGCTTTGTCCTTGTGCCCCTGCTGCCATGGGGGGATGGCACTGACAACTCTGATTTGTGGCTGATTACTGACACAAACCCTTCTGCCCTAGTGACCCACAGCACACACAGCTGGCAGGAACAGCAGGGCCCCATGGCAAGGAGCAGCCCAGCCCGGCTCAGCTCTGGATGAAATAAGGACCTTGCTGGGGGAGCAGTTCTTCGTGCAGTGCACTCACAGGTAAGCCACACTCACTGCCCCAGCAGCCTGGAGTCACCCATGGGCCAGGGGAACAGGCCCAGCCCAGAAATGAGGTCAGCACAGTGGTGTAATTTTGGCACCACAATGTCTGTGATAACCTTTGTGTTGTCATCTTATTGCAAAGCTCCCACACCTTCTCAGTGATTTCTCATGGACAGCTCCTCGCAGCACTGACTCCTTCTTCACAGCACAACCCACAAAGTCCAACCTCAACCTCTCTCCTCAACCACCTAACCCACTTTTTTGTAGAACCCATCTTCTTACTGGACACAGCTGTGGCTTGTTAAGGGCAGGCCTGTTCCTAATCTTTGGTGATTAGTACAGCTGCAGCTCCTCAGGTGTGAGATTACCTTCTGCACTATCTTTATTTTCTTACATTCTATCCCTCCACACCTTTGTGCCCAGGGTTGTTCCCATCTCACACCCATGGACCCCCAGCACTGGAACTGGCAGCTGCACATCCCCTGAAGGTTCAGGCGGCTGCACGAGGCATCCACTGGGAGCATCTCCAGAAAGCACCATCAGAGGCTCTAATAATTAATCATGGGACAAAGTTTGGCGAGAGAATCATAGAATCCCAAAATGGTTTGGGTTGGAAGGGACCTTAAAGTTCATTCTGTTCCAACCCCCTGCCATGGGCAGGGACACCCCAAACTCCCAAAAATAGCCTGTAAAACACCTCTGTGTGCCAGCAAAAGAGTTCACAACTCTCACAGCTCAAGGCACACCTATTCTTTAATGTTAACTTCTCTTGCCTGGGCTGTCATCAAGTAGAGTTCACTTTTTTAATGTGTCACTTTCTATTCTCCACTAACTCACTAATTGATAAAAAAAATTCCATTTTGAGTCCTCAGAAAAGTTACCATGTATCCCAAATATGTTCTGTCTGTGTTTGGGCCACACTCCACAGAATGATTTAGCACAAGGAGAGGAAATACAAGGCAATTAAAGAAAAAAGGCAGGCAAGGTCCTTCTGCTTTTGTGCTAATGGCCTTAAGTCAAAAATTTCAGCACAGGCAACACAAAAACCCAGGGAAGGGAGGTAAATGTAGCTGCATTTTAAAGCAGCAAATCTTGCATAGCACAAAACCAGAACCAGCTCTTTGCTGACATTGCAGCATCTCTTTTCCTATAGAAGGAAATAATAAAAAAGGGCTCTATGCATAAACACAATACACTGAGGCTGCTATTGGCATGGCTAAATTGTGCCTGGATTTTATTCTGCAAACCATTTCCATTAACATTTCTGTCGGGAAAGCTGACTCTTGAGAGATGTAATGAACCATCTGACTTCAGTTTGGTTGTGGAACAAGGGGTTACTCTCTGGAGGGTGCACAGCCAAGCTCTGAGCTACACCCAGCTCTGTTTCCTTATACAGAGGATGACGAGTGCTCCAGCACGAGCAGCACGTGGGAAAGCAGCAACCCTCAGCCTTGCTTTAAACAAATTAAAGTGCCTTTGGAACAGTGAGGATTTGCTCTGTGACAAACATTTGACTCTCCTCGTCATCATTTTGTCCCCAATGCCTCCAGCCCAGCAGTTGCACAGACAAGTGCTCACACAAACACTTTTGGCCTTTCTCTTCCTTCCTCCCCTCCAGGGCTCAGCTTCTCCTCCCTCCTCAGTCACAGCCTCACTTGGTGTCTCCTGCTGGTCCCCTGAATGTTTGCTCAGCCCGGCACAAACCTTGCTGTTTATGTCATTTCAGCTCCTGTCTGAGATAAGACACACCAGATCCTGTGGGACATCTTAGGGTTGTTCTGCATTTTCCACAGGATTATGCTCTGGCAGAGCACCCTGCTCGAGTCCTTTAGTGCTGCTTGGGATTCTAATCTGACAAAGCTCCACAGAGGGGGGGAACTGCAACCATAATTGACCCACACCCAGCAAAAACACAGAGAAATTCTGGGAAATCACAGTGGAACTGCAGAGCCTGATTCCTCTGGTACAAAACCCTGTTTGTCCAGTGGCTTTGGGGCTCCCTGCCTGCTGGCCAGCCACGGCAGAGCTCGGGGCCAGCTGAGACATGTCAGGAAAACAAGGCAAAGAGACGGGGAGGAGCCTCACTTGGGCTTTTCTGTTTATACCCTGTCTCTGCTTATTAAGTCTTTACAGAGGAAATACAATGTCTGCCCTTCACTGCAATTCCAGAGCATTTCTGAATGTCTCTCATTCCCAACATGTGGCTGAATTAGTCAGCACATGGTAGTTGCCCAACGAGGTATTGCTGCTGCTGCTCTTCCTGCATGAAATGGGTCTTAGCAAAGCTTTAGACATTTGGCTTGCATTTTTCCACACCCAAACAGATGTGCCTGTCCTCTGGATGGAAGGAGGACCAGCACTGGCACTGTATCTGTATCTGCAGGGACTTTTGGGGAGTTCTTGCTCATGGCATTCTGAAAATAAACAGGTGTTTCCCTGTCCAGAATTTCCAGTACTTTGGCCACAATGGCTGTAGCTGTGCTGTCTCTAAGCAGATGTAGTTTGGTGTCCACAGTGCTCCCATATTTGCCCTTGAATATGTAAAAATCCCATCTGCCTTTGCGACAGAGATACCTGAGCTCTTCAAGGAAGGAGCCTGGGCTTTATCTGCCCTAACTCAGTGATGTGGTGTGTCCTGAAAGGGCAGCTGGAGAGCTGGCAGCTGCTGGAGGCTGCTGAGCCAGCCTGCAGCAGGGCCTGGCCACATGGCAGGTGAGTGTGGCTGCTGAGGTGTGATAATGGCACGAGGTACGGGCTTGGTGGCCCCCACCATAGCCCCAAGGACACCTCTGCAGACAAATTTAGGGAATGGACAGCTGTTCTAGCCAAGGGACTGCTTCTGCTTTCACTCCTGTGCAGCCAAGAGACCAGCCCTGGCCAAAAAGGTTGCTGCAAAACTCACTAGAGATCTGACTCCTGGGAACATGCTGTCACCATATGGTCTCCACATTAATAACACCAAACAAGTGCTTCATAAACAGTGCTCTAACGACAAATACCAGAGGAATTAATAATAATCTAGCTATTATTTTCTAATGTTCTCGCTTTATTAAGAACACTGATGCTGTCTGAATGAGCTCTTCCGGAAGAACAACATCTGGCACTCACATGAATACCTGATGAAATCCGTATGATCCCGGGTATCTGATAAATTTATGGCCAGAACAGCAGCAGTTTGTGCCCTCCTGCCTCTCAGTAACAGTGCCCTTCTGTCTCATTCTAGGTCAGAATGTAATGTTCATGCTGTTTGACACTCTGACTGCAGTAATAGTGTCTTTCTGTGTCATTCTAGGTTAGAATGTAATGCTCATGCTGTTGTAGACTCTGCAGTAACAGTGCCCTTCTCTCTTGTTCTAGGTCAGAATGTAACACTCATTATGTTCTACACTCTGCAGTAACAGTGCCTTTATCTCTCGTTCTAGGTCATAATATAATGCCCATGCTGTTCTACACCCTGCAGTAACAGTGCCCTTCTCTCCTGGTCTAGGTTAGAATGCAACACCCACGATGTTCTACACTCTGACTGCAGTAATAGTGTCTTTCTGTGTCATTCTAGGTTAGAATGTGATGCTTATGCTGTTGTAGACTCTGCAGTAACAGTGCCCTTCTCTCTTGTTCTAGGTTATAATATAATGCCCATGCTGTTCTATGCTCTGACTGCAGTAACAGTGCCTTTATCTCTCGTTCTAGGTGATAATATAATGCCTGTGCTGTTCTAGACTCTGAGTGCAATAACAGTGCCCTTCTCTCTTGTTCTAGATTAGATTGTAACGCCCATGCTGTTCTAGACTCTGCAGTAACAGTGCCCTTCTCTTTTGTTCTAGGTTAGAATGTAACACCCATGCTCTTCTGACTGCAGTAACAGTGCCTTTCTGTCTCGTTCTAGGTCAGAACGTAATGCCCATGCTGTTCTACACTCTGACTGTAGCTTTTTTGATCGGCACACAGGCAGCTCCCAAGTCAGAGGACAATGCCCCACTGGAGTTTCCTGCAGAACATTCCCTGCTCAGCACCCGGAGCGACCGACACCGCATTGCCCAGGAGGCTCCGCAGACGTCCCACGGCCACACCGCGTGGAGCCTCGGCAGCAGAGAAGCCCTAAACATCACCGTGGACCCCAAAATCTTTCGGAAGCGGCGTTTCCGCTCTCCCCGGGTGCTGTTCAGCACGGAGCCCCCGCCGCTGGCCGGGCAGGGCCGGAATTTGGGATTTCTCAGCGGCGCGGGGGCTCTCAACAGGACTGCCAGGAGCAGGAGGAGCACGCACCCCGTGCTGCACCGCGGGGAGTTCTCGGTGTGCGACAGCGTCAGCATGTGGGTCGGGGACAAAACCACGGCCACCGACATCAAGGGCAAGGAGGTGACGGTGCTGGGCGAGGTCAACATCAACAACAACGTCTTTAAGCAGTATTTTTTCGAGACCAAGTGCAGGGACCCCAAGCCGGTGTCGGGCGGGTGCCGCGGCATCGACGCCAAGCACTGGAACTCGTACTGCACCACCACCCACACCTTCGTCAAGGCCCTGACCATGGAGGGCAAGCAGGCGGCCTGGAGGTTCATCCGCATCGACACCGCCTGCGTCTGCGTGCTCAGCAGGAAGGCGGCCAGGCCCTGAGCCCGCGCCCTCCGACCCCCCTACCTCAGCCTGTAAATTATTTTAAGTTATAAAGGACTGCATGGTATATTTATAGTTTATACAGTACAGAAAGAACCTCATTATTTATTAAACTCTTTTGGAAACCTTTGGTGTTTTGTAAGTTATTTACTGGCAGAGCTCTTTAAAATGAGTGTTTGTTTTAGTGTCATTCACCTCTACAGCTCTGGGGTGTTGAACTAGCTTTCAGCAAAAAGAAAACATTTTCCACACGGTTTTCACACGTATTGCTCTCTTCTACATGAAAATTTCCCTGCCAGTTTATTGTAGGTTTATTTTCAATTGAAAATTTTTTGTCCAAATACCAAGAGACCGAAACAGAACTTTCAAAACTTGCTTCCAGTATTATTAATTATCCATAAAGGTATTAATCATATATAATTAATCATCTTAGTGAAGTCCTGGTAGAAAAACTAATTCTTCCTTGTTGCCAGATCAATTTGTAAGTAAGAATTTATAAATTCTTTATAAGTAAGAATATTAGTGCATATTTTTAAATTGCCCACTGTTACTTTCATTGAAAACATAATCCATTCTGAATTACTTTGGAATATTTGTTTACACAAGAATAGAATCTCAAAGTATGTGCTTTTGTGTTAAAATGGTATTTTACAGCTCATTACTTCAGAACTATATCGGAATATGAGATTTCAAATGTCAATATACTTATATAAATTTAAAAAGTTCAAGTGCCTTATAATCCAAATTTGATAATTTTCTCAAGCCAGCGTTCCGGTAATGGGACCTGCCATAAGAGCAAATCTTTTCATGCATGACAGACTAAAATCCAAAAATAAATAATAAAAAAATCACTGAGGCTGTGTTTTAGCAAGGACCCAAAATAACCCTGTGCTCAAGATTTCTGCATGGCGGGGACATCGACCTCCAGAAATACCCGGCAGAGCCCCAGGCCTGCGCTGGGCGTTTCACTGCACTCTCCAAAACCTGCAGATCCTTTCCTTGTTTCCCTTGGAAGAGCAGCTGTTCTCCATTGCAGAAACTGTTTCAAAACAAATACCATCAAGGTTTTTCAGCGTGGTCCCTTCCAAATCCTAGAGGGCACAGCCACCCTCAGCTCCCCTCCTGCACGGTTCTTGCTTTAATGCAAAAAGCAGAGCTGACCTTTACTTCCTCCACGTAAGCAGCGCAGCAGGGCAGCAAAACCTCCAGAGAAAACGTGCTGGGGTAAAACAGTGCCAGTGGAATTAACCCAGGCCAGGCAAGAGGTGCTTCCTGGTGGGACAGTGCCAGTCTGTGTGACGTGGAGGGCACAGCCACCACCCCTGACCATCTCTGCTCTGCCAGTTTTCACTCCCCTCCAATAAGGTTTTATGGTGTGGGGCAGCTATGTCCCACTGAGAAAGTATGGCTCTCTCTAGAGCAACATTTTTGCAATATTTTTGCGAATAATCACTTATCTGAAAGGCTGAGGAGGAGGCAGGCTGTCCTGATCCTCCAAATAACAACTTGTTCTGGAGCAGGGGGAGGCAAGGAAATCACAGAGGTCTCAGGTGCCCTGACCCAGCAGCAGAACCCTGTCACCACCACAGGAGGATGGAGGGACATCAGTGACACACAATGTTCTGAGGCAGAGGAAAGCAGGGAATTGAGCAGGCTGTGCTCCTCAGTGCCCTTAAAGCCAAGGTGACAAATTGCTGTAGAACTGTTTTCTAAACCTGACACAATGGGACTAAAGAATGGAGCTGCTGCTCATTCAGAACTCCTAGGTTTATGGAGGCTGAGATTATTTTACCACTGACATAAGAGAACTGCAATTGAAAGTGTCTTCTGAATGCCTTTGGTAATTCCAAACATGTGTAAGACCTGGCATTTCTTCAAAAGCCCTGAAAGTGATGCCTTTCTTCCTCAGGACAGCTGGAAAGGGACTTCTGACAAGGACACTTGGTGATAGTGGGGGGTGGCTTTAAACTGAAGGAGGGCAGATTTAGATGGGATATGGGGGAGAATTTCCTCCCTGTGAGGGTGCTGAGGTCCTGGCACAGAGCAGCTGTGGCTGCCCCTGGATCCCTGGAAGTGTCCAAGGCCAGGCTGGATGTGGCTTAGTGCAACCTGGGAGAGGTGAAGGAGTCCCTGCCCATGGCAGGGGTTGGAAGGAAATGATCCTAAAGATTCTTTTCAGTCCAAACCATTCTGGGATTCCATGATAATTAAAGCAATATTGGGAGCTGCCATCCCTAATTAGCCTAAGAGGCTACACAGCAGAGCAAAGGGGGAAATCTGTTTGTTAATGTCACTTATTAGGGAGAGAAGAAAACAATTTCAGGATTTAACTGCTCAGCAAGAATTTGCTGTGTTCTGAGTGAGATCTCAGGTGATCAAACCTAACCCACAACTGCAGGAGAAAGAGTGAGAGACAGAAGGGCCAGGTGACACCACAGCTCAACTCCCACTGCTGAAACAAAAGCTGCCAAAGCACCCAAATCAGCCTCATCTGCTTTGTTTCTGCTGTATCCAAGGGCTGACAGGACCATCCATACTCAGATAATTTACTTTCACTTGTAAAAGCTGCATTAAAATCTGTATGGTGAGTCAAGACTACAGCTCAGCATGGAGAATGGAGCTGATGCCCTGCTCAGTTTTTTGTGTAAGGTGACAATAACTGAAAAACATGTGAGGAAGGATCTCTACAGACCCATTTTGTTCAGCACTAACTGCTCACTCACAGCTCTGTGCATTTCCCAGCAGTTCCTCTGGTGCCCTCAGATTTTGGAATAAGTGCTACTCACTGAGTGCTGAATTCTCTTCCCACTGTTTAAGAAAAGAAGTCTACCAGTTTTAATTATATATATATATATATATATATATATAAGTATGATAACCAACTGCTTCCCTAAAGATGGAGCATCTTCATTTCTTCTTAAAGCCCTACTTCTAAATATAAGGACTGAAAACATTTATGGCTAAGAAAAAAATAAAGCTACTTCATCTAAAAGGAGATCAACTAGAGGGACTGCTATGAAGCAGTTTGATTGGGAGAATTACATCATTGCTAATTCAAGAATCTGAAATTCACTTTAGAATCTGAGGACAGAAAAGCGAGATCTTTACATTTGAAAAGCAAATCAGATCAATCTGGTTTCACCTTTAGCCAAATGCCACATGGCTGACACCCACAATTTCAGTCCTGCTCAGTGGGTCTGACTAAGGAGTGAAGGTTGAATTTTGCCTGGAGGAAAACGGATCAATCTCTAGAGAGATGGATCATAATCAGTTTCCATCAGCCAGCGTGGGACTCATCCTCTAATCACTGCTGTAATTAGTTTGGTGGGGCTTTTTCTGAGGGGAGTGTGGGAGGTGGTAACAACCCATCTGAAACCCCACAGGTTACTCAGTCACCCCTGCTGCTGAGGGGGTGCCAAGAAATACCAGAAAGCCAAAAAGTCCATTCCAACTCCTACACCTGCAACCAGGCTGCACTTCATGGGGCCTGGGTGATTATTTTCACTTCGGTGCAATACAGACAGGAAATGTTGACACTGAAAGAGAAGAGTGGTTTACATAACAGTCCTGCTTTCTCCCGGTTTCCTTTCACCCCTTACATGACACTGCTGCTCCACTCTCTAATCCCTTGTTCAAACATGTAATTAAGCACCAGCCACACCCTTGCCAGCTCTTAGCAAGCTACACCTCAGGAGAGCAATTACAACCACTGGGGAATTTACTTGCAGGGTTTGGAATCAGTGTGTGTATGTTTTCACTTTTCTCAGTCAGTTTTCCTGAGGGATTCTGTGCCCTGGAGAAGTCAGTGTCTCTGTGCCCTACAAATGTTCTGCTGTGGCATCTCCAGCCTGATGTAAATCATCGGGCCTGACATTCAATCCTGAATCCCTTGGTCACTAAAACCATCAAGGATTGTACATTGACACTTCAATATCACCCTGCTTTGGGAAGTGAAAAGGAATCAGCAAAACCTAAGGAACACTGAATGTAGCCCAAGGCAGAACAAAATATGGAATTACCACTGAGCAGCAGTTTAATACAGAGAGAAAACACTCCAGCAGAATGCCTGGCATGGGGCTAAAACTAAGAAAATACAGAATTATCCAGTTTCTAATCTGGCCAGGAGACATCATCCATTGGTTTTAGACAGCAGAAGGGAATCCTGGCAGGACCAGTATCTCGTTAAAAAAATGGATGTTCTTTGGTTTGGTTGGTGTTAAAGAAGATCAGATCTTTCCTGTATGCCCAATTTTACAGCAGAACCCAGGCCTCAAATTACCAGATAAAATATTTAGTCCTTATCCTCACAGTGATAACTGTTCTGCAATAATTGTCTTTACTTCAACAATCTATTCAGCATTTCCTCAGTGCTCTTTGAGTTTTCATTCTTGTCCTTCTAGATTTCAAACACCAAATACTCCCCAGGGAATCAGAAATTCATCGTTTTTGGAGTGTTTCCCTAAACTCTCTGAGACATGAAGAGGAACAGTGAAGCTGCCAAGTTTTGCTGTGCACCTTTGCTGTCTGAATGATGGGGACACTGCAATCTGACAATTAAAGTGGGTGGGATGGAGTAGGAGGTTATTCTGTTGTGTTTCTGACAAACTGTTCTGGAGGAAAATTTTTTCTTCCTCTGCACCAAAAGAAAAATAAAACCAATCCAGACCTGCTCATGTCTAAGTCAGTTGTTGGGAAGGATGAAAGTTTGACAAGAAAGTCTCACAGATATGTGTGCTTAGCAGAAAGATTTTTAAATGTAGAGTCTGATGAAGGAATAGAGATGGAAGCAAGTTTTGATAGAGAAGAAAAGAATTGCTGAGCCAGTCTCACTGGATAACCAAGAAGGCAAAAGGTGTGTTGGTTAGAAGGGGTTTTTATGGCTTACAGCAAAGGATAAACCCACCCCAAACAAGAAGATGTTTTTACCAAGCAGAAAGATAGCACTGGCAAAAAAGTCAGCAAAGTTGCAAGTAGAAAAAAGGTCTCAGAATTTTCCACTGCAAGAAAACTGAGAAACAACTTCTAACTTAAACTGTGATGTACTGACTTTTAGTGACTGGAGAATAGTAACATGAATATGGTAATGATAGTAGTTATGATGGGCTATAGATAAAAGTTAAGGTATAGATTGGTTATATTGTATTAAGATGCTCAGCAAAGAAAAGTATAGAATGCATTATAACCAAAACCAAAGGGTTTCCAGGCCTGCCTGCAGCTGGAGCTGACAGCTGTGGGCACAGCTCTGTCACCCACAACCCTGGACTGCTGTGACCTCTTGGATGGAGTAAACTGAATTTTGAAGAGCTGCCTGGAGTCCTGCATCTCTCATTCAGGCTCTTACAGTCAGTGAAATGGATTTCTGCTTCAAATGTGAATGACTTTCTCTTTTGAAGCATTTCTTAGGCACACATGGCTTTTAAATAGAATATTGCCAGCACAAACCCCACCAGAGCCACTGTGCAAAGTGGTGCCTGGAGAAGGCTCCTTCTGCCTGGAAAAGGCAAGCCTGTACTGAGCACACTGACTCACGGATTGCCTCTTTTTTTATCATCCCTATTTCCATAATCCAGCACACACAGGGGGCCCTGACAGGCATTTAGCAAGATCTTGCCCCCAGGGCTGTGATCCAAGCTGATGGGCGCAGGAGTGACTCACGGGGCTGGAAAGCTCGGGGTAACCTCAGCCCAGGTGATGCTTTCAGCCCGGGATGAACACAGATGCTCGTGGCACCTCTGTGCAAAACACATCTGCTGTTGTTCCTGATCAGATGTGTCCTCTGGGGATTTTGTTCCGTTTCCCTTTTTTCCTCTTGAATCATTGGATTTGGGTGCATTCCAGTCCTACTGCACAGAGTCCAAGTCTGAGAACAAGTTAGGCTGCGGCAGGAAGGAAGGAGTGTGCACAACCCCAATTCCCTGGTGACAGGTCTATTAAGCAATAAATAATGAGCCTTTTATTACAGGTTCTAATTAGAACAGGGCTTGTCTGATTTAGGAGCTCATTCCAAAGTTCAGTTTGATCTGTTGTAGTGACATTCAAGTTCTATTTGTTTTCTTTTTGGATTGATGATGCGCAGGAAGAAAAGGGAAAGGAAAAGTGTTCGTGTCACCAGTTGCAAAGGATTGCTTTGGTTCTAGGCTCCTTACAGAGACTGGAACCCAAATTTCTAAAAACATGAGCATTCCAAGCCTTCAGACACTGTAAGATGACATTTTAAGTGGGGTGGAACATGCTGGACACAGGCAGGAGCTGCTCAACAGGGAAAATAACAAGAGAATGTGCTCAATTTGCTAGACAATGCACTATATCAAACCTATAAATGTAAAACCCAAGTTTTTATTTTGTTTTCTCACACAAGGTCCAGAATACTTTTCAGAAAGTCATGGAAAACATTTTCTTATTAAGGTAGTAAAAAGCCAAGCAGACAGATTTTGCACAAATTTTTTAAGAGCCTTTACGTCACTGACAACAATTATAAGAAATTTTAAGCCACAAATATTGTTTAGCAAACAGTAAAACTGGAGGCTTTGTTAAAAATATTCTGAATCAGAACAGCTGTAATGAGCTCAAATGAAGAAGTGAAGGTGACCAGAATGCCAAATATTGTGGAAAGTCCCTTGTCCTCCATTAACTTCTCAAGACTATAAATCAGAATAGACAAGGAGAGCAAAAAAGAGGTTTTGGAATCATATCCATAAATTTAGATGATTAGTAGCACAGGAAAAGCAGTATCTAATGGGAAAGTGCTGTTCTAAACTGGGACTGTTTACTGGGGAATGATGGAAGCCCAATCCTCTTGTTCTAGGAAGTCAAGAGTTCTTGAAGTTCCCTTTCAAATTGCGCTCCCAAAGCAGATCCCCGAAGCCAAAGACAACAAACGTGGCCAGGGTTATTGTCAGGCTGAAGCAAACAAGCCCTCAGCTGTGTGCTGCAGGAGCTGTGAGCCCAGAGAGCCCAGCCAGGCACCAGCAGCATCCCCAGAGCCCAGCAGGAGCTCCTGCAGCATTATTTGCCACAGAACTGCAGAAACCCTTCGTGCCACCAGGCCAGGAGCTGATGCAGAAAAGCCATTTCTGACTCTTCTTGCTCCACCCTGGCCACATCAGCACAGTGACCTGCACAGAATGCAGCTCATTATGCATTGAAGGGATTGATACAATTAGTGACTAATTGCTGACGTGGGAAAGTGAAAGAAAACAAACATTTGGGTTACTTGCTCTTGACATTCTTCTGTTGGAGTTTCCATGCTTCATCCATGCTGCTGCAGTAAGAGAGAGCTCAGAGCCAGGAGAATAATTTATTTAAAAATTACCAGGTGGTAATAAAGCTTCTGGGAAAAGTTAAAGGTTTTCTGTGGCAATAAAGCTTCTGGGAGAAGCTGAAGGTTTTCTGTGGCAATAAAGTTTCTGGGAGAAGCTGAAGGTTTTCTGCTGTGCCCTGAGTGCAATCAGTTACTCTGATTGCAGTTTCTACAGCCAGCACAGGGAGGAGAGCGGAACTGAAAATTAAGGTTACACATTCCAGGAGTAGCAGATCCTGTAGAAGCTCAGCACTGGTGACAAACCCCCATTTTCATACTATCATGGAATGGTTTGAGTTGAAGGGATCTTAAGGCCCATCCCACCCCCACCATGGCAGGGACACCTTCCACTATCCCAGGTTGCTCCAAGCCCTGTCCAACCTGGCCTTGGACATTTCCAGGGATCCACAGCTTCTCTGGGAATTCCATTCCAGCCCCTCACCACCCCCACAGGGAAGAATAACTTCCTAACATCTGATCTAACCTACTCTCTGTCACTTTAGAACCATCCAATTAAGTTACATCAAGAGATTTTTCTTTCTGAAAATGCAACATGGAGTCCCCAGAATCTCAAATATAACCAACCCAAAAACTTTCTTGAAAACTGCACTTGAAATACAAATTACTTCTATTTCTATGTATTAAAGACATTACAGGTCCTAATTGTCTGATTTGCTTAAAAAAACCCAGACATTTATTTGGAGAATTTAAGATACAGATTGTCTTATCTACAAAGGATTTGGGATAAATTGAAAAAAATATTATTTATCTAATCTTCCCTAAACTCAGATCACCTTCAGCTTTATCAAACTGCTTAGACATTGTCTGATGTGAGTGAAGAGATGATTCATTTGGTGATTAATAACTCCCAATACAGCTGTCATCAGCAAGGCTTAAACACCAACTTCGGAACATCAAAGCCATGGAGGGCAAACAGGGAGAATCAAATTAATAAATGGGATTTTTGTAAACTGGATTTGCTCTGGCTCCTTCAGCACTGGGCTGAATAATGGTGTTGATTGTAATAGTTTATTCTTAATGTTCATAACAACCCATCATTCTTCAGACAAGTATACAGCACTTATCTTCCCATCCATCACCAGCCCTGCGTTTGTGTTAACCAGTTGTAACAGGATCTTGTGTTTGAGCTTCAAAGGTGATTCAACAAACACTTCACACTGTCACTTTCTCAGCATGGCCCAGTTTCTGTTTTGGTTTAGCCAATTTTCTCCATCCCATTCTTATTTCTCTTTAATTTTCAACTTTTTTTTTTTTTTTTGTGCTCAGGATGTTGCTTATTAATATTATTTTCTAAAATGCTTCTCACCACCAGCAGCTCTCATTCTTTTTCATTCTTTTTTCCCCTATTTTTTGCAATATATTTCAGTTACCTGCTTTGTACCTCGTGCCATAAACCTTCACTTATTTCTCAAATTGTCACCCAGGAGATGCTGTGACTTTCCGTGACCATGCACAGGGTGTGTGTTCCATCAATCTGAGCCTTCAAACCGGGTTTTATTCCTTCCCAAAGGATCTTTTCTCTCAACACCCTAAAGTGAAATGGCAGCTGGAGGCAGGAGCACCCCAGTCAGCTTCTGATGAAGGGTGTCTGGGGGAAAAAAAGACATTTTACCCTGCAGAGCTCCTGCAGAACAGGCTGCAACAGCACCAGTGCTCTTCGCTGACACAGCCTCTGTCACTCAGAGCTTCCCCTCAGGTATTTTTTAAATTCTCTGTTTTTCAGCCAAGCATCAGTTAGAGCTGGAGGTAAGCCCGCCTCTCCAGAGGATTCAGAGGAACCCATGGAAATAATCAATTTCTTGGCCATTTGCCCTGGGTGTGTGAGAGCTCTGCAGTCCCTCCACTGGAAAGCTGCTGAAGAGAGCTCTCTGCAAGGCTGGCCCTTTGCAGCCACCTGGGGAATGTGAAGGAGCTCCTAGAGAGGAACTGAACAATGTTTTATTTACTCAATTATTTATTTGAGGCAGGACTGAAAAATGAGCAGAACCACATGCACTTCTAGCATTGATTTTGTGTTTCACATTTCCCTGGCAGTCTCTGTGTAGGTACCACATCTAAAGCATCATTGTAAAACCCTAAAACACTCTTTCAAAGAAAAAGTACATTTTTGAAAAGGCTTTTTTGCTGGTTTATTGAGGGGCTTTGTTTGTTTGTTTGTTTATTGATTAAATAAAGCAGCCACAAGGATAAAAAATGTTTCTGGGCTGACTCCAGTTGCTTTCCTGGCTTTTTGCCAGTGATGTTCAAATCAGGAGTTGTTCAAACTAGGAAACAGTAGTTTTGCCATTTACTCACACAAAAACTTGGGAGCTCTGGTATTTTTTTAGTACACATTGCTAACAGGGTTCAAGAGTACCCTCTCCTCTGTCATGTGGCTCTGGCTGTGCATAAACATTGCTTTGACCAATAGGGGCAAAATTAGAGACTTCCCAGAATGATTTGTTGCATTCTCACGACAGTTGCGATCCCAGACTGGATTAGATCCAGTGGGAAAATGTTTAGACAAAGTCCTGCAGCAAAGAACACTCCTGAGAGATGGGCCTAGGACACAGGGCAAGGTTACAGCCAGGCCTGCAGAAATGTGCCACAGGGAGGTGTCTTGGAATGCTCTGTCTGGTTTTGGGGAGCAAAAACAAAAAAATGGGAGCATCCAGCAAATGTGCAGCCACATTCATGTTCTTCCCTGGGAGGGTGGGGAGGCCCTGGCAGAGAAGCTGTGGCTGCCCCTGTGTAGTGGTTTTGGTTTGTTAATTTGAGATTTTGCTCATTTTGAGATTTTTTTTGGGGCTAATATTTTAAAGAGTGTGGCAGGTTTGGTGTTGGTTAATTATTAATTATTATTAATATTAAATCTACAATAATAATATTTTATTAATACTATAATATTTATATTATATATAATTAATTATATAAATCTATAATCTATAATCTATAATCTATTATATATTATGTATTATATATTATATATTATATATTATATATTATAAACATATTATATATAACATATTATACATTATATATTATATGTTGTATATTATGTATTATATATTATATATTATATATTATATATTATATATTATATATTATATATTATATATTATATATTATATATTATATATTATATATTATATATTTATATTATATTATATATTATATTATAGCAGTATAAAATAATATTTTATTAATACTATTAATATATTACTGTTATTTTTTATTGTGAGATAGGATTAGGACAAAGGTAGATTTAAAACTTTAAAAGGGTATAAAGAAAACTTTATTAATAGTAACTAAAAGAAAGAGTAATAAGAATTGAAATAAGAAAAGAAGATCTCACTTCCAGAGATCACTGGAAGTGTCCAAGGCCAGGCTGGAGCATCCTGGGATAGTGAAAGGTGTTGGGGTCGGAACTGGATGAGCTTTAAGGTCTTGGAATTCTAAGATCTGCAATACCAACCATTTGGTTCAGCTCACATTAATCAAACATCATAAAATGGAGACCAGAAAGAAGAAGGAGAAACATGGGGAGAACAGAAAAGGAAGCATCACTCAACCCTCTCTTCAAACACTCTCTCCTGACCATTAGATTTTAGATTCCAAGAGCTTTAGGAAATATTTAGCTAAAGACTACTCCTAATTCAGTGATCCAGCAGGACAGATAAGCACATCAGGACTGAGAGCTGGAAAGTGCAAATGCAGCATGAAATTGGAAGCAGGAACTTGGTCTTAGCACCTCCCCTGTGCTGCACCAGCCAGAGCTTAACCAGCCTCTGAGGCCTTAAAAACTTAAGCCCCTACTCATTTCTCCTCATCAACCACTTTAGAGCAACATTTCCTAACAGCTGCTTGGGGTTTTTGCCTCCTTCCTTCTGGTTTCCCCTTTCTTCTTCTCTGAGAGTTGTTTGGACTCGTTCAGTGTGCAGATTCCACTCAAGGCTGTGCTTCTCATTCAAAACATTTCTACTCTCAAAGGCATTTTTGCCTTTCCTTCACCTTGAATGAAGACTCTGCAACCTGCACAGCCTTGCCTTTTTAGCCCCTTCAAATGAGTTTTATTCATGTTTGTTCCTCACTGCTCCAGCAGATTGCTCTGCAGGCTTCTGCACACATCCACACAACACTGAAACAGTGAATTCTGCCTGGAAATCTGACACACATATCGTTAGAAGTTCATGAAACCTGCATTCCTGCAGTCATATTGTGACAGCATGCTGAGGAATAAATACGTTTCCTGACTCAGGTGACACCATTACTCAGCTTTTCCTTCCCTCTTTGATTGCTGGAATATTACCTAAAGCTGTTTAGAAGATAGAAGATGTGTGAAATTGAAATCATCTGGAGACAGCTTCTTGTCTGCCACTGCTGACAGGTAACATTGCAAGAACTAATTCACTGGTGTTGTTAAATTCCTGTTACTTTCATTCACATCTTTGCTGTGAAGGCACAGAAGATCCTTTGTCAAGCCGAGTTTAATCAACAGCAAAAGATAGAATACGTAGGAATGACTTGGTGGTGCTTCAATTGTCCTCCATTTTATGTTTATTCTTGGTGTTTAAGTTGCCTTACTCTCTAAGCCAAATGTCAAAGTGAAATTTCTTTTATTTATTATATATATATAGACAAAATGAAGGTGTAGCACAAATGAGGTGACTCCTCTAAAGCTGCTTCTGAAGGAATCCTGCAGTCACTTGAGAACATTGTCCTTTTCTTTCTTCCATTTGATCTCCTCAGAAGCATACTTTTCATACTATTCCTCACATTTTACTCCCATTTTGATATATATTATGTATATACTTAATTATCAGTGTGATGGAAGCAGCAGAAGCTGGTGGTGCTCCTCCATGACAGCTGTGACTCTGCAGACAGGGGCTCAGGCTCCAGCTGAGGGATGGTTTGGAGCAGTAACAGGGGAAAGCTGAGCCCACTGCTTTCAGCATGGCCCTTCTGGTGCCTTTGGGACAGTCTGGTCCCAAAAAGAGGGGGAAAACTTCAAGGCTCTTGGTTCATTTTATCAGCACAGGAAAAGAAAATGGGAGAAAAACAGAGATAAGAAATACAGGACCCCTGAGCCAACAACAACAAACTCAAAAACCTTCTTAACTTTGTCAAAGCCAGCTGCTTTTAGCACCTAAACAGGATTTTGGTATTACTGCAAAAGTACCTGTACTTCTGTTTGGCCTCTTCCTTTATAAATGTAAGACACTGAGGGAGCTGGGAGTGAGCAAGGAATCAAATAAACATTTCAGCCTCCAGTATTGGAGCTCAGCACCCAAACTGTCAGCCCTGCAAGGAGCCTGAGGACACACCAGTGCCACCAGGACTCTGGGAAAGACAAATGCACTTCAGTGGGGGTGGGAGGCTCAGCAGCTCACTCCCATCCTCATTCTGCACACGGACACCGCAATGTAATTCCCACAGAGCTGCTGGAGCAGGAGGCAAAGTGCTACAGAAAGGAATCAGCTCAGAGCCATGGACAGACCTCCCCTCTCCATCCTCCCTGCCAAGGCTGGAATAAACAGAATTTATTGTTGTAATCATCCCTCATCATGGCCTGCACACATCCTGTACCATCACCAGCATACTCCATAGGCCTTGTGCCCCTCTTTCCCTTCCCTAAACTTTTAACCATCTTTTAATTTATAAATAACACTTAAGTTCATATTTCAAAACCATGCAGGCTCTTGGACTCTATAAAATCACCAAGCAATCACCTTTACTTCCCACAGTGTAGATCCAGAGCATCCAAAGTCTGTTTGCTTGTTATATTAATAGAATTCAGAAAATTGCTCTACAACATTCCTAAAAAAGAGAATCAGCCAAAGTTAGACTTGGCATCTGCACAAGTCTCAGTTATTTTTTGGAATACTTTGACAACACTCTTATGTTATTGTCTCCGGGTTCATTTTTCTGTTCATGTATTCCCCAAAGAAGGAAAGAATGGTATTCCTGTTCTCTGAATAAGGACACATCTTGCTTGTCAGAGAGATTTAATTATTTATTTTCCCTTCCCCTTCTTGAATTGTTGGATCTTCAGGATCTTGCTGTTCAGAGAAAGTCATCCTAACTGCCTCAAATAAAGAAACAAGAACAGAATTTTACCTGCAGAGCTGGCACCTTCAATTATTGTCCTTTCAGCTGCTTACTGCAGGGAGAGCCTTTGGAGAGCACAGAAAACCTGTTGGGTTCCTAAATCTGAATTAGTAGCACAGAAAACCTGAGCTGCTCCGTGCTGGCAGGAGCACTGTGGCAGAGCCCCAGCTCCACAGGTTCCACTTGGCCTCACCTGGGTGCACCTGGGGACAAAATAAAGGTGTAGGAGGAACGAGGTGACTCCTCCAAAGCTGCTTCTGGAGGAACCCTGCAGTCAATTGAGAACATTTTCATTTTCTTTCTTCCATTTGATCTCCTCAGAAACATATTTTTCATATTATTCCTCACATTTTACTTCCATCTGGTTTCAGCTTTTGATTAGAAACTTGGAAGCTCAGCCTTAACAGCTCAGTGCAGAGACCTGAGCTGCTTCCAGCCATATTCCTCCTTGGAGGATCTGAACTCAGCCTTATGGTTCCTTTTACTGAGGCTGTAGCCTCAGTAAATAGTTTGCAACTCTTGGAAAGAGCAAAAACTCTTGCAAACAGAGGAGGGGCTTGTTATCCTGAAAGTAACAAAACCTGCAAGACAGATGATACTGATTGAAAAATATTTGCTATGCAAAGTGGTGTTTATGGGGAAGCTGCAAATTGCCAGGTTTATCAGGCAGGACTCAATGCACATTGAAATGTTGGTTGACATCTCACCAGGAATACAGAACCCTGATATCTGAGCTCAGCCCAGAATTCATTGTATTGATTGTATTGATGGGGCTGTAAAATTGTAGAACCACAGAATGGTTTGGGTTGGGAGCTTAAAACTCATCCAGTTCCACCCCTGGCATGGCAGGGACACCTTCCACTGTCCCAGGTTTTCTCCCAGCCCTGTCCAACCTGGCCTTGGACATTCCAGGGATCAGGGGCAGCCACAGTTGTGCCAGGGCTTGACTCCCTCACAGGGAACAATTCCTTCCTAATATCTGATCTAAACCCACCCTGTCTGTGTCCTTCCCTCTGCAGGACCAGGAGAAGCTGGCAGTCATCAGGGCAAGAAAGGTTGGTGGATGGTCACATTTTTCCAATTTTTTTTTTTTTTTTTAACCTTAAAAGCATTAAAACATCCAGAGCAAATCTCTGTCTCCCCAAGTGTTTGCAATAGAGCATGACTGACACAACTGGCAGGCACAGAAACACCCAAGGGATGTGGGTGGGAAGAAAAAAGATTTGGGAATGGTGACCCTCCCACACCACCTCAATTCCTGCAGAAGTGCTCAATTCTCAAGGACCTGTGAAAGTCACAGAAGAAAGCCAGATAAAAGCCAAGATCAGAGGCACCAGAAATCCTGATTTCCAACAGCTTTTGCACAGCACCAGCAATTTTGCAAGGCAGCCTTAATCACCACAAGCATCCATGAGAAGTCACCTACCTGGCCTGAGAGGGGAGGGCTGGAAAAAAGACATTGAGCTACTGACTGTAAGAATCAAGGAAATGGGTTTAGACTTCCCCTGTTTCTGAGCAATCAAACAGCACAGCCAAAGACAGAAAGCAGGATTCCAATCACAAGGCTATGAAGGAGAAAGTTTCCAGATTCATCCAGCTTTTGTCACTTGGATTTTCTTCCTACATTCTAAGCTTTTTTCCTGCGTTCTGATACCATCTCATCTGGGCTGTGCTTTCATATTATTATTTATTTATTTATATATTTATTTATGCTATATTATTCTTTGTGTTTTTATACTATTCTTTTATATTATTCTTTCAGCTTCTTACTGTAAAAATCAAGGAAATGGGTTTAGACTTCCCCCATTTCTGAGCAATCAAACAGCACAGCCAAAGGCAGAAAGCAGGATTCCAATCACAAGGCTATGAAGGAGAAAGTTTCCAGATTCATCCAGCTTTTGTCACTTGGATTTTCTTCCTACATTCTAAGCTTTTTTTCTGCATGCTGATACCATCTCATCTGGGCTGTGCTGTTATATTATTCTTTGCAGTATTTGCAGAGTTCACAGCGAAGACTTGAGCCATGTGTGGGACATATGCAGGAGATGTCGTGGAATGATCTCATGTTTGCAGCTCCAGGAGGGATCACAGAGCTGAAGGTTGGTCTGGGTTGTCCCCTGGTGGTCCCCACCTTTCCTGGGGAGCAGAGCCCCACAGGGGCTGTGGGTGCTGATTGTCATGGTCACCCCCAAGCTGGGACCTGCCCACATTAACCAGGGGCTGCCTCCTTCCCTGCAGCATTTTCTGCTCAGCTCACAGCATCTCCCAAATTCCTCCCTGCAGACCTTCCCTGGCCATTTGTGCCCCTGTGATGATTATTTCTGCACTAATCCCTGAATAAATTATAGCTACTCTTATAGAGGTTTTCCCTAATCTGTCATTTGTAATTAGAGTTCTGTCCTCCCCCATTCTGGCTGCATTTTACAGCTTGGTTGTCATTCATAAATTCCTGACAGAGCTCCCATTACATTATCCAGGTTATGTAAAAGAAAATATTGGCAATCACAACATCACCCAACTTCACCTGATAGGCACCAAGAAGCACAGGGAACTGGTGCAGATTACCAAAAACACCCGAGGAAAAGAACTGACGTCCATTAAATTCTCACAGATCTTGACTCCCATCCATCTTGTTTTCTTCAGCCACACAGCTCAGAGAAACAATTCCATATCTCAAATCTGAAGTGCTGCTTTTTCAGTAACAGGTCAATATTCTCAGTCCAGATCTGTTGCCAACTCTGCCCATGCACTATTTTTTAAAATTTACCTCTTGTCCAAATCAAGTCATATGGCATCACAATATTTCTTCCTGCATGTTTCTCCATGTTCAGAGCACTGTTTTGCAATTTAATTGGAAAGCTGACAGTTCCAGACATCCTAAATCTCTACACAGTCATCTCCTCCATGTTTGACCTCAGCAACTGGAGGGTCTCTCCTGTGCTTTTACCAAGAGCTTTGAACCCAGGGGAGAAGTTTTGCTCTCATTCCTTCCTTTGTGCCTAAATCATCCCCCAGCTCCGTGTGCATCCCAGCAGTTTGGGTCAGACTCACACTTATTGTCCATTGTTCTCTTATTCTTGCTCTCTTCTGTTTTCCTTTCCTTATTCTGAGTCCTCCCTGATGCAATTTCAGTTGTTTTGCTAAGAAAGCTCCTGTCAGGCCACACATGCATCAGCACAGGAAGCCCAGGAGAAATTGTGGTATTAAGTGGCTTAAGTGCAATTAACTGAAGGATTGTCATGGAAACAATCTAATTTAAGCTAAAGAACAAAGTCATTAACCTCAGATTTCAATAAACTTTAATTTCTGTCCTCTATTCCACCCAAAAACATTTGGGAAGGAGGGAGTTCACCAAAAACTTTAAGTCATGGTATTTGCATTAAATAAAACCCATAAAATTAATTTTAAAACCCAACAACAAAAAAATATATTTGCAAATCCTCCACTCAGCAGAAGGAATTTCTTCTTATTCCAGGCATAGAAAGCTCCTCCTAGGGAGGTAAAATTTATTCAGTTTTAAAGGATATGCTCCTTTTAGACAGAAAAGTTCCCCTGTACACAGCACTGTTACCATTCAGGAGGTCACTACAGAATAACTCCTTTTATTACCCATGTGCTCTAAATTCTGATTATAGCTAAACTGCAAAAAATCCCCTTCAAGACACTTCAAAGAGGAGCTTTACAAAAGTGATAAAAATTGGAGGATTTGGGTGCTCAGCGTTTCTAGTGGTGTGTTCTAATGCCATAAATATCCAGGATATCCATGGAAAGCATGGAAAGATTAGATCAATATGTCAGTAGTAAAAACCAGATCTGTGTCTCCATCCACTCCATCCCACTCAGCTTTTGCACTCATCTCATTACCAGGTTCCAAGCATAACCCAGGAGTGCTCCAAAAATGCAAAGGCAGCATCTGCCAGGAGACATCCTCCCCCTCTCCTCATGGAAACAGGGATGGAGGTGCCTCCTTGCTCCTGGAGCCACATCAGAAGAGCACACCTGGCATTTGAATGGAATGCAGGGAGGTCTGAGGTGGCTCCTGGATCCTGTGAGGGCTTGTCCAGCTCTCCCAAGGCTTTTTCCTCTGCACACAGCTTGTCCTTGCTGCAAGGACGTGCTGCACGTGTCAGCCTGTCAACAAACCAGTCCTACCTCACTGCTGGGAGCAGGAAAACCCCCACTGAGCCTGGATGCTCATGAGGAAACATGTACTGAAGGCAGAAGGGGTAGGATAGCAATTTAATTGTAGATTTTTGAAGAGTTGCTGCAGGTGGGGTCTCACAGGGCACAGGAAGGGGAAAGACAAAAAGGCTGAGGAACAGCAAACACAGACAGAAAGGTCACAAAACTGGCCAGCAATTCCCTGGGGCTGGGGGAGAGTGATCCACACACAAATGGGTGTTCCACAGTACACACAGAGAATCCATGTCCTTCATAAAAACCTGACTTACCAGAAAAGTCTGTGAATTGCCCAGAAATTTAATTGCAGCTCGTAGCTTTGTTTCAGTGATGACAGAGTGAAGCTGCTGAGAGCTGGAGCTTGGTTGTACCTGTCAGGGCAAAAGGAGAATTGTTTGAAACTCAGCCACTCCTGCTTCAGAGGCAGACAGTTCTTGAGCTGAGTTTGTTTTACAAACACATCATCATCAACAGGAAAATCTGCAGGAAATGAGTTGTCAGTGGGGCTGTGCAGCAGCACCTGAGCCCACCGGGCTCTGCACAGGCAGGGAAGGTGCCCAGGAGCTGCTCTGGGCTCCAGGACCTTAAAATGTGGGCCCAGCACCAAAGGTGGGGAGGCCTTGATCCCTGAGAGATCAGAGAATCATGGAATTTTCAGCTGGAAAAGCTTTTTAGGATTATCAAGTCCAGCACTGCTGTGTTCACCACTAACCCCTGTCCCCAGGTGCCACATCCACATGACTTTGGGGCAATTGCAGGGATGGTGATTCCACCACAGCCCTGGGCAGCTGTGCCAGTGTCTGATCACTCTTTCAGTGAAAGAAATTTCCCAATATCCAATCTAAACCTCCTGGCCCAGCCTGAGGCCGTTCCCTCTCCTGTCCCTGTTCCCTGGGAGCAGGGCCTGACCCCTCAGCTGTCCCCTCCTGTCAGGGGCTTGTGCAGAGCCAGAAATCCCCCCTGAGCCTCCTTTGCTCCAGCTAAACACACTCAGGCTTCTGTGGGTGTTTTCCACATTGGGAACCAGACCAACACACTCATTTTTCAATCAGACTTCTGTAGATGGATTACAAGCAGTGGGGTCTTCCCTACCCTCCCAGCCTTCAGTATTTATTAAGGATGCTTTATGTAAAGGCTGTCAAGTGCTGTTGGTTCCATTCCTACAAAATCATTCATTTCAGGGCATCACACTACAAATGGGGACAGGACAGGAGCAAGATTATTACAGTGGGAGCAAAGAGTAGCTCAGCTCTCCAGACATTTGCTCTGTTTGAGACTAGATTTTCTTTGAAACTCCCAAAGTATCCCACATTTCTGTGGTTGATCCATGTACAAGGACAAAACACTATTGCAATCAACCAGCAATTTTTACATTATTTCCTCCTAATTGCTTATAGTACCTACAAGCAAAACTTAGACCTGGAAATTCACAGCTATTCCCCCCCATTAGGCTGTTGGGGGAAATCACTGATTGTTCTACCAACCTAATATTGATAAATCCTGATAATTCCCATGTTCAATTCAGCCCACTGCTGCTCCTGGATAAGCATCCTACTACTCTGACCTTTATCTGCTCAAGAAGAAGCAGCTCAAGTGCCCTCTAGTGTGGCTTCAGAACATCCAGTCCATGCTTTTGGTATTAAATCAGAGGGTTTGTCTTTGGTTTGAGGCATTTCTATGGATCCATAAAATTTCATGGCTTAAGCCACTGTGAAAAACAGGTTGACTGCACAATTAATGGTGATTGTGATATTTTTAAATGAAATTTCTGAATTATAGTTACGGCTACTTTCACTTTATCCCCAAAATAGCAAAATTACTCAACATGTCTGATATTTTCATGACCATTATATCTGCTTGTGGAGTGTTGCTGTTATTGGATGGTTTTTCTTGATATAAAAGAGTTTAGAACATCACCATTCTACAAAAGAAATATGGTACTTCTATTTATTTTCCCAGTTTCTTATAAGCCCAAATATTTATCAAAGTTGATTTTATTTTTCTGCCTCCTGCATTTTTAGTGGCTCCAACAAACATTTCCTGAACTGCTCAAGCTGATCCTTACTGCTCCATTTGAATTACTTTCTGAGCTGATTCAACCCGAAGAAATTTGGCCCTTTTAAAGCTATTCACAGGCTGAATAATGAACGTGCTGAGATCATCTCAGAGCACATGTTTCTGGAAGCTTTCCTGGCTGGGCTGCACAGGCTTTGAAATAAGCTTCCTGTTTTAGCTAATTCTGATTTAGCTGCAGTCGTGTGCACACCATGTGAGCGAACAGACTCAGGCACCAAATGGGTTTGTTTTTTTCCAGACTGAAGGTGGAAATGGGAAGAGCACAGGCTGGGGATTGATGTTGTTTCAGACATCTTGCATAGTAGTGAAATTCTCAGAGCTGACTGGAAAGAAATGGCAGAGAAGTAAATGGATGTAGCACCAATGGCCTGTCCACTTTATGGGCAGCTAAAGGAAATGTAAGGGTAGGAATAGGAGCAGCACATTCCCAGTTTGGCCTGCTGGAATTCCCTGATGTTTGTTTTAAGAAGATCAGAAGAAGAAAATGTCGAGTGAGAATAATGGAAATAAGGGCAGGCTGAGCTGTGGGATGATTTCAAGGGAAGAGTCCTGTCCCTTGGCTGGCGCTTACACAGATTGGAGCACTGGAAATGGGTTTCTCCACTTCTCCTCTGCACTTCACAGCCAGGCACAAAAACTCCAATACCTTTCCCCTATTTTTCCCTAAACACTTAATCCTACTCCACTCTTAACAGCCTTTCCTATTACTTGTGAGACCTGGGAAAATGTAGAAGTCTATTTAAAACACTGGCAGGTTTCCAAGCAGCAGCAGCAGCTGTGCTCAGATCGGCTCTCCCTGATGGAAATTTTCTCTTCTTGTACCCAAACAGCATCACACCACAATCCCATCAATAAATTCCTTTCAAGTGTTCCAGCCAGAAGCAGAAAAGCAGCACTCATGTGAATGGGATAGAAAATGAGATTCTGTCATGATTGGAATAGGGATCCATGTGAAATAGGAGTTGTGTCCTGCTACTGCCATGGTTTTCTCCCACACACTTGCAAATATTTTTCCACACTGCAAATGTTTTAACAGTTCTGATGAGTGTTTCTTACAGGGGTTAATAGGAACTGAGGAAGGAGAGGAGGTTTATAAAACTCAGTGAAGTTTTCTGTATTTAACATGCAATAAATAATAATTTTAGACATGGGTTGACTTGACTTAGCATAAAAATAGACATTTTGGTCTTAGTGGCAAGTTCTTGAGATTAACATCAGTCACTGTTAGCATCTGATTTTAATCTTAAAGTCAAAAGTCCTTGACTTTTCTACCCAGATCCACCAACAGTTAAACACCTTTATGAGTTGCCAAATATGTCTGAATTAGTCTGAGTACATTTGCTCTGGAAGGACATTTTGTACCTCTCTAACATGCAGTTACAGATGCAAAGGCTTTGTATAAATAGCACAAGAATAGCTTTGGATACATCATTTTTTCAAGTTCCTCCTCTCCTCAGTTCCCCTGCTTTCTAGCAAATTTCCATGGAAAATGGAAAACTCAGCAGCATTTCTGTTTATTTGAAAAGAAACCATTCACACAACAAAGCTCATTTTGGATTTTTCCCTTCTGGTTTGTCCTTGCAAAGGAGTAACTTGGGGTAGAATTCAGAAAAGCTCTTTGGCCTCCTCACTCATTGACTGGGATTCTGTCCTCAGCAGCTCATCCTGCAGGGATAATTTTACATTTCATCACTGCTGAGGCCCAAAGTTCCCCCAACACTGATGTGCATGTGAAGGAGCTGAGTTAAAACCACTGAATTCAAGGTGCAGCCCAACAAGGAAATTGACTCCAGGAGTGAGGAGGAGGAGCAGGAGAAAGGCACTGCTGCTGCCAGTGTAAGAGTGGAGCCCTTGCCATCCTGTAGCCTGCAGGACAGATTAAATAGCAGAGAAATCCTCCCAAAAATTAGCAAAATCATTTTTTGTAAACACGTTGGACTGATGATTTCTTTGAACAGAAACCAAAACTTGCTCAGATAATTGAATGCTGTGTCCAAATATTCTTCTGATACAACACAGGCAGAGTTTTTCTGTGCCAAGAGAAAATCACATTTCATAGTAATGGTAGAGCAGGCAGCATAGAGGTGCCCCAGATATAACAATAACCAAATGTTAATAATGACCAAGCTTTTAGACTCCATAGTGTTATTTGTCTGTTTTAAAAGATGCCTTTCTTGATGGAAAGCCATCAATATTTAGAGAAATAGGAAAATAAATGGGCTTTCTAGGGTTTTTCAGTTCTCTTGTTTTCTTCTGTTTAACCAACAAACAAATTTACCTCCTTAAAGGCCATAAACGTGTTCAGATTTCCCTTTGCCTTGGGTTTCAGGGAGTGAAACCGAGCACCTGCTACAGCTCATCCATCATCTGCTGTCCTTATACTGAAACTTGACAAAATGCCTAAACCTCCATCAACTCCCAGCTGAAAGCAGTTTTGTGGGAGCAGACGCTTCTCTTTCAGGATTGCTGCTGTCTGCTGGGTACCACCACAAGGAGATGCAAACCCTGCAAGTGCCACTCAGCCCCGGCTGTCAGTGAAATCTCCATCTGCTGCCAGCTGGAGGCAGCTCTAAACCGCAGCCAGGCTCTGCTGGAGGGAGCGTGCCCAGCAATGCCTCCTTCCCTCCTTCCCTCCCTGCCTGCGTCCCCGGAGCTGCCCCGGCTCCCAGAGCTCACTGGTGGGACTGCTGTTTCTCATGGTGCTGCGGATCAGGCCGGTCCCCGGTGGCAGGGAAAGCAGAGAGGACGTGGCACGTTTCACCACTCACTTCTCTGATTTCACATTCCAGCCGTGATGCATTTTTGAAGTACCACAGAAATGTGCAGTTTAAAACCTGTCTAGTAAACTTCCTTGATCCTGAGGCATAAGCTTTGAATTTGAGCAACTTTCTTTTTTTCCGTTGCCCTTTGGAGCAGTTTCCTTTTCCTACTTGGCTCAAACAATTTTCAAGTCAAGGCAGCAGCCACAGCTTGTTCCCTCCTGTGATGCAGATTGTGAGTCAGGGCCTTTGGGACCTCCTGCTGACTGCATGAAATTCCACATGCCCCCAAGGGATTGCCCCAGGGGTATTCCTGGAATGGCTGGCAATGTCTGGAGCTCTGTACAGCACCCTGGGTTTCGGCTGCTGCTGCTTTTCCAGGCTAAGGGCAGAGCTGCACACTCTCCTCTAGCTCCTAGGATCATTAAGGTTGGAAAAGATGATGGAATACAGCTCAGAGATTAGCAGAGCTTTTTAATAGGCTTTCTGTAATAAACAGACCCAGAGCTCTATGAAATAAGTCACTCTTAGACCCTTTTATATGTATTAGATTTTAATTCCCTAAGGAGAACAACAGATTATATGGGAGTAAACCACAGGGCTGAGCTAGGACCAGGCTCAAGAACTCACAGTTCTGGGATCACTCCAGTGGCCCAATCTCTGCAGAAATTCTCCTCTCCACACTGGTTGTGTTACACGTCCCCTGGACCTGTGGAAACCTCCTGGGTCCAGAGGCAATGAACACACAAAAGTTCTGGGAAAACAGCCTTTTCCCTGTCCCTGGGCATTGAGAGCAGGCAGTGTCTCAGGTGTTTGGTCTGTTAGAATGAGGATAAAAGTGTCAGTCCTTCTCCCTGGGAAGGCTGTAAATACAGGAGAAATATCCACGTGCAAGCAAGGACCTCCTTCTCCTGGGAACTGCTCCCACTGTAATCCACAGCAGAGACTCTCTGGCCTCAACAAAATGAAATAATCCCTGTCCAGCTGTCCCAGACCCCCTGTGACTCACCATGGAATCACTTCCATACCTCATTTTCCATGCTGACCCAAACAGCCAGATTAACTCAAAAAAACCTCAGCCATCACACGTAACAGAATTCCTTCTAATTAAACTTGAGCAACACTTCTGATAACCTGTTTTTCCTTAGTGTTTTTCATAGTTTGACAGACCATGTTATTATCTTCCAGGCCAGGTTTCCTGGGAAACAAAGCATCTTCTTACTTTTCTAATCATTCCAAGGAATGATGCCAAATTAAAACATTTCATGAGCATTCATTACATTTTGTCAGAGATGGTTCATGGATAAATCAACGTCAACTGCCCAGAATGTGCTACTGATTAATGGGGAGCAGAAACAACTAAGCTTGCTTTTTCAAAGTCTACTTCATGTCCAGAAGCAACATTAAGCAGGGACAAAAGTTCCTCTCTGGCAGTTCTGTGTTTTGGTCAAGGAAATGCTGGGAATGGGATATTGCTATGGCAAAAATGTGTGAAAGGGCTCTTCCCATGCACACCAACCCCAGTTCTTGCCACATGAGAGAATCCCAGAATGGTTTGGGAAGGAAAGGACCTTCATGCCCCTCTCATTCAATCTCTGCCATGGCAGGGACACTTCCACTGTCCCAGGTGCTCCAAGCCCTGTCCAGCCTGGCCTTGGGCACTGCCAGGGATGGAGCAGCCACAGCTGCTCCGGGCACTCCATGCCAGGGTCTTCCCACCCTCACAGGGAACAATTCCTTCCCAATATCCCATCCATCCCTGCCCTCTGGCAGTGGGAAGCCATTCCCCTTGTCATTTCCCTCCATCTTTCTTGTCTCTCTCCATCTCTCTTATCCAGCCCTTCAGCTCCTGGAAGGCCACAAAATGGTCACCCCAAAGCTTCTCTTCCCCAGGCTGAACAATCCCAAATCTCAGCCTTTCCTCCCAGCAGAGCTGCTCCTCTGGACTGGCTCCAGCTGCTTCAGGTCCCTCCTGTGCTGGCCCCAGGGCTGGAGGCAGCTCTGCAGGTGGGGTCTCACCTGAGCAGGGCAGAGATGCTGAACTGTGATGTGGGAGCTCCTTTCCCTTGGCAAGGGAAGATTTAGGGGGAATGTTCCTTTGGAGCACCCACACCTGGACTGTGTCTGTTGCAAGAGCCTGCAAACCATCCTGTGCTCCTGCCCACCAACATCACACACACAGTGACCATCTGGGTAAGTGTCAGGCACCTCTGCACCTTGCAGAGGACCTCAGCAGCAAGAGTTGCTGAATCCAGGTGGGATTGTGCAGCTCACACCTACCTGAGTAGAGAGAAACCAGGCCCAGGAGCAGCAGGAATCTGCAGAGAGAGAATATAACTGGGAATTGGATGAACCTTTCTTATTTGTTTAGTGGAGAGCTGGGAGGGGACTCAAAACACCAAGCTGGGACTGGGAAAGGCTAGTTGGAGCACAGCAGAAAAGTAAACTTCATGTTCTACCTTCCTTCCCACTTTGGCCTTTAATGGGTGATGCTAGAAATAATCTCCAGATCCTGCTTGCTGTAGAAATGACAGGATGCTGGGATTTTACACCCTAGCAATGCATTTTCTGAGAAGCAGCTTTCAGAGACAGGCCAGGATTTGAAGCACAGCATATTCTGAACACTCCTGAAAAAAGAAAACAAGGCCAGTGCATTTGCCAGGGCATCCAAGCAGCTCCCAGCAGCCCCCTGTGAGCTTTGCAGACTGACCCAGCATGCAAGTGCCTGATACAAAGCAAGTAAATATATTGAAAAAAAAAATTAAAAGCATGGAAGGAAACAAGGGAGCAGATGATTTGCCCAGACACTTGGAGAAATACTCTCCCTTCTGACCTCCTTTGTATTCCAGGGAGCAATTCCTGAGCTGCATTCAGAGACAGAGACAGAGTTGCCAGGCCCAGAATTCCGGCAATTACTCAGTGGAAATGGAAAGAGCACCACGGATGCCAAAGGTGTGATGCAAGTTTCATTGTCCCTGGAAGAATGGGAGTCCAGTATGGGTTTGGGGCTGCATGCTTGGAATTTAAAATCAGTTGTAGCTCCATGAAAATGAAATATTTAAGTCAGGGAATAAGATTGTTTTTATTAAGGAAACTCCTCTCACTCCCTGGCTGATGTTGCTCTGAAGGGCTGTTTTGGACCCTGAAAAAGCAATTTGAGTTTATCATGCATAGGAGCAGCTGAGAAACAGGAAGCACATAAGACAAGGGGGAATGGCTTCCCACTGTCAGAGGGCAGGGTTAGGTAGGAAATTGGGAATAAATCCTTCCCAGTGAGGGTGGTGGGGCTGTGGCACAGGTGCCCAGAGCAGCTGTGGCTGTGCCTGCATCCCTGGCAGTGTCCAAGGCCAGGCTGGACAGAGCTTGGGGCACCCTGGGCGACTGAAAGTTGTCCCTGCCCATGGCAGAAGGTGACACTGAATGAGCTTTAAGGTCCTTCCAACCCAAACCATTCTATAATTTTATTCTTTAATTCTGGGAAATCTGAACAATCCTCTGCGGAGCTAAGAAACATTCACGGGAGTTTTGCTGTTCATAAAGCATAAAACTGGATTTGTAAGCCACTTAGGAAACAGCCAAACACTGGAAAGGAAAAAGAATATTGTGCTCTCTTGATATCTGAAAGGTTAATCGTTACCAGAGAACCATTTGGAAGACTGGAACACAGAGGAAGGGTAGGGCAGATCTGGAAGGGAAATGGTAACATTCACCCCCTCCCTTTACACAAATACATTTTTAAATATTTTAATTCTCAAGTCAAGATGATATTTATGGGAATAATAACTCAAGTTTTCTTTTAGTAATTGAAATGAAACAGCACTTGCTCTAGCAAGAACAGTTTCTTATCCATCTGTCACTACAAGTACAAGTAATTCCATGTGTTTAGCAGTATCTGAACACCTAGTGCTACAGTTGGATAACACTTGGCTGAAAAGTTTCCTAGCATGGTCTGCAATCAGAAAATAACCAAAACCAAATAGTCTTTGCCCCAGGATCTGCATAATTTAAATCTAACTGCAAAGAAATTGCCAGACTTGAGGCCTGTTACAAATACCCACATGCTTGTTTCATCTAAGAACCTCAGGGGGAAAGGGCACTTTGATAACAGAAGGGTCTATAATATAAAAAGCAATAAAATCCATGGATTTTGCAGCTGGACATGTTCCAGATGGAAATGTTAGTCCTGTCCAGGAAACAGGACTAACTACAGCAGCTGATGGAATAACTTTGTGAATTGTCTAACAAGCAAATGCCTCCTTCGCAATCTGTTGATCCTACTGACAAAAATTCAAAAACTGAATTTTTCTCTTACAGTATTGATTTGTCCCAAATAGGCTGCGAAATGAGAACACTGACCGCCTTGGTGCTTCTCCGCAGAGATGCCCTGATGAGGGAGCCCCGCAATTAGCGCGGCTGCTCTAATGAGCGCTGAGCGCGGCCCTGAGGGACGCGCCGGGCCCGGCCGGACCGCCAGGGGGCGCTGCCGCCCGCGGCACGGCCCGGCCTGAGGGCCCGAGCGGGACCCGCGGAACCGGCATGGAGCTGAGGAACGGCCTGGGACCCGCCGGGATCTTCAACCCCTGCCCGGCACGGACAGCCCCAAATCCCACCCTGGGCGTGCCTGGGAGCGTTGTCCGGACACTTCTGGAGCTCTGGCAGCCTCGGGGCCGTGCCCATTCCCTGGGGAGCCTGGGCAGCGCCAGTACCCTCTGGGGGAAGATGCTTGCCCTGATACCCAGTCTGACCAGCCCTGACACAGCCCCAGCCCTTCGCTGGATCCTGTCCCTGTCACAGAGGTCGGAGCTGTCCCTCGGGAGGAGCTGCAGTCCCCGATGAGCTCTGACCTCAGGTTCGTTCATGCTGAATAAACCAAGTGCCCTCAGCCACTCCTTGTGTGGCTCCTCAAGACCCTTCACCACCCTCATGTCCCTCCTTTGGACACTTTCCAACAACTTTACATCCTTCTCATGTTGTGACACCCAAAACAGACCCCAGCACTGGAGACAAGGCTGCCTCATCCCAGAGCAGAGCGGGGCAATCCTTCCCTCAGCCAGCCTGGACGCTGTGCCTGGTGCTCCGAGGACAGGGATGTCCCTCCTGGCTCAGGGCACACTGACTCAGATCCAGCTGGCCATCACCAGCATCCCAGGTGCCCCCAGGACAGGGACGTCCCTCCTGGCTCAGGGCACATTGACTCAGATCCAGCTGGCCATCACCAGGACCCCAGGTGCCCCCAGGACAGGGATGTCCCTCCTGGTCAGGGCACACTGACTCAGATCCAGCTGGCCATCACCAGGACCCCAGGTGCCATCAGGACAGGGATGTCCCTCCTGGTCAGGGCACACTGACTCAGATCCAGCTGGCCATCACCAGGACCCCAGGTGCCCCCAGGACAGGGTGCCCCGTCCCAGAGCAGGGCAATCCTTCCCTCAGCCAGCCTGGATGCTGTGCCTGGTGCCCCCAGGACAAGGATGTCCCTCCTGGTCAGGGCACACTGACTCAGATGCAACAACCTCCAGGTTCCTTTCCATGGCACTGCTTTCCACTCTGCCCATACATCCAGGGTTACTCCATCCTGCAACACTCCAGGTGCAGCATTCAGCACTTGCCCTTCTTAAACTGCACATGGTTGGTGATTGCCCAGCCCTCACGTTTATCAAGATCTCTCTGCCTCCGAGGGAGTCAACAGCTCTTCTCAACAACAGTTTCGTGTTGTCAGCAGAATTTCTCAGTATCCCTTTAAGTCCTGATCTGAGTCATTTATGAAGACACCCGGCCCTAAAACAGAGCCCAGCAGAGCCCCATCAGTGACTTTTTGTCAACCCTGTGCCCCTGGGCACCCAAACCTGCCTGAACGTCCCCGGGCACCCAAACCTGTGTGACCCCTGGGCAGTGCCAGAGGAAGCTGTGAGCTGCCTCCAGGAGATGCCAAGAACCACATGCTGAAAAGCAGCACCTTGGGATTAATTCATTGCAAGAATTATGTGGGAAGGAGACCTACTACTTGTGAAGGCCAAATGCTTCATTCCTACACTTTTAGAGAAAATCAATATGAAAATTACTAGAGAAGTTGAGAAACCTTATTTTTGTTGCCCTCACAATCCACAGTAAAACCACTCTCTTGTTTTTCCTCTGCTTCAAATGTATCACAGGATAATGAAGACTTTTGCTACTGTTTGATGCATCTCATTGTCTTGAAGTTATTTTGATTATTCAAATGCATTCATGCTTTTGGTAGTTTAGAAGGAATGCATTGGATCTGGTAGGTCAACGCCAGCCAGCAGAGCATCACAGAAGCAAAAAAAAAGGGAAATTGTGGGGTTTTACTCTGAGTTATAAGGTAGATTCAATGTTTCTTTAAAAAAAACCAAACAACTACACCAATAAACTGTATTGCATTGCAATTCATTGCAAATGGAATAAGATATTCTTAATTAAACTCTGTCATTGCAATTCAAATAAACTGTTTGGGATTATTTTTCCAAAATACAGCCAGGCTTTAACGCAACTAAAAACGAAGGGGAAAATGAGTGAAAAAGGAAACCGCCTCCAACGTCCTTTGGTATTATTGTGTCATTAGAGGAGTGTAATTTGAAATAACAACACCAAACATCCTTTCCCATGCATTTCTGCACGGTTTCCATACACACCTCAGGGAAAATTTATTCAAAACCTGAAAATAATCTGAATAGATAGAACCCTGCAGTTATAACTAGAGCACAAACTGAAAAAAAAAAAAAAAAAAAAAAAAAAAAAAAAAAAAAAAAAAAAAAGGAAATAAGTGTTTTATTCGTGTTTTATTTGTTAAATAAGGAGAGGAAATGTTTAACATAGAAACCCCTTTTCCAGAGACACAACCTTACCTCATACTCCCCTGTCTCAGAGCCCCACAGGCAACTTTGGACTCAGAGTTCCTGAAGACCTCAAAGGAGCAGCTGAAAAAAAACAAGATGAGAAAGCTTTAAGATTTTGACAGCAGAGTCAGCATTTTGGGTCAAATTAGAGAACAAATAAATGATTGGAAAATGAACTCGAGGGTCTCTTAGCTATGGCTATGAACCAAGACAAGTTTAACGACATCACATCCTTGCTCCTGCCTGTAATTTTGCGGGCAGCATCTGCAGGGTCCGAGCGTCTTCGGGAGACACAGAGGGATTGCACCGAGCACGGGGGTGCCCGGCCCCGCCCGTGCCCCGCCCGGGCAGCCGCGGCCGCGGGAAGCCCCGGGCACGGCGCCGGGCACAAAGTCCGCCCCGGGGCGGGCCCAGGTCGGCGGATCCGCCCGGCCCCGCACCTGCCCCCGGGGCCGCCCCGCCGGAGTCGGGCCGAGCCGCGGCTGAGCTGCTGCCGGAGCGCCCGCCATGGGCGTGGGCTATGGAGGGATGCGCTGCGTCAAGATCCTGCTCTTCATCTTCAACCTGACCTTCTGGGTGAGCGCTGGGCGGGGCCGGGCACCTGCTGCAGGTGCCGGGGGTACCGGGGGTGCCGGGGGTGGGACGGGCGCGGCTCCCTCCGGGCAGCCCTGCGGGATCGGCTCCCCGAGCCGAGGCTGCGCTCCCGGCTTCTGCTCGCTGCCAGGGAGATGCAGCTTTGCCTGGGAAATGAAGCGCCGGGTCGGTGTAGGATGACATTGCTGAGCAGAGACAGCATCTGTCTGAACTGATCGTTTAAAGCAGCGATCATTGCCCCGGCAACCACGCGGCTGCAGGAGGAGGCTGGGAGAGGTTCCCCCAGTAGAGTGCAGTGAGCAGAACATTTCACAGCATCAAGGTGCTTTTTACTAATACCATTTTAATAAGGGAGAAAACAGCTGCTACAAGATCATCCTAAAACAGAGTCCTCGCATCGCCCCAAGAGGTTTAGGGAATGCTGTGTCCATTCTCTCCTCATTGCACCTTTTCAATAGTCTCACAGTTCCACCAGCTGAATTCACGCTTTCTCTTCTCTCACTTTCCCTCGTGCACTGTTCTCCCTTTAGCTTTCCAGAAAACAATCAGCAATGTTATCTTCTTAAATGTCTTTTTCTTTCCTTCTGATTCACTGGGGTCTTTTTAAAAGAAGCCACAAAGTCATCCTGTTCAGCCTCTCTGGACCAAGCAGTTTTGGGCTTTTGTCTCCTTTATGCTTGAAGCACAGTTAAACCAAAGGCTGTTCCCTCGTGGTGACAGCGCTGCGTGCTCCGGGGACACAGTGCTGCTGTGCTCGAGCTGGAGGGGCAGTGTGATTGCTGCCCAGCTGCAGCTGCAAGGCAGCAGAAGGACAAAGCTTTGTGTTATTTGTTTCTCAAAAGTGACAAGTACTGTGTTTTGTTATCTGCCTTTTCGCTGAGATGGAAGGAACCATCTCCTCAGCTGGCTGGGACATTCATCCCGAACTGCCAGGGACACTCCACAGCCTGGAGAGGCCCTGGCAGCCCTAGGCTGGCAGCAGGGAGGTCCCCATGCTGTGACAGGGTGGCAGGGGACCTCACCCTCTGCTAGGACATATCTGTGAGGAAAGCTGTGATCCCGAGCTCTCCAGCTGTACAACTGCCTGCTCTCTTGGCTTGTGGAGCTGTGCCAATGGATCAAGTGCCAGGGAATGCAGGACAGGTTAGGGGAGCACTGTGCCAGGCTGGCACCCACACAGGAAGCAGCAGGTGCTTGTGAGCCTTGTCCAGGATGTGCAGGTGCCACAGGCTGAGGCTCTGGGCCTGGACAGCAGCAGGACACTGTGCCTGCTCCTGAGGGGTGCTGGAGCTCCTGCAGGACACACAGCTCTGTTCCTGAGGGGTGCTGGAACTCCTGCAGGACACACAGCTCTGCTCCTGAGGAATGCTGGAGCTCCTGCAGGACACACAGCTCTGCTCCTGAGGTATGTTAGAGCTGCCTGCAGGACACACAGCTCTGCTCCTGAGGGGTGTTGGAGCTCCTGCAGGACACACAGCTCTGCTCCTGAGGGATGCTGGAGTTGCCTGCAGGACACACAGCTCTGCTCCTGAGGGTGCCTGAGCTGCCTGCAGGACACACAGCTCTGCTCCTGAGGTATGTTAGAGCTGCCTGCAGGACACACAGCTCTGCTCCTGAGGGGTGTTGGAGCTCCTGCAGGACACACAGCTCTGCTCCTGAGGGATGCTGGAGTTCTCTGCTAGGTTACAGCTCTGCTCCTGAGGGTGCCTGAGCTGCCTTCAGGACACACAGCTCTGCTCCTGAGGGATGCTGGAGCTCCTGCAGGACACACAGCTCTGCCCCTGAGGGATGCTGGAGTTCTCTGCCAGGACACACAGCTCTGCCCTGAGGGATGCTGGAGGTGCCTGCAGGACACACAGCTCTGCTCCTGAGGGTTGGAGCTCCTGCAGGACACACAGCTCTGCCCCTGAGGGATGCTGGAGCTCCTGCAGGACACACAGCTCTGCCCTGAGGGATGCTGGAATTGCCTGCAGGACACACAGCTCTGCCCTGAGGGATGTTGGAGTTCTCTGCCAGGACACACAGCACTGCCTGGCAGGCTGATGATCTGTCTGGCACGTGGTGAGGCTGAAACCTCTCACTGTAGATCTTTTCCCTCAAACAGCTGTGACACTCCTTTGTGACCTGGTCTTGTTCACATTAAAGGGAATTTTTCCTTGCATTTGACAGCATCTATCACTGGTTTGTAATTTCTGTGATCCAAGGTATCTACCCAGTAACAATCCTTGTACCTCCTAGTTTTGGTGGGGGTGCCCTGCCCCACTCTGTTTCTCATGACAATTCAGGCCCAGTTTTGATAATTAAATAACTGACAAGGTTTGAGAGTCTCTAGTAAGTTCAGAAGCACCACTGCACTGAGGAGCTGAAAGAAAGAACTGCATTGCACTGTAATAGGAATTTGTTGTTTCAGACCCTGGCAAGTGCTGCATGAATTTTCTGACAGTGCAGTTCTGAGCTGTGGGATTTCAAGAAAGCACAGGGTGCCAGGACACCGCTGTGATGCTCTGCAGCCATTGTCACTGCAGCCCTGACTGCTGTGTTTGTGTTGCAGCTGGCAGGACTGGCTGTCATTGCCTTCGGGCTCTGGCTGCGCTTTGGTGGGCCCATGGCTGAGTTTGCTACAGACAAGAAGTCCCCAGAACTTTTCTTCATGGGTAAGTGACAGTGCTGGGGGACAGCAGCCTCCAGCCTTGGTTACATCCTGGGGCAGGTGACACACCTGGGCTGACCTACACAAAACTGGATGTTCTGGTGCTGTGTGCCATGCGTGTGATGGCTTTTGACCTTTCTCTGCTTGACAGCCACTTCCTTAGCCCTAGCTAATCTCCTCTCCTGGATTTGATCCAGTCCCCTCATACCCTAAGTGAATTGTGCTAATACTCTCAGAATAGAAGGTGAGACAGGTCAGACACTTGTGGGGCTCACCAATATATCCCTCCAGAGTTTCGTGTGCAGCTGCCAGCCAACAAAACAAGAGTCCTTTCAGAAAGTTCCCAGAACCAGGACAGCAGCAAAATTCTGCTCAGCAATTCTCCCTGTGGAGGCCTCAGTGGGACCAAAGTGCCAAAGCAAATCCTTCCCCAGCTGAACAGTGAAATTACCTGGTGTTCAGTCATCTCAGGAGCTGTTTGTCCAGTCTGGGCAGGCATCAGCTAGTTCCTGTGCCCACAGAACTGGGATTAGTCACATCTAATTTTAGCATTTAAGATAACTTTTTCTCCCTGGGATCTCCAGGTGGGTTTTTGGGACCTGTGCTTCATATTTATAGATACCCTTAAATAGCAGCTGTCTGGGACTGCCAGCAACTGCAGCTCTCTGTCATTGGTAACTGTAACATATTTTTACACCAGAAAAGTTGGATTTTTTCTGTTTAATACATCACCCCTAGAGATGGACCCAATAAAATCCCATTGGTGCAAACATTTTTGCCATCTACAAATGCCAAGTGTGAGTGAATACCCCGTCCTGCCCTGGCCATCAAGCTGCTGTGACAGGGTGGAGGGACTGGGAGGTGACAGAGGTGTCCTCCAGCAGTTACCTGTCACTCCAGGATTGTGCAGTTGCCTTAAATACCCCAATGCCCTCAGTGGAGGCTGACTCAGACCCACCACAACCCCAGGCCCAGGTTTCTTTAACATCTGCAGCCAGGCCAGAGGCACAGAACTGCAGCCATGAGAATGTGATGTCCAGCAACGTTTCCCTGGGATTTTGTGAGGCTGAACAAAACCATTCACATGTAAACATTGTTTGGGACCTGAGGGTTACTGTAAAACACACTGCAGCACCTCCACTGACACAGAGAGCCAGGAAGTTATGATTTACTTTTTCTCTTACATCTGAGCTGCTATGACAGCAGCACATTAGATCACCAACTTCATTTCCAGCTCCACTTTATACCTGCTGAATTCCCTGTGCTGTAGATTGCAATGCATCCCTCCCTGATCCACTTGTGTTTGTCCCAGGAGAGCAAACAAGACAAAAGGATGTTCTGGCCTTCAAAACCAAGTGCTGCTGGAAGGCAGAAATTGCTACATCCTGTGCTGTGAATAAGCACCACAGCTCCAGTACAGCCTGGAACACGCAGTGTAAACAAGATATTCTTTGGTGCATGTGTATTGAAATCTCCAAAATATGTAGTCTGCTTCTGTCCTGAATAGAAATTACAAAAGTTGTTCAAAGTTGTTCATTTTGGGAAGTCCTGAGGAATGTTCTTGTAAAAGTTTCATCAGACACCATGACATTGAGCTTTTGGGCTGCCACACGTATTTATAGAGCTGCCTGTTGAAATGTGTAACTGTGAGAGGAAGTGCCGAGGAACAGGGCACAGAGATTTCAGAATTCTTTTAAACTTACACTTTGGACTGAATTCTAAAGCGAAGTTTTGCCCTTTTCTGTAATAGGCACTGAACAGAGCATTCCTGTGAAAGAAAACCAAAGAGTTTTCTGCTGCCCTCCCTCCCTCATTACAAACCCTGCTAAATGCTGTGACTCCTGAGCATCTGATGGCAAAGCTCAGGCTGTGCTGGGGCTGTCAACACTCTGGGGCCAAGGCCGTAGTGAAAGGACAGGGAGAAGTTCAGTTTCAGTGGGTTTGCAGCAGACAAAGCTGCATTTGAAGGTCATGCTGAAGAGCTTTCCCTCTCGAGGAGATTTCAGCTCTGAGTCCCCCCTGGCAGTTGTGTATTGGGCCTTTCTCGGAGTCTCTGGGACTGTTGTTTATTTGGCTCTGTGTTTGCTCTCTAACATGCTTCCTGGGTGGCAGCCAGGGCTTTGCATAGGAATTCTTAATATGGAACACTGTGCAGCACCCCAGGAGCAGCTGCCCTGAGGGCTGAAAGAGAAAGCAGATCAGCAGTATGACTTAAAATATCAGCATATAGCTATACATCCAAAGAGAATTTCTTTATCTCAGTTCCACTGATGGCATTTGTGGCTCCTTGTGATAACCCAAGGCCCTGGGATCACATCAACTTTGTGCCAGTGCTTGAAACAACAGTGCAGGTGCATTGAAACACTCCAGAATCACCATCTTCTGAAAAACAGTTCATTTTCTTTCTTCTAAAGGGCAGCACATTCTGCTCTTTCTGTACCTGGATTGAGCTGCCAGCCGACTCTAACCAGCTTCTCTCTTCTGCTTCCTTGTGATTGTTTTTTTCCTGGATCTGAAATGTTGGGTTAGTGTAAAATAATTGATAATTCTATCCTTGCATTTTCCATTAGGCCAGAGTGAGTCTCCTTAAATAGCCCTGTTCTTTACCAGCAGCCCAGCTGTCTTTTCTGCCCCTGGAATAGTTCAGGCCATGACTTGGCAACCAGGCCTGTTCATCTTTTCCAGCCACTGAGATGTTTTTGTTGGTTGGAGAACAGCTTCCAGGCAGCAGTGCTGTGGGCAAGCACATATGTGTTCCTAGCTTTCTGTTGCTTGTGGTTTTGTGTTTGGTGATCCATATTCCCCACTGCAGTTCGCAGTGAAAAACCTACAACAGAAAAGGTTGGAATTGGAACACTTTGACCCACGCAGCCTCCAACCATTTTATCAGACACATCTTACACTGGAGGCTCCTAAAATTGGACATCCTCTCCCTGCAGTTCCCAGTTCCCTCTACAATGGGATATATTTTTATGTTACTCCATCTCACAGTGCAGTTTTTGTGCCTCTGCTTCAAGTGATGAAGCAAAACTGTGGCTTCCCTGTTTAGCTGCAGTTCAGCTCTGGTGGAGTTCATAGATCCCTCTCTCAGCTGCACTTGAGAGAGAAAAAATGAAAGAAAAAAAGGATAATTTCATCAAAGGATAATAGCTGGCAGATACCTTTTTATCTGAGTGACACTGCACAGATCAAATGGAGAAAAGATCTGTGGAATTTCGGGAATTCCCTCAGATTGCTCATCCTTATGGAGACTCCTGTACCAAGACTGGGAAATTTTTTACTGGGCAGGAAGGTCTGCAAGAGTCAGAAGGAAGTAAGATACTTGTGGGAACCCAGAGTGTCAGCATTGCTGTCTCACAATTAATTAATTCCTTGTAGTACTGCTAAGAAAAACTGAAGCACAGTAGTACAGACCAAGTGCTGCTGAGTGCAAGTAGAGCACTTGTAAAGCAAAAATTGACACGGGGACTTTCTAAGGATCAGTTTCAGTTCTTCCATCTCTGCTTTTGGTGGACAAAGGGCAACCAGCAGGACAAACTCTGTATTCCTCAGAAATGAAGTGCAGAGGGTCCCATCCCTGCCAGCACCAATAAAAGTGAAGTGTGTGTGCTCAACAAAGCCCCTCAGGAATGGTAACAAAACCTGATGAATGCAAGCAAATCAGTCTGGGTGGCTCCTTCTCAGCCCTGAAATGTTGCTTCTCCTGCACAGCCAGAGCTCACAACCCTCCTGTGCTCTGTTCTGTTCTCTTTGTTTCAGTCCCATGATCCAATCTGCGATCCAGGCATCCATCAGGGCCAAAGCAGCTGTGGACAAAAGTTTTAGGGTGATAGTGGCTTTTCCTTGGGGTCAGTGAGAGCAGGAGCGATGCTGCTGGCTTTGAAAGGTCCGTGGATGGAGCGTGCCTTAGGGTATGAAGTCATGTCTGGAGCTGAAGGATATTCGGAGCTTTTCTCCATAGCAGTGGATGCCCATACAAACAGGAGCTGGCTGGGGTTCCATCCATGTGGACTGCAGTTCTCTGCTCCTGTGCCTCACTTTGTTCAAGTTCTGTTCATGTGTTTTGGAGTCAAGCACTATACCCTTAGTCAACAGGATTTTCTCTGCTAAATCCACCACTTCTCAAACTCTACCAGCCTTTAAAATGAGAGCTGTTGGCAAAAGAGATGTGCAACCACAAGAAGAGCATTAAATGATCCTGCCATCATCTATTGGAGAGGCTTTTAGTCTGTACTTAAGACTTTAGCAATGAAATTGTCCTTCTTCCTATCATCTGTGTGCAGCTTTCTTTTTTCTGTTGCTCAGGAAGAGTGGTTTAGAGAGAAAAGGCTGATAGTGGCCCTGAGTGGAAAACGGAAGCTGCTCACTGGAAATTCACTTTAAAAATATGACACCACCACTACCACCCCCTGAGAAAACCTTACTAAAAATGAAAGTTGTTCCAAAGTCTTTGGTCTCTGTTGTGGATTACAAAACCTTGCAGCAGTTCCTAAGAGTTAGAATAAAGGCAAGAATAAAGGCAATTCTGACCAAATAAGCTAATTTAGCCTAGTGTGACAGTGTCCATCTGCCTCAGGGTGATTGCTGCATATTTGCAAGATGCTGATGTTCAGGAGGCTTTTTTTTTTTTAATCACTTAAGTATGATAATGCACTTTATGCTTTTTGCCCATTAAATTGTCCTCCTGAGTGGCTTCTCCCAGCCAGTCCCACCCCAGAGCAGCAGCCAAGGCCACAGTTACCCCATTTCCTTCTCCTCCCTCGAGGCAGCTGGAAGCCACCCTGGTTCCTGCTCGCTGCTGTGACTGCTGAGCCCGGAGCCCCTCGGGGAGCTCCAGGCTCCAGGGGTCCCTGTTCTGCTCAGGGTGCCCAGGCCCAGCCCGGAGCTCACACAGCAGCGCTGGGAGCTCTCTGCAAAGGCCGCCTGCAGGTGACTGGGGACAAACTGCCACTGGTGCTGCGGGAGGGAAAAGGGCATCAAGGTGTTTGTCATCCCTGCATGCCCCCAGGACGTGGCTGGTTACATTCATGTGTAACCCCAGAGGGTGCTGAGGCCCTGGCACAGGTGCCCAGAGCAGCTGGGGCTGCCCCTGCATCCCTGGCAGTGCCCAAGGCCAGGCTGGACAGGGCTGGGACCAACCTGGGACAGTGGGAGGTGTCCCATGGCAGGGGGCTTGTAGCCATGATATTTTCTGAAAAATCTCTTCCTTAGGATTTTTTCTCCTGAGAAGCTGGGAGGCCTCAGGAACAAAATGTAGACAATGATTATCTGCTGCTGTGGAATGCAACAGGTGCATCTGTGATTGGTCTCATGTGGTTGTTTGTAATCAATGGCCAATCACAGTCAGCTGGCTCGGACTCTCTGTCCAAGACACAAGCCTCTGTTATCATTACTTCTTTTTCTATTCTTAGCTTAGCCAGCCTTCTGATGAAATCCTTTCTTCTATGCTTTTAGTACAGTTTTAATATAATATATATCATAAAATAATGAATCAAGCCTTCTGAAACATGGAGTCAGATCCTCATCTCTTCCCTCACCCTGGGACCCCTGTGAACACGGTCACACGGGCTGTACCTCCCTCATCTTCAGGGACCCTTCCAGCCCAAACCATTCCATGATTCCTCTGTTTGGAGCAGAACCCACCCTCCAAGGTTGCTCAGGCTCCTTTTTCACACTGAGTCTCTCTAAGAGAGCTCTACATGCTCTGGAGCAGTTCCTACACAACAAGCAAACCAGTATAACCCATTACAGCTCCTGTAAGGGAAGTGTCCTGTGCTGTGTTTCGCTCTGACAGAGCTGTAAATACATTTGGACTGTCCACTTTGAAGCCATTAAGAGGAAAGCGTTCTGTCTGCTGGAAAAAAACAAACAAACCAGCAACCAAAAAGCCCTCAGGCTCCTTTTTGGGCCTTGTCAATTCAAAAACACCTTCAGTGGGGTTTGGATTGAGCTGGCTCATGCACACACAGGATTATGCAGAGTGTCCTAATCTAGAGAGGATTGCAGAGAATCACGAGAGGATTTCAGAATACAAATGACTGAGTATTACAAAGGCAGAAGAAATACAGTGTCAACAAAGTGATGCAAGTGGTAACAGATAATGTAAGCAATACAAACACTGACAGACTTTAAATTAGCTACAACCACACAGGAACGTGATCTTAGACTCACTATCAGTTGCTCTTGACAACAAAGCGCTTTGCTTGCTGCAGCCAAATAGGCAAATAAACGTCAGGAAATTTGAAGAAAGGAATCTTAATGTCATTGTGTACATTTGCAGTGCACTCCTGAATGCTCTGTGGTTCTTGTGAAAAAGGATGCAGTGAAAGTAGAGAAAGTACCAAGGCATTTGGCCATGTCCTTCTGACCACAGTGTGCACTCTTACAGCTCCCATGTGAGGAAGTTTTCCCACACTTTTCACATCATTAAATGGCAGAATCCATTGCCTGGGGTCTGTGAAGAGCAGCCAGGGCAGGACAGCTCCAGCTGGCACAGGTGACACTGAGTTCAGAGCAGTCTGGGGGGTGGCAGACCCTGACAGAGCCTTTGGGAGCAGCCTTGGGAATGCACTGCCTGCAGTGAATCTGGCCATAATTATTTAGGGTTCATGTGAGCAAGATATGTAACAAGGGCTGGTGTTCTGTGGGAAAGGGAAGAACTAAACTGGGATGTTACATTGCAGTGAGGCTGCTTTTAAATTGAAATCCAGGATTTGTGCATCAGCAGTAGCCTCCACACTGGCTGGTGCCTTTAATGGTTCCAGGAAGATTAACCACAAAATCTCTGCTGAATTCACACCAGACACTTAATCAGATAAATCCATTATGCTCAAATTAAGGGTATGTTCCACTTCTCCAGAAATTCATGCCACTTTAGAGGCCTCAGCAGCTTTTCTCCAATTCTGTAAATGTATTTTATAAATAAATATACAATGGAAATGTCTCGTAACAATCCTGTTTCAGGAGCTGAGTTTGGTGCCACACATAACCGTCCCTGTCTGGACTTTTTTTTTCCAACTCCTACGTGTGTTTCTCATATTTTCCAGGAGTGTGTCTGTGCTTGAGGTTCCTTGGTGCTCTCCTGAGGGCAGGAGAGCCTCAGTCCTTCCATGGAGGATTCCATCTGCCTCTGGGGCTGCAAGGAACTCACAACCCCAGGAAAATCCCTCCAAGCCCTGTCTGGGTCCCGGGCTCTGCTGTTGCTGCTGCTGGGTCCCTCACCCCAGAACAGAGCTGCTTGTTCTCTCTGTGCAGTAGGAACAGTTGGGGGTTTGTTCAGTGTTATTTACTCAGCCCAAAAGAGAGGAAAAAAAAGTAAAAAAAAAAAGGAGAATTATTTCAAATGGAAAGTGCCCATAGCAGCCAGGTAAACAAGAAACCCATGTGAAATAAAGCCAGACAGAGACAGGGTGTGTTTGTCTGCTCCTGCTCTTTGGCAGGGATTTGTGCCTCAAACCTTCAGTAAGACTTGGGGAAAAACAAACAAACAAACAAAAGCAGCTGTGGGAGTGGGTTCTGTTCCAGAGTCTGAAATTACATCTCTCCCATCCCAGGCTGATCCTTCCCTCACTCTTGATATACATAAAAATATATTGCAGCTATAAAATCCCATCCTTCTATCTGGTCTAAAGAGCTGGAATTCTGTATCAGTGCTAATCACAGAGGGTTTGTACCCTCAGAAACAACCCCCAGAATCCCTTGATCCTTTTGAAGGTGCTTTTTCTGACTTGCAGATCTGGCTCCATGTACAGCCCAGGAATGGATGTGTCCTTATCTCCAGAGGAGCCAGGGAGAGCTGAGTGCCACCAGCACTGAAGCTGATCCAGACACCTGCTGACTTGTGGATTTGCCATTTTTCACCACTGGGAGCCACAGGATGCTCTGAGGCTGCCAGATAACATTTTAATTCCCCTTGTAATTGCAAAGCAGAGTCTGCTCGAAAATGGGAATCCCTCCTGTTGGAATTTTCACAGGGAATACCCCCATTTGACAATTTCCTTTCAGGAAAGAATGATTTTCCCCATGGGATGAATCAAAAAAATCAAATATACAAAAAAGCTGCTGCTTTATGGCTTTCCAAATTTGTCTTTGCAAAATAAAACAATGGTAGAAGAAGGGGGTTTCCCTCTTACACTCAGTACATTACAGCCAGAAGGGAAACCAATTTGTTATCAGGTGTTCTCTCACTTGACTCACTGCTAAAAGGAGAAGTCTTCATTTCTCTTCACATCTATTAAAAAACTGGGGGGTGGGGGAGGTCAGCACAGCAAAAAAAAACAAACCACACCCCAAAACCTCAATATTTCCTCACTAAAAAAAAAATAATTAAGAGAATAGACTCTGTTCAAAAATCCCCAGTCCTGTGACACGTTGGTTTTCATTCTCTTGAGTTTATAAAGAAGCCCCTATTTCCTCCAGTACCCCTCAGTAATCAGTGCCTGTGGCTGCCTAAATCAACCAATTTTCTGTCAGATTTGCACGTGGATTTTCATCTTTGGAATGTGCCTCTTCCTCCCTTTGCATTCAGGGGCTGACAGCGACCTGTTTGTGGGTCCTGAATGCAGGAGTAGTAAATATTCCAATATTCTGCAATCGCAGATGGCAGAGCTGTGTCTGGGGCCAGTTTGCCACAGCAGCATTCCTGCTCTCAGTTTTGGTGCCAGCCCTCTCTCCTCTCCATGAGCACACACAGACCAAAGAGCAGAATTGCAGGAAGTCAACAGAGGCAACAAGAGGTGAGAGGAAAGAATTCACAAAGGCCACAAACCTTTGCTTCCTTTCCACCTTGTGTTTTTTTTCCTTCTGCTGCACAAAAAGCTGCAGCTGGAGAGTCTCCTCATCATTTTCCACTCACCTAAACAAGCTCTCTGTCCTGACCTGACTCACACACTTCTTTCTGCCATGTTGAGCTTTGCAGTGAATTTTCTGTGTCAGTTTGTAGCTCTCAAACCTGCTCTGTTCTGTGTCTATAAACTGACTTTTATTTGTTTCCCTGCTGTGCTGTAGATGCCAAGCTGGAGGCCATGCCAAGGCTTTGTGTTTTACAATGGAAGTGCTGATGAATAGAAGCTGATTAAGGTTTTCCATCCTGCTTTTTAGGAAGGGATGGGTTTTAGTGGAGCTGAGGTACTTCTGGCACTGGATATTATTGCATGGAAAGGTGTGATATTAACCACCAAAATCTGGATTTGCACTGCTGGCCCTGACAGCTCTCAGTGCTTGGTGGCTTTAGTCAAAGCTGGGATTCCAAGGGCTCTGTGCCAGACTTTGCCACCCTTTGCTTGTTTTTCTCTCTTTGGAGAGTCTCACTTTAAATTTAGGTCTGTTCTTATCAAAAATTTGAGGTGAACATGCCTACATTGCTGTGTACAACCCTCTAGGAAAAGAAATACCAGATCCTTCTTACATACTTACACCATCCAGGATATTTCTGCATCTACAGCTTTGATATTGTTACAAACCAGTTTAAACACAAAGAAAATTAAGTCTGTGAACAAAACTGATCAAACCAAGAAATGTTCAAAATCTACTCAAAAATATTATTAAAACCAAATGAGGTTAAATGTTGGTGCCAAAAAAAATGATATATTTTATTTAATAGTAAAAGAGGCAAAGAGAAAAAAAGAGAAAAGAAAGAGACAGGAAAAGAAAAGGGGGGTTAAGTGGGGCCTCAGTCAGGATGTGGAGGTCTTCTCTGCAATTTTTGTAATACAGTTTTGCTACAAGAGGCAAAAGTCCCTTATGAAGATGTTTAAGCCATAAATTATAACATTTCCATCTCTGGCAGACATTCTTCCTGGAAGTCATCTTCCACTGAGCATCCCTGGATGTGGGTGCTTGGAAACCTCTCAGTAACTTGGCCCCTTTCACTTTTTTCAAGCTACTTTTAATGTGTCTCATGGAATATTGAGAATTGGAAGGGATCCACAAGGATCAACCAAGGCCAAGTCCTGGCCTCAGGACAACCCCAAAATCACAAGTTACATTCCTGTGTGAAAGATTACATATGTGTGTATATATAGTAGAAAAGTAAAAATATCATTATTTTTGTGGAAATTTTAAGTGTCAACATTATTTTCCATCTAGAAATAGCTGGGTATCACCAAGTGGCAGTGCCAGGCTGAGAAAGGACAAGGTGGGATGAACTCTCGTGAGCAGAAGATGGAAGAAGGTGGATTTTAACTCCTGGCTGGCTCAGCTTGGGGCTCAGCTTTGTTTAGTGAGTGTTGTGAGTTCTTCCTGTAACACGCCTTAAAAGGGAAGTTCTCACTGAGGTAGTGGTTTAGCTCTGAGTCATTCGAGTGAAATGCTCAGGCTGTTTCTCTGACAAATGCAAATCCAAATTCCTGAGAGTGGTCTCACCCCTAGACTCACTGAGCTTTGTCTTTCCTAGCTGCAAATAACACAAAGAAATGGGAAGACTCCTTTCCTGTGTCCTTACTCCAATTTATCTTTGCTAAGTGGCTGATAAGCGCAGGGAGGGAGCAGGGAGGGACACACTGAATACGTGCAGGAAACATGTTTGTAATTACACTGTTTGTTACCATGGAGATCCCAGGAAATGGCAGCGTTGGTGTTTGCCTGGTGAGCACCAGGTTCTGCACCTGAGCGAGGATTTTGTCTTTTCCAATTCATCTTCCACCAGGCCTGGCTGACCTTTCTCCCCTGAGCCATAAATGTCTTTGTACTCCAGTAAAAACCAGTGCTGTGCGTCTGTGTACAAGAACAGCCTGAAGAATGCTCAGTCCCAGGAAGTCACAGGTGGCTGAGTGTTAAAAATCCAGAAAACATGGGATAAGAACTGCCAACAGACAGCCAGCAGCACTGTGTATATTACAATTAGTAGGGCAAAGCCATATTGCTTGTTTTATTGCTGTTTATCAGTGTCTCTCTCAGCAGGAACTGGGGCAGGAGGAGGGAGGGGAGGACAAGGATCACGTAACTGGGATAGACACAGAGACTGGAGGCTGATGTGGCACTGAATGGGCAGCAGGCAGGAGCTGGCTTTCCCTGACAGGCTGCACCAGTGAGGCACAGCAGCTGGATGGAAGCTCTGCACTCAAACATTGACCGGTTTTACATTTTCCTAGCAATTGCAAACTGTCATCGGTAGGATTTCCTAGTCCAGGTCACACAAGGCCTGCTAACAGCAAATGCCAGCAGCTGTGCTAACCCTGGGTTGGATTTTATAATAATGTTTCCACTGGTAACTGAGCACATTAAAGGCTCTCAGTGGAAGCTTGGGCAGTCCCGGCTGGAGCAAGGCTCACTGTGCCCTCTAGTGCACTCTGCCTGCAGCTCCACTGTCCCTCACCAGAAGGACACGAGGAGGAGGAAGATGAAGCTCTTTCCCCAGCAGTGGCTTGGCACAGCATCCTGCACAGGACAAGGACTGGAATTACACCAACAGTACCAGAGCCAAGGCACAGCCCCGTTGGTTGTGGTCTGGTGGGAGCTGAACCCCACAGGAACCCGAGTGTTGCCTAAGCACAGATCAAAAAATGTACATTCACAAGTGAGGAAAGAAAAACTCTGTACTCTGGTTTCCTTTTGTCCTAGATAAAGCCCATACAAAAAATAAAACCAAAACCAAAACACCTGTTGAATAAGAGTATTTCTAGGTGTCAGCTTACAGCTGGAGTCCTAGATCTGTATGGGGCTATGCTGCCATCTCCCATGTTCCTTTCAGTTCCCCCATTTCCAGCCCCAGGTTTCCCAGGAATAAGCCCTCTGCCAAAGCTGGGCTTTTCTGCTTTACATTGCTTATTGCAGAGGTGTTAGGGGTTCTGGATGGTATGGGGTTTGTTCTTCCTGCACTGAGCTGTCCCTGGGACAGCAAACTAGGAAGGTGAAAGTCACATATTCTTATCACAGAATATTCTCAGTTGGAAGGGATAGACCAACAAGGATCATCAGGTCCAGCTCCTAAGTGAATGGCCCATCCAGGAATCAAACCTGCAAAGCTGGTGGTTTTAGCACCATGCTCTAACCAGCTGAGCTAATCTCAAATTGTCTTATTTAATTCTCCAAGAATCCTGAAGGAAGTATTGCTCTCCCCCTGTGGCCAGAGAACCTTTTCTGTGCAACCAGTTTTGTGAAAGTCAGAGACTTTGTTATACCTGTAAGTGGGTGGGGCTGATGAAATAGGGAGCAGACTCTGGGGACAGAAACCCCCTGAAATTGTTGCTGGCTCTGCTTTCCACAGGACTCTATGTGCTGGTGGGAGCAGGGGCCATCATGGCAGCAGTTGGATTTTTCGGGTGCTGTGGAGCAGCGCGGGAGTCCCAGTGCTTGATTGGAACAGTGAGTAAAAGCTTTCCAGGGCCTGGGCTCTGCAGGGAAACCATCCAAAGCATTAATGGAAAGATCTTTACAGTCCAACACCTGAAAGGTCTTATGTCCTTTTATTGGCTAATCCAGTGTCTCTGGACTCAGCAGCCACCATGCTCTTGCAGAGCTGGCATACATGCAGAGGTGCCCTTGCTTGTCCCTTGTGATGCATTTATTCCCTGGAATTACTCTCTGATTTTCCTGAAGCTCCCTCTGAGCCACATCTTTGCCATTTCCCCTTGGTTTGAATGTGACAAGCAATCTGCCTTGGCCGCCCTGTGCAGAGCCCCCTCAGAGCTCTGGTTCAGGGTGGGCTGTTGGGGCCTGGGGAGGATGAGGGGCTGGCTGGCAGCCCCCATGAACAAGCCACACTCATGTCAGATTCTCTCCTTCCTCTGCAGTTCTTTGCTTGCCTGTTGGTGATATTTGCAGGTGAGGTCACTGCTGGAGTATTTGCCTTCATAGGCAAGAAAGTGGTAAGTAGCAAACAGCCTCTGATGTAATGATGGGGTAGTTATGGATTCCAGTGCCCACTGAGCTGGCTCTTCCATAGGAAAACTTTCCAGACTTTTCCCTGCAAGACTCTCTGACATTCTTATCTGGAGCCAATGACAGCTTGTGTTATCACAAGTTTGGAATAAGAAGTTTTTGCCTCCTCTGTTCAAGAGAAGGTGGAGGTGTGGTTCAGCCTTGAAGGAACATCAAGGGGAGCTGTATGAAAGGAGGGCATTGCCTGGGAGAAGGGCAAACAAATTCAGGCACTGAACTTGCCCAACTCAGAGTGTTTAACCAAAACACAGAACAGAGCCTGTGAACACTCTGACCCTCTGAATGCCACCAGGCCACAAACCCTCCTGGCTTTTCAGTCACCATACCTGATTACCAGGCACAACTTTTTGCCCTGGAGTTTGAGGACACAAAGTGAGAGTCTTGGATGGGGGGTAAGACTGATTTGCAACTCACTGAAAGTCTGATTTCTGCAGGCAATACAGGAAGCCCAGAAAATCTATGAAGATGCTTATGAGGACTACATGAAAAACCCAGTGGGGAAGGTCAACAGTACCATCTATCGCTACCACGTGGCTGTGAGTGCTCCTCACCCCAACAGCTCCCTCCAGTGCTCCACTGCCACACTGCCCTTTAGAATCCAAATTCCTCCCTCTGAGGGATGCCAAAATAGAACTGAATGTACTTCAAATCCAGCCAGAGGCTCACAACACTGAGTTTCCTGAGGGCTCTGTCAGAATTCTGGGTTTTGGATCTCTACATTTGAAAGTGCAATTAGCCAGGCTTTGAAATTTCTGATGCTTCTGGTCTGTGTGTGCAGAAGAAATGACCCTTGTGGACATTGAAATCCACAGATAAATACTTGCAAATGCAGAGAGAGAGAGAGAAATGTTTGCATCCCTCTGCATCAGTCAGAGAAAACGTGACCTGTGTCCCAGGACCTACAGGGTGGCTGAACCAAGTCAGTGAGAGACCACACATGTGTGACACAGTTCAGGCCACCCAAAAAGTGAATGTCTGAATCAGAGTTACAACCTGTGACTTCTGTAATCCTGTTTGTGTCCATCCTGGATCTGCACTGCCTCCCATGGAGAGCAAGCCCAAGCTTTGCTGCTCCTTACAGCAATTCCCACGTTCTGTAGAACAAACATTTCACAACCTCAGACCCTTTTGTCCTTCTCCCATAGCTCTTATTTCTGACCCAAAGAGGAATTCCAAGCATTTTGTGGGAGATAGGCAAACAGGAAAAACAAACCCTCTGAAACTCTGATTTATTACTGTCTCCAAACCCAGCACGATGTTGTGTCAGAAATAAAATTCCAGCATTCTCTGCTGTGCTTTTTGTGCATTGCCCATAATTCCGTATGTGATATTTGAACTTTCTGCATTCTCCCTTTAACTCCTGTTTTCTTGTAAGCCAGGGATCTGCTTTTCCCAAATCCACTTGTTTGCTTTGTTATGAAATACTGTAATAAAAATCTCTTCTGGTCATTGTTGTTAATACAAATGTGGCTGTTTGCTGTGGCCTCACACAATTAAAATTAATTTTTGAGAATTTTGTCCCACACAGTTGGAACTCTACCAGAAGTAGCAGTTTAAATATAGAGAATAAGGTTATTATTTGATCTGTACAGATTCTTTTTTTTTAGTTATTTATTGTCTCACTTTCAGTATGAAAATATGTCCCTAAACCAGGTCAAAATAACAACTGATTTTCATTATGTGGTCTGTGGTTTTCCCTCTTTGATCCTCCATCTCTGTTTCATTCAGCTCCAGTGCTGTGGTAAAGGTAATGTGGAACAACAAACAGGATTGCCCTGTCCAGAGAACATCCAGCTGCCAAAGGCAAGTGTGCTCTGTCCTGCTTGTTCTAATCACTTCTTCATGTCAGGTCTGTAGTAAAATTGGAGACATTCTGTAAGGAAAAGAAAGGAAGAAGTTCTTTTTACCTTGCAAATTCCAGCATGAAATTCCTTATGGAATGGAGCAGAGTGGAGGCAGAATTAAGCTGGAGGTCATAACGCCCTCAGTCACGACAACATGTTTGTGGCATCCCATGGTAGCCAAGACAATATTGCACCATCTGAAAGGAAAAGGGAGAAGGAGGGAACAGAACAGGATCCCAAATCCCAAACTGAATTCTAGCAAGTGCCCACCTTAGTCATGCATGAAGCATCCTGACTAGAAACTTCATTGGTGTCAAGAAAGATATTTCTGTCATTTCTGTCTTTTCTGGAATCTGCTTGTGAGTTCAATGTCAAAATGAAGCACCAAACCTCCTGATTTAGCATGGCCTATTATATAAAGGAGTTTAAATTTAGGGAGAAAACTGAGTGTAAGAAAATTACTTGCATGTGTCTGGCTCTCCATGCAAGAGGTACAGATGCCTCACCAGGAAAGGGAAGATGCTGGGAAAATTATCCAGCAAAACTCAACGTTTAGCTGCAGGAATTAGGACAGTGACTGCACTAATATTTTTGTGTTAATTTGTTGCTCAGTGAGAACAGCTGATAGAATTGATTGAAATATAAATTTCCAGGCATTAAAAAATATTTTAATTTTGTTTTTAACAGAACTGCCTAACTGAAATTCAGAATGTAATTGATACTCAGCTGCGCCTCGTTGGAATTGTTGGAATTGCAATTGCTAGCATCACAGTGAGTAAATCCATTTCTCCAGTCTCTCCTTGAGCCCAGTACCCTTCCCTTACTCAAAGCTTTGTGGAAGGTGTTTTGCAGCAACTGGTGAGATTCCTCAATTCTTCTTGCTTCCAGTGTGTCTTCTCCCTGGGAATTGCCCCCATCAGTGCAAGCAGAGCTGTGTGACTGTGCTTTTCAAGTTCATTTTGTGTCCTTAGACAGGTTCCAAAGTGATGGTAATCTTCCTTTGTTGTGAGAGCAGAGTGCACATGAACCAAACTAAAAAGCAAAAAGCTGTAGCAGCATTTACTGTATTCCAAAACAACTGCAGGCTGATGCTTTCAATCCTTTAGGACACATTCCTTAGTTTCCATGAGGAATAGAGAGTAGCCACTGGAGCTGTGACCAATAGATGTCACCCTGTCCCAAGGACACAGCAGGACCGGCAGGCTGGGGCTCCCCAGGCTTTAGCTCAAAGCTTTTCCCGCACAGCTGTGCCCTGATTTCCTTCAGAGTCACACCAGCAGCATGAGGAGCCACAGTATGAGTAAAGAAACACTCCCTTAGCTGCTGGGAAGAGCAGGACGTTCACAGTGGACACTGAAAAGCAGCTGAGGGGTTTCTGCAGGTAACAGAAACCATGCTGTGCATATTGAACAGTCCTGGGGTTTGCCTGAAACAGGAAGGGACTCAGAAATACACTGGGGGTGGGACAGAGATCAGTAACATCACGGACACACCAGAACTGGGATCATCTCCCCTTGGGTCCCCACCTCAGCCACAGTGAAGGTCCTGAAGTGACCACGACCCCTTCAGCAGCAGAAATGCACCTGCACCTTTCTCTGTGCTATTTCTGCCACGTGCTGGGCTGTGAGGGCTCAGCTGTGCCCATCCTTAGGGACAGGAACCCAGAGCTTTAATGCCCATCTCACACCCTAAGCAGTGCAGCCTCAGGAGGCAGCAGCTGTGGAGAACTCACCTGTGGCAGAAAGCAGAGCTCTGCCAACACCCACTGTTCTCTGCTGTTATCATTCCCTCTGCTGACCAAGTTCCCTGACACAAATGGGGGTTTAGATTTCATGTATATAGTCTTATACTTAATGTGTAATCTTGCTCTTGAGCACAGGAACTATTCAGAGCTCAGCACCAGCTCTGGGGGCTCTGCAGTCACCCTCTGCTCTTACTCTAATGTGTGTCCTATTCCATGTAGAAGCATTCTGAAATTCAGAACACTCCAGTGAAATACCAGGATACCACCAATATTATTATCACCGGTTATTATGTGACTTAAATTGATGTTAGGAACATGAATATTTGGGGCAGTTGTGCCTTGGCTGGACATTTAGAACAAAGAACAGTGAAACCAATGTGATAAAATCAGTGAAACCTCCTCCATGTTTATTGTCTGATGTTTTGGGGTTTGTAGATGGAAGCAGTCACTACTCTGCCACAGGGACCTTCAGATTGTCTGATATGCAAATTGTTGTATAACTGTTTTGTAAGTGGATCCCTAAATCACATCCCTTCTCTTCTAGATCTTTGGCATGATTTTCAGCATGGTTCTGTGCTGTACCATCCGTAACATGAGAGAAATGATCTAAAACTGTCACTGCACAACTCTGCCCCAGGAGTTCCAGACTAAGCTTACAAGAAGTGCTCTTCTACCCAATTTAATAATTGTAATGCATTTTAATCAGTGTTTTAACATACTGAGAGGAAAATATCCCGTTAGGTGATCAGGTGAATTGTATTAGTTACAGTAAAACTGAAGTGAACAAAAAAAGGGTTTAAAATGTCCTTTTTAATGATAAAAGAGCAAAGGTGCATCAAAGACTAATTTGATTTTTAATGTTTGTATATGTGCAATTAAGAGTTTACACATGTAAGCACATGCATGTGTCTCCTTACAAACACCTCTGGATGTGAGCAGGTCCCTGGATGTGCAGCAGCTGTCCAGGTAAACATCTGCAGATGGAACAGATGTGTGTGCACATCCCCCAGGGACACAGTGCTCAGAGCCCTCTCACACTGAGCCCCTGTGTGCCAAGAATTAGCAGAGGCACAAATGCCATTGTAAAAAGACCTATGATCCATGTTGTGACTTTATGTTCCAAAGCCCAAACAGAGCAGAACTAATAAAATTGTACTTTATTAAAAAAAAAAAACAATTAATGCCTAAGGGTCTGCTGCAGCAAACTTGAAGAGTAGACCCACTGCCTTCACTGTCATGCAGAGATTGGGTGTTTATTTTTTGTAGGACTGGACCCTTCATGCAAATGCAGAAAGCTCTGGGGGAGAAAACACATCCAAGGAGATCCAGGCTAAAGGAAGAGGGGGAAGGAGGTGGGAAGCTGGCAAGACCAGGCAGTCATTTGGGACCAACTGCAGTGCAAAGTGTGCTTAAGCTTCCCAAGCTAGGCTGAGATAGACCAAAAAACCCAACTGTGAGTTCAAGGGCCACTAAAATCCACATTTGTCCCAAAAGCCTCACTGTGGCTACAAACTGGTGCAGGAGTGGAGCCTAGGTCCAGACAAGCAGCCCCTTGTCAGATCTCTGGAGAATCTAACTGGCCTGTGGAAGCCAAACAAAGAGTGAAAGCGGTCAGAAGAAGACACACAGCACTTTAATATCCTCAGTTTCTGCTTCTGTGACTATCACAGCTTCCATGGGGCTCTTACCTCAACCTCTTGCCCCTTCCTGGGGCAGAAGGCAGGAAAGGAAGATGGGACATTTTTACAGAGCCATGCAGTAAGTTCTCTTACTGGCACCTTCAGATTGCATAGGTATAAATTAGATTGTCAGGAATGAAAATTACAGTGTGCTTGAAATACCTCAGGGCTTGCGTTTACATTGTTTTTTTCTAGATTTTAATTTTCCTATTTGTCATATTTATTCATAAGAGAATGTTCCTTTTGAACCAGCCTAGAAGGGAGAAAGGTTGTCCCCAGAAAAAGAAGTTACATCAGAGGCTCAGGATCTCTTAATTTTCGGCTTACTCAAGATAATTCACCATTTCAGAGAAAAGGTTTTTGCTAATTATACCCCCATGACAGCAGATCTGGTGCTGACCAGTTCAGATTCCTGATGCAGCTGTTCCATCCATGCTGGGGAGAAGTTCAGTGAAACTCCACATTCCAATTGTCTGAGAGGCCTTGGAATTTACAATTCATGGGCTCCTTGTTCTGCCGAAACACGGTGGAACAAAATGGGATTTCAGGAAATATGTTACATGTTGTGTGGGATATACCACCCTTTATCTATTATTTATTTTTTATCTCTTATTCCCCAAAGAAACTCAAACTCCCATCAGTTTTTTGTCACTTCAGGACTTGGGGTAGTGCTGCTGCTCCAAGTCTCTGGTTTAGCTGACACATCTTGCTGTATTTTACATGGATTTCTCTTTTCCAGCCATCCAACCACGAGCTGTGGCACTGCACTAAGAGCTGGGCAGGCACTGCTGACTGAGCTGTGTCCAGGCTGAGCTTTAGGCTGGCAGGGACACGTGAAATCACACACCAGAAAAGAGTGAGGCTTGTGTCACTCTGTCACAGCTGATTAGCAATGGATGTTAATTAAAAACAGGGCCTGGGAACCTCATTCTGCAAGAACCAGCACAGGAAACAGGGCCCTGATCTGCTGCTTGTTCCCAAGACAGCAGTGGCAGCAAATCCATGAGGGTCTCAAACTGAACCTTAGGAATCAGTTTAAGAAATCAGCAGGCAGCAAAGCAATTTCCTGGCTCCAGGTGTACCTGAGACTGTCCCTGCAGTGGTTGTGCTCTGAGGAGATGACAGGTTAGTGCCCAGCTGGGGTGTGTTGTCCCAAGGTAGTACTGGCAGAAAGAAGGAACTCTTGTGGAGTGTCATTGTTGCCACTCAGGACAAGCCAGCTTTCCAGGAAAATCAGTAAAAACAGCACCAGAGCCAGTGGTTCAGGTTCCAAGAACTGTTGTCCTACAGGGATAGAAACTGACTGCAAATAAAGCAATTTCCTTGTGTTGCATTCCCCCTCATAATGAGTGTTCCATTCATTTTAAACACATCTACACATTCCTCAGACTCATAGCACCGGAATGTAATGACAGGACCAGAGTTTATCTTTTTATTTATTATTTCTTGAATAAGATTTCTTGGAAGATGCCCACTCCTGCCTGGAGATGCACTGAATACCAAGGCAGCTTTTGCAGAACCTGCTGTTGCTTCCCCAGCCCTCCACTCCCCCAGAAGTACAAAACCACCCCAGTGCCTTAGGAAAACAGAAAAAAGTGGTAGAAAAAAACTTTCTATAAATTCAGACTAGAGCCACCAAACTTTCTGCTGAAGTGTTTTGGGTTTGTGATTTGTTTTTTTCTTCCTCTAAAGAAAGCATTAATTTTCTGAGCATTCCTGCATAAGCTCTAGGGTTGCAGTTATTTAGGTCTAGGGGATACTTGCACTGCATACCAGGAACAGGACAATAGCTGTTACTGGTTTAGTTCTCTAAGTTATTGGTATAAATTAAGCTGGAAATCAACATATTATTCATATACTAGTGCCTTTAACAGAATCCAGGGATAAAGGTCTTTTGTAGTTTCCTGTTGTTGTGAGGTGCTTAATATAATTGCAGTTTTCTCTGCATCTTAGTAAATTGAAGGTATTTTTTCAGCACTACTGCCACATAAGGCAGCAAAAATACCCTTTTATCCTGTCCCTTGCACCTGTGTCAGAGGAAAGTGACAAAAGATCAGAACCCTCCAGGTGACAGAATTTTGAAAGCACATCACACACATTTTCTTGTTCTCCTGTCAGTCTGTTCTACAGCATAAACATGTAAGTTGTTGATGCCCTTACTGTGTCTCTAAACATCTTTATTCACATTTCCCTTGTCTAATTTTTCTAAGTTACTGATTTCAGTGGGAGCTACCTTTGTCACAGGGAAACCTCAGCCAGTTTTGGTACCTCTGAGAAATCACACAGCAGCTGATGAAGCTCAGCCCTGTGACTTCCCTACAATGAAGAGTAGTATTTCACTTGTCTTGATACTGATAGTTTTATAACAAAACACGTTTCATGTGTCTTGAAAAAGAAATTGAGTTGTCTTAAGCCCTCAAATGCTGTATTGCACAGCCTTTGCAGGCTATGGATTAACAGCAGTGGATGCTGTTCATAGAAAATGTACATAAATAAAGCTTTTCAATCTTTTTTCCTCTCTATTGGTGCTCCAGCCACGAGGTTTTCCAAAACACTAACCACTTCCAGGATAATGTGTATGGCACAGCATAAATTCTGATTTTGGACAGAACTGGCATTTTGGTTCATGTTGCCAAATCTGTGGCAGAATTACCTCTTGCTTTGAAAGAAAACAAACTTAACTCTGTGGCTGAAATTCGCTTTCACTTCCCTATGATGTGTTCCGAAGTGGCGTTTTATCGGCTGTGTGTCTTGAATTTGAAACAACTTCCTAATAAAAATAACCTGGAATAAACGACTCCCGGAGAGAACTCGATCCGCGCGGCCAGAGCCCCCCCAGGCCCTGAGGACACCGCGGGGCTGCCCCGCCTCACCTGCGGCATTCAGGACACCGGGTGGGCTCCAGGTGACGGGGCAGCCCTCGGCCAGCGAGGCAGGCAGGGCCCCGGGCTGGGGACCGGGATTAGGATCGGGACCGGGACTGGGATTAGGATGGGGACCGGGATTGGGATCGGGACTAGGATTGGGATTAAGATCGGGATCGGGACCCGCCGGGATCCAAACCCGGCAACCCCAGAATTCCCCTCACGGACCCGCGTGCCCGTGAGGGCCCGCCCACTGTGGGCGGGGCTCGCTCCCCATTGGCTGCTCGCCCTGCGGCGGGGCGGGGCCACAATCCCAGAATGGTTTGGGCGGGAATGGACCTCAAAGCTCTTCTCACTGTCCCAGAGTGCTCCCAGCCCCATCCAGCCTGGCTTGGACACTTCCAGGGATCCCAGGGCAGCCACAGCTTCTCTGGGCACCTGTGCCAAAGCCTCACCACCCTCACAAGGAACGATTTCTTCCTAATATCCAATCTAAACCTACTGTCTGTGTGAAGCCACTCCCCCTTATAGTCTTCCCTTCTGGTACTGGAAGGCCACAATAAGGTCACCCCGAAGTTTCTCTTCTCCAGCCTGGACAATTCCAATTTCCCAGCAGAGCTGCTCCATCCCTCTAATCCTCCCGTTAGGTCCTCTTGACTGGCTCCTGTTCCTTCCTGTGCTGGGCGCTCAGGGCTCAGGCGGCTCTGCAGGCGGGGTCTCACCCACCTGAGCAGGGCAGAGGGGCAGAATCCGCCCCTCCAATGCCGCCCACGCCGCTTTACGTGAGGGAACAGCGGCGGCCCCGGCGGGCAGGGGCCGGTACGCGCGGGGCCTCCCCTCAGAGCCCTCGGCACAGCGCCCCCTGCGGGCCGGGGGTGTCGCCGCAGCCCCCGCGGGTGCGGAGCTCAGGCCGCTCCTTGTGCCGGGGGAACCGGGGGTAGCGCGGGCTGCTTCTCCTGCTTCTGCTTTTCCTTCTCCTGCTCTCCTTCTCCGTGCTCCACGCGTGAATGCGGCCGGGTTTGTGGCTCTCCGAGCACCTGAGCGGGCCGGGGCGCCGGGAGCAGCCGCGGCTCCAGACCCGGCCCGTTCTGTGCTGTCCCCAGCCGGGCTGAGGGACGGACCCTGGGTGAGGATGTTTGGATTGCCCGCAAATCCATCGCTGAGTTATGTGGAAACCGTGTTGGGATAAACGGAACGTAACAAACACATGTCTGGAGGGATTCATCACCTGAACAGGGATTTATCACTGGGCTTGAAGGTCTTAAACTTGAACATGAAAACTGCTTAACACAGTCCTTGGAGGGAATGGAAGTGTATGGTTAAATAGATATGTTAGCACAACGCAAACGTCTCAGTGTGGGTTTTTCTAAAGTGTAAAAGAAGGCACATTAGTTATTTTCTCTCAATGATTTTCCATAGGCATTCACCATAAAAGTAGACGTGGGTTTTGTTTGTACTGAAGACAAATCTGTCAGGCCACAAAGGACATTACAATAACTTAGCAGTGCTGTGGATACTCTAAATAGCAAAGCACCCTCTTTTTGTTTTGCTAAGTACAAGTGCTGCTTAATAGTAAATAGAATTATATTTTCCTGTGCTAAATAACATTTTTAACAGTCCAGACACCTTAAGAAAGCTCTGGTTGATCTTAAATCTGAACACTTTGTTTCTTTGGCATTTACCAGATACCATAAGGGCTGCTTTGTTCAATAAATACCAATTTCCCAAGTTTTTTCTACCACTCCTGTGCTCTTCATCAATTAGAGAGCAGCAGTTCATGTTGCAGCTCTTCCTTGGAGAGCCTGGGAGACCACAGCTCATCTGTGTGATACACAGAAGGGGCTGGGAATACCACATTCTCACCACCAGAAAGTGTTTGTAATTTAATTGTAACTAACCTCTCCTGCTCTGAAGAGTTTTAGAAATAGTCCTGTACCCAATTAGCTATAAAATTAGCTATAAGTGGGTTGTTTAAATCATAAGTGTAAGGGATTTGTTTTACAGAAGTAAGACTGTTTCTGCAGATGCTCTGGATTTTCTGTAAATTTCAGACTTGTTTTTGGAATATTTAAATCTTTAAACTTTGCCTGTGAAGGTATTTCTTTATCGCCAAATAAAGCACATGATAATTGGAGTTCATACCTTGTATAGAATCTGTGACAGATATTCAAGTTGCCATGGGTTGGTGGAGGTTGGAAGGGACCTCTGGAGTTCATCCTGTCCAAATCCCTGCTCCAGGGGGCACCAGCAGTTCCCCTTGGGCTTTCTCACAGGTTATGCTGCAGATTAAATAAAATAAAGGTGTTTGGAACAGAGAATCAGATTCTAGGAACAGCCATGAAAACTGCAATCCTGAAAGAAGGATTTTTCTAAGAATGTTAAATTTCATATTTGTATCCTGTGAATTCTGGTTCCTTTATTTACTATTTCAAGCAATGTGTGAATGGAGTTTCTGTAATTTCTTGGGAGCTACAATCTCAGTGGAAAGGAAAAAATTTTTAGTTTACATTAATTACAGGCATTACTTTTCTTTATTCCTGGCTCTGCACTCTCACCTGTGCATGTGCAGCACACAGGGTGGCTCAGCTCTCCTTCCACTCCCAGAGAAATTGTTCACCTGTGGGGAAAAATGGGATTTTTTGAGTTTTGCCTTCCATTTGAAGGCAGCACACTCCCCTTGTGGAGAGCAGAGCAGGCAGCTTTGAAGCTGCAGTGATTCCTCAGTGCTCACAGAGACAGGTGTAGCTCAGACTCTGTTTCTGCAGGGAATGTGGGGTTATACCATTCATGTAAAGAGGCATTCCCAATAAATACACATCTGGACAACAGCAGGGAGGACACAGACCTACAGTGTTTAAATTAATAATGCATAGATGGAAAAATACTGCTGCTAATTTGAAGGCTGTAAGTATGTGTCAAAATTTATTTTGCAAGTTCAATACCAAGAGTGTGTATGGCCCCTTTTTTAACTCTGAAATATATCAAGTGAAATAGGTGAACTCTGAAATAAACATCAAATATATAAATAAATATCAAATTCTGAAATATGTCAGTGTAACAAATCTCTGAGCATCTCTTCAGAAAATGTCTGGGATTTGTGAGCAAAGGCTGATACATCCACACAGTTCTGTCTCCTCCATCTGCAAAGTGAATTCATGTGGGTTCTCAGTACAACCATAAGCCTTTATCATTCTTTTCTCCTTGTCTCAGTACACCAAATTAATTGAAACAACCAACAATACCCCTTCAGAATAAATCTTTGTGCACAGCAGGTTGCAAACCGAATGTGAACAGTTTTATTTCTTTGAGGTGTGAGCAGAGCAGTACATTTCACCCCATCCCACTGACAGCTTTACAGGTTACAGAGCTTCTGTGGCTTGGTGCAGTAGTTTGTCCTGACCCTCTCACGGACACAGTCACTGTAGTCAGTGTTGCACTTGCCACACTTGCAGCTCAGAGCCACGGGGTAGGAGTAGTAGGGGATGGTGTGGTGAGGGCAGCCTGGGATCAGCGCTGTCCTGTACAGCATCTCCTTGTACGTGCACACGTTCTGGGACAGAGCACTCTTGAGCAGCAGCTTCTTGCCATTGCTGTCCTACAGAGAGAAGAGAAATGTGTTGTTTCACTGAGGTACGTGTGTGTCACAGACATCTTTCAGGAAAAATCCTTTCCTTAGGATTTTTCCTCCTGAAAAGCTGGGAGGCCCCAGGAACGAAATATAAACAATGATTATCTGCTGCTGTGGGATGCAACAAGTGCATCTGTGATTGGTCTCATGTGGTTGTTTCTAATTAATGGCCAATCACAGTCAGCTGGCTCAAACTTTCTGTCCGAGCCACAAACCTTTGTTATCATTCCTTCTTTTTCTATTCTTAGCCAGCCTTCTGATGAAATCCTTTCTTCTATTCTTTTAGTATTGTTTTAATATAATATATATCATAAAATAATAAATCAAGCCTTCTGAAACATGGAGTCAGATCCTCATCTCTTCCCTCATCCTGGGACCCCTGAGAACACCGTCACACACGTGTGTCAGAAATGTCCTGTGAGGTGCAGAGACCAAAACTCACCCCTGAGCCCAGCTCTGGCACTACTGAGTTCAGGTTGTGACTGGGGCTCCCTCCCCACACAGGCACATTCCCCTTTTTTCTGGTTTAATTAATCCACATGGCTCAGAGTGTTCCCTGTGCTTTGGGATCTCTTCTGGCTCCCTGCTGCCCAAGCTGGAACTCAGAATGCTGTGTTGAGCAGTGAAGTTGTGAGGAGTGGTGTGGCTGCTGCAGAGCTGTCCCCACAGCCAGCTGGGATAGCAGCACTGGGAGCAGAAGTTCCCTACGTTATTTACATTAATTAAGAGTGACACAATATAATCTGCCCCTCACAAAGGCAGGGGCAGCAGCAGTCAGATCTCTGTTGTGCCACTGGTGTTATCAACTCCACAGTCCCAAAACTGAGCATTTTTCATCCCCACCTTTGCAAAAAAGCCAACTTGAAAACATGGTGACAGTGCAGTTTCTCTGCCTGTGATAAACTCTTTTACAATTAAATCATTTGTACACTATTTTGTGGGAGAACAGAGCCTTGGTTTGCAGGTTTGCAGTGGTGGCTGTTCCAGAAACATCCCATACCCGAGTCATGCAGAATCCAGCACAGATGGTGGTGTTGATGGCCAGGCAATAGGCACATTCCCGCTTCTCCACATGGATTGTGTACTCAGAAGGAGCACAGAGTGATGCTGCTTGTCCGAAAATCAGGCCAAAGAGGAGAGACATCACAAAGAAGGGACTCATGCTGGATGGGGAAGAACAGAGCAAAGCACAGGTAAAATAAACAAACAGATAAAAACAAACAAACAGAGCAAAGCACAGGTAAAATGGGATGTGCCTTCCAGCCATGTCCTTGCATGTGACAGGAGCAGCCAGGACAGCCACAGACCTGGAGTAATCTTAACATTTCTAGCTACAGCCTGACAAGTTCTTTCCAATCTCAGTCCTAATACTGACCATTAAACAGAGAACAAGGGCAAAGAGGCCATTAAGAACATAGAACAAATTCACTTTCCCCCCACTAAAGCACATTACATGGAATTTCTCACTAGTGAGTGATAAAATCCTGACACAGAACAAATAAGAGGAGCTGAAAGATTTAAAAGTGTGACATGTAAGAGAACATAAGCTCTAGAATTAAGCAGAGATAATAAAATAATCTCACTGCTTTAAAACAATTTTCTAAAGAAAGCATCTTATAAAATGTTAAAGAGACAAAAAGACAAGGCTGTGCATATCAGGCATAAAACTGGATTTTTCAATTTCCAGTGGCTTAGAGGCATGATGAGATGGGAACACAGCCAAGAACTAAATTCAAGCAAATTACAATAAAGAACATCAGCAAAGAGTTCAACTCAATGAATCCTGCTTTATCTGTCTGTTGTGCTGACCTCATTTCTCAGACCTGCAGGGTGGATCCTGAGAACAAAGCCTTGATTAGCTCTTAAGACAATTTCAGGAACTACTCTAAAGCCTTTAAATGATAAACTTTAAATGACAGTGTCTACCAATCACCCTCCAGTCTCTTCCAGCTGCCAATTTCCCATAGCAAAGCCATCCATTACACAGGCTGCTTTACCCTGTAGCTGCAACACCAATCTGGACAGACCAACCTCTTGTCAGCAGAATTCTTCCCTATTACAGGAACCTGATTCTGCCTTGAGCTGGGAGAGGCAGTGACCCAGCACAAGCTCTGTGTGTGCTTTATACTCTCCAGGCTAATTCCAGGCTGATCTTACTGTTTATATAATTGCATGTCAACTGCTGCTTTCTTATCACCAAGTCATCTATTGAAAATTCATACTGAACCACAAAGCAAATGTGATAGGAACAAACGTGTCCATAATATCCTAACCTGGAAACTGGAGCTGGAAATCTAATTATATTAACAGTCATCCTCTCCTCAGGCTTTTAAACTAACCAGTGCTTTTAAAAAGTTGTTATTATTGATTAATTTAATTGCTCCATAGGACAGCAACACCATGGCAGGAAGGCTGGAATGGATATGGAGCCCTCCAGAATGCCAGCTGATGAGTTTTACACCTGTGTTTTGCTGAGGTTTAACAAAGTCTGGTTCATTCTGCTTGCTCCTTGCCAGGCACAGCTGGGACAGGCTGGCACAGGGTGCCCAGGGGACCTGGGGCTGTGCCAGCCCTGGAAGTGCCAGCCTGGGATAGTGAAGGTGTCCCTGCCCATGGCATGAGCTTTAAGGTTCCTTCCAACCCAAACCATCCTGGGGTTCTCTAAGTCTGTGCAGTGCCCAGGAAGCAACGAATCTGAAATCAAATTCACCACTCTGCAGCCTGCTCAGGCACAGCCTGACTCACCTGCTCAAGCAAAGACAGAAATTGGCTGGCCTGGAACCTGCTCAGCAAATATTGAAGCAACAAGCAATTCACTGAATATTGATTGATAGGGAATAAACTTACAAAACCATTCCTCACAGCACAGTAAGAAACAAAATTTTGCATCTATACCAATGAAACAATGTCCCCAGATGGGGGAGAATACTCACATTTGGGGGAGCAAGAGGGAGAAGAGGCTGACAAAGGCACGATTCTGTGTCAGCCCCTCCCTGAGCTCCCTGCCTGCAGCCCTGGGAACACGTGCCCTTCCAGGCCATCACCCAACTCCCATCTGGAATCCGATCTGATGGATGTCTTATGCAGGTCAACCACACTCCTGATTTACATAGCCACAAAAAACATGGAAAACGTGAGTTTGAGGTGGTAAATGTGGTTACTTTGAGCTGTTGGAGGAGGGATCCAAGTTGGTCCCAATTGGTGTTCAGCTAATTCCTGTACAATAATGTCTCCTTTTCCTGATTTCAGACTGCTGCACACAGGTCTGTGCCCTGGGCTAATTTTTCAAGCATTTTTTGGATAACATAATAGAGTTTTTTTTTTCAATTAAGACTAGCCAAATACTTTCTGTTTTCATGGAGTCTTTAATTCTGGGTTAATTTCTACCATATAATTTTTCTGGAATTAAATATAATTTAATTCTGTTTAAACCTCTTTCTGGCTTAGGCACATCAGCAGAGTATTAATTGTACTCTTTGTAACATCTGTCCACCTCACTTAGCAACAGGAGAGTAACACTCACTTTGCTACTACTCCAGTTTGCAGAGGGAAATTAGGGTATATACAAAAAAAATTTTAGAATTTGCCTTAATAAAATTTAGGGATATCAGTAGCAAATTGTAACAAGGCTTGAAAGTCATAATAAAGATGAAAAAGAGAGTGAAACAATAAAAACTATAGCAACAAAATTAGAGTAAAACCAACAACAATATCTGTTAGAGGTGAGAAAATGCAGAAAACTTGCCCAGGAAGCTGAGGAGTAGGAAATAAACTTTGGGAGGCCAGAGGCCAATAATAAAATCAGGGAACATTATAAGATGAAGGCAAGCTGTTGATGCAGAGTAAGTGCAAAGTACTTGTGCTTTTGAAAACAGTGACTGAACAACCACACACAGATCTGCAAGAAAAATTATTAAATAAATCTTACAAGGAATAAATACTTTAAGCTCGACATGGTTGGCTAGTTAATGCTCATTACAAGAAGTCTGGAATACTGAGGAAATTTCAAAACATTCAAAACATGGCAATATTTAAGGGAAAAGTGTTGACCTAGGTAACTCTCCACCAGCCAGGTAAAATAACAGAAAATTGATACAGGATTTGAGCAAAAAAGAATTAATGGATGAAAACGTAATTACTGATGTTACATAAAATAGGTCATGCCACACAAACCCAATTTCATTGTTTGCAGTGATTACAAATACGGTTGTTAAGGCAATTGCACAGCTGCAGTGTCTCTGGTTCCATGTGTGCAGAGCCCCCCTCCCAGGGAGGTTCAGAGCTCTCAGCCCAGTGTGGGGACACTGAATGCTGGCAGTTATCAAACACTGAGGGAGTGGGCTTGGTCTCTGTTGGTTTGATCTCTGTTGGTTTGATTTCTGTTGGTTTGATCTCAGTTGGTTTGGTCTCTGTTGGTTTGGTCTCTGTTGGATTGATCTCTGTTGGTTTGATCTCAGTTGGTTTGATCTCAGTTGGTTTGGTCTCAGTTGATCTCTGTTGGTTTGGTCTCTGTTGGTTTGGTCTCAATTGGTCTCAGTTGGTTTGGTCTCTGTTGATTTGATCTCTGTTGGTTTGGTCTCTGTTGGTTGATCTCAGTTGGTTTGATCTCAGTTGGTTTGGTCTCAGTGGGTTTGGTCTCTGTTGGTTGATCTCTGTTGGTCTGATCTCAGTTGGTTTGGTCTCTGTTGGTTTGGTCTCAGTGGTGCTTTATTCACTGATATAACACTGCCATGTTTTTACCCAGCCTCTGAACACTCTACAGTGCCCTGGGGAAATACCTGACCAGGTATTAAGAATGAAAATTCATTTATCTGCAAGGGCAATAAATGACTCTGAGTGGAGCTGGGGACCAGTGTGAGTGCTGCTTATCAGCTCAGCCCCATGCTGATATGGGCACAGAAACTCCTGGCTGCTCCTTTCCCTTGCTGGCCCCCCTGTCCTGCCCATCAAAAGGGTGATATTCACATGTCTTCAGGCATTTACACAAACTGTCAAGCTGGAAAAATCCTCCTGGATTGTCCTTTTGGCTGTGACCATGGAGCATTCACAACTGACCTCTCTGATGGGAGTGAGATCCCACGAGCTATGGGAGCAGCAGGACAAAAGACTGGCAGGACAACAAAGTCCAGTGTCCCAATTTGTGAGTGCCTGAGGCTTCTTCCATGCAGTTTCCTAAAATCCATCACCCCCAGTCTGGTGCTCATGGATCTGTTTCTTTGGTTGCCCTCCTGCTGACCTGCAGAGACTCAGTGATAGAAATTTTTAATGTGCTTTTATAGCCCAGCTTTGCAGCCCTGTTCTGGAACAGCCAGTTACACTGTTAATTATTTATCTTTAACCTTTCTGTTAACCAAACCAATCATTCCCTGACATCAGTGATTTTACTCTTTCATTAAGTGAATGATGGTGTGCTGATGTTCTACAGGAAGTGCTTCAAGTGATATCTGTAAACAGAATTTAGTAATTATAAAATCCTTGGGTTCATTCCCCAGGAGTGTCTGTAATGGGCTACAGAAATTCAGTGCATACCAGAAGCTCATATGTAGCAGTAATTTAATAGGTTTCTCTGTCACTGACCAGTGCCAAAAACAAAAGGAGGAACAATGAGAAGTTGTCAGACATTATTCCTACTCTCTCTGCCCCTGGTAGTGGTACAACACAAAGAAAACAAAACTTTGTGATCTCATGAGCAGGTTACTTACAGAGCAGGGCCACTCTTATTTCCATGAAATATGCAGCTGTAGATAGTAAAGTATAGTATAGTATAGTATAGTAAAGTAAAAACATGTCCACACTTGCAAACAACCAATAATTAGAAGCTCTGCTGCTGAAAAACAGACAAAACCAACCAGATTCTGAAAGATGAGTATTCTGGTAGAGGAATTATTTCCAACTCCATCCAGTTGCAGCCCTCCACTGATAAAAGGAAATAAGATCCTGATATGCTGCCATAGAAACAAGTGGTTTTGCCAGGTTTTGAATTTAAACAGCCTGTGGCTGCTGAATTTTCAAAGCTAATCTGCCTGTTGCCAGTCTCTGTAACAGCCCAAAACACAGCTCTCATCTCTCAAATTTATAGATTCACAGTCTGCTCTTCTCTTTCTTTCCTAGGATTAGCTGCAGCATTTCCTATCAACCCCAGAGTAAAACAGCAAATCTCTTTGTTGCATATCATATGCCAGCAATCTCCATTTATGGTCTGAAAATACTTCATAATCCTATTTGCTGTTTGGCTCAGACCACAGAGCCCATTGGATTTGGTTTCATTTCTTTGGAAAGTGCTAGATATTTCTGTTGGTCTGAGATACACAATCACTGTGCTGAGGGCAAAGCTAAAAAAAAAACAAACAACAAATTAGCACCAAAGACAATCCAGAGCCTCTTGGAGTATTGTCAAGGATGAACAGTAGCAACCCAGCATCAAAATAATGCTAAAGGTAAAACTCTGCCCCAGGTGGGACAGAATGGAAGAGGGAAATGTTCAGTATTTGTCTTCTCTGAACTGGATTTTCAATTCAACTTTAAGAAAAATAGGATGTTTACTAAAAAATGCTACTAAAATGTAATTATTACATATATTTACAGATTTTTAACAAAGATCAAATGTACTTGTATTATATTCTAGAAATACTTTTAGTATAAATTGCTTAAGATATTGAAAATCAGGTTCTGAAAAGTAAATTTCCTCAGTGGAACCTGACTGTAAGTGTGCAAAACTCAAGTAATGTTTTTTCCTCTTGTAATCTTCAAAAGTTCTCCTCGAAGTGATTCAGCTGCAAACAGGAAACAGAGAATTATTATTCCCCTTTGCCTTCTTATTTAGCCTTGAAATATCCACTGAATAATACTTGAGGAGCTGTTTGTGACCAAATTAAGAGGCCCTGAGAATTTAGATAAGCAGAGTTGATGCATAGCTGATTTCTTTATCTGCTTCAGAGCAAAGTTTTACTTCCTGTGAAATCATATCTGAACTATGAAGTGATTTTGATCAACGTATTTTTAAAAAACCTAACAGTGAAACTCTATTTAACATTTACAGCTACTAAACTGTTTGATTGCTCATGAATATTAAAACTCGACAATATTCAAAAATGTTAAAGAATGAGCAAGGTAAAATTTATTTTAGTTTTACCTGAATCACTGTTTTTGCCACAGTACAGGGACTGAATGGCAAATTAAAATCATCATCTGGGCATTTGTTAAAACTCTGCACAAACTTAAGAGTTAGTTCCCTATGGGTAGATTTGTAAAGGATTATAAAATCCAGAAGAAAAAAACAATTACAGCTGATGTGAAAATATGATTTTTAATTAATAAATCAACTGCCTGCAATTTTTGAAATTGCCAATATTGGTAATGGCTTTGGAACTCACTTGCTTCATACTTCACAGTGGCTTTTCAAAGCACTGGTGTTTTGTAGTTTGCTTTATAGGCTGAGGCCAGAGTGGAATGTTTTGATGAGGAGAATTCATCAACTGCTGCCTATCTGAGCACAGGTGCATGATAAAGGAGTCACGAAGCAAAATAATTTCTTTAAAGTCCAGTAGTTGATATTTATTTTTTTCTTTACTCCCATGGGTAGTTTTAAACACCACATCTGATTATGTTTTAGTATGAAAATGCCATTTTACAAGGTTTTCAAGTCACAAAAAAATAGGATAAATAGTGTAACTCATCTCCTGTCAGAATATCATGTTTGAATCTAAACATATTCTGTAAGGAACCTCAACATGAAACAATAATTTGTTCAATTCTCAGTGTGGTGACAGAACATTTCCACTGCACATTTGGTCTGGTGTAAGCAGGACTTCAAAGCCAGTGCAAGCATCCAAGTGGGGCACTGCTCACTGCTGAATCACCCACATCAAACGTGGATTTATCATCAGTGATGTGCAGCTACAACACAGAGCAGATGATCGAGAAGATGATTTCCTTCAGTCTTGATAGAGAATAACGGCAGAAGTCTTTGAAATTGAAGTCAAAGATGTTCCTTCCTGCACCAGTCTTGGCAGTCTGCAGAGAAATGACTCCAGCGAATTTCACAGACAGAACCATGGGTTGGGTTGGGATGGACCTTGAAGCTCATCCAGTGCCACCTCTGCCATGGGCAGGGACACTTTCCATCATCCCAGATTGCTCCAAGTCTGGTCCAACCTGGCCTTGAACATTCCCAGGACAGGCTGGGATGAGTGTGCTCAGGTCAGGACTCTGCCCGGGGCTCCCAGCAGTGTCCCCATGTCCCTGTCAGTGTCCCCTGCCCGCTGCAGCCAGGCCAGGGCCGGCCGGTGGCACCACTGATCCAACACAGCCCCACAGCCCAAGGGGTCACCGGGCTTTGGGTGTGGGCCCTGCCCGGTGCTCAGGGACTGCCACACGAGTGGTTTGAATGGGCTTTCCTCGGTGGGCCTGGAGAAAAGCAGTGACACCAACACTTGATACCGGCACTGACATCACCACTGGCACCAGTACCAACACTGGTACCAATAGTGACACAAGCAGGGACAACCAGCACTGGCACTGACATCACCACCAGCACTGAGCATGGCACCCAAACCGATACCAGCACCGGCACGGGTACCGACATCAATGCTTGTACTGACAGTGACATTGCCGCCACCACCTACATCGGCACTGACATTAACATCAGCAGTGACACCGGCACTGAGCGTGGCACCCAAACCGATGCCAGCACCGGCACTGGTACCAACACTCCTACCAACAGCGACATCGCCACCGGCACCGACAGCAGCAGCGAGCCCGGCACCGGCGCCTCACGGCGGCCGCTGAGGGAGGGCGAAAAGGGCGGGAAGCGCCGGCGCGCGGCCCAGGCGGGAAGGGGCGCGCGGGCCGGCGGCGTTGGCGCCCCCTAGTGGAGGTCCCAGAGGTCGCGCAGCGGCGCGGCCAGGCGCGGGTCCCGCGCGCGCAGCGCCCCCGCGTGGGCGTGGCGGAGCGAGCGCAGCTCCGTGAGGCGCCCCAGCAGCCGCGCGAAGCGCTGCGGGTCCCGCGGGTGCTGCAGCTTCGAGTGCTTGTACAGGATCCCCAGCAGCGGCTCCTGCAGCTCCTCCACGTGGCGCTTGTCCCTCAGCAGCGGGCGGTCTGCGGGAGAGAGCCGTGAGCGGGATGCTCCGGGCGCCGCCGCCCCTCAGGGTCCGGTCGGCGCCGCCGCCCCTGAGGGGACGAATGGGAGCTCCCCCGGGGCAAGTGACAGCTCGTTGTTGTCACCGTCCCAGCTTACCTGAAAAGAACACTGTTGTTGCTACGAGCAGAGCGTATTCGGTCTCGGTCACTTTGAGTTCCCCCATGGTTCTGTAGAAGTAGAATAGGGCGGTGATGAACTCCTCAGTAATGCCTTGAAAATGGAAAAAACCCCAACAATTTTTGGTTAAAAAAAAAAACAACCAAACAAACAAAAAAATAATCCCCACCAAAAACAAACAAACAAACCCAACCAAAAAACCAAACAAAAACAAAACAAAAAAAAACCAAACCAAAACCCCCCAACAAAGGTGCAGAATAATAAGGATGTTATTTCAGTGCAGGAATAGTTACAAATCTTTGCCTGAAGGGTGCGAGGTGACCCTGGATCACTGTCCGGCTCTGGGTTCCCCAGGACATGAGACATGGAGCTCCTGGAGCAGGTCCCACCAAGGCTGTGGAGCTCGTGAGGGGACTGGGACATCTCCCTTATGAGGAAATGATGAATGGTTGGACTCTGTGATTTTAGAGGTCTTTTCCAAGCTAAGTGATTCCATGATTCTGTGGAAGGCTGAGGGAGCTGGGGTTGCTCAGCCTCAAGAGGAGCCCCAGCTGAGAGGGGCCCTCAGGCCTGGATGTCCCTGTCTGCAAGGAGAGCAATGGCACCAGAGGAACGGGCAGGAACTGATGCTCAGGAAGTTCCACCTGAACATGAGGAAAAACTACTTTCCTTTGAGGGAACAGATTGCTCAGAGAGAGTGTGGAGTTTCCCTAACTGGAGATATTCCTGACCCATGTGGAGATGAGCTGGTGCCATGTGCTCTGGGATGACCCTTCTGGACCAGGCAGGTGGCACCAGGTGACTGTGATCCAACCTCACCTGTTCCATGATTCTGTGAATCTTTTAAGGCTTGGTGCTGTTCTATTGCATGAAATAGTGAACTAATTTTGTGAAAACAATGTTAATTGCTAAAATAATAACAAAAGTTTTATGGTAGTGTATATTTATTTGAATGTGTATATTACCCAAGGAGTATAAGCAAGTATGAAGACACCCCTTCCTGCCATGAGGATGTAATGCCACTGTGTAATATCTGAGGAGGTAATGCCAGAGCAGCTCAAGGGAGAGGAGAAGGAAAGAGAGAAGAGAGGAAGAAGAGAGGCAAGGAGATGGAACAGTGACCATAGGGATAGTGTAGCTCAGTGCAAGAAAAGTAGGGCCAGTAAAGCAAAAAATTCTCAGTGTTTAGATCCTGAGACCTCCATTACCTGTGGTAGTAGTAGAAGTTGGCCTCTCTTTATTATGACACATTTCCATGGAATAAATATTGCTTTTATCAAGGCTTTGAACATGACAACATGGCCCATGATCAGAAAGTCTTACATGACCTGGAACAAGGCAGATGACAGTTCCCAGTCAAGCTTAAAGCAATCTTAAATATTTGTCTGTATCATTGCTGAAAATGTGTAAATTTTCCCCAGACCCACAAAGGTATAAAATCCTTTTTGGCATCTGGATCCAAGTTCTTTGGTTGCATTTTATTGGTCAAGGTCTCTTGTGTTAAATTTGACACAATGTATAATAGGTAATTAATACAGCTGACATAATCCACTCACCCCACAATGATGCAAAGTATTTCAGACCTACTTTCACTGGTTGATGGCTGGCACTCGCTCATTCTTTGGTTGTAGATTTGGGCTGATCTCAAGAACATTGCCTCCACTGTGGATCCTTTCAGCAGAGCAATCTGGTCCTCACTGGCTAAACTCTCAAACCCTGCAGAGAAAGGTGCATGTTCAGAATCAGGGAAGGCTGGGGCTGCATTTAAGCCCTCAACATGATGTGAAAAAAAATATTTTTTTAAAATAAATATCTTTACTGGAAAGGAGGAGCCACAGTTTAATGATGCATGTGCTGAAGACTTGGGATCTTTCTTGCTAGTTTGCAGGTTAGACAATTTAAAAAAAAAAAGAGGGGGAGTTTTCAGTGTTAAAAAATTCACAGGAAGATACAAGTAAAATATTTGGGACTGGTTATCCAAATGGTTATCCAAACATTCTTCCTAATACCTGATAAATACAGGCCTAACACCTGATAAATTTGCTGCATTGTTTAGTGACCGTGGATACTCCATTAATTGTTACATTATTTTCTTTTTAGAAATCGTGTTCATCTTTTGACAAGCTCATTGTCTGGACTTGTAATTCAAGAGCAAAGGAACTTTGGTGATTTTTTTCTTAAACCTGATCAAAGCAGGATATGTCACACAAGCAAACAGACAGCTCACCCCTTCCTTCAGCTCTGCCCCACAGAGATGCTGAATTACATCAAAAACCTGCTTTAGATATGGTGATTGACCTTTGTCAGTGAGTTTTACAGAGAAAAGTTATCACCCTCCCTGTCAAAGTTATTTTGTCAACTTTACACTGAAATGGAGTGAATTTAATTGCATGTTCCCTTGTTCTTTATGAAAGGAAAATATGAATAAGAACACCTGGTTAGTCCCTTCAGTGCTGCCTTTTCCTTTGAAGGAACATCTGGTTTTTCCTGTGGTGATTATGATAAATTGTAGACTCAACTGGATTTCAGAGAATGTGGTGAGATAGTAATTCCCTCAAGTAGTATTTTGAGGTCCACATGCTTCCAGAAAATGTCTCTACTCCATGTCAGAAATGGAGAAGAAATCTAATCATAGCAAAGTTTTGAACTGAAAGTTTCTAGGTTGTCCTCATGACACATTAGAAGTACAAATAATCAGTTTAAAGCCTTTTCTTACAGCCTGTATTTTTCTCTGGTTCATGCCACCAGTTTGATTTGGTTCCTCTGATGTTCCCCAAAGGAAGGAACTCACCTGGGAGTCTTTTTGTGAAATCCACCAACACCTGGACATGGACAACAGCTGTCTCAGACAGGTGGAGGAAACTTTCCTCAGGGCTTGCAGTTTCCTGTAGCTGCAAAAAGAGCATTTGAACATTGGATATAGCCAAAATACACAACAGCAGTGACTCAGCAATGCAGGCTGGGGGTGCTGGATACCTACAAACTTCTTGGCTTCCTCAAGGGGAATTGTGTATTTTTGGTGAGCTGCTACAATGTGGTCAAGAAGCTGATGTTCTCCTGGAGTAAGTTCCATCTTTTCTGATATCTGCTAAAACAATAAACCAATCAAATCACAACGATTTGGAGTAAGAATAAGTGATAAAAAGAGATAATATTTTAAATAGAAAAATATCCCACTTTTCCAGATCTTGTTGTAGATGATACTTGCTTACTATTCAGTCCCTCATCTTCCAGCTTTATGTTGCAAAGGAAACTGCTCTTCTGCTTGAAATTCTTCCTGAGTCGCTTTGACTTGCACTGGACTTCAGTCAGCAAACCTGTGAGGTGTGAAGTGGCCATCAATGCTTGCATTTTAATTAATTACAGTCTGAGGTCATCACTTTCATTAGAGATAACTCAGTCTTGCATCCCAGAAGCTGTCACCTATAATGAACAGTGTTCCTAGAGAATGTGGCCCTGTTACTTCTCAGGTGAGCTGATGTTCAGTGCCCACCTGAGGGTCTGCAGGCATCCTTGTCCTTGTGGCTCTGTGACACACAGGCATCCGAATTTTCTACCAAAGCCCATCATGCCATTTTTATTTAATTTTTTTCCCTCAAACCCTAAAGCTCCTCTGATCTGCTCACTGCTGTCCTGTTAAGACTGGGGATATTTAGCTTATCTTTCTAGTACCTTTTTTTTTTCTCTTGCACTGTCTTTGAACAACAGTTCTCTTAAGGTGAGGGGATACTTCCCAAGCATTGCTGCCTTCTGCACACCAAGATGCCACAGGTGCCACCATCCTCAAAATTAATTTTCACAAAATTACAAAGTTGGAACAGACCTTCAAGATCATTGAGTCCAACCTGTTTCCTAACACTTCACCTCAACCCTGGCCCCCAGTGCCACATCCAGGCTTTGTTAAACAGCTCCAGGGATGGTGACTCCACCACCTCCCCGGGCAGAACATCCAGAACTTTATCACTCTTTGCGTGGAAAACTTTTTCCTAATACCCAACCTGTCACAGATATATTTTATGAAAAATACTCATGCTAGGATTTTTTCTCCTGAGAGGCTGAGAGACCTCAGAAATGAAATGTAGCCAATGGTTATCTGCTGCTGTGGAATGCAACAGGTGCATCTGGGATTGGTCTCATGTGGTTGTTTGTAATTAATGGCCAATCACAGTCCAGCTGTCTCAGACTCTCTGCTCAGTCACAAGATTTTGTTATCATTCCTTTTAATTCCTTGCAAGCCTTCTGATGAAATCCTTTTTTCTATTCTTTTAGTATGGTTTTAATATATTGTTTTCGTATAGTATAGTATAATATAATATAGTATAATAGAATATAATACATAATGTATAGTATAACAAATATGGTATAGTATAATATAGTATAATATAGTATAATATAGTATAATATAGTATAATATAGTATAATATAGTATAATATAGTATAATATAGTATAATATAGTATAATATAGTATAATATAGTAATCAACCTGCTGAAACATGGAGTCAAGATTCTCATCTCCTCCCTCGTCCTGGGACCCCTGCAAACACCATCACACCAAAATATATTCCCTTGGTGCAGCTTGAGGCTGTGTCCTCTGGTTCTGTCAGTTCCTGAAGAAAGAGCCCAACCCCACCTGAGCACAGGCACCTTTCAAGAGCTGTAGAGAGTGACAAGGTCACCCCTGAGTCTCCTTTTCTCCAATCTAAACAACCCCAGCTTTTTCAACATTTTCCTACAGCCAAACAAAGCTTCGACCAGCACCATTGGGAAGAGATTGACTTTGGAGAATGTTTTCTCTGCAGTGATTAGTCAAGAACCCATCAGGAAGGAGCACTCACACTCTGCCAGCATTCCCACAGCTCTGCACTTCTTGAGGCGGCACTCCTGGCACTTCCTCCTCATGTACATGTCCATCTCGCAGTGCCCCCCGCTCTTGCAGCGGTACACCGCCTTCTTGGTGATGCTGCGCCGGAAGAAGCCTGCAACGAGCACCAGCTTGTGACAAACACGCTTACTTTCTTGGGAAAATGTAAAAAGATTAACAAAGGACAATAGGAGACAAGGATCATAGGCCAGGTGCATCTTGGCGCTCATTTAAGACAACGCTGTTACTTGTGGGGATACCCCTTAAAGACCTTTTCCCTTACATCAGCCTGTTGCATATTTATAGACTCTTATGTATATCTATAAACTAGTTTCCATTTTTCAGGGAGTATTTTACAAGGCTTCTCTTTGGGTCTGCTTTTTTAGAACATGTGTGGTTTTTGGCTGTCGTTTTAACTCTTTATCACATCCAGTTTGGGTCTTGGTCCACAGTGTCCTCAGATGGTGAGTGCTGACAGTTGGCAGATCTGTAAGGTGTCTTTATCTTATGTTCATTGGATGTTATCTTATTCAAGCAGGTATTTTAACACACGTATATAGTTGTTATAATATATATAGTATAAGCTATGTAATATATATAGCATAAGCTATTATAATATAGATTATATTAGCTATATCATATAGATAGTATAAGCTATATAATATATTATAAGCTATTATAATATATATAGTATAAGCTATTATAATGTATATAGTATAAGCTATTATAATATAGCTTATATTGGCTATATAATATAGATAGTATAAGCTATATAATATATATAGTATTAGCTATTATAATATAGCTTATATCAGCTATTTCACTACTATGTCCAAGCTTAACTGACAACAGAAATAAACACTTTGTAGCAAAGTTACTTTAGCATCACACATATAAAATCCATTGTAATATTTGTGAAAAGCCAATTTTATAATATGTATCTATAACAAGGTGATGGCTGGAGCAATCAAAGGAGCTTTATCCTATAAGGATTTAAAAGTGTCCTCCGGGTTTGAATGGTTGGGTTTTCTAAATGGAAAAGTTACCCTGATTTTAAATCTGCTTTTTAAAAACATAGTTATGTCTGGTTCTTTCTGACTGATATTAATTGACATTTTCCATACATGGAATCATAGAATATGCTGATTTGGAAGGGACCCACGAAGATCACCAAGTCCATCCCCTGGCACTGCACAGACACCCCAAATCCCAGCCTGTGCATCACTGAGAGCAGTGTTCAAATGCTGCTGGAGCTCTGGCAGCCTCAGGGTTGTGCCCATTCCCTGGGCAGCCTGGGCAGTGCCCAGCACCCTCTGAAGGAAGAATTTTTCCCTGATAATCCACCCCTGACACAGCTCCAGCCCTTCCCTCAGGTCCTGTGCCTGCTCACAGGGAGCAGAGATCAGAGCTGCCCCTCATGACACAGCTCCCATACCAACAATTAGCAAGTAATTACTACTTGCTTTTATTAAATTATAATAATAAGTGAAATTAATAAGACTGAAATAAATCTCTAAGAAGTGCTCATGAGAAAAGCAGCACGTGCTTACACTAACGCTATACTAATGATTCATCAATGCAAACAGGAGATGCTTACAGTGCTTGTATTAAATGTAGACTGAAAATATTTCTTCAAAGACTGTTATAAAAACGTGAATTTGGAGTGATGTTGTTAGGTAGGGGGTTCATTAGATAAATGAAAAGCCCCTGTGGTAACACCAGCTCAAATCTGAGGCCCCGCGTCCCCGCTCACCTTTGCAGCCCTCGCAGGTCAGCGCGTTGTAGTGATAGCCCGAGGCCTTGTCCCCGCACACCACGCACAGCTCCTCCTGCCCCTTCAGCCTCACCGCCGCGTTCAGCCGCGGCCTCTTGAGCGCCTGGAACGCCCCGTCCTCCCCGTGGGGAGCCGGGAAGGGGCCCTTGCTGAGCTCGCAGCTGCTGCCCACGCAGGGCCCGTCGCCGTAGGGCGGCTCCAGGCTGTAGGGCCCGTACGGGGCCGGGCCGGGCTGCGGCTGCAGCGCTGGCACCGGCACCGCCGAGTACTGGCAGTACGGGCCCGCCTGGAAATCCGCGTCCTGCAGCGGGTAGTTGATGTGCTCCGGTAAAACATCTGTGCCGGGGAAATGGAAAGTGCAGTGAACACCTGGAGAATATCTCAACAGCGACTGCTCCAAAGTTTGAAAATGTGTAGCCATGATATTTTCTGAAAAATCCTTTCCTTAGGATTTTTCCTCCTGAGAAGCTGGGAGGCCTCAGGAACGAAATGTAACCAATGGTTATCTGCTGCTGTGGAATGCAACAGGTGCATCTGGGATTGGTCTCATGTGGTTGTTTGTAATTAATGGCCAATCACAGTCAGCTGGCAGACAGAGAGCCGAAGCCACAAACCTTTGTTATCATTCTTTCTTATTTTATTCTCAGCTAGCCTTCTGATGAAATCCTTTCTTTTATTCTTTTAGTATAGTTTTAATATAATACATATCATAAAATAATAAATCAAGGCTTCTGAAACATGGAGTCAGATCCTCATCTCTTCCCTCATCCTAAGACCCCTGCAAACACTGTCACAAAAATGTTTTATAGATTTAGTAGCATAAGTATTGGAGGAACACATTTTCAGAGGGACAATCTGACACATTCTGTTTAAATTTAAAAATAGCTCAATAACAGTTTGGGCAATATCATGTGGATTAGTGTTAGTAGATAATTGGATATCACCAACTGTGATGGCACAGCTGCCTTCAGATCTTACACTTGTTTTTATTACTTGTCCACACTACAGTCAAATGTGTTCCACAAGTGAATTTCTTAATGATTGAAGTGTTTGTTACTGATATGTATCTCAGGCATCATTTTGAAAATGTTGCACAAGGGCCTGACAAAAATTGTGCAGAAATCAGAGAGTACTAAACTTTACTGTGACAGGGGTCTTAAAGTTGAACTTCAGAGGAGTAAAAGGCAAAGACTTGTTTTATTTAGTATTTTCTCACACGTCTTTACAGTTATGAGATTTTAGTTTAGTAAAATGTAGGTACAGAATTACAAAGAGAGTTTCTTCCTGCCTTTCTGTCTGTTGAGTTTCAATTTTATCCAGCCTCCCTTAAATACACACATCTATACCAAAGAAAGCCTGTGCAACATGCATCATGTTTCAGTCTTCCTTTGGGATTATTAAAATCTCTATAAAAACAAATAAGGAAGGTTTCTTAAAACAGATTTTTTCCTTTAAGTGGGCTTTGGGTCCTGCCTTTAGTCTTCCAGAATCAAATTAGTTATTGCAATTATAGTTCCATAAGATATAGAACAGGCATTTTCTATTAGTAATGTATCTGGAATATGAAATAAAACCTGTGTCTTCTCCATGCAGGTCAAAGGGAGACAGTGCTGGGGATGTTTCAGAATAATCCCATTGTGCTTAAAAATCTGTATGAGCACACAGTAATAGATTTCCATACACTTTCAGTAGGAGCTTAGTAAGAGCTTTCAAGTGCATTAAAGATAAATTAAAATGAAATAAACAAAAAATCATTCCCCCAGGAGTTCATTTTGCTGCATTTCCAGAGTACAGAACTTGCTTTGCTCACCGTAGTACTGGAGGGGCTCAGGCAGGCCGTACCCGTCAGGGACGGTGACAAAGGTGTTGGCCATGCTCTGCTCCCAGCTGCACTGCTTCATCCACCCTGCTCCGGGACCAGCCTTCAAACAGCAACCTGGGCAAAGGGGAAAGGAAGAGAAACAACCCATGAGAAGGAATTGCTGGGTGGGTTAGACACAGAGCCAGAAAACTCCAGAATATGGCAGAGTTTTCAGGCCATAAGAAAATCAGATGTCTGTGTGAAGTCACATAACACCCTCAAGGAGATTACAAAATGTTTGAGTGTCCTGATATTACAAACTCAGGGTAAAATTCTTTCCTAAGTTTCCAAGTTATAGTTAGAAATGTTTTACTCTGAGTTTTACACAAAACCATGTGGGGGAATTGGACTGGTAAATTCTCTAATTCAGAGAAGGTTAAAAGGAACTTAACGGAGAGAATAAACTTCCTTTGGGCATGAATTGGAGCATTTGCTCTGGTGTATATGTGGGGCTGTCCTGTTTATGCACAAAGATGGGCTTTTAATGAGTTTATTTAATTCATGTTTTATCAGAGGTGAAGTAAGGGAAATAGCATGGAAAGGCCAGCATGGAATGTCTGTTCTTCATCATGTAAGTGCTCATTTATGCAGTAAAACTCAACTTTGCCTTGCTTAAGCACTGCCTTAACTACATTTCCTGAGTTCCTTTTACAGTGCAAAGTTTTCAGTGAAGACCAAAATATTGATTTCCTATAGGATATAGTAAACAGAGGCCAGATGTGCTGCCTCTAAAGAGGTTTCCACTGCCCCTTGGTCGCTGAAGGAGCCTGAGCTCCTGGCTGGATTCACCAACATTCCCAAAAACAAAGTGCACTGAGAGCTCACAGTGACATGGTGAGAAGAGCTGCTGTGCTTGGAGTCCAACACTTACCTCACTTTTCAGTAATTTGACTTATAAATTCAAATTTAGAGGAGTTCTGAAATGTGTGCTCTAAAAACTCTCAAAAGAGTTTTAGGGGGAAAAAGAAAAGTCTGTATGGACAGTGGCATGAGCTGAGTTTGAGGTTTCACACCTACAGCAAACCTGTGGTGTTGCTTAGAATTGAGAGCTAACAGAGCAGCCATTAGAGGAGGAAACAGGAATATTTTCCTTGCCCCCTTGTCCCTCTGCATGAGTGGGATGTGGGCACAGTTAAACCTTTGCTGAGCCTGATGCCCACTGAGCAAGGGCTGTAAGGGACAAATTGCCCATGAACCACTCACAGCTTTCCCTGAGCAGACAGGAAGGATGAAAAAGGCACAGAAGGATTTGGAAAATACAGCAAATCCTACTCCTTCAACAGGATTCTCTGCAGAATTTACAGCAAGTTTGGTTTAAAGACCCTCCCTGAAGGAAGGGGTTTGTGCTATACCTGTGCCTTGCTGGGGCTGAGACAATGAATTAATCACCCCAGGGAATCTGAAATCCTCACTGGTGAAACACACACATCCCTTCCCCCAGGGTGCACAGAGATCCAGGGCTGACCACTTTCACTTCGTGTTGTCAGCAGAAGGTGAAAGGATGCAGTGAGGCCGGAATGCTGGGGGTTTGTTATCTCTGCTAGTAAATATTTGTTTGAGAGCAAAATAAGTCACTGAATCATGAGGCCTTATCAGTTAGATCAATTTGGCCTGGGCAAAGTCTACATTTTTTTCCCAAAAATGTGTGTTTGCTGAAGAAATGTGTTTCTGAATTCCAGTGGTTTCTTTAAATAAAAGTCATAATTAAATAGTAGGTAAAAAATTACACTGATCCAGTCTAATAAAAGCAGTATATTGGGAGGATGAATTACCAAATGTAAGGTGGTTGATGGCTTAAACATTCTAAAACTTGGAAGCAGATTTTCCTTAGGCAAAGTTTTCTCAGCTTAGTTATTGTATGAGAAAGGATTCAGCCCTTCTTACTGATTTTTATGGCTAATAACAGTAACCATTTGCACCTCCAAAATTTCCAGCTTAGACTAAGACTTTGTAAGCTGAAATCTTAAATTAAGAGAATTAAGAGGATGTTAGAACAGTGGCAATAGTAAAGCCAATTGTTGTTTGAGGAATGCTCTACTGTCTTAGAATGAGACGTGCATAAACATAAAGAGTTTCATTTTCTGACATTTGAGAATTTAGCGTTGACAAGCTTGTTCTGATCAAACAAAGCATTGGGATTTTAAAGCAAAAAAGGAGAAAAAAAAAGAGAAGAGAATAAGATATATAAGGAAGGCACTTCATTTCCTAGACCAGACAAATTGTGATTATTTATGAGTGACTGTGAGAGTTGTTTTTTGCTTCCCCCTGGTGAGTGAGGCAGCAGCAGGGAGGCCTCCACCAAACTGCAGCAGTCCCTGGGATTCCATGATCCACGTGCTGCTCTCCCCAAGCTCTGTGGCCATCCCAAACCCCTCACACCTCACTGGACACTTCCCCAAACCACACAGACACATTGATTTATCCAGACAAGGGAATTCTGCACGTGCCCAGCACGGTGAAGCTCCTGACACAAGGTCCCAGACATGCCCAGGTGTAATGTCCAAAACAGTAACTGCAACAAAGCTGAAGTAAGGATGGAGCAGTGGGTTTGGATGCTTGGGGCAGGTGAAGCCATGCCATTCCCAAAACAAAATGGTTTGTGCCCCTTTTTTCTGTGTATTCCCAATGTAACCCCATGTTTGTGCATGAGCGCTTTAAAAGGAAGCAAAAATCTAAATACGTTCCCAGAGACGATGCATAAAAGTCTTTAGACTAAAAAGTGGGAAGAAAAGAGGAATTTTAAAATAATTTATTTTGTAGCATCCCAAGCAGTAACACACTGGGAGCCTTGAGCAACCCTGGGTGACACAGACTGACCTGACAGAAAATGTCACCTATGGAAAGCACACATTGCTCCTGCTTCTCCTTCTGCTACTGGGCCACATTTTCTCATTTTCACGTGAGAAGTCCTGAGCAGGTGAGGGGAATGGTGTTTTTTGGAACAGGTGATCTACACTCAAGGTGGCTTAAGCACGTTTGAAAATGTGCTTTTACAGGCTCAGTTCTGTCAGTGCTCATCCTCTGAACTACAAACGTTCAGGATAAACCAGAACATGTTGATTCAAGGGCTTGGTTACCCATCCCATGCAGAAATTTAGTTCTTAGTCCCAACTGAAAGACTTGACAATTTATCAAAAATGGGATTCACTAAAGAAAAAAAAAAAAAAGCCACTGATTGATAAAAGTAAAGTAGAACCATAAATAGAATGTACACGTCCAGACTAGAATCTGAGCTGGACATCTATTTATTTCAATTTATGGTGAAAGATGTGGGGTTAATCATTTTTATTGCTATAAACCCCCATATCATAAAGCAACATATCATCAACTTATCAAATTTATTGGGACACAAAACATCCTTCATGGAGCAGGGCTGCAGGGAGCCCTTTCAGGGTCGGCACTGACAGTGCTTGAGCTGCTCTCGTAAATATTTTGATAGTTGAGTCATGGGGAAATTTCTTGTTTACAGGGAATTTTAGGAACTCGAGCTGAAGGTTTTCACCATCTATTTAGCACACCTTGGGGCACCGTAGTGGTCACGTAGAGGAACTCAGAGCACGTTTCAGGCTCGGGTTTAATCACTGCACTTTGCCTGCAGCTGGAAGGCAAAGCTTATATTTTTTTAATTTGTGAAATTTTAAGCAGAAAAGTAAAAAGAAAAAGTAACTGAGAATAATCAGTGCCAAGTAGGTGTGATGCCAGCTAATCTATTCAATTGCACTCAAGCAATTCAGTAATCACTGTTTAATTACAGAATGATTTTGCAGGGGAAATTGTGGGATCACTCGATTCATCCTGTGTGCAGCTTACACACTTATTAAAGATTTTTCTGTTCCTCCTGGTTTTAATGTGCTAAGAAGCTCCCCAAAGCTGCTCTTTGAAGAAATTCCACTTTTCTTCCTATTAAATGTGTTCCTCCCTGGTTATTATATTCCATAATAAGAACCTCTTGTATTCTTTTCTATATACACTTATTATATTCCAAATAATAACAATAATAGGAACTTATTGTATTCTTTTCTATATATACTTATTATATTCCATATAATAAGAAGAATATTAGGAACTTATTATATTCTTCTCTATATATACTTATTATAATCCATATAATAATAATAATAGGAAATTATTATATTCTTTTATATATATACTTATTATATTCCATATAATAACTATAATAGGAACTTACTATATTCTTTTCTACATATACTTATTATATTCCATATAATAACCACAGTAGGAACTTATTATATTTTTTTCTATGTATACTTATTATATTCCATATAATAACAATAATAGGAACTTATTATATTCTTTTCTATATATACTTACTATATTATATATATATTATATTCTTTTCTATATATACTTCTATATACACTTATTATATTCCATATAATAAAAAGAATAGGAATATATTATATTCTTTTCTATATATACTTATTATATTCCATATAATAACCACAGTAGGAACTGGCTTATTTCACCAATGGACTGCTTTGCAATTATCTTGAAATTTTCCTTTGGAATTGTTATTCCGTGAATAATTATTTCAAAAAGCATATTTTTTTATACATTCTAAAATAAGAGGTTAGAGGTTGTTTGAAACTCACATTTTTCTGGGTACTTTTGGGAATGGAAACAGATAAATGACTTTAAAAGTTGTTTTTCTTCACTCTGTGTCAAATGAAGTATTGTTGGAACAGACCCTTGGCAGCAGAATACCAGATTTAAAAGTGCACGCTTGCTGTTTTCTATTAGTCAGATGTTTAAACAGAAAGAAAAAAGGAGGTAAAAAAGAAAGGAATATTTTCACATGGCAAACTGATGTATGGCTTGAGCAGCAATTTCTCACCGCAGAGCATGCAGAGAAGGGAGTGCAATACTCACGGTGGCTGCAGGGAGCTCCTCTCCAGGCACAGCTCCTCTCCCAGCTCTGCTGCAGCTGGAGCCCACAGGCCTCTGCCTTTCCCTATTTATCAGTTTGTGCGCGCAGCCCGGGCTCCAGACACTCGGCAGAGCCACGCCGCGGCTCCGAGACACCAACTTCCCACACAGCTCCTCTGGGGTCGGAGCAAGGGCAGCTGCAAAGCCACATAAATCACAGCACAACTGGGTCATCAGGGACAGAGGCCATGGGGACCCTCACGTCACCGCTTCCCAGAGTCCTGCCTGCCCAGCGCTCACGTTCTGCTTGCTGGAATTCTAAATTCTCCCATTTTGGTTGCTTCTGAGTTCCTGCCCCACGTTCAGATTCTGCTTTCCTGCTAGAATTCAAAATTCTCCCATTTTGGTTGCTTCTGAGTTCCTGCCCAGCACTCACATTCTGCTTTCATGCTAGAATTCTAAATTCTCCCATTTTGGTTGCTTGTGATTGCCTGCTCAGCACTCATATCCTGCTTTCCTGCTAGAATTCAAAATTCTCCCATCTTCGTTGCTTCTGAGAGCCTGCCCAGCACTCACATTCTTTCTTGCTAGAATTCAAAATTCTCCCATTTTGGTTGCTTCTGAGAGCCTACCCAGCATTCAGATTCTGCTTTCTTGCTAGAATTCTAAATTCTCCCATTTTGGTTGCTTCTGAGAGCCTACCCAGCATTCAGATTCTGCTTTCTTGCTAGAATTCAAAATTCTCCCATTTTGGTTGCTTCTGAGAGCCTACCCAGCATTCAGATTCTGCTTTCCTGCTAGAATTCTAAATTCTCCCATTTTGATGGCTTGTGATTGCCTGCTCATATCTTGCTTTCCTGCTAGAATTCAAAATTCTCCCATCTTCGTTGTTTCTGAGTGCCTGCCCAGCATTCAGATTCTGCTTTCTTGCTAGAATTCTAAATTCTCCCATTTTGGTTGCTTCACGTTAACATTTTGGGGTGCTGATGGAAAATGTTCAATTCCCAAGTGGGGAAAATATTGCAGCAGTGTTATTTGGAGATTTTTACATGATATAAGAATTTAATTTGGAAAGTCTGGATGGGGCCAGGACCTCCAAACTCCACTTACCTTGTTCTCTGTGTTCTGATCCAGACACTCCTCTGGCTCACTCTCAGTTCATTGGCAACCTCAGTGAACTTCAGTTCACATTGCCATTAACTCAGCAAAATTTCATCCTTAACCCCCAAATATTTCCTTTATTAGTAACTTCTAATAAATTAATATTGCAATTTGGTGTTTTCATTGTTTCCCAGGTAGATGTGACTTTTTGGATAGGGAATTTTCTTGTTGGTTATCATGTTGTTCCAGTGCTCCCAGCAGGTTGCAGGAGGACCTCACCTGCCTTCTGTGTAACATCAATTCTCCATTCACCTCAGGAAAAACTTCTCCTGTTGGATACTGCATGGAATTAGATGGGAAAAGGAAAATATCATTTCCTGTGAGCAAAGTCACTTACAATACTCTTTTGGGACAGCAGGTTTTCATGGATAAATGGCCACCACCCTTGAAGGGAAGGACACATTTCTGTTCCATGGGCTCCAGAGAAGAGCTGCTGATTTCCATGTGCCATTTATGATTCTGTCTGTGGAGTGGAATGGTTGAGTCTTTCAAGAACAAACAGCATTGACTAATAAATGTTATTTGAGCACATGATGGGGTTTTCTAAGTTTTCAGATGTCCTGCGTTGATCACGTGTGGTGATGGGAAGCTGCAGCACAGTGATTATGCAGCAGAAATGAAGATAATGATGTTCTAAGCTTAATTATGCTCAGCACTTGTCTTTCTGGTAAAAGCAGCCTCATACAGAAACTTGTCAATTTGTCAAAAAAATTCCGATAGTAAAACTGAAATTTTACAATTGATATAACAAATATTTTTTTCACAGAAGTATCTCTTTCACAATATCCCATTGACTTTTTCATCCAGCCTTTCTCATGAAAGCTGGAAAAACAAGCAGAGATTTGTGAAATACTGGGGTTAGCTTTTAAATGCTACTGACTTTTATTTTTAGCATTTTTTTTTCTGATAGAAGGCACATTACTGATAAGCTGTTCAAATTAGCTATAGGATGTGGATATTTAGAGCCTGTTGACTTCAGGGGATTTAACCCTGAAGCCCAGGTTTTTAAAAGCATCAAATCTCCGTTCTATTCAGTTTATAAAGCCTGCTGGATTCAGGGTAAATTCAGTTTCTAAAATCAGTATATAAATAAGTTTATAAAATAACCATATAAAAGTTGTAATAGAAATGAATTGCTGTAATTAAGTACTAGCCCAAGGTTAATTAACTCCCACACTGTAGTAATGAAGCTCTTTTGCATAATCATGAAGTGATTCAGACCAGGTGACTGGCTAAATACATACATTTATGTAAATACAGATATTTACATTATTTTAAGAAATCACTGCTCCTATTCAAAGCTTAGCATGACAAAAATGGAAGACTTGAGGGCACACTTGAGTCACCTAAAATACTGCTGCAAAGAAGAGGAAAATAAACTCTTTTCCATGCTTGTAAATAATCAAAACCCAGAAAGGTTATTTAGGAGTAAGGGAGATTTAAATTACAAACTAGAGAAAGCAATTACTGTGGTAAAAATAGCCCTGGAGCAAGTTCCTTGTACAATGTTCTGTTTTGAAGATCAGTTTGGGCAACCAGATTGAAACCAAGAGTTGTTTTCTCTGAGTTGCTTTGGTTTGTAAAGAGGACTTTTTGGAAAGGGCTTTGGAAAGCTTTCTTCCAGCTCTGTTTTTTGTTATTTTTCTATACCTCCATCAATTCTGTGAAACACTGCTGAAGCCTCTGGTCAGTAACATGCCCAGAGCCGCTTCAGTGGCAAAGGAAATAATACCAAACTCCAGGCTTGCTTTATTAGCAGTGAGTAAACAAAGCGTCCCTCATGGATATGGCCTGAAAATGGAGCTGAAGGAGTTCCTGCCGTGAGCCAACACCCAGAAGTGGCACTGAAGTGGGGAATAAGGGACACAGAGGTTTTCCATAGAAAATGGGCAGATCTGGGGCACTGCTGCAGCCCTTGTGCAGCCTCAGTGCAAACTGGGAGCTCTGGGCAGCCAAACCCCCGTGGGTTGGGCAGCTAATAGGTGAGGAAGATGAGGATGAAGGAAGAGCTTCCCTGGGTCCATACCTGCTGAGAGAATCCGTTTTCAAGGTCAGCACAATTCTTTGTTCATCAGGACTGGAGGTTCTGGATGTCTGGGACTCATTTGGTAACTGAATAGTTAAAGGAAATCACATCCACTCCAGCTGGGTCTTCTCTACATAAATGACCCGTTTGGCTTGATCTGCTATTGGATTGTTTACTTAACTTCAGTAATTAACCACTATCAGCCTCATTAATGAAACATAAACCACCTCTCCTGCTCATTTATAAAGCGTTTGTCAAACAAAACTCAAACAAAGGGCAGGATCTCAGCAAAGTAACAGCCCTCCAAGAGCTACTGAGCCTGCCTGCAAGGCACAGCAGTGACTTTGTTGTTGTTTTTCAGTAGAACTGCAGCAGAAGTGATGGCATTGTCTATTGCTCTTGGCTAACTTCTCCCCAAGCCATCTGAGATCTGTCACACGAGGGCAAGGATGCCTGGACAACTATTTTGGCCATTTCAGTACAAAATACTGATGTTCCAGCTCATTACTGTAAATCATTAAATGATGAAAGCAAGAGTCAAATACTCAATGATTAAAGCCCTCAGAAAACTAATTGCTAATTACAGTAATTGTTGTTCTATGTGAGTGAAAGGTTATATTAAAATAATGATTATTTCATTACAGGATTAGATTTTTCCCGTTGGTAAACTGTTCTGAGCAATATTACAGAAAGCCGAGTATTAACAATACAGATCATGTATCAAAATGATCCAACCTTTACCTATTTTCGTGTCAGAGAAATAAAATGGTTCAGAGGCATAAAATACATTGGCAGACACATCCATGCCAGAAGTTTTGTGATCTGAGACCTTGGATTTCCTTTCCAATTTGTTGAGGAACTCATGAAAAAACCCACAAGTTTTCTGTTCCCTCTCTCTTCTATTATTTATAGATCTTCCAAAGGTTCAGGAATGCTGACACTGTTGGGATTGCTCTTCATGGGTGTGGATGAAGCTCTCAGTCCTGGGTGAGAAGCAGCACAAAGCTGATTTTGCAAAGTACTGATTGTGCCTGTTGGTGTTGCCTTGCACAGTGAACAGCTCCCATTTAGCACTGCAGAGAAGTTCTTCGGTGTCAGATAATAGAAATACTCTTTGTTTTGCATCAAATGTATCAGACAAATCCTCACAATCAAATTGAATGAGAATTTGGAAGTTCTTGTTAAATTCTGAAATTGTTTCATGGGATTAAATGATGAAATAGCAGACCAGAGAGGAAGAACAATTTTGGTCTTTTTAAGGCTGATTTTTTTCTTAATCATGAAGTCATTGGATAGTTTCACCTATCATTTTCTTACAGGCTTGTAAGGCCAATCTTGAAGAACCAAACATTATGTCAAATTTCAGTCCAAGAGCCAGACTGCCTTAAACTCACTGAAAATCTCAGGATGGCCCACAAAGTGTTACAGTTTCTCCTGTTTATTCTTTTAAGCTTAATCTGCAGGGCCTGAAGGCAGAGTAGGTACCATAAAACCCATCCATTCAACCTTCACAAAGTTCCTGGGTACCCTGACACCTTCCCCTTTCAGTACCCTCTGCCAAGTCTGCTTCCCCTTGGCTGGAAGACCAAGATTTGTTAATAAAATGCTCCAGCAAGGTGGAAGAAAACAAAGCTATCAATTAAATTTGATTACAATCCCAGGAGTTGGTAGTTCATTGAGAACACTCCACAGGCACTGCAGGACTTTGTAGGTACAGCAAAGGGAAGCCAAAACCTCATTTCCATAAAGCAGATCTTGACACTGTGTTAAGCATAACAAAATAATTATTGTGGAATGCCTTGCTCAGCATTTTATCAGCAGTGGTCTTGCTGCTGAGACTGAATTAACTGGATGTGTCCATTTATCAATGATAATGTTTTTCCTTTTTTCCAGCCTGGATTCCATCTTGAGGACATTTGTTTTAACAGTAGAAAGAATATTAGACTCATAAGTGTGAGTGCTGTGGTGCAGTGGGTGACTCCTCAAGATTTATCAAAGCAAGATAATTAGGATGAACAATAAGACTGAGTTCCTTGGTAATAACTTTTGTCACAGGACAACTCTGCACTATGCCACGTTAATCCACCTTGAAGTTTGGGCTGGAAGAGCAAGAGGAGGATTCCTGTGGGCTCCTGGCCTGTGAGTCTCTGTGCTACACTTCTGTTGAAGGCAATACCAGTGAAGTTGTGACAGTAGCTGAGAGCTGTCTAACACTACCGCTTCATTTGAAAAGCAAGCAGTCAGAAAGTGTTGGGGTGTGTGGTGTGACACGGAGCTGGTTTGCTTTTTAAACAGCTGGAGCTGCTGAAATAGTTGGGGTTTGAAGGAAGGACTTGTAATGGAAATGAGAATTGTCACATTCATTTTTAAAAAGCTTGTGCCCAGCTGCATCTCCATGGGAGAATTGTGCTTTCAGACACTTAGCCACAATGTTTCTACCTGTGCTGACTGCACTTACAATTAATATAATTTTACTGAAAATCCAAGAAGTATCCTAGAAATTTGCCCTTCATTCTTTTCTGTATTTCCAACATCTAGATGTCACTCCATCTATCACAGACTTTGCCATTTGATACCGGTCTGTTCACAGAATCCCAGAATGGTTTGGGTGTGAAGGGACCTTAAATCCCATCTTGTTCCACCCCTGCCGTGGCAGGGACACCTTCACTGTCCCAGGGTGCTCCAATCCCTGCCCAGCCTGGCCTTGGGCACTGCCAGGGATCCAGGGGCAGCCACAGCTGTGCCAGGGCCTGACACCCTCACAGGGAGGAATTCCTTCCATGTATATCACTTGAATTTCCACTCTTTCAGCCTGAACCCATTTCCCCTTGTCCTGTCCCTGCAGTTCCTGATGAGGGGTCCCTCTTCAGCTTCCCTGTAGCCCCTCCAGACCCTGGAAAGGGCTGTGGGGTCTCCACACAACTTTCTCTTCTCCAGGCTGAACAGCCCCAGCTCTCTCAGCCTGTATCCAAAAGGGAGGTGCTCCTGTGCCTGAGCAATTTTGTTCACTTTATGTCCATCTAGATTCTTTTCTTTGTCATTTTCTTACTGTTAGCAAGAGCCTGCTCAGCTGTACTCAGAACTGTTTTTATCCCACCATAGAAATATTATTTCTGATTTTCCAAAGATGGCCTGGAAGCAGTTTGGGCTCTACAGCAGCATTGTTGTTCTGTGTCCCATACTCTGCTATCCAGCCTTCACTTCTGCTACAAAAACCCCATGTTCTGTTTGACAAAATACAGCCATGTGGTTAAGAGTTATTAAAAGCATTAAAACATTAACCTCCCGTAACCCCATTTTTCACTTTGTACACACACATAAGTGTTTAATCGAATTGAAGTTAAACACTAAAAAGTTTGAGAGGCCAAATTTATACATTCTATTTAGTTTACACAGAATTGCTGTGATAAGCCAAAGGAATTACAAGGCACCCCTACTCAGAAATGCTCAACTGTTGATTTGTTTAAGCTCTGTTGCTACAGACTCAGTGTTTTGGTGGGGAGCATTCCCAGCATTTAAACCAAGGAGTTTTGTCCTGCCGGGATCCTCTCTGTGTCCTGGCGCCACAGGAACTCTCTCTGCTGTCCCTTGGAGCTGGAGAAATGATTCTGAGTCCAGATCTGCTGGAGAGGGGCTGAGATGGGCTCAGGGCAGTGTGGCAGTGGCGCTGTAGACTCTCATCTCCCTCATTCTGGAATTTTATTCCTAGGAGCTGGAATGCCCAGAGGAAATGAGCTGATCCTGAAATGACTGCAGTGCTGCTCTCACCTACCCCTATGGGCAGGGAAGGCCAGGATGGCACCTCTGACACCAGGGGGAAGTGAGTTAAATCAGAATTATAAACACAAGAGCACAACAGGCAGCTCAGACACTGGTGCAGCTCCTGCAGGGGTGAAATGATTCACACTGCCCATTCTGTGGGTTCCTTCAGCTGATTTCCGGTGGATGTGAACTGGAATTGCCAGTGCCCCATCTCCAAATGGCTCACTGAGTGCCTGAATCCAGTGGAAAATCAGGGACTGCAAGTTTGGTTTCACAGAAGTCTCTGTGTTGGATAAAGTGAAAAAGGGAAAGATGGGTCTGGCACACAGAGCTCGTTCCATGGAGCTGTGTCAGGGCTGCTGTGGGAAATGGGTGCTCTGGGAGAGGCTCTGGAGGCAGGCACAGAGCTGGGAATGGGAGCAGAGTGAGGCAGCAGCAGGTGCTGAGCTGCACACGAGGGGTCAAGTGTGGGAGTGGGACAGGGGAAACCAGCCCTGGCCATGGTTTAGGGATGGTGTGTCCATTTTGGGACAGGACCCAACTGTCCCAACCTTTACCCAACTTGTTCCATAGCCAGGATGGTTCACACAGCAAAATTTGTCAGTTTTCCAAGTGGTCATGACTTGCCTATTAGGAAAAAGGAATTCTGATAAACTGTCCTAACTTTCTAGTATTCTCTAATAGCATGAAAAATAGGGAAGGACCAGAAGGTGAAATATGCTATAACCATGGTCTGGGCTTTTATTTCCAAACTAGCGGAAGGATTACATTTCCCAAATTTGCAGAATAGCTCTCATACTTCACTAATTAATCTGATTCTGATGAAATATTCCAACTGCAGCTGCTTGCCCTGTCCTCTTTTGCATTGTGTGCATGTTTTGAGATTGTTGCTTTTATAAAATTATCTCATTCAGCACTTCTGCACCAGGCTTGATTATCTCTGGGATCATAAAGAATCTTCATCTGATAAAGCATCCTGGAGTTTTCTCATGTGCCTGTGTGAATAGGGATTTAAATTCAAAAGATGATTCAAATCAAAGGCTAAAATATTATTGTTGAAAACATTGTTAATGAAGTCGGTGCTATTGAACAGAACTTTGTGGCACAAAGCCTCAAGGACAGCCCGGATCACCAACAGTAGCTCCAGTTAGCAAATAAGAATCAAAGCAGCGAGTCAGCATTGCACAGCTTGTTATTTCGAGTGGCGGATGTTTACTGTGGAAGGGACAAACAGCAGGATCAGATAAGACGGGAGCCCCGCAGACCTAGCCGGGATTGATCGCGCTGGGAGGGAGCAGCCGCAGAGATAAGCGGGCCCCGGGGTCAGGGCCGCCGGCCCTCCGCAAACAGCCCGTGCCGAGCGGCGGCCGCTCGGAGCCGGCCTTGGCCCGGGCTCCCCCGGCAGCGCCGGGGCTCTCGGGGCACGGGGGGATCGGACACGCGGGACCGCGGCGTGGGCGGCTCGTGGGAGGGGGCACATCCACCGGGGCAGGCGGCTTTGGGACGCGATGTGTCGGGGGAGCGCGGTGTCCCTCGCCGCAAAACGCCCCCAAACACCCCAAAATCAGCCAAAGCCCCTGAGCTGCGAGCATTACCCGGGCTGCGAGCATCACCGTGGCTGCGAGCATCCCCCGGTAACGGCGGGGGCACTCCCGGGGCTGGCCCCGCCCCCAGACCGCCCAACCGGCGCTTGGCCCCGCCCCTCCCTCTCTGGCCCCGCCCCCTAGCCGGGTCGTGGCGCTCTGGCGCCGCCAGGCGAGCCCTTGGCGGATCGGCGGGCTGGCTGCGGCTCGCGCCTGCGCACTGGCGGCGCCGTGGCCGCGGGCGGAAGCGGCGTCCCGGCCCCGCGGGTTCGCGTCCGCCCGCGCCCGGCGGCGGGGCCGGAGCGGGGCCAGAACGGCTGAGGGGCGAGAGCGGCGGCGGGGCCGCGAGGGACATGGGCCGGCCGCGGGGCTGAGCAGCGCCGCCCGCCATGAGCTGCACCATCGATAAGATCCTGACGGACGCGCGGACGCTGCTGGAGCGGCTGAAGGAGCACGACACGGCGGCCGAGTCGCTCATCGACCAGTCGGCCGTGCTGCACCGGCGCGTGGCCGCCATGCGGGAGGCGGGCGCGGGCTGCGCCGACCAGGTGAGCGCGGCCGGGCCGACCCCCGGCAGGGCCCGGGCGGGGCGGCCGGAACGACCCCCGCGTCTCGGTAGGCCCGAGGCGGCCGGACCGACCCCCGTGTCTCCCCGGCAGGGCCCGGGACCCGCGGCGGAGCGGCCCGACCCGTCCCGGCTGCGGCCGCACGTGGTGCTGGCACAGGAGAACACGCAGATCCGCGACCTGCAGCAGGAGAACCGCGGTGAGCGGGGCCGGGGCGGATCTTGGCGGGTGATGCGCAGAGGGGCCCCGGGGGATGTGGGGCGCTAAGCGGGGCTGTCCCGGCGGGAGGGTCCCGTGGAGGAGAACAGGGTCGCTGGATGCCCCGGTGGGTCAGGGAGTCTCCTCGGCCGAGGGGATCCGGGCAGCGGTCCCGCAGCCGGTACCCAGCGAGCGCCTCGGGGCTCCCGCTGTGGCCCTGCCTGATGCGCTGTGCTCTGCAGAGCTGTGGGTCTCACTGGAGGAGCACCAGGATGCGCTGGAGCTCATCATGAGCAAGTACAGGAAGCAGATGTTACAGCTGCTGGAAGGGAGGAAACGGGAAGATGCAGAACCAGTCCTGAAAGTCCATCAGGCTAATTCTGGGGTAAGGTGAGATGGGGACAGGAGAGTGCTCACGACCCCTGTCCCCTGCTCGCTGTCATGCAATCTTTGTTTCCATTCCTGCAATGCCTCAGCTCCAAAATACATTTTCTCCCAGTCTTGACTCTCCTTGCTGGTACTTTCTCCTCTGTTCCTTTCAGAGCACACAGGTTGTAACAGCTTTCCCAGAGAACACTGAAAGGCACAACCCCTTCACAGCCCAGGTGGAGCCTTTTTCTTTCAACCAGGTGCTGAATTCCCTGGCTTAAGCTTAATATGCCTGATCCCCTGTAGTAAAATCAAGGATGTCCAAGTTGTTATAATTCCTGTTCAGTAGCTGTAACAAAGGGGAAAAACATTCCTAAACTCTGTGAGCTGTGTATGTTTAGTTCTTAAGAGATTTCACTCCCTAGTGTTTTTAGATCCAGATACTGTGTGGAGTGGCCTGAAGTGTCCCTTTGTACACACTGGGCTCAGTGACTACAAAACTCTGAGATGTGGCTGCTGATAACTGCTGCCTGTTTCATATTTAGGTATTGAGTAACAATAGAATAACATTAAATTTCCATTTAAAACTTAGGAATTGTGTTAGGCCTTTTTTGAAATGCATTTTTATCTGGTAGAGAACAGCAGGTTGGTTCAACCCAGTGACATTTCATATCTTGTATCTTTTTTATTGGAGCTGGAGCCAGGCCAACTCTTGTCATGTGTTTCTGTGCACTGATATGTGGCAATTCACTGCTTCTCTTTTCTCAGTTGCTTAACTCCTCTGAAGGTGTAGCTATGTTTGCTTTCCAGTGCCTCCCTGAGTGCATTAATTGCTGTTTATCAGGGTTTTACATTTGAACAAAACTTGACAATGCAAAGCTGAAAGGGCTGTGCAGGAACCCTTGAAGGGATATCCCTTGATTATCTCAATTTCTAGGCAAAGGCTTCTGTACTTCAGGTAAAGTCCTTGAGGTTTTTTTTCCCACCATTTGGAGAACAGTAACAAACTGCTAATGTCTTTAAAATAACTATTCTTAGTATAACCATCTTCCTGTTTAGAAAAATAATCGTTTAGAAAAATAATAATCTTTCTTCCCAGAAGTCTTTCATGTTCTCCAGCTGTCTTCTGGATGCTCCAATTTGTTTACATACTTTCTGAATAATGGAGTTCAAAAGTGAATTCTCTGCTCTGTGATAAATTTATCTTCCAGAGGCAGTAGAAAAACTATGGGCACTTAAAGAAACTCCACCCTGTCACCTGTCATGTCAAGTGATGTATTGCTCTTCAAGCAGGAACTGTTGCTTCATACTGGAAATTGTCAGTGTTTGTTCCATGTGCATTTCTGAGCTGCAGCAAAATGCATTTTCAAGAGGATTATTGCTGTATCTAGGCAGATTCTGTAAAATCTGCCTCTGGAGGCTCTGGTCTTACTTGCTTTAGTTTTGTTGCTGGATGTCCTTCTGAGTTAAAGTTGTTTACTCCACACTTGAAATCATCTTTGCATTTATTTTTGGTGTCTTAATAAATTCAGTCAGGCTTTTCTAATAAAGCAAAATAAAATTTGCTGCCTACTAATCAAGTTCACATGAACCTGAATCTGCTGTCTCAGACCTTGGCACACTTGAAATTATTTCCCTTTAGATCAGAGTGCCTTATCTTGTTGGCTGCTGTCTCTCTCTTCACTGTTTTCACTGATAAAGGACTGCTGATAAAGGAAAATGAGGTACAAGTTCTTATCCTTAAGTATACAAGGCAAAAAGGCTTTCAAGTGCTTGGGAGAAAATGATTAAAATTCAAAACAGAATCCAAAATCAGGAAAATGGAAGTGAGTGATTTAGAAGGAATAAATTATGACTTTCTTTTGCCTGAACTTACTGAATGTATTAATTTTATGTCTTTCAGGAAATTGAAAGTCAAATAGACAGAATATGTGAGATGGGAGAGGTGATGAGAAAAGCTGTTCAAGTGGATGATGAGCAGTTCTTTAAAGTTCAGGAGAAGCTGGCTCAGTTGGAGGTAAGAACAGAGCCAGGTGCTGAAGATAAATTGAGCTTTGGGGGTCTCCAGACTTCCTCTGTATTTTCTATGTTTGTGTCAAGGACTTAAAACACTAAAAATTTTGGGATGAGGGTCAGGAAGTGCAGAACATAATTGTTTATTTTCAAGTTTTTAATGTTCATATTATTTTTATATATCTGTATATAAATAAATAAGAGCAGAAGAAGATAAGGTTTAAATTATGTGGTTCCAGTACTAAAATTATGTGGTTCTACTGTCTTAATGTTGGCATTACAAACTTTATGTATCTGTGAAGGAGTGGGACTGTTTAAAGATCAGCATCTTTTAACTACAAATTAGCACCTTTCTGTGATAGTTGTGAATTAGTTCATTTCTATTTCAGCAAAATTGTTGATTTTGCAGCTTGAAAACAAAGAGCTGCGTGAGCTGCTGTTGATCAGCAAGGAGTCCTTCGAGGTGGGGAGAGAAGATCTGCCAGACTGAAGCCCAGGCCACACCAACCTCATGTCCAAAGCCTTCAGGAACTGTTTTGAAACTACCTGACAAGGATTTGTTGTTCCAGGTGTTTCCTTGTATATTTGTTTTATCTATAAAGCGTGTGGGCTGTGTTCTCTGCATTTTTCTGAAGTGTTGATGGCAAAAGCTTGCACCCTGCTCGTAGTACCTGCAGCACTCAGATGCTTAACACTGAAGTATTTGATGTGTCCTCCCTTGTGATGGCTCATTTCCTCTCCCTTTGTTATTTTTTATGAGCTTTAGTTAATAATTCCAGCTGTGCAGATGGCTCTTAAATCCACCTTGTCTGTAGCTAGAGAACATAATGCAGGTTGTGATTGTTGTGCTTGATAGAAGGAACAGGAGATGATTGAGGAACCACAGTGTGAGAGGCAGGGATGTGGTTTGCTCTGGCTGGGCTCTGCAGGGTGAGGGACCCTCAGTGTCTGAATGGCCTGGCTTTGTCACCTGGCCTGGCTTTGTCACCTGTCCACTGCTGAGAGCACAGCACAGCCAGCAGAGCACCTGAAGGAGTCACTCCTATTCAGAGCAGACTTTACCTTGTTTTAGGGGTGAAGATTGGAGTTAACATCCCTTCCTGACACACACATTTTTTGAAGGATTAATCATTTTTGATAGCTAGACCTGTCCCAGCCTTCCCAGTGCTCCCAGTTAGCAGCCAGCCCTGCTCAGAGCCTGCCAGAGCACAGCACCTGCAGATCAAAGCTCTTTGGCCTCCCAAAAATGTGGGTTCAGGCAGAGGAAGCTCAGGTCTGCCTCAAACCCAAACCAAATCCAAACCAAACCACCCTCATGCACAGAATTTTAATGTCACATCACAGGTGAGTCTGGTGTTCCATTGTTACTGCAGGTCCTGTGTTGAGTGGAATTAGAGGTGCAGTGTTGTGGGAGTTTCTCAGTACTGTGGTATTTTTAATGACATTTTTATATAAAAGATTTCTGGCCTACCTGTGATTGAAAAATAATCTTGCAAGAATGGTAAACATCTCCTGTCCATTATTAGCTCAAATTTTTGATGGCATTTTTTCCCGAAGTGAGACTTTTGATAGATGCAGAAGGTGACTCATTCCTGTGCTTACTGAGGGACAGTGAACACTGGAGACATTGTGAACATTTGGAATATCCAGCTAGACAGGTAGATATAAGGGGTTTCTGTACAGGAGTGCTCTTGTATACAGTCCTTTTCTATTTGAAATTGTTCAGGAGGGAATAAAAAACCCAATGGGAAATACTTGCTCAAGTGTTTTGTGAGTCCTGGGGGAATTCCATGTATTCTGCATATTCCCAAGCCTTTTGCACCTGCGTGAAATACTGCAATGACCGAAACATTGAATTTTCTGGTTTTTAAATTAATATCATCCAGGATGCTTGTGATGCATTTTTATCTTCCCTCTCTCAGTGTCAAGTAACATCCCTCCAGCTGGGTCCTAGAAAAAAATCAGAACTAAATAGCAGTTGCTTTGATTGAGTTTATTGTTAATTAGTAGCAAGCAAAAATAGGCGAGGGAAGTTCAAATATGTTCACAGAATATCCCGTGTTGGAAGGGACCCACAGGGATGGACTCCAACCCCCTGCCCTGCACAGACACCCCAACAATCCCACCCTGTGCATCTTTGGGACAACTTTCAAACTCTCCTGGGAGCTCTGGCAGCCTCGGGGCTGTGCCCATTCCCTGGGGAGCCTGGGCAGTGCCAGCACCCTCTGGGGAAGAACCTTTCCCTGATATCCACCCTAAACACCCCTGCCACAGCTAGCTCCATGTTCCATTTGTTCCTGTCCCATTCGGGATCTCTAACTGGAATCTGTGACTGGCAGTTGTACACAGTTCCTGAGGGCTGCTGGTCATTTTCAGAACTTGCTCCACTTGTGTTGGAAACTGGACTGGAGCTTCAGGACTGGAAATGCTCTGCTTTGTCCTCAAAGCGTCTCCCACTGATCCTCCGGTTCTTCAGCGAGCACAAGGCTCATGTCCCCCTCAGGCTCTGCCTGCCCTGCACTGAGGCGTCCCCCCAAAGGGAGTTCCTGAAGGCCTGGGGTGTGCCCGCTGCCTGGCCCGGGCCGAGCTCTCCCTCCGTCATTTGGGGTTCTCTGTACTTCTCAGCTGGGGCTCTGTCCCCTCTCAGCCGGGGCTCTGCCTCTCGATCCCCTCAGCCGAGATTTTTCTCTCTCTCTCCCCTCAGCGGTCTCACTTTGTCCCCTCTGCCGGGGTTTTCTCTCAGTGTCTCTCTCTGTGCCTGTCTCGCTCTCTTCCCTCAGGCAAGGTTTTGTGTCTCCCCTCAGGCGGGGGTCAGTGCCGCCAGCCGCGGTTCTCTTGCCCCTCATGGGGTTCCTCTCCCCTCCCTGAGGTTCTCCCTCTCCCCTCAGCCGGGGGCTCTGTTTCCCCTCACGGGGTTCCTCTCCCCTCCCTGATGTTCTCCCGCTCTCCTCAGACGGGGCTCTGTGCCGTAGCCGGGGCTCTCTTTCCCCTCCCTGAGGTTCTCCCTCTCCTCTCCGGGGTTTCGTGTCTCCCCTCAGCCGGGTCTCTCTTTCCCCTCACAGGGTTCCTCTCCCCTCCCGGGGTTTTCTCTCTTCCCTCAGCCGTTTCTCCCTCCCCGGGCCGCACGGGGGCGCTGCCGCCCTCACTGCCCCCCCATCCCCTCTGGCGCGTGCCCGCGAGCGCCACCCGCCGGGCTCCTGGCGCGCACGCGCGGCCCCGCCCCTCTCCCCCCCCGTCCGCGGGCGGCTCTCGCGAGAGCGCCGTGATTTCTCTCCTACGTGCCGTGCCGTGCTGCTCATGGCGGCGCTGGAGCGGGGGCGCTGAGCTGTTGGGGTGAGTGCGGGCCGGGCGCCGCCGCCACCCCCGCCCGCCCCGGCGGGCTCCGGGCGCCGCGGGACCTGCGCCCGCGGATCTCCGCCCGTACCGGGGCAGCGCGTCGGGAGCCCCGCCGGGGTTGCGCGCGGGGTGTGTGTGGGGGGGTGGTTGGGGGGTGCGGCCTACTAGGCCGGCGGTGCGGGGATGGAGCGGCGGCCGCGGGGCGCGGGGTGCGCACAGCGCTCCGCGGGGCTCCGGGAGCGGCGGCGCCGAGGCCGCGCTGGGACCGGCCGTGCCGGGAGCCGCCGGGGCTCGCGGGCCGCGCCGGGAGGGGGCGGCGCCGCGGGGGCTCCGGGCCCCGGCGGGCGGCGGGGCCGTGCGGGCGGAGGGGCGGCGGCGGCTCCCGGCGTGCCGCGCGCGGCCCCGCCCGGCGCAGCGCGGCCGCGGCCCTTTGTGTGCGGGGAGCGGCCGCCATCGCCCCCCTTTGTGTGCGGGGCGAGCGCTCCCCCCGGCCCGGCCTGCCCGAACGGCCCTGGCGCTGTCACCGGCCGGAGCCGCCCGCCCCCGCGCACGGCGGCCCCGCTGGCGGCGGCCCCGGCGCCGCCCCTCGGCGCGGCCGCCCCTCGCTCCGCCGCCTCCATCTTGGTGCAGCGCAGCGAGCGCGGCCGCGGCGGGGACCGGGCCTGGGCGGCTCCGTCGGTCCGGGGCCGGTTCTCTGCTGTCCGCACCGATACCCAGCGCGGGGCTCGTCTCTGCACCGCTGAACCCTTAAAAAATCCCGATATTTCTTTTAACGACTTTTTTGGGTTTTTTCTCCATACATTCTTCACAGATGTCCTTGGTAGTTTTTAATTCTTTCCCCCCCATATGTGTATTTTTCCCTGACATGAAAAGGACTTCACTGCTGTGGTGGTGGCTCGTCTCAAAGCTGTCACGTACTGGGGTGCCCAGAGCTCAGTGCTGCTTTCCAACATCCATCTGAAAAGAGATGGAGGAGCCTGATCTCGCGGATCTGTGTACACACTGAGAAGACGAAGTGTTATCTTTATCACATTTTATCTCAGGCTGTTTCTGGAAGCACGTGCTCTGATGCACAGAACGCATGTCCTTGCAGTTGCCTCTTTTTTGTGAAGAAAATGGGAAGCAGAACAATGCTGTCATGGGGCAGGCTCCGTGTGGGGCTCTCTCGGTGATTTCTGGCTGGTGACCCTCTGTCATTTAGCAGGATCTGCACAGGAGAGGCCTCAGGAGCAGGGCCCAGCTCTTCCCTGTCTTTACATTAAATCTTTGAGCTGTAAATACACAAATGCAGAAGGCACTGAGACTTGGGGGCTGGGCAGCTGCTCAGGGTGTTTACCATTTGGAGGAGTATTTATAGTAGCTGAATTAAAAAGTAAGGAATTTGAGGCAGATGAGCACAGTGAGATTTCTTTTTGCTTGTGTTATGATTGCTTGATGAGCTTTTTTTTAAAGAACTTAAATGGGGTAAACCCATCTTGTTATCAGATCAGACTGGGTTTTAATGGAAAAGTTTATGCCTTTACTCCACAATTGATATAATTAGCTTTAGTCTTATTTGATCACATGAGGTGTTTTGATTATAAAATGAAAAAGTGATATATTTTATGGCCAAAAAATGAAAAATGCAATATGACAAGAGTTACATCTCTAGGAGAGCTCTAATAATATTGGTCTAATTAAGTGAGATAAAATATGTGAGAAGATTCCAAGTGTGTCAGAGCAGTTCCTGGGATGCAGAGTGCTCGTTTGAGAGCTGAAATGCTGCCCCAAAATAACATGTCCTGGAAGATTGTGGTAACAGTTGCCCCAGTGTAATGCTGAGGTGAGGGAAAAGCAGTGATACTGTTATCTTTGCAATAGCTTTGTGTCTTCTAATTTATAATATTTTATAATCTAATCTTTCAGTGCAAACCTTTCACACCAGATTTGAACAGCCCTCACCCAATTTATTTAATCTATTTTATGTGTGTGACAGGAAAACTCATTTCAGCTGGATATTCTCAGTGAAGGAGATGCTTCAGCTGGGGAAAATCACTGAAATACAAACTTCAGTAAAACTGGAGATGAGTTTGCACATTTGGGGTTCTTTCAATAGCTGCCTTCACTCAGCATTTTCACTGGGGTGAGGGTGAGACTTTAAAGTATCTTTGCATTCAGGTTTCAGTCACTTAAAATGACTCTTTGAAATCACCAGAGGGAGTTCAAAGCTCAGTGTAAGTTGTGAAATTCACTTTCCTGCCACACTGGAGAAATGAATGGGCTCTGTCCATATTTTTTCTCTTTTGGTGTGGGCCTTGTGGAATGACTTGGGGAAGAGTTGTGCTCTGGTTTTCATGCCTGTAGATGAGTGCAGAACTGCCAGTGTAGCTCTGAGGACTGAGCTGTGTTGTTTCTCACCCGCTTTTGTCCACAAAAATATCCTCCCTTTTTTCCCCTTATCCACTGAGTAAACAACAAACTCCAAACTTGATTTCTTCTCAAGGAAGGTTTCTATTTCTGTAAGGTTTTGTTTTGTGTAGTTTGCTGAAACTGCTTTTCTCATGAAAAGACAAAGTGGCACTGGAAAACTTTAGGAGGGAATTAATTGCTAATTAATAAGTGGTGCAGAAAGGCTTCTCCTGGTGTTAGCTGCACAAATATCATCATATGGAATCAACATTTTACAAAAAACTGTTTCAGAAGTCCAGAGAATGGCTCTGTGTTATTGTACATGCAGTGCCTGTAGACATAATTGAGAACTCCTTTAATTTTTATACAATTCTAAATGTACTTTAGGTATCACTAGTCCTTAACTTTGGATCAGAAGTAATCAGGAAATTTTAATTCCTATGTATATATACATCTTATTGCTCCTCTGAGGATCTTTGTGAGCACTTTATAAATTATGCTATAATTTAATAAGCACTCATATAAAATTATTGATGGGAGCACTAAGGTTTGCTAATGGATCAAATCCTAATGATCAAAATGAAGTTGACATTTAATGGTACACACTGGGACCTTCCCTGAGATGTCTTAAGTGTGTCTGAAAAGTTCAAAGTGGGAAATGCCATCTCACTGGCTTGGAGTCAACCAATCTTTTGGAAAACAGAACTGGAAGTGAGAATGCCAAATATATCTGTAAAACAACTTTTATTAATATGGATTAAACCTCCTGTAGGGGAAATGTCCCTATTATTAAGACCTAGAACTGATGTGAAAGGGGGTTTGGAAGTAGATGGTCTTTAAGGTTCCAAACCAGTCCATTCTGTGATTTGATGAGAATTTCCTTCACAGTCATACTCAGTGTGTGTGTCTTTCTCCTTTCTCCAGTATGAAGTGGAACAGAACAGAATTTACCACCTGAAACTGCTGCTTCAAGTTCAGATCAGGAAAAAGAATCTAAGTATACCACATTGTAACAACTCAAGACCAAAGAAGAGGCAACTTACACTGAAGAAGATACAAGGCTTGATCTGAAACAAGAAGTTTGTGCCTACTCAACAGCTTCAAAAGAGCACGTCCCGACGCTGCTATAGTAGTCTTTGTTTTCTCCAGTGCTGTAGTGAAACTGCCCAGGGCAGCAGCACTTGTATTCTCTAGAGCTTGATAGATCACCTTCTTTTGCTATCTTTTTCTTTCTCTTTTTGTCTCTCTTCCTTTTGTTCCCTTTTTTAAAAGAATAGCAGTCTTCATCCTTAGAAACTTGTGCTGAAACAGAGGAATCGGCAAATACTACTGAAAGTGCAATATTTGAATATCACTGCGAGGTTGGTGCACATGCTGGGGAAAGAGTTATAGCTGTGGTTTTGAGCTTGGTTCTTACTAAGTTTTTAACAGAAGGGGGTGGTGTTGGTGAGGGCTTTTTTAATATTTCTTGATAATAAATATTTAATAGTGAAGCCCTGGCACAGAGCAGCTGGGGCTGCCCCATCCTGGGAAGTGCCCAAGGCCAGGCTGGGCAGGGCTTGGGGCAAGCTGGGATGGTGGAAGGTCCCTGCCCATGCCAGGGGGTGAAACAGAATGATATTTAAGGCCCCTTCCCACCCAAACCATTCATTGGTTCCATGACTCTTTGCTGTTACATTCATTTATTTTGGTGAATCCATAGTAGCTGCAGTGTGGTTCTGTGTAACAATACTTATAACCCTGAGAGCTGATTATTGGTGTTTCTCTCTTCTAGTAACAGTAGGTTTGTGGTTCCATCCCATTTCTCAAATAACTTCTCTTTAGTATCTTAATCTTACAGCACAGTTGTTTTTTTTCTTTCTCTAAATATTTCTTTTGATGGGGTTAATAGTTCATATTCCTGTTATAAGATGTAGGAATTTGACAATTATCTGGAAAAGCTGATACTTTATAATAGTATCTTTGTACAGGAGGTTTCAGTGCCACCTGAGGAATCTTTGTTTGAACTGAAGTTGTCAGGCTTTAGAGGATTGAGGAGTTCTTTGTGCTGTGCTCCTTTAAACTCAGACAGTTCAAATGATCTCATGCAGGGGTAGCCTGAGCAGGAGGTGAAGCACTGTGGCTTTCTAACCCTAACAGAGGCTATTCTGAGCCAAGTTTTAATCCAGATTTTTGCCATTTTCTCTCTCTGATGTAACTTTAGCTCATGTGTGAGGCAGGGTGTCTGCTTGCTGCTTCCCTTGTATCAGAGGTGAGGTGGCCATTTGGTGACTCACAGGAGCCTTTGGCTCATTCCAGCTTCCAGAATGGGTTAAATGCTCTGGCCTGTAATTCTCCTGGCAGAAGGTATAATAACATATCATTTTCTCTTCTTCCAGCCACCCTACTTGCAGGACCAGTTTATTTTTGAAAAGTATTTCAGACTCTAGGATAGCCTAAAACACTTGAGCTGTTTTGTTCCCACAAGGACATTTTCTGCTGTGGAGTGTCCTGGGGTTGCCTTCCTCAAAAGATGAGGATTATTATCTTAGCATGATGCTGACAGGAACTAGTCAGTAAATCTTAACAGATTTATTAAGTGTTTTTTGTTAAATACTCAGAGAAAATGTCCTTTAAACATAATCTAGTGCATAAAAGAGATTTGATGCTGTGGCTTTTGTCATTTGAGCAGCTTAGGCTGGACAGGAGGGGAGGGAAATCTTTGCTGAGGTGACAGTGACCCCAGAAAGGTGGAACCTCTGTCCTTGGAGGTCCCCAGGACTCAGCTGGACAAAGCCATGGCTGCCTCTGTTGGCAGGAGGCCTTTGAGGAGGGATGGGCTGGAGCTCTCTGTGTGTCTCTAGTTTTCTGATTCATTATTTTCTGACATGGCACTATTTCATGACTTGAACATGTTCAGGGTATTGATTTATGCCACTTATTGCAGGTTGGACAGGTAAGAATAAGAGTTCAGCATTGATTGAAATTAAGAGGTTGTTACTGGTTTTTAAGGGACAGAAAAGTGAGATGTAGAGCAAGGAAATAAGCAGTGTGTGTTACAGCAATGATATCACAGCAGATTGAGCAGTTCAGGGAATTCTTAGAGAGCCTTGGGTGGTAACTGTGGTGTGGAAGTGCTGTGGGATGGGCACCATTACACACTGTCCTGGCATCCTTTGCCCCTCAGATCACTCCCCCACCTTCTGTTATTTGTGTTTTTCTTCAGTTACATCTGCCCCATGTGGGTCTGAAGCAGACCTCCTCCTCTTGGAGGTCAAAACACTGCCAATCTTTACTTTGTGTTCTTGTTTCCAGTTTTATTTTTTTAATGTCAGTCTCCAAGCCCAAAGATTTCTCCCCCAGAACTTTACAGCAGGTGTTTTTTTGTGCTCTTTGATCACCTTTAAACTGATTTCCAAACAGCAGAATAAGAATGCTGTGCCTTCTAATGCATTGAATAACTCATTGGCTGTGTTAGGGTGAGAAACAAGACCCTTTTACAAGTTGCTCAGGTGTCTTTTATCTCCACTAAACACATTGCTGAGTAATTTTTAAGCTCTCTGCTTGTTGCAGCAGGAAAGCAGAAAACTGATATGATCTCATTCTGTTTCCAAATTAAAACCTCTGGAAACTAACAAATAATCCTGTATATTTTGAGATGTTTGGAGGGAAGAGGGTTGCTTCAGTTGTCTCTCTTGAATTGCAGTGTTCAGTGAGGTATAATACATTTCACTGATTTAATTGCAAGCCTGTAAGTCCAAGTGCTCTGCTTTAAAAAGGAGACTTGTACATCAAAAAAGCCAATGAGTTGGTAAAGGGATTGGGAATATTTCAAGGGTGAATCTGTGACTTGAAAAGAAAAAATGCCCCATAAAATATGTCATTTAATTTAGGAGTTCATTACACCTTTATTGCTATTTTCAAATTTTCTGTGTCTTTCTAGCACTTGAGCTTCTGTGCCACAGGAATGTTAAATTCTGGTTATTAATTCCATAACTGTGCAAAACTGTTTAATTACTTAAAAGCATTTTTTAGTATGAAAGGCTGAACACATGAACTAGGGAGAAACTATGCAGGGATTTGAACCTAATTGTGTTGATTCAGAACTGTTGCATTTTCCTAATCACCTGTTTAATTTGGAAGAGCAGATACTTCAGATGTTTTCAGGCTCTGGTGTGAAACAGTGAATGTGGGAGTAATTGAGGTGTAATACTTGAAAAATTCCAGAAGTCTGTTTTGTTCTAAGCAAGCTTTGTTTTGGTGTTACAGTTCTGGCTTGTTTTATAAATATATTGCCTATATAAATTTTAAGGATTACTGTGTTAAAAAAGCTCAACTCTTTCGGTGGTTTTAAAACACATTTTAGGAACATTCTTAAGACACATTTTAGGAAGGTGTCAGTAACTACACAAGCTCTTACTGTGTTGTGGGGATGTTTTTGAAAGACAGGTGTTTGCGAAGGAAGGCAGGAAAATGTAAACCCTCCCCACCCCTCCCAATTGCTATAAATTTGAAATTAAGGGGCTCTCAGGCAAAAAATATGAAGCAGGAATAACAGTTCTTTAATAGGGAAGAAAATAAAAGGATAAAATAAACAATGCAGTGAACTAAACCAACACTGCCAGAGTCAGAACCCAACCTGACACCCTGTGGGTCAGGCTGTTGGCAGCAGCCCCATTGGAATTGTGGCTCAGCCCTCCTGCAGTGTCAGGGCTGGTTCTGCTGGAGCAGGATCCTGGAGAAAGGTGCAGTCTCTGCCTCTGGAGATCCAGGGGAAGAAGAGGCAGCTGCTGTTCCTCTGGGCAATCCAGTGCAGAAGCTGTGCTGGTGTTCCAGAATCTCCAGATTATATCTGGGTAGGAATGTGTGAAATCTCAGCTTGTATCCAGTTAGGAATGTTTGAAATCTCCAGATTGTATCCAGTTAGGAATGTTTGAAATTTCAGATTATATCCGTGTAGGAATGTTTGAAATCTCAGATTATATCCAGGTAGTAATGTTTGAAATCTCAGATTGTATCCAGGTAGGAATGCTTGAAATGTCCAGATTATATCCGGGTAGGAATGCTTGGCTCCTCCCTCTGGGCTCACATCTCCCAATGGGATGCTGTAGCTCTTATCAGCCATGCAGTGACATCCAATAGCTGTTATCAGCAGATAATAATATTAAAATAATAATTATCTACTGATATTAAAATAATAATTATCCCTCCTGGAAGGAGGAGTGGTTGTGGAAGAGATAAGGAAAACTGCCCACTGAACAGAAGACGACTGCCATGCAGATGGCAAATAAAATGGGACAGGATGTGAAGGAATCTGATGCTCAGTATTGTTTGCTTTGTGTGGCCCAGATGAGCTTTGATCCAAACCTGCTCCACAACAATGGACACAACGGGTACCCCAATGGTACTTCGGCAGCGCTGCGCGAGACCGGGGTCATCGAGAAGCTGCTGACCTCGTACGGCTTCATCCAGTGCTCGGAGCGGCAGGCCCGGCTCTTCTTCCACTGCTCCCAGTACAACGGCAACCTGCAGGAGCTCAAAGTAGGAGGTACCTGAGCTTGGGCACAAAAAACCCCTCTGCTGCTTCTGGGGTCTCATGGTTTTGGTTTAATTGCAGTTTTTGCTGATTTTGAGATTTTCTCAAAAAGCGCTGGTGAGTGTGGTGAACTTCAAATGAGTAAGGTGTTTATTTCTTGCTGAGAGATAGGTGAAGTAGGTTTAAAATTTTAAAAGGGTATAAAGATAATTTTATTAAAAGAAGTAGAATGAAAACAAACTCTTCATAGCACTTCTCCCCCCAGACAACCTTTTCTTTTTCACTGATAATGTAAAGAAACCACCTGTGAATAATGCACTGCTCCTGGTGGAAGCCCTTCCCAGCCCTTGGTGCAGCTTGTGGTACAAACTTGTGCAGTGTTAGTTCAAACTTGTCCAGCTGAGATGGAGGCAGGCACTCAGACTGAGGGAGAATTCACCTCTTGCGCTCCCTGTTTCTTTGGTTAGTGTGAGGATGGCCAGGTGGTTTTTGGTTTGTTGATTTCAGTTTTTGCTAAGTTCGAGATTTCTTCATTAATGCGCTGGTGAGTGTGGTGAACTTCAAATGATTAAGGTGTTTATTTCTTGCTGAGAGATAGGTAAAGTAGGTTTAAAATTTTAAAAGGGTATAAAGAAAATTTTATTAGAAGAAAAAATGTAGTGAGAATCAAAACAAACTCTTCATAGCACTTCTCCCCCCAGACAACCTGTTCTTTTTCACTGATAATCTAAAGAAACCACCTGTGCTCCTGGTGGGAATCCTTCCCACAAGCACTTGGTGCAGCTTGTGGTACAAACTTGTGCAGTGTTAGGTCAAACTTGTCTAGTTGAGATGGAGGCAGGCACTCAGACTGAGGGAGAATTCACCTCTTGTGCTCTCTTTCTTTGGTTAGAGTTAGTTTGAGGATGGCCAGGTGATTTTTGGTTTGTTCATTTCAGTTTTTGCTAATTTTGAGATTTCCTCATTAATGCGCTGGTGAGTGTGGTGATGTTGTGTTGGTTAATTAGTAAGGTATTTCTTGTTGTTAGATAGAATTAGGAGAAAGGTAAAGTAGATTTTAAATTTTAAAAGGGTGCAAAGAAAATTTAATTAAAAGAAAAAAAAGTTGTAAGAATCAAAACAAACTCTTCATAGCACTTCTCCCCCCACAATCTTTTCTTTTTCACTGATAATCTAAAGAAACCACCTGTTCTCCTGGTGGGAACCCTTCCCACAAGCACTTTGTGCAGCTTGTGGTACAAACTTGTGCAGTGTTAGGTCAAACTTGTCCAGCTGAGATGGAGGCAGGCACTCAGACTGAGGGAGAATTCACCTCTTGTGCTCTCTTTTTCTTTGGTTACAGTTAGTGTGAGGATGGCCAGGTGGTTTTTGGTTTGTTGATTTCAGTTTTCTGCTAATTTCAAGATTTCTTCATTAATGCGCTGGTGAGTGTGGTGAACTTCAAATGATTAAGGTGTTTATTTTTTGCTGAGAGATGGGTAAAGTAGGTTTAAAATTTTAAAAGGGTATAAAGAAAATTTTATTAGAAGAAAAAAAGTAGTAGGAATCAAAGCAAACTCTTCAGAGCACTTCTCCCCCCCACAATCTTTTCTTTTTCACTGATAATGTAAAGAAAAAAACTCAGTGAATAATTCACTGTTCCTAGTGGAAGCCCTTCCCAGCCCTTTGTGCAGCTTGTGGTACAAACTTGTGCAGTGTTAGTTCAAACTTGTCCAGCTGAGATGGAGGCAGGCACTCAGACTGAGGGAGAATTCACCTCTTCTGCTCCCTGTTTCTTTGGTTACAGTTAGTTTGAGGATGGCCAGGTGGTTTTTGGTTTGTTGATTTCAGTTTTTTGCTAATTTCGAGATTTCCTCATTAATGTGCTAGTGAGTGTGGTGAACATTGGTGTTCGTTAATTATTAAGGTGTTTATTTCTTGCTGAGAGATAGGTAAAGTAGGTTTAAAATTTTAAAAGGGTATAAAGAAAGTTTTATTAAAAGAAAAAAAGTAGTAGGAATCAAAACAAACTCTCCATAGCACTTCTCCCCCCACAATCTTTTCTTTTTCACTGATAATGTTAAGAAAAAAACTCAGTGAATAATTCACTGCTCCTGGTGGGAACCCTTCCCAGCCCTTTGTGCAGCTCGTGGTACAAACTTGTGCAGTGTTAGGTCAAACTTGTCCAGCTGAGATGGAGGCAGGCACTCAGACTGAGGGAGAATTCACCTCTTCTGCTCCCTGTTTCTTAGTGTGAGGATGGCCAGGTGGTTTTTGGTTTGTTAATTTCAGTTTTTGCTAATTTTGAGATTTCCTCATTAATGTGCTAGTGAGTGTGGTGAGCTTGTGTTGGTTAATTAGTAAGGTATTTATTTCTTGCTGTTAGATAAGATTAGGAGAAAGGTAAAGTAGATTTTAAATTTTAAAAGGGTGCAAAGAAAATTTAATTAAAAGAAAAAAAAGTTGTAAGAATCAAAACAAACTCTTCATAGCACTTCTCCCCCCACAATCTTTTCTTTTTCACTGATAATGTAAAGAAAGCACCTGTGAATAATTCACTGCTCCTGGTGGGAACGCTTCCCACAAGCACTTGGTGCAGCTTGTGGTACAAACTTGTGCAGTGTTAGGTCAAACTTGTCCAGCTGAGATGGAGGCAGGCACTCAGACTGTGGGAGAATTCACCTCTTGTGCTCTCTTTTTCTTTGGTTACAGTTAGTTTGAGGATGGCCAGGTGATTTTTGGTTTGTTGATTTCAGTTTTTGCTAATTTTGAGATTTCCTCATTAATGTGCTGGTGAGTGTGGTGAGCTTGTGTTGGTTAATTAGTAAGGTATTTATTTCTTGTTGTTAGAATTAGGAGAAAGGTAAAGTAGATTTAAAATTTTAAAAGAATATAAAGATTTTACTAAAAGTAACTAAAAGAAAAAGAAGTCGTAAGAATCAAAACAAACTCTTCAGAGCACTTTTCCTCCCTCACAACCTGTTCTTTTTCACTGGTAATGTAAAGAAAACACCTGTGAATAATTTGTTGCTCCTGCTGGGAGCCCTTTCCAGCCTTTGGTGCAGCTTGTGGTACAAACTTGTGCAGTGTTAGGTCAAACTTAGCTGAGATGGAGGCAGGCACTCAGACTGTGGGAGAATTCACCTCTTGTGCTCCCTGTTTGTTTGGTTAGTGTGAGGATGGTGTTTTTCAGCATGAGGAGGCTGTAACCTCTTGCTGATAATCACCATGAGAGTGAAGTTTCTAAGCTGTTTTGTGGCCTTTGTGTTGTCTGAACTTCAGAGTCTGCTGTACAGGGAGCAAGGCAGAGGGAGGGAATTGCTGTGGAATTACACTGGAATTGTTCACTGGCAACAGGAGATAATAAACAGAATAACCAGAAAATTTTTGCAAATCGTGTAACTAAAGGACCTGATTTCTACTTGATTGTGTTTGGCTACAGCAGTGAATTAAACTCATCCTTTTGGTGATTTTTGTAAAAACCCCAATCCCAGGCAGCACTCTCAGCATTGCCCTGTTTGTGTTGCAGATGATGTTGAGTTTGAAGTGTCTTCTGACCGCCGAACTGGAAAACCCATTGCTATTAAATTGGTGAAGATAAAGCCAGAAATATTACCTGAAGAACGAATAAATGGACAAGTTAGTGCCTGTTTTCTATACCTACATCATTTCCTTTCTTTTCTCCAGTACAGAAAACTGGGTTTATTGAGACTGGGTATTAACTACCATAATTACACTGAAATATATTTCAGTGTGCTCTGTTAAAAATTCAGATTTTCATTTTGAGCTCTTACTTGGCTCCAAACACTTCTTAGAGCCAGGAGGGGTTCTGTGAGATTGAAAACTTGCAATGTGGCATTCCCTGAGTGTGTAGTAAAGGATACTGAGATTAATTTTATGTACAACAATGCCACTCCTGAAATGACTAGCAATGGATTTTTTTTTTTTTTTTGACTGGTAGGTTGTGTGTGCTGTTCCTCACAATTTAGAGAGTAAATCTCCAGCTGCCCCGGGTCAAAGTCCAACAGGGAGTGTTTGCTACGAACGTAATGGGGTAAAGCTTGCGTATTTTACTTGAACTCTTCACTGGTCCATCATTGTGGTCTATGACAAAATAAAACAACAAAAAAAAGCAATTTAATGTAGGTAATTGGCACTGCACTGAACTGTGCAGTTTTTGGCCAAAAAAAAAAAAAAAGCATGCTTTGGTAATTACTACAAAAATTAAAGGTTTTTAGACAGTTTGCTTGCTTGTATCTGTGGAGAACTTCCTAGAGCCAAATAATTGTTCTCTTTTAAACTTGGTGAAGTTCATGTATCCTTATCTTGAACTTCTAACCTGTAGAAATTGGCCTTTAAAATGGTCATGTACAAAACCTTTCAACTTAAGCTGCTTGTTACATACTCACCAAAACAGCACGACAGAAAAAGAATGTTTTGCATGCCATGTTTGTTATTGTTGATTTTCTCACTAAATTAAGCAGATAATGTTATTACAATTGTGTTCATCTTTCTTTGAAACAACTACCCTGCAAATAGAATAACTTTAATTAATGTTAATTTACAGGAAGTATTTTACCTGACTTACACCCCAGAGGATGTTGAAGGAAATGTACAGCTGGAAACAGGAGATAAAATAAACTTTATAATTGATACAAATAAACAGTAAGTTGGTATTACTTTTCTGGCTTCATATTTTTAGTAGTCAGGCAGAACTCATACATATTTCAAGAACTATTATATGAAGTACAGTCTTAGTTATTGTTTCAGTTTTGAGTTTACAGATTATTATTTTTTTTATTTTTCTCTAGTACTGGTGCTGTAAGTGCTCGTAACATTATGCTTTTAAAAAAGAAACAAGCTCGCTGTCAAGGAGTAGTCTGTGCCATGAAAGTAAGTGATTTTAAGTTTCATTTGACAATTAAATGCTATTTTGAAGAGTGCTGTTCAAAGTAATATTTAAGTTGTTTAGAGCTGTTAACAGCTTGGGCTGCAGGTGTAAATTGTGTGAAATGGTTTAAACAGCTCATCTTTGATACTGATACTCCTCTTAACAAAGAAAGTTCCATTTATTTCTGTTTATGTATTTCTTGTGGCAGTCAGCTGTGTACACCTGTAAGTGCTGTGCTGGGATTCAGAGATTGTTTTGTGTTTACCAGAACCTGTCAGATGATTTATTGGTATGTTCAATAATGGACAATTCAACACTTTTGTTTTTTTCTGTTGACAGGAAGCCTTTGGATTTATTGAGAGAGGTGATGTCGTGAAGGAGATATTCTTTCATTATAGTGAATTTAAAGGTGACCTAGAAACCTTACAGCCTGGTGATGATGTGGAGTTTACAATCAAAGACAGAAATGTAAGACGAAATCCAGTAAAACGGAAGCAAAGGTCCTGGGGAATAACTGCACAGCTCTGCTTTCCCAGCTCTGAAAAAGGGGGGGGAGGAGGTTCTTTGAGGTTCTTTGGGAAATGTCTGGTACTTTCTCTCTTTTCTTTGGGTGTTTGACTGATTTTGTGCTCTTAGGGTAAAGAAGTTGCAACAGATGTTAGACTGCTGCCTCAAGGAACTGTCATTTTTGAAGATATCAGCATTGAACATTTTGAAGGAACTGTAACCAAAGTAATTCCAAAAGTACCCAGCAAAAACCAGGTGAATTTCAATAGTTAAATAAATCTGTGTAATGCTGGTTTGATTGTATTGAATTCCAGTCAATAACTGGAAACATTTGTTCCCATTTCCCAGTACCTGTTTGCTGCATAAGCATCATGTCAGAATTAAGATTTGCTCTTTTTCTTAATTTCAAATTCAAAGAGGAAGAGTTAGGGTAGTGGTACATGATGGAGTGTGTGTTTAATGTTTCAGATTTATTGTTCCAAATACTTGCTATATTTTTTTGTGGAGTTAGACATATCCTTAAAGCAAGACTAGCGAAAAAGGGAAAAATATTTGCTGGGATAAGCCAGATCTATGGATTCTTGTGAGCATTAACAATTAATGAGGCTTTTGGGCTGCAGTGTTTGACTTAGAGGAGTGTTCATGAGCACTTCCACTGAGGTTTTAGGTGAGTCTCTGTTACTGTGGGAAGCTTTGGGGTGTTTTGAAGACTTAATAAGAAAGTGCCTGCATTTTAGAAGTGTTATGGTTCTAAACTTCATTCTTGAAATAGAGAAAATTCCTTCAGCAGGACATGGCTGGGGATTAAAAAATTTCCAGCCAACCAAGAGCTCCAAAAGCCACCTTGCACTGGGCAAGTTCCAGATGAGGAGTGGTGGAGATGGAGCAGAGCTGAGTCCAGCAGGTGAACTCAGCTTTCCCTTGGGTTTTCTGTCTCCAGAGCAAATAGAGAAATAAGGAATATTCCTTTAAGTAGGACATGGCTGGGGCTTAAAAAATCTTTAATCCAAGTTTCAGCTCCAAAAGCCACTTTGCATTTGGCAAGTTCCAGATGAGGAGTGGTGGAGATGGGGCAGAGCTGAGTCCTGCAGGTGAACTCAGCTTTCCCTTGGGTTTCCTGTCCCCAGAGCAAATAGAGAAAATTCCTTCAGCAGGACATGGTGGGGGCTTAAAAAACTTTCAAGCCAACCAAGAGCTCCAAAAGCCACTTGGAATTGAGCAAGTTCCAGATGAGGAGTGGTGGAAATGAAGCAGAGCTGAGTCCAGCAGGACTTGGCAGGACCCCTGTGCTGAGCCCTGCAGGTGAACTCAGCTTTCCCTTGTTTTCTGTCCCCAGAGTGATCCATTACCTGGTCGCATCAAAGTGGACTTTGTGATTCCTAAGGAGCTTCCCTTTGGGGACAAGGACACAAAATCCAAGGTGACCTTGCTGGAGAGCGACCACGTGCGGTTCAACATTTCCACGGACAGGCGCGACAAACTGGAGCGAGCCACCAACATTGAGGTTCTCCCCAACACTTTCCAGTTTACTAACGAAACCAGAGAAATGGCAAGTACCTAAATGTTTCTAATTCTTGAGGGGAAGTGAAATAAAACATGAGTTGGGGGCTGTCTTCTACAATAGATAGAAAAATCACTCATGTCTTCCATTGCCTGCTCTGAAATCCAGCTCTAGGACCTGCAGTGCAAGCAAAGCAGAAAATTCAGAGTTAATGCTCTGCATCTTTGCCTTAAAAGAATAAAGTCTTAATTACTTTTTAACATTTAAGTGAAATTATATTAGGAAATTAGAGCTTGGATGGGATTGCTGACTGGTTGTAGCAGACAGAAGTGATGTAGTCTTGAACTGACAGTTAAAAATTCACATACTTGAGTGTAAAGAGGAAAATACTCATCTTTCTTAGGAAAACTGGAGACCTTGGGACTACCCTGGTTCAGATAGTGAAAAGTGTAAACAGTTGGAGAAGAGACTCTGAGCTTTTGTATTTCAAGTTTTTTGGCCAATCTTTGAGAGTTGAGCAGAAGGATGGTAGAGCAGAGTTCTCTCAGTACAAGAAACTCTTTGTGGATTACAGGGACTAAGGTGGATGTGCTAATGAGCATTACAGAATATCTTTCATTCCTGTAACTTGGAATGTTGGTTCTGTTCCAGCTAGACTGTGACTTTGCTTTCCTTTGCAATTTGGAGTTCAGTTAGTGTTGTCACATCAGTGTGCTGTGAATTATTGTCCCTTGGTTTTAAAAAACCCTGAGTTGTGATTTCATAATTTGAGATTTTGGGTTTCTATCCTATAGACTTCTTGTATTTCTGCTCTGGCTGCATACACCTGCCTGCCTGAGCTGAGCTCCCATGGGGGTGATAGGTGCTGGCAGCTTCTAGGAAGGTTGGGTGGTTTACTGGAGTTTGTGAAAGCTGTTCAAGAGAAGAATTTTCCTAAAGGTGAAAGGTACACTGTGATTCAGATCCTCTGAGTTTATCCTAAGCCTTGCTGAATTCTGTATTAACTGGGTTTTAGGCAATGTGTTAATGAATTCTGCCTTCATTCTGGCAGCATCTGGAATTCAAACCCAGACTAGGGTTTGGGTTTTTGTCAGTATATTCTGTTTATCACTCAGCATTCCATTCCTAGTGGTTATCAGGAAGGTCACTAAACTCCTGTGTCACGTGGGAGTGTGTTCCCAAAACACACCAGGGGTATGGGAGTCTTGTTTAACAGCTTCTTTATCATTCCTTCATTTGTGACTGGAAATCTGATGGTTTTTCTCTTAAACTTTCCTCTGAACACTGATTTTATCTCCTGTTTTTATAGATGGTTGTACCTTTAGTGTGTGTTTGTGTGTTTCATATTCTCCTAGAGATGATGCAGTGTTTGCAGAGCTCCCCATTGTGTCCTCTGTACTGGCAGATTCTTTAACTTCAGACCTTGAATTAATATTCTCCACTGCACTCTTTATCTGGAGTTGACTTCAGAAATGAGGTGGGAAGAACTTCCAGCTTGACTAGAGCTGTGAGCAGCAGGGTTTGCAAGGAAGGACATTGCTTAATCCAAGTGTTTTCCCAGGCTTCAGGCCTTTCTGCCCACTCCTGACCCATGGAGCAGCAGGACAGGTGTCACATACCAGGCATGAAACTGTAACTGTTGGCTTGGCTCTTCCAGGGTGTGATTGCAGCAATGAGGGATGGCTTTGGCTTCATTAAATGTGTGGACAGGGATGCTCGGATGTTCTTCCACTTCAGTGAGATCATGGATGGAAATCAGCTCCATATTTCTGATGAAGTGGAGTTCACCGTCGTTCCTGTAAGTAGGATTTCAACTCCTATAAAATCTCAGCAGTTAAGGGAATTCTGCCCAGTGTGTCTGTAACCTGATGGATTTCTTTTCCAGGATATGCTGTCTGCCCAAAGGAACCATGCCATAAGGATCAAAAAGCTCCCCAAGGGCACGGTTTCCTTCCACACCCAGTCAGAGCATCGCTTTGTGGGCACTATAGACAAAGAAGCCACTCCAGCCAAAGCCACTAGCCCAAACAAAGGCAAAGAGAAGGTAATGCTGCTCCTCTTCATTCCTGCCATTGCAGACTCAGGCTGATTCCTTCAAATCTCCAGTTCAGCTGGGTTTGAAGCACTGTTCATTCTGTACAGAGTGAACTACAGCTGATGAGAGCAGTCAGTGAAAATGAACTGCTCTGAAGATAATAATAAAAATATTGTTGATAATCATTAATGATCATATTGTTGTTGAGGATCATTTCCAGGAAATTGATGGGGAGTTTCTTTCTGCCTCTCAGTACACAAGATTCTAGATAGAGTTATTTAAGTTTCATAGGAACAGTCTTACTGTTTTTGTTCTGCTTTTTTAAACAATGCCAGAACACTTAAAAGTTCCAACAAATGCTTGCTGGAACTGGTGGCAATACTTCATTGCCTTTTAAAATACTGTCTGGCATAGTTTAAATCTCCTTACCCAGAGTTTGGTTGTGGTTTTGAGCAGTTATTGTAAAACCACTGAAACTCCAGTGAGCAGTGCTTGAGCTGTGTGTAGGAAACTGAATTGATTGCTGAATTCTGACCTCTTGTTTTCAGGAAGCTGAAGATGGAATAATTGTGTATGATGACTGTGGAGTAAAACTGACCATTCCTTACCAGGCCAAGGATGTGGAAGGATCTACTAATCCCCAGATAGGAGATAAGGTAAGAGAATTAAGTGTACTATTGGGAAATGCTGTTCTGGGCATTGTGGAGTGTGAGCTTCTCTTTGCCTTTACTTGGAACAAATGGAGGACAAGGCATCTGTGTGGCATCACCTGCAATGTTGTGTTTAAATGAGTAAAAAATACCCTCCAACCTGGTGATACATAGGTGGAAATAATGTCTTACTGTCTAAATGATGTTTTTTTAACAAAGAATTTTTATCACTAAGTGGACACTGCTTGTCAAGAGGAAATTATTAGCATAGAGACTAAGATGGTTATTAAAGAAGGGGAATATTCCCTCATGAGCATATTAGCCTGAGGGACAATGGAAAGGGAAAAAGCTTGGAGATTAAGAAGAGCAACAAAACCCTCAGGAGCCATTCTGGTTACTGGTTATTGTCTGTAAAAACTGAAACAAGGAGTGAAGTGAGGCACATCCCACTGTGGGCCACTGGTGAGCAGTGTAGGGAGAGGAGCTGATCCCCATGGACAGAAAACTTCTCACAGTTAAGGGGTGAAAGCTGACTAGGAAATAACCTTCCTGCAGAGACCAGGTGCTGCTGCAGAGCTGCAGAGCTTCAAAATGAATTTGGGGGTTTTTTTGGTGGTCATGGCTTTCTTTGCATTTTTCTACCTGGTACTGAATGTGTTTGGTTTTCTTTGCATTTTTCTGAATGTGTTTGGTTTTCTTTGCATTTTTCTGAATGTGTTTGGTTTTCTTTGCATTTTTCTGAATGTGTTTGGTTTTCTTTGCATTTTTCTGTGTGGTATTGAATGTGTTTGGTTTTCTTTGCATTTTTCTGAATGTGTTTGGTTTTCATTGCATTTTTCTGTGTGGTATTGAATGTGTTTGGTTTTCTTTGCATTTTTCTGAATGTGTTTGGTTTTCATTGCATTTTTCTGAATGTGTTTGGTTTTCTTTGCATTTTTCTGAATGTGTTTGGTTTTCATTGCATTTTTCTGAATGTGTTTGGTTTTCTTTGCCTCTCTCTGTGTGGCACTGATGGCCCTGTCCCCCCAGGTTGAGTTCTGTGTGTGTGAGGTGAAGAGGACCGGGCTGCAGACGGCTGTTTCTGTCAGGATGCTGGGACGCAACTACAGCTCCAAGAGGCTCCTGGGCTATGTGGCAGCCCTGAAAGATAACTTTGGGTTTATTGAAACAGCCAATCATGATAAGGAGATCTTCTTCCACTACAGGTGAATGACAGTTTTATTATTTCATTATGTGTCTGTGTATGGGTAGTGGGATGGTGTGGAGTTTTGAACCCATTTGCACTTTACACGCACATAATATATTTATATATATGCTTAAATATTTACAGTTTTATTTATCATCTCTGTTGGACTGGTTCAAGCTTTTCTGTTAGTCAGCACTCCTGGTGTTCTGTGCCTCTAATTCCCAGCCAAGAAAACCAGTTGTGTTATGTATTTAAATGCTTCATTTTCCTGAATGGAGGTTCCTTGTGAACTGATGAGGGATTTAAATAATTTCTGATAACTGATGTGGATGTTGGTTGAGCATCACTGTTGTCATGTAAATAAAGGAAAACTGTTTCTCATTCTGGTCCTGTAGTGAATATTGTGGTGATATCGATAGCCTGGAACTTGGAGACACTGTGGAATACAGCTTGTCAAAAGGCAAAGGAAACAAAGTTAGTGCAGAGAAAGTAAATAAAACACATGCAGGTAAGGCTGTACCTGGTATTTTCTGTCTGCAGGGCTCTTGGCACGTGCTGGAGGTGAAGTTTGTTCATGATCCATTTACACTTGGAGTGAGAGCAAGAAGATGCTCAGTGTGGGGTGGTCACTGGTTCCCTGAAAGCTGCTGCCTGTGTTTGCAGAGAACACACAAGCACAGACCAACAGTTCTGTGCACTGCAGCAATTCTGTGGACCTTTAGTGTCCTCAGTCCTCCTCACTTAGGGGTTATAAGGAGAGGCTGAATGGCAGAACTGGCCAGATCAGTACCTGCACCCATTGTGCTGTTCCTCCCAGGGGAAAAGATGGCAGGAGCAGGGCAGGTGGGGGAGGGTATTGAGGACTTGGGGGTGGGGGGAAATGCATTCTCCAGCATTATTGGATGATAAAGTGAGTAGGGAATGTGGAAGAGAAAGGAAGGAAACACTTTGATTTTGCTTTTCAAGCTTCCTGACCTTAAGTTTCTTGAGAAAAATTTTTCTACCTCCATGTATGGTATATCAGTATGATTTTGATTCATTGTCATGTAATGCAAAACATTGACTCCTGGTCAATCTGAATCACTTATTTAAATCAGTTTTAAAATAAACTATGATTAAAGCATCCCATTCCTCTATTCTCTGTCTCTTTTCAGTGAATGGTATCACTGAAGAAGCTGATCCAACTGTTTACTCTGGTAAAGTAATTCGTCCCTTGAGGAGTGTAGATCCCACACAGACAGAGTACCAGGGCATGATTGAAGTCATGGAGGATGGTAAGATTGGTTCCTTTTAATTAAGTGTTCTTTCCACAAAAGCACAAGTTGAATGCACTGTAAAAAGAGCTGTTGAGGACTTTATTCACACTGCAAACTGTATCCACACTGCTAAGCTGATTTGTAGTATTTGAAATCTGATATCAAGTGGCAAAGGCCTCTCAGTTGTGTCTCCTGCTTCCCCCCCCAGGTGAAATGAAAGGAGAGGTCTATCCCTTTGGAATTGTTGGCATGGCAAACAAAGGTGACTGTCTGCAGAAGGGGGAGACAGTAAAGTTCCAGCTGTGTGTGCTGGGCCAGAACGCGCAGACCATGGCTGTGAACATCACCCCCTTCCGCAGGGCCACCGTGGAGTGCGTCAAGGACCAGGTGAGTGAGCCTGGCACAGGGCCTGGGCATGGGAATCACTGCTCCAGCTGGCACAGAGCAGCTCAGAACCACCTCAGTGCTGGAACTGAGGCAGCTCTGCCCAGACAGATTGCTCAGGACTCCAGGGAGCTGGTGGTGTAACCCACCCTGGTGGGACTTGAGTAAAGGTGGGCTCAGAGCCTGGTTTGGTGCTGAAACATCAGAATTGCTGGGCAGCAGATAATTCTGAAGATTTGGCTTTGAGATGTTTTAGAAATTGCTCTAACTGGTTTCTGCTGCACAGTGTGTTTAAAAAGTGTTCAGAAAAACAAACAAAACATGCACGTACTTTGCTTCTGGAAGGAGCTTCTTCACAGCACTGAGCAGTCAGTGATTACAGCTCATCTGAAATGCAAAGGCTGATCTTTGCCCTCGTTGCATCTTGGAATGATTAAAAAGTTAAATGCTGCAAATGCTGTCTGTTTTTACAGATACCATGCAGCACTAATCTCCAGTCATTTATGGAGAGGCTGGATGAGTATTCCTGGCTTGTACATGAGTAGAATGGAAAACAGAAGTGAATGGCTTCTTATCCCAGTGACAGGCCTAAAATTGAGTGATTGCTGCTGTGTAACTTCAGGGTGGAGTCTCAGAGCTTGAGGCACTGCTCTTTGTTTAATGCAGCTGCCAGCCCTTGAGGGCAGTTTTCAAAACTTCTTTTATAGACTTCAGGATTTAAACGTGACTTTACAGTGCCAGGAAGAGTGCCTGGATTTCCAGAAATGTTGTTTCCAGACAGAATGTTCTGATCACTGCAGAAATTGTATTTGCAGTTCTAGTAGGCAGCGCAGTTTGGAAGTTTTATTTAGAAGTAGTTAAACTACAGTGATGAGTAAGTTACTGCCTTTGTCTGGAGCAGAGCAAATTAGTAATGTTGTGATGTGTTGCTTTTCAGTTTGGTTTCATTAACTATGAAGTTGGTGACAGCAAAAAGCTCTTCTTCCATGTCAAAGAAGTCCAGGATGGCGTGGAGCTCCAGGCTGGGGATGAAGTGGAGTTCTCCGTAATCCTGAACCAGCGCACAGGAAAATGCAGTGCCTGCAACGTGTGGCGTGTCTGGTGAGGCTCTGGGATGGAGGGAGTGACCCTGGCACGGTGTCTGCATCCCAGCAGGGCCCTGCAGCCTGGTCTGCCTGAGCTGGATGTTCCTGCAGCAGGAGCTCTGGGTTCCAGCTGCCTCCAGGACACCTGAGAGCTCCCAGCTCTTCCAGTGCAGGCAGCAGCAGCACTCCCAGCTCTTCCTAATTACAGATGCCTTGTTCCCTTTTTAACCTGTTCTTAAACTCCCCCTGTAGCAGGAATTTGGATAGAGGCTTGCAAGTGGAAGTTAATGATAAGGAAAGTGATGGCTCTCCTGTGTGGATGCTGGCCACTGGCCAGCACACTCCTCAGTGCTGCCATCTCTTTCCTTAAGAGCAGCTTTAATTTTTAAATAGAAAACTCATGTTTTAGAGACTCTTCTTTTTGGCATGGCATTTTTTACAAGTGGTGGGGGTTTTTTATATATACACTTGAAGAAGACTGCATAATTTGTATTTTGTTTAAGCTTGAGATAGCAGTAGAGTAATAACAGAAAGCTAATGTTTTTGTTTCAAAATTCTGTGCCCATTATCTTCAGAGATGTTAATGCTCTGCCATGATATGCTGGCAACTTGCAAGTCTTTATTATTGTAGTTGTGTCACAGAATGGGTTGGGTTGGAAGGGAACCTAAAATACCATCTCAATTCCACCCCTGCTGTGGATGCCTGCCACTATGCCAGGTTGCTCTTAAGGCACATCCAGCCTGGCCTTGGAGATTTCCAGGGATGGGGCAGCCACAGCTTCTCTGGGCAATGGAAACTTAGGAAACATTGGTTAGATGTGCATGAGAGTAAATACCAGACCTGTGCTCCCTAAAGAACACCCTCTGGAGATCACTGAGCTCCCCAAGTGCAGTGCCCAGTGTGGACAGCAAGGTTTGGGGCAGTGCCAGCCCACCAGCCGGGTCTGCTGTCACACAGCATCAATCCTGCACAATAAATAACCGTGCCCAAGGCCTGGGAAAGCCTGGGGTGCCCTGGCCAGCCCGGGGTGACCCTGCCCTGCGTGTGCTCTCTTGCAGCGAAGGCGCCAAGGCCGTGGCTGCTCCGCGTCCCGATAGACTCGTGAACCGCCTAAAGAGCATCAACCTGGACGATGCCAACGCCCCGCGGCTCACGGTGCTGCGCCAGCCCCGGGGCCCCGACAACTCAAAGGTACCCACACAGGCAGGGCAGAGCCCTGCAGGGCCTGCCTGCCCAGGGGAACACACAGTGCTGCCTCTGGGGGGGCCTGAGCTGTGGCTGCTGCTGTTCTGTGGAGAGCGGTGCTGTGTGAGGGTGGATTGTGTCTGTGCTGTGAGCTGTGCCCTGTGTGTGCCCTGTGTGTGCCCTGTGTGTGCCCTGTGTATGCCCTGTGTCACTGCTGTGAGCCATGCCCTGTGTCAGTGCTGTGCCCTGTGTGTGCCCTGTGTCACTGCTGTGCCCTGTGTCAGTGCTGTGAGCCATGTCCTGTGTCACTGCTGTGTGCTGTGCCCTGTGTGTGCCCTGTGTCACTGCTGTGTGCTGTGCTGTGCCCTGTGTGCTGTGCCCTGTGTGCTGTGCCCTGTGTGCTGTGCCCTGTGTGTGCCCTGTGTCACTGCTGTGCCCTGTGTGTGCTCTGTGTCACTGCTGTGAGCCATGTCCTGTGTCACTGCTGTGTGCTGTGTGTGCTCTGTGTCTGTCACAGACACATTTTAGGAAAAATCCTTTCCTTAGAATTTTTCCTCCTGAGAAGCTGAGAGGCCTCAGGAACAAAATGTAAACAATGATTATGTGCTGCTGTGGGATGCAACAGGTGCATCTGTGATTGGTCTCATATGGTTGTTTCTAATTAATGGCCAATCACAGTCAGCTGGCTTGGACTCTCTGTCCGAGGCACAAGCCTTTGTTATTCAGTCTTTCCTTTTCTATTCTTAGCTACCCTTCTGATGAAATCCTTTCTTCTATTCTTTTAGTATCGTTTTAATATAATATATATCATAAAATAATAAATCAAGCCTTCTGAAACATGGAGTCAGATCCTCATCTCTTCCCTCATCCTAAGACCCTGCGAACACGGTCACGCTGTGCCCTGTGTGCTGTGCTTTCAGAAGAGCACAGGAGAGAGAAGCAACCCACTGCTGCCTGGGTTGGAACCTTTTTGTCATGGTTTCTCTTGTCTGTCGTAGTTTGCTCTTCATTTATAAACCTCAGAGGTAGCAAGTGAAGTCTGTTTACCTAGACGTGGCTTTCACACAACGTTCTGGCACTTCTTGATAAGCAGGAGAAAAGTGTTTGGAATCTCTGTTGTGTTTGGACTACAAAGAACACCCCAGAGAACCTGTTTTGTTGCTGTCTCTGTTTGTGAAGACAAACATGACTAATTAGAAGGGAACTGCTTGGGTGGAACAGACCAGGCTCTGCCTCAAAGCCCAGTGGCAGTGCCAGGTTCACAGTTGGACTTGATGATTTTCCTTTTCCTATAGGAATGTGCTTCCTGTTGATGGAGTGACATAACTATCCTTTGTCTCCTTAAAAAGGAACTTCTTTCTTCAATTTGCAAAAAAGACACCTCATAGGACCTGGGAGACTTTACCTCAAACTTAAGGATAGCCAATTGGATAGAAGCCAAAAAATTTTGCCTGAGCAATTTGCTAGAAAAAGAAGAAAACACTAATGGCTTTTGTGAAATGTTTTAACTAGGAGCAAGAACTTCTTGCACCTGTCTCGGTTTTTCTCTATAAAGAGTTTTGTTATTTTGCCTTTTATTAGAACTTTTTTGTTTCCAACACTGCCACAGAAGCCATCCTGCTGATTTTATGCCTTCTAAGGTAGCTGAGTTATCTTGGGTGTGATACAGATCTCCAAGAGCTTGAGGAGACCCTTATATCATCTTCTGTGGTGGTGTTCACAGGGGTCCCAGGATGAGGGAGGAGATGAGAATCTTGACTCCATGTTTCAGAAGGCTGATTTATTATTTTATGATATATGTTATATTAAAAGAAAATTATATACTAAAACTATACTAAAAGAATAGAAGAAAGGATTTCATTAGGAAGCTTGAAAGGAATAGAAAGGAATGATAATAAAATCTTGTGACTGCTCATAGCCTGTCATTGGTGGCTTATAGCTCCTAGGTGGCTGTCATAGGTCATAAAGTAAAACCAATTTCACGTGCTGGGTAAACAATTCTCCAGATCACATTCCAAAGCAGCAAAACATGAAGAAACTGAAGCTTCTCACCTCTCAGGAGAAAAGATCCTAATGAAAGCATTTTTCATAAAATACACCCATGACAATTTTCCAGCCTGAATGATACCATGGTTGTGTGATGCTAAAAGTGTGTTTTGTTTTGCTTGCAGGGATTTGGTGCAGAGAGAAAGATCCGCCAGGCTGGTGTTATAGACTGATCCCCAGCCCGCGGCGGCGTTGGGCCGTGCGGTGGGGCTGCCGAAGGGTACTGAATATCTCCCTGTTCACCCCTTCCTCCAAATTCTCAGAAGCTATTCCACCAGTTTTAACACCTTCTCATGTTATGTTTAAAATTAAATTTACGAAACCATTTTAAATTTCTGCACAGTTGCATTCTGGAGAACTTTAAGGTGGCGCCTTATAGTATCACATTTTAGAAGCTTGTTTTGAATGGTGCATTTAACGCAACTGGTAACTGCAATCTCCATTGCCTCTGTGAGTAAACATAGACAGCTCTGCTCGGGCAGACCTTGTGGAATTCTGCACTACAGTTATTATGCTTTATCCTTGTTTTTGGCCAAGGTTTATTATGCCTTAGTGCTCAGTTGCATTATCTCCTTTCCCGAGTGGAAGGGAAGACTCACTTCAGCTCACTCTGCTCAAATTTTGAGGAACGTGTGAGGGTGGAATAAGTTCTGTTTCTATCAGATCTCCACAAACATTCAGATACCTTGAGTTGATGGCCAAATGTTACAGTGTTTTCCTAGTTCATTTAACTTGACTCCTTTAGCCAGTCCTTAGAGCTCAGTGCAAGTCTCTCCCAGGGTCGGTGGATTTTGTAGTGTTCTGGAACAGACAGTGCAGAATTTCATAAGGCTGAGGTGTGCCATCAGTGTGGTAATTTAAATATATTTAAAACAATGCACAAATCTGCTGCTGCTTAGAACACTGCAGCTTCTAAACCCAGTTTCTTTTACTGATTTAAATTTAAAAAGAAAGAAGTTGTGCCTGAAGTGGATACATTTTTTTTGTTCTTTTTGCAGCCGGCACCCAGTGTACTGTAAGAGAATAAATACTTAGGCTTTCCATAGCTGTATTGAGACTTTCATCAAGGTGACTAGTTGATGTCTGTGTGCTTTTTTTTTTTTTTGTTTTAGTTTTTTTTTTGTTTGTTTGTTTTATTTGGTTTTATTTTATTTTTGGTTTTTTTTTTTCTCCCCTGCCCCCCTCCCTCCATTTCCCCAGTCACACTTTATCAAGCAAGAAAACTGAATGATTGGTCTAAGTATTACTGTAACCAAAAAGATCAGGAGTTACTTTTTGGAATAGAGGGCAGTACTGTGGTTTGGTTTGGGTTTGTTTTGTTTTGTTTTTAATTTTATTTTTATTTTGGTTAATTTTTTTTTTGTTTGGTTTTTTTTTTTTTTTTTTCATGTTACCTCTATTCTCAATTTAGGGTTTTCTTCTCTGGGAGATGCATTATCTTTGTAAAACAAAACATTGCTTTCTCCAATTTTTTTTCTGTTAATGGCAAAGAATGGAAATAGAATAAAGTTTTACTGATTTTGAAAAAAGCCTTGTTGTGCTCAGCCTCTTCTTTCCTCAGCGGGGGCTGTGTTAGCCCTGTGTTGTCCCCATCACAGACTCCGTCCTGGTGCCTCCAGTTCTCACACCACCATGAGGGAATTCTGTGCTTTATTTCCAGTCTGAAAGGCCCCATCATCTACCCTACACTAGTTACGCATTATAACAACAGCGACATTCATTGGTTACAAATTACATCACTTCTAATTAGTGCCCACCCCATTTATGAGCTCTGCCCTGCCCGTGCCCATCCGTGCCCGGCTCAGTTCTGTTCCTTGGCGGGCTCTGTTGGCTGCAATTCCCTTTCCCCGGGGTTCCTGCTCTGTCCCAGGCTCTGAGCCAGACCCTCCCTTTGGATCGGGGTCACTTAAACAAAAACCAATCCTAGCGCAGATGCTCCCACTGCAGTCCCCTACCCAGAACCGCCCAGCTCCAGCTGTTCATCAACAACTTAAAAGCACAAAGCTTGACTTTATTCCCTTTTCAAATCTCGAGAGCTCGCTGTGATTCCCAGTTTAAAAACCACAGGGTCTGGGTTCGGTGGCGTTCCCGCTCTAAAGCCCCGGGATATGGGCTCGGTGCCGTTCCCCTTTCAAAGCCCCGGGATGCGGGCCCGGTGCTGTTCCCCCTTGAAAGCTCCGCGATGCGGGGCCAGTGCCATTTAAAGCCCCGTGCTTCGGGCTCCGTTCCGGTTCCGAGCCGCGGTGCCGATGCCGCCGTGCCCCGTGTTTCTCCCGAGTCCCTCCCATGTCCCGCCGTGCCCCGTGTTTCTCCCGTGTCCCTCCCATGTCCCGCCGTGCCCCGTGTTTCTCCCGTGTCCCGCCCGTGTCCGTCCCGTGTCCCGCTGTGTCCCTCCGTATGTCTCCCGTGCTCCTCCCGTATCCCGCTGTGTCCCTCCCGTATCTCTCTCGTGTCCCGCCCGTGTTCCATGTCCCGCCGTATCCCTCCCGTATCCCTCCCGAGTCCCTCCCGTGTCCCGCCCGTGTCGCGCCCGTGTCGCGTGTGCGGAAGCGGCGCGGGCGGTGACGCGCGGGCGGGAGGCGGAAGCGGCGCGGGGCGATCGCGGGGCGGCGGCGGCGGCGGGGCCGGGCCGGGCCCGGCGAGGCCGCGGGGCCATGACCGAGTACAAGCTGGTGGTGGTGGGCGCGGGCGGCGTGGGCAAGAGCGCGCTGACCATCCAGCTCATCCAGAACCACTTCGTGGACGAGTACGACCCCACCATCGAGGTGCGCGGGGCCGCGGGACGGGAACGCCGGGCCGGGGGGATCGGGAGCGGATCCGCCGCCGGTGCCCGCAACCCGGCCCGGCCCGGGGCTCTGGGAGCGGTTCCTCCCCTGTTCGTTCCCCTCGGGCTTCCTAAAGCAGCCACAGGCAGCCAAAGAGGCCGGCACGGGGCTGGGCAGGGCGGGGGCTCTGCTCGTGTTTGTGATTGTTCTTTATTTTCTGCTCCTGTGGAGGAATTTCTTTAAAGCAACAGGAGTTGTGTGTTTTGTAACAAAGGATGAGAGAGGGCTTAGAGTCTCATTTAAAATGGGGTAGTTTGGGCATGGTTTAAAATGTGATCGAGTGGGTAATATTTAAAATACTGTCGTTTTAGATAGTGATGGGTTTTCGTCAGAGATGGATGAGAATCACAAATGGATGAAAATCACAAAGCCCAGACTGCTTTGGGTTGGAAGGGACCTTAAAGCTCATCCAGTTTCAACCCTGACACCTTCCAGGCTGCTCAGAGCCCTGTCCAATCTCACCTTGGACACTTCCAGGCATCCGGGGGCAGCCACATCTTCTGCAGAACAGCTACCAAAGCTCCTCCTGCGTTTTGATGATTATTTTTCCATTTCCCCCGCGCCCCTGGGGCAGCAGGAGCAGTGCAGGGCTCAGTGGCCGTGTGTTGTTGCAGGACTCGTACCGCAAGCAGGTGGTGATCGATGGGGAGACGTGCCTGCTGGACATCCTGGACACGGCGGGGCAGGAGGAGTACAGCGCCATGAGGGACCAGTACATGAGGACAGGAGAGGGCTTCCTCTGCGTCTTCGCCATCAACAACAGCAAATCCTTCGCTGACATCAACCTCTACAGGTACAGCTGGGCTGCCCCAGGGACAGGGAGCAGGGACACTGGCTGAGCGAAGCGCTGCAGTGCCTCAGTGAAAGCTCAGGAATGGACAAATGTTGAATCTCCCACTTCTTTCAGGAAGTTTTGTCACTGTTCTCTGCCAGTGCATGGAATCACAGACAGGGGTGGGTTGGAAGAGACTTTAGAGAATTTAGATCCATGGCAGGGACACCTTCCTCCATCCCAGGCTGCTCCAAGCCCCATCCAGCCTGGTCTTGGGCACTGCCAGGGATCCAGGGGCAGCCACAGCTGTGCCAGGGCCTCAGCACCACCTTTAGTCAGTTAAGACTGAGATGATTTTTATCCAGTTTTATTAATTTTTTTAAATCAATCCTTATAAATATCTCCAAAAGTGCCACGAGAACAGTGTCAGACTCTCTTCAATGATGCCCAGGGACAGGACAAAGAGCAGTGGCCATAAACTAAACCACAAGTTCCACCTCAACGTGAGGAAAATCTTCTTTCTATGAGGGTGGCAGAGCCTTGAGCAGCTGCCAGGGAGTTGTGGAGTCTCCATGTCTGGACACATTCCAAACCCTCCAGGATGGGGTCACCTGTTCCAGGTGATCTTGGCAGAGGGGTTGGGCTGGGTGATCTCCCTTCCAAGGCCAGCTGTTCTGGGATTCTGTGAATCAGATGCCATTTGCAGCTACAGAATGTCATCTCTGAGAAAATGAGAAATCCACAGGAGTTATCCATGGACAGAAAATGCAGTGTACAAAGTGCTTGCCCATCCTGCTGACCCCTGAGTCCCTGCTCACCTTTAATGTGTTTTTGTGGCACAAGGTTGTTTGAATACTGAACTAAACCAGTTTTTCTGTTTAGAAAATACTTCCTAATTTTATTTTTTTTAATAATTTGTCTTCCTAAAGAGAACAGATCAAGAGAGTGAAGGACTCAGATGATGTGCCCATGGTGCTGGTGGGGAACAAGTGTGATCTGCCCACAAGGACAGTGGACACAAAGCAGGCCCAAGAATTGGCAAAAAGCTACGGAATCCCCTTCATAGAGACCTCTGCAAAAACGAGACAGGTGAGGGGCTCCCCCAGGGCCTGACTCCTTCCTGGGAAATGCAGCAAGGACATTTTCCCTTGTGCTTTTGCCTTATTTACAGGAGAAGCATTTTTTCAATCCCTTTACAGTTTTTTGCTTTTATTTCCCCGCTCACTATTTCAAGAGTTCTGGGCTGGGCCAGTGCAGGAATCACTTCAGACTCACCCTGACTTCCTTTCAAGTGGGTCAGGTTGATAAATAACAGAGAATTAAAAAAAATTTCAACTCCCCTGAAGTTACTAAATAAAACTTAAAAACTAACTAGGAAAAAAAATACTCAAAATAATAAGCATAACTGATACCAGTAAATGTAGAGATAAAGAGGCCTACAGTGGTTTTGTGGAAAATTACATAACAAGGAAAAAATAACACGTGCCCAAAAATACGTTAAATTCACCTTTGCTATCAAAACATTCCAATGCAACCACCAAAAAACCCTCTTAATAAACCTCCAAAGCTATAAAAAAAATCCCAAAAAGAAACAAATGGCTGCAAAATAATTCCTAAAAAATAATACTTATGTCTTAAATAAAAAAACCACATTTTAATTATAATAAATTAATACCTTATTATCAAATCTCACAAAACACACAGAAGGAAAAGAAACCCAGCTATTTGCTACTGCTTCAAATGATGTTTAAATTTTGATTGCAGCCAGTTTCAGCATCTTGCAGTGTTGGCAGGAGGAGCAGCAGAGTTTCAGCTGCTCTCCCTGGGCAGTGTCAGAGGCTGAGCTCCCTCAGCCCAGACCTGCTGGGTGCTCTTGGCTCGTTAATGAAAGCCAATTAGCAGATTATGATTGCAGACAGAATTCCCCAGACTGGACTAATGGGCTTCTCCAAAGCCTCCTTGGCCACGTGGGCCAGCCTGGAGCAGGGGAACAGAGCAGGGAAGGTGCAATTCCTGAGCAGCAGCCAGAAAAATCCTGAAGAGCTGAATTCTAAGAATTCTAAAATTAGGCAAGGAGCAGCTGGTTTCCTGCATGGAGCCTCCCTGAGATGCAGTTTTCCATGTTTATTTTAGTGGTTGCTATCCCAGGAGGAGTCAGGCTGGGACATCCATATGGGAGGAACCACGGGATCAGTTGGGTGCTGCTCTTGTGCAGAATTGTGACTTTCAAATCCTCTAAGGGGTTCTGGGATGAGTGATGTTGTGGACAGATGAGTGATTTCAAAAGCTTGAGGGAGGAAAATGCCTGACCTTGTGTTTGCATTCAGGGTGTGGAAGATGCTTTTTACACCCTGGTGAGGGAGATCCGGCAGTACCGGATGAAGAAGCTGAACAGCAGCGAGGATGGGAACCAGGGCTGCATGGGACTGTCCTGCCTTGTCATGTGAGAAGGTGAGCTGGAACCTCACTGGGCACTCCTCTTGTGCCTCCCAGCAGCTCCTGAGCGTGGTTAGAAATGCTGCCTGCTCTAGGTGGGGTTTTCCCCTTTTATAGAACATATTTGTGGGAATGTTCCTCACTCGGGGTCACCAAGTGTGGTGGTGTTTGCAGGGGTGCCAGGAGGAGGGAAGAGATGGGAATCTTGACTCCATGGTTCAGAAGGCTGATTTATTATTTTATGATATATATTATATTCAAAGAAAATTATATATTAAAACTATACTAAAAGAATAGAAGAAAAGATTTCATCAGAAGGCTTGAAAGGAATAGAATGGAATGATAATAAAATCTTGTGACTGACCAAAAAGTCTGAGACAGCTGGACTGTGATTGGCCATTAATTAAAAACAACCACATGAAATCAAAGATGCACCTGTTGCATTCCACAGCAGCAGATAACCATTGGTTACATTTTGTTCCTGAGGCCTCTCAGCTTCTCAGGAGAAAAATCCTAGCAAAAGGATTTTTCATAAAAGATGTCTGTGACACATATTGATTCCCAGAGAATTGGATTCTACAATGGATCCTACAGTGGATTCTGTAATTGGATCCTACAATGTTTTAAAGCTCAAAAAAGAAAAATTCCCCTCTAAGTTGGTGGCAGAGCTTAAGAAGAGGAATTTTCATTCACATCACTCCTTTGGCTGATGGGTGGATGGAACAAGATGATCTTTAAGGTTGCTTCCAACCCAGAACATTCCATGATTTCCACCAATTCCAATGGTGAGATTTGCTGTGTCATTCTTTTCTGTCTCCTTCTTTTGGGAAACCATTTGGACTGTTTGGAGAAGGTGTGATTTCTGAGGAAACACCTTGAAAGAGGGGTGTGCCCAGCTGAGTGTTTGACTCCTGCGCAGCTCCCCATGAGCTGTGTTCCTCTGGAACATGCTGATTCCAGGACTAACCAAATAAAATGGTGAAATAACCAATTACCAATTTACTCCCACAGGATTTTCCCCATTTTTTCCCATTTTATTCCCAATTTTCCCCATTGTTTTCCCATTTATTCCCATTTTTTCCCATTCCCGGATTTATTACTGAAGTTTTTTCCATTTTATTCCTGGATTTTTTCCCATTTATTCCCCGATTTTTTTCCATTTTTTCCCCTTATTTTTCCCATTTATTCCCAGATTTTTTCCCATTTATTCCCAGATTTTTTCCCATTTTTTCCAATTTTTTCCCACATTTTTCCCATTTATTCCCAGATTTTTTCCTATTTTTTCCAATTTTTTCCCATATTTTTCCCATTTATTCCCAGATTTTTTTCCCAGTTATTCCCAGATTTTTTTCCCATTTTTTCCCTTTATTTTTCCCATTTATTCCCAGATTTTTTCCTATTTTTTCCAATTTTTTCCCATATTTTTCCCATTTATTCCCAGATTTTTTTCCCAGTTATTCCCAGATTTTTTCCCATTTTTCCCTTTATTTTTCCCATTTATTCCCAGATTTTCCCATTTATTCTCAGATTTTTTCCCATTTTTTCCAATTTTTTCCCATTTATTCCCCGATTTTTTCCATTTTTTCCCCACATTTTTCCCATTTATTCCCATATTTTTTCCCATTTATTCCCATATTTTTTTCTCATTTTTTCCCAGATTTTCTCTCATTTATTTCCGAATTTTTCCCCATTAACCACATAAAACAATGAAATCTGAGTTCCCAACTGAGGGAAATTCCTTTCAACCATTCCCTGAAGATGTTGCTCATGGCTATGGAAACAGCCAGGCCAGCTCAGCACTGCTGCACTGCCCATCCACCCCAGAGCTAATTAGTGCTAATTGGAGCTGCCTTTCTGTTCCAGATGCCAAGAAAACGTGGTTCAGGTGCAGCTGCTGGACGAGCCTCGATCTGTGCTGCCTCTCCTGCTGCTCCCTGCAGTGTTTGGGTGCCAGTGACAGACTCTGAGCACCAGAGTTAATGAATTAGCACAAGATGAAGAGAATTAATTAGCTCCATCTGAAGAGAACATCCATGGCATCTACCTCCCTGCTCAGCTCTCGGAGCAGCAGCACCTCGGGATGTGCTGGGATTCTTCTCTCACCGTCACCTGGCTTTGTTCCAGAAGGAAACCAGCCCCAGAAGTGAACTGTAGAGACTAAATGCTGTGAAAAAGATGACACTTTACCTCTAGAGTAAAAGCTAGAAGTGCTGTGTGTCCCCTGTCTGTTGGAATCCGTGCAGTGCTGGTGTCACACGGGGTGGTGCCACCCTGTCCCCTCCCGGCTGGCTGTCTGCTCTCTGTGCACCTGTACAGCAAAACAAATGCACCATCTCCAGTGCCAGGAGTGCCGCCTGCCTGACCCTCCATTGCTGTAATAAAAAGGAAAACCTTTCCTAACTAAGTGCCTGTTTGCTAAGAAGATTTGGAGTTGTCCCTTGGGTTGAGGAAAAACCCCCAAGGAGTGGAATTTCTTGGGAGCTCATTGTGACAAGCAGGCAAGTGTGCTGTGGGTGATCTGGGCCTGGCAGGATCCCCCAGCAGGAATTTGGAAGGTCCAGCAGGCACTTGAGAGACTTTTGGACAAGGGAGGGGACACACTGCATCTGTGTTTTACTTTCTTTGTGGGTGGAACAGTTTATATTCTGTATTGTTTTCCTGCAGCATTCAGATCTCTTCTAAGTTGGACCAAACCTGTCAGCTGTTCATTTTTTAACATGAACTGCCAACGTTTCTGGGCAGCTTCTCACTAATTAATCTGGTAACTGGAGGTTGCTTTGGACAGCTGCTATTCAGCTCTCTCTGTAACTTGCAAATTGTTTTATTCTGAATTATTTTCTTACCACAGACTGTAAAGAGTCTCTTCAAAATGTCTCTAGGCTGTAAAATTGGAGTTTCTTTGTCAGGGGTGCAGGAAGGGGCTGCTCCATCCCTGGCAGTGCCCAAGGCCAGGTTGGAGCAGCCTGGGGCAGGGAATGGGATGGATTGAAGGTGGATGGGAGAGGTGTTTGGGATGAGATTTGAGGTCCTTCCCAACCCAAACCATCCTGGGGTTCTGTGCTGGAGGGGAGGAAGCTGAGAGCTGCCACAGGCACCTGAGCCAGCTTCTGATTGCAGCATCCTTGCAAAATGAGGAAGGAGATGAGCTCAGGGATGGCTCCTCAGGAGGTGGGGACAGACTGGGGAGTTCAGGGCTCGCTCTGAGCGAGGGAATTGCAATTGTGAACCCTTCCCTCTGAACTGAGGGAGCTTCAGAGCAGAGCAGAGCAGAGCAGAGCACCCTGCCCTGCTTCCCTGTGCCAGCTGTGCTCACCCTGTCCCTGGGCTGGGCTGGTTCTGCCCCGAATCCGGCTCTGAGGAGGAGGAGGAGGAGGAGGAAGGAGCCCTCAGCCAACAGAGGGAGCATTTGGAGCATTTGGTCAGTGCCAGGCCAGCAGAGCAGATGCAGAGGCTCAGTTTCAGGTTGTTGGTGTCAGTCACACATCTTAATTTGGAGTGCTCAGTTTCAAATGGGCATTGGAGTGCAGTAAACAGAGAGAGAAGAATTTTCTCCTTTTAATGTTGCTTCCTTCACTACTTACAGTCTTAATTCTCTTCTTGGAATGAAGAGGATCAATCTGCATCACATTTGCTTTATCTGTGATAATCCTTATAAATACTTTTTTCAATTTATTTTAACTTTGACTGATGTGACTGATAAGAATTAAATCCACAAAAAATTGAACATAAAATATTATTTTCCAGCAACACACACACACAATGGTGGGCAAATTGTGGAGACCACTGGCTCAAATTCAGTTTATTTGATGTTGCCCAGAGCAGCTGTGGCTGCCCCATCCCTGGAAGTGTCCAAGGCCAGCATGGAGCAGCCTGGGACAGTGAAGGTGTCCCTGCCCATGGGATGAGCTTTACAGCCCCTTCCACCCCAAACCATTCCATGAGTGCAGAGGTTAAACCTGGCAGAGCTGCCACCCTGCACAGCCAGGGCTGGGAAAGCTTTGTCAGGAAGATTTTCTGTGAAAACCTCTGTGGGGCTGCTGCTGGGGAGCTGTGGGGCAGCCAGTTAATAAAAACACCCCTGGGAAAGGAGGAAAAGCTTTTGGGGTGCACAGAGAACCAGCAGGAAGGGCAGTGTGGGGTTTGTGAGGACACTGAGTGGTGACATTCTGCCACTGATTTCTTGGGAAATGCAGGAATTTGCTCAGCTGCTCGTGGCCATGGGAAGCCTCTGGTATTTGATTTTTTTGAAGGATGTGTGCTCAACCTGGAGAATTATTTGCATCATAGCAATGCCCCACACTGCTCAGCATGCTCTGGCATTAAAATGTACCAGCTGTAGCTGGGAATTCTCAGCAATGTGTGGGAACTGACTGGAAAATGCATCTGCTGCTCTTTGCTGTTCCTTTTCTCTTGGGCTCCATAAAAGGGAAAAAGCCCTGCTGAGGGTAGGTCTGTATTTGTGTCCCCTTAAGAACCTTTAGAATGGTTTTTAGGAATTTTTTTCCGTTTTTTGGGTGCTGACCTGCACAGGTGATACTCCCAAATCCAGCAGAAAATACAAAATCAGAGTGTTGTACTGTCAGGAGTGAACTGAATGGTTGTGATTTGTTTCCAGCTGCCTCAGAGAAACCTGGGTTTGGTGGCAGCCAAGAACTGGAAGGACAAACCCTGTGAACTTTGGGGGAAATTATTTAGAAGATAAGCACAGAAGGTTTTGCACAAGCCTGGTCCCTGGAAAAGCTGGTTTAGTAGATTTGGTCCAAATATTGTTATTTACAACAGCACAACTCTGCACTAGTGCCAAGCTGATTTCACTGCCTTGACTAGGCACAACGGACATGAACAACTTTTGGGGTAAAATATCAAAAATATTAAAATGTTAAAAAAGGGTAAAGCTGTTTTTCAGACGTTCCAAGTGCCAATGACTGGAACAAATGTTTGTGTTGTGTGGCTGAGCTCGGTCAGTGCATCCTGGGGTTGTTTCTCTGTGTCCTCACTCTGTGCTCTTGCTCAAACAACTGCTCAGATTCTGTCCCTGTCCTTTAACCAGGATTTTAACCAGGATCTTGAAGCTGCCATCACTTTTAGTGCAGCTCAGCCTTAGAATTGGATTTCAAGCAGCCTCAGGCCTGTGGAGGATCACATTCTGTCAAAAACCCCAAACCTTGAGTGTGTGCCTGTGGTAACCCTCAGGATGGTTGGGAATGTTGGGATCTGGACTTTTAACCCAAGGGCTAATTTGTTGTTACTTTGTTTAATTATTTGCTTTCAATAATGCATCTCTTTTTGGTTTGGATTGAAGTAAATTATTTTGCTTCTTAAATAACTTTTTTAAAAGAATAAACTTTGAATTCTTTTGTTGTTTTCTTTGGGTTCTGGGTGCAGGATCCAAGAGTTACAGGAGGTTTATCTGCTTTGTCTGTGGGGTGGGATTTGCTCCATTCTGTGCTGGGGCAGCCCCAGCTCTATCACAGATGTGCCCTGAGCATCAATGAGCAGTGAGAGGGACATTGATTCTGCCACAGGCTTGGTCCTGTCCAGTTTCAATCTTGCTGCTGCTGAATCTCTGTTTGCAGTGGGGTCCCTCATGCTGATTTACATAAAAAAATTATATAAATCAATTATTTACTTGATACTCAAATAGCAAACCAGCTATTAAATTATTGCTGTGCCCAAATCATGCTCTGTTAGCATTTTAAATTGCTTGATTCAGTTTTCTAAAATACTTCTGTGGTGGTTTGACCAGGAAGAAGTGTGCCAGGCTCAAACCATGACAACTTCCCTGTTGTCTTCCCTCTGCAGGAAGGCAAATTTTGTCAGAGTCCACAGTCAATAAATGTGCTCCAAGGGTTATTTCTCCTCACACCTCGTGTCAGGCATCTGAAACCTGGAGTCCAACGTGGGTTTTATGCCAGGAATTTAAAACCAGACCCCCAGGAGCAGGGACACAGTTCCTGCCATGCAGGTCCTGCCTGTGCCCAGAGCATTCCCACCCTGGCCTGGGGTGGGTGCTGGAAACCCCAGAGTTCCTGGGCTTCTGGAAAGGTTTCCCTGCCATGGGTTTGCTCCTACAAAGGAGCTCCCTGCAGAGGAACTGGTTTTGGTTGTGCCCTGGGGGCTGTGCAGGGGATGACAGAGCAAGGTGTTGTCACCTGTGGCATTCACATCCTCTGGAAAAATCCCCTTGCCCAGGATTTTGCTCCTGGGAAGCTGAGAAGCCTCAGAGAAAAAGGAAAACAATAATTATCTCATCTGCTTCTCCTGTGTTTTGCTCCTTTGGAATGTGTTTGGAGATTGTTTACCCACAGGTGATTGTTTCATTGGATTCTGGTGTGAATTATTTTAACTCTTTGGCCAGTTGGGACCAAGCTCTGTCAAGACTCCGGAAAGAGTCAGGAGTTTTCATTATTATCTTTTTAGCCTTCTGTAAATATCCTCTCTGTATTCTTTAGTATAGTTTAGTATAGTATTCTTTAATATAATATAGTATCATAAAATAATAAATTAGCCTTCTGAGAACATGGAGTCAGATTCATCATTCCTCCCTGCCACGGGGCACCCCACAAATACAATTGTCACCAAAGGGGTGCTGGGGACAAAGGTGATACAGAGACTCCATCATCAGAAGGCATGAAAAGCACTTTTATTATTAGAAATCCACAGTTCTTACAGAAACAATGGTGGCTCTCAGACCTGATTGGCGTTTAGGAATTTTCTCTCACCTATTGGTCAAGAAGGGACAACTCCTCCTTGAAAACATCTTTGACAGAGGTTGCCTGCCAGGTGCAGAGATTGAGATAAGAATTGTTTTAATTCTTTCTCTGAATTGTTTTATTCTTTCTCTGAATTGTTTTATTCTCTGAGCTTTCTCCCAGCTCCCCAGGAAGATCCTGGGCCAGCTCTGTCTCTGTGCTCAGAGGATTTGTGATCACCACAAGGCAGGGACAGCAGAATCTGCTGAGGGTTGATCAAAGCCCCAGCACAGCCAGGATGCCCTGGTGGGATGCACCTTATCCTCCTGCTCAGACTCCTCCTCTTCAGGAATTTAAACCATTTTCTAGCAAAGCTTCCCCCATGGCCTCTGTGGGTGCAAGCTGGAGGAGGATCCTGCTCAGAACCCAAATTTCTGCTCCAACCATTCTGAATGGAACCAGGGCAGCTCAGAGGATAAAGGGGGGGGTGTTCAGAGGCTCTCCAAAGCCTCTGGGTGTGAATCCAGCTGAAAAAGAGAGGGAAGAGAGGCTGTTGGTGTCAGTCCTTGAGCTTGCAAGGCCCTGGATCTAACTTTAGCACAGCACGCCCAGGCTTTACTCAGATTTCCACCATGAGCCCACCCAAGCTCAGCCTGTGATTAAAAAAGCTGAGGGATCAAAAGACCAAGATTCTCTTGACCTCTGGATCCTAAAGGTCATTTTTGGTTTCAGATGTGAATCCCAAGATCCCAAGGAGAGTTAAGGGCTGGTTTAGTCCTTGTGGGAGAGCAAAGAAGAGGATTTTATGGGCATTGAATGAACAGTTAAACAATAATGTGGTGTGGAGAACCTCAAACCTGGGGATGGGTGAGAACCAGAAGAATTCAGAACCTGAAAATTTTATCAGCATGAGAGGGAGGCCAAAGCTGTACCATCATCCCAGCTTTGCCCTGGTGCTGCACCTCTGCAGTTGAAGGGAGGGAAATTTATAATTTTGGGGAATAAGAGCAAAGATGGGGTAAAATTCCCTAAATTCTGGAGAATTTCCCAATTGTCACCCAGCTTGTTTTGAAGCTGTGCCCATCAAATAAAGGGAACATCTCTTCCAGAGAGATTCTGCATGCTGTGGAAATGATCTCAGCTGGAGGAGCTGCTCCAGGTCTCACCTCACTGGATTCCTGTGCTCCTAAGTTCAAAATCCATGGCTTTTTATTCCCAGCTCTGTATTTTATTTTATTTTATTTATTTTATTTTATTTTATTTTATTTATTTGATTTTATTTTTGCAGCTTTCTTCTTGGACAAAAGCTTTCCATAGCTCCTCCTGCAAAACGTGGCACAGGAATCCCTTGGATGCACACAGAATTCCAAACAATGGTTCTGTTCCAGGTGGTTTTTTTCTGTTCCCTTCAATGCTCTGACCAAAGCCACCCTTTAAAGCAGAGCCCAAATGCTTGGTCCTATTCCAGAGCAGCTTTTCAATGCCATCAAGAATAGAAGCACAAACAGGGAGAATCTTCTTCACCTCAAAACTCTTTCATCCTCCTGACCTGCTCAGTTTCACCACTGCCCACCAGGAATCTGAACCAGGACACACCAAACCCTGCCCTTTCCCTTCACACAGGAGGTGATTTCCTGCTGCAGGTGGGATCTGAGGAAGGTTTGGGGGCACCCCAAAGGAGGGTACAGCCCTCAAAAGGCAATTTGCTGGAAACAAACTGCTTCAGATGAAGGCAGGAGGGGCCTCCCAAGCTGCTGAGCTGTGGGATCTCAGCACCTCAGGACTGAGGTGTCACCGAGAGCACCCTTGGGGGGCTCGGGAGTCCTGGAATGTTCCAGAAGTGTCTGGTGGCTGGACTTTGATCCTACACAGGAGACGATACCTGTATGAGGATAGGAGGGTTTCACCGGGGTGAATGGTGAAGGGATTAGTTAATTAGAGAGTGAAACACAGGGTTTAGGATTTCTGTACAGGGGGGTTTAGAGAAGTAAGATGGAGGAATTGGGGCGTGTCCTGTCCTTCTTCTTCTTCTTCTTCTTCTTCTTCTTCTCCTCCATCTTCTGTGGTGATGGTGGCACTTTGGGATTGGTCATTACTAAAAGTGCACTGGGCAATAAGGGTGAAAGGTATTGGGGAAAAATGATAAATATTGTACACGTAACTTTGGGTATAAAGATAGGTGACTGTCCGGAGGGCACACAGTGTGCTCATGGCTGGCTGCTGAGCAGAGCTCTGTCGGGCCGAGAGAAAATCTTTTAGATAAGCAATTAATAAACACCGAGACCGAGAAAAGAACTGAAGCCTCTTCTCGTCCTTTGAAACGCGGGCTGCCCCAAGGCCACCCCGGGCCTTTCCAGGCCCTTCAAACAGCTGAAAACCGGACACTGAGCCAGACCCAAGCCAAGGCAGGAGCTCCCTGACCCACCTTGGGTTGCCTGAGAGCTGCTCTCTGTCAGGTTCACCTCAGCTATGGCTCACCAGAACTGATTATCAGATCAACATTAGGACACAAAGATAAGCTCAGGAACAAACTGTGGCTCCAGAATATAAATAGGAAATGAAATGAAACTCAATTTGGAGAAACTCATTGAGGAGAACCAATAGATATTTCCTTGCAAGCTGGGATTTCTTTCTCCCCATGCTAGGACAAAAGGAAGATTTCCTATAGCTGGGATGACTTTTTGTACCTTTAGAAATGAGAGATTTACAAATGAGAGATGCCACGCTGGAGGAATTGCCAGTGGGGAACAAGAGTGAATCTGGGGATCTCATTTCCACTCAAAATGTTAGGCTAGCTCACCCACACTGGAAAATAGCATTATGGGGTTCAGCTGTGAAGAAGTGAGGACTTCTGGGCAGCCCTGTGGGTAAAATCCAGGCTTTCAAACAGATCCTTCCCTTAGGAAACACCTCTGTGGGAGCACATGGTTTGTACCTATCCACAGCCCCTGTTCTGATTGGGAATTTCCTTTAAACCTTTGGTTCAGCATAGAAGACATCAGTTTTCAGTCTCTCTTAGTCTCTCTTTTAGTCTCTCTTAAAAAACTGAATTCCACATTAGAAAGGAGCAGCTGCCCTGGAAATCAGAAATCTAGCCAGACACCAGTTGACACTTCACAAAATGAAAAATGCAAACCTGACTTAAAGAAAAAGATTAATTAAATTTGATTAATTAAATCAAATTTAATTAAATTTGAGCCCTGCTTTCACCTGTTTCAGTGCAAGTGCTTGTGGCTGCACTTTAAATAGTCCCACAGTTGATCTCCACTCTCCTTTTAGAGTGGGAGAGTCTGATTACAGGGAAGGGAAAGCAGTAAAGTTAGTGTTGAGCTGCCAGGCAGTCACTTGGCCCCTGGTGCCCGGAGACTCTGGGGTGTCACTGAGGCTCTGCAAACGCTGCTGAGATGTCTCGGGTGAGAATTCCAGGTAGGTCTGAAAGCCAAGTGTGAGCCAAGGGGCCACAGGGCAGGTTCCAGCCCCACAGCCTCAGAGGTTTGGATGTGTGGTGTCCAGGGGACCTCTGGGAATTTTAATTCCTGCTTGGAGATGGTTTTGGACAGTGCAGTGAAGAAACTGTGTTATGGTTTAAACCTTCCTCTGCTTGTACTGAAGGAAAATCCTGTTTCTCCTGGGTGTGATGTGTCCTGAAATGACATCATTAAATGCCTGTGGAAGGGCTCAGAGGGATTTCAGGAATCTCTGGTGCCCCTGGTGAGGCTCAGCCGTGGGGAGCCCCAAGGGGATGGGGGCAGCAGCAGGGCCAGCCAGGCTCTGCAGGCAGTGCAGGGGGACATGTGGCCGGTGACTGCAGAGCCCTGAGTGATAACAGCCCCAAACAGCCCTGATAAGAGCATGTTTGGAATTGCAGGGCTGTGCTGTCAGAGACAGTGCCCAGCACATGGAGCTGCTGTTAAAACCTTGCCCTGCACCATCAGGGGGAGGCTCTGAACCTTCCTGAGCGTAATTTCCATCCACTAAAGAGATGAAAGGTCAAACTAAACATTTGCAGGCAGATGAATATGTGGAGTCAGGATTTTGGAGCGTGTGTTCCTCAGGCTGGGCTTTGGGAATCAGCAGCTGTGAGGGCAGAGCTGCAGCCTGAGCTGCTGGGTCAGAGAAAAAGGGCAAAGGCTGAGGCTCCGAGTGCTGCTGCCACCCTGTCAGGGTGGGACTGCAGTGTCCCAGCTGCCTGATCCTGCTGGAATAACGGGAGCTGTGAGCACAGGGCCATGGAACTCAGCATCTCTGAAATGGCCACCCATGCTGGGCGCCACAGAGGAGGGCAGGCAAGGGCAAAAAATAGCAAAGCCTGGTGCTCTGAGGGTGGAATATCTGCTTGCCTGGTCAGCAGAAGGCTGGGCTGCCCTCCCGGTGTCCCTGCAGGGGCAGGAGAGCCCTTCCAGGCCAGCTTGGCTCAGCTCAGCACCGCTGCCTGCCAGGTGTGGGTGAGAGCATCTGGGTTCTGCAGGATGCTCCACCTTGGGCACTGCAGGGAAATTTTATCAGCATGAAGGGACACCAAAGCTGTACCATCATCCCAGCTTTGCCCTGGTGCTGCACCTCTGCAGCTGAAGGGAGGAAAATTTGGTTTTGGGGGAATAACAGGGAAGGGGGGGTAAAATTCCCTAAATTCTGGAGAATTTCTCAATTGCCACCCAGCTTGTTTTGAAGCTGTGCCCGTCAAATAAAGGGAACATCTCCTGCAGAGGAGCAAAGTACAAGTTTAGCCAAATTCTTCCACTTCCAGAGAAGAGATGTTCCCAGAGCCAGGCTGGGCTGGCTGGGAGGGAGGGACCTGCACTGGGTTTGGTTCCACCCTGAGGCACCACCGAGGCTCTGCCGTGGGACAGGCAGTGCACAACGTCCCTCTGTGCTCCTCAAAGGGACAAATTCTGCTCTGCCTTTTCCTTCCAGCACCTGAAGGGGCTGCAAGAAGGCTGGAGGGACTTCTCACGAATCACAGAGCAAGGGAGAATGGTTTTAAGCCAAAAGGGGGTGGGTTTAGATGGGATATTGGGAAGGAATTCCTCCCTGTGAGGGTGGGCAGGCCCTGGCACAGCTGTGGCTGCCCCTGGATCCCTGGCAGTGCCCAAGGCCAGGCTGGACAGGGCTTGGAGCAGCAACAGTGGAAGTGTCCCTGCACATCAGATGAGCTTTAATGTCTCTTCCAACCCAAAACCATTCTATGATTCTATGATCCTTTTATAAGTGGAAGGATTTGGTTAAACTTGTACTTTGCTAATTCCTTTTTAAAGACTGATGGTGACAAAGCTAAAGGGCTCAGATCTTGAGGGGCTGATCACAACAACTTTTATTTTGTCTCTGTTTTATCTCAAACAGCAGAACAGAAACGTGAGTATTGCTGGGTTTCTCTGTGCTCTGCTGTGTTACTGCCTAGACATGATCTCTGGAACCATGCAGCAGTTACATGATCATGGAGATCATGTAGAAAGATCATGGAGATCATGCAGATCATGATCATGGTGATCCTTCAGCAGCTGGGAAATGCTTTTTCCTGGCGGTGCCAGCTCTGCCCATCAGTGTTACACAGAATGGTCCCATCTTTTGGTCCTTTGATACAGCACCAAAAGATGCAATTTGTTAAATATCATTCTGCACCCTGAGTGCTGTTGAGAACCCTGTGTCTGCTCTGCTTTGGTGCTCATCTGTGTGACACTCGATGGTGAGGTCCATCCCTGGGCACTGATCTCCACCTTGCTTTGTGTCCAGCTGCCAAAACCCGCTGTCAGAGCCCCTGTGCTGCCATGCCAACACCTGCTTCTGGGAGCTGCTCTCAGCAGAACCCTTGGGTTCTTGTTTTGTGGTGCTCTGTGGGCAGAGGAAGGCCTTTTACCCTTCCTTCCCTCCTCCATAAAGCTCCAGCCAGCCCTGTGGCAGTGGTGGCCCTGGCGCCTCTGCAGCACGATGCACGTGGTGGGCTGGCAGTGCCCAGCTGGGAATGCCCTGGCATGGTGGAGCTGAGTGCTTGGGCTGCCAGCTCTGCCCCATCCATGCCTCTGTGTCCCCCTGAATGCTGCAGCAAGTGGATTTTGGGCTCCCTGGAGCTCTAAGGGCTCTGCCAGCTTCCCTCAGTGCATGTTCCTATAACTGCCCTTCCCAAGGACCTGCTTCTCTCTGGGCCTTTTGGCAGCACTCTTGGACTGTGTTTCCTTTTCCTGCTGTACTGGGGGTATCAGGGGATGTCTCCAGCCCACCAGGAGTGGCCCAACCTTGCTGCAAATCTGGGAGGTGGCTCAGACTCTTCTCTAGAGTGCGGAGACCACAAGGAAAGGGCAGCTGAGCACGGAGCTGCCTGCAAGGGGCGCCTGCTGGGAATCCCCTCCCTGTGGGACACTGAAACTCCTCTTTGCAGAGATGGACGAGACCCTGCGCTCCTTCGCCGAGAAGGTTTTTGCCTCCGAGGTGAAGGATGAGGAGGTCAGGGGGGAAATCTCTCATTTTGACGTGGAAGAGAGCTGCCCCATCTCCCGGCAGGAGATGACGGTGCACATGATGCTGCAGGAGGCCAGCTCCACGGTGGAGAAGCGGTGAGTGAGCTCCCAGGGGAGGAGCACAGCCTGCACCTCCTGGCCACAGCAAACAGGGGGGATGGAAATCAGCCCTTGGGCACGATACCTTTAAAGGGATACCTTTATCCCACCACACCTGTGGGATAAATCCTTGATAATCCCAGGGCATCTGTCAGGTACTCCAGGATTTCCTCTCCAACTGCTTGGGCAGAGCACAGCCATGGCCACAGAGCTTCTGGGGAGGGAGACTTGGGGACAAGCCTGTGGCGTCTTTGTATGCTGTGGCCTGTGCTTCTGGTGCTCATAAATCACCAGTGAGCCCACCGCGGTGTGCACAGCTGGAACACAGCTGGGGGAAGTGCCCTGGCCCTGCAGCTGTGTGTGACCATGGAACCGGGCTGCTTGCCCGAGCCTTTCCTCGCAGCAGGAAGAAGCTGATCCGCATGCAGACCACAGTGGTGGCCCCGCCCGTGGCCCCGGGGGCTGCCCCCAGCCTGGCTGTCACCGAGGAGGCCAGCTCCACCTGCCCCCAGTATCAGAGCGTGCCCCCCTTCCAGCGGGTGCAGATCACTGGGGACTATGCCTCTGGGGTAGGTACTGCCAGGGCTGCTCCCTCTGCACTCTGGGCACCCCTCTGTACCTGCCTGCCCCTCAGCAGGGCCCATGCCCCGTTTCAGGGTCAATTACAGGAGCCTGTACCTGGGAAAGTGTCCCCACTGTGCCTCACAAGCATCTGGGGGTGCCCTGCTGCACCCCTGGGGATCCAGAGCTGAATTCCTTAGCAGGGGCTCTGGGGTGCTGCATATTCCCACAGAATTCTCCAGGGCAGAGTGGGCTGTGCTCCCTCTGTCACATCCTCTCTGCTTGCACACAGCTCTGTCTGAGCTCTGTGCACACCCAGGGATCCCACAACAGCTGAGGGAAAGTCACCAAGCCCTGGTACAGGCAGGGTCACCTGGAGCCATTTGACCAGGACTGTTATCACATCCCGTGCTAATCCTGCCTCCCTCTCCTCCTCAGCCTCCTATTACATTTGTGCTGCTTTTAAGAGCCTGCTGGAAGGCTGCTCAGCCTGGAGCTGCCCAGCAGAGGGGATCTGGAAATCCCTCCCTGCACTGAGCACATTCCCCCTGCCATGACTGTCCTAGCTGGGAGTGACTGACTCCACTCCAGTCTCTCCTGACTGCCCAAAACATTTGTTAGTGCAGTAAATCAAAAATCACTGACACCCTGGGTTAGTGCATCTTGTTGTTCCTGCTTCAGTTTCAGCCTGGGCTCCAAAAATAGCTTTAATGTTTTGCCCAGGCCTGGCTTCCATTTCAGGGTCCATTACTGATTGCAGTGAGGAATGTAAGAGGGGCTGACATCAGAATTCCCTGGTTCTGCAAGCAGGAGCTTCCCTTTGTCATGCCTGGGTCTCTGCCTGTCATCCCTTCCTCACCCTGCTCAGGCAGAGCAGTGGGACATTGATATGATATGATTTGATACATGATATGATGAGATATAGGATTATATGATATTATATGATATGATATTATATGATATGATTGATATGATATGACAAGAAATTTGGAGAGGGACTTTTTACAATACCAGGTAGTGACAGGACACAGGGAATGGCTTCCCACTGCTGGAGGACAGGGTTAGATGGGATATTGGGAAGGAATTGTTCCATGTGGGGATGGGGAGGCCCTGACACATATGATGAGATATATGAGATATATGATTATATGATGTGGTAATAAGATGATTATATGATATGACAAGAAAGTTGGAGAGAGACTTTTTACAATACCATGTAGTGACAGGAAAAGTGGGAGTGGCTTCCCACTGCCAGAGGGCAGGGATGGAGGGGATATTTGGAAGGAATTGTTTCCTCCGAGGATGGGGAGGCCCTGGCTCAGGGTGCCCAGAGACACTGTGGCCTGGAAGTGCTCAGTGCCAGGTTGGATGGGGCTGGGAGCCCCCTGGGACAGTGCAATGTGTCCCTGCCCACAGCAGGGGCTGGAGCAAGATGAGATTTAGGATCCCTTCCAGCCCAAACCGTTTCTTGACATTTATCTTGCCATGCCCAAAATCTCCCTGCACCTGAGTGCACCAGGATGTGTTTCTTGGACACATCCTGGTGTGCCCTGTTCCAGCTGTGTGGTTGCCTTCAGCCTCACCTCCCCTGCAGGTGACAGTGGAAGACTTTGAGGTGGTGTGCAGGGGCCTGTACCGGGCGCTGTGCATCCGGGAGAAGAACATGCAGCAGTCACTGCAGAGGTTCCCCAAGACGCCCTCCCAGTACCTGCGTGCCATCGAGGGCGAGCCCTGGAAACCCAGTGACGCTGGCCCAGGTACATCCAGCCACCCCAGGAGGTGCCTTCAGCACGGGGCAGGGCTCAGGAACTCGCCCAGGTCCCTCCTTGGTGTCACAGGGGTGGGGTGGGGGAGCAAGGCAGGCCTGGCAGCCTGATGGAATTCTCCTTTTGCTGCAGTGTTCACCCCGCCAGTGAAGGATGGGCAGGACCCCCTGGACAGTGGGAACCTCCCTGAGGACCTGGGGTACCACGTGCAGATGAAGGATGGGATAGTTTATGTCTATGCAGACAAGGCAGCGGCCGAGAGAAACGAGCCAAAGGACCTGCCCTACCCCAGCCTCGAGAACTTCATTGATGACATGAACTTCCTCCTGGTCCTGATTGCACAGGGGCCTGTGTAAGTGCACAACCCACCAAATCCTGCCTCAGAGGGCAGAGGGAGGTCAGGGCAGCCCCCTCAGGAACCTGCTGGTGACACACCTGGCTGCACAAGTGTCCTCAGTGCTTGTCAGCCCTCTTGGCTTGGCTCTCAAGCAAAGCAGCACTCAGGGGCTGGAGACAGGAGCTGCAGGTTGTCTCCCAGTTGGCCAGCCTTCCTTCAGAGCTCTGGGATAGGGCCAGGGGAGGCACCTCAGGGGAGCAGGGCTGGCCAGCACAAGCTCCTCCAGCCCAGGTGGAATGTGTGTCCCTGTGCTGAGGGGTGAGGAGCCCAGTGCCTGTTCTGCCCTTTGCTCCCACCAGGAAGACCTACGCTCACCGGCGCCTCAAGTTCCTCTCGTCCAAGTTCCAAGTGCATGAAATGCTCAATGAGATGGAGGAGATGAAGGAGCTGAAGAACAACCCCCACCGTGACTTCTACAACTGCAGGAAGGTAAAAGCCAAGGCTTAGAGCTCCAGGGACCCTAGAGAGGAGCTGTCATGGTGCCTGCCCCTCCCTGATGGATGTTAGAGTCCATGTCTGAGCAGCAGCATTGCTCCTTGAGTGGGATGTTCTGCCTTGGCAAAGCTGTGCCCTCTGGCTGTGTTCACCTGCTGGGCTGAGCCCTGCTCACACACAATGTGCTCACCTGAGGGGTTTGTTCACCCCCCTGGGATGGTACCCGAGCATCCCAACCTGAAGCTGTCCCTGTTTTCCCAGGTGGACACACACATCCATGCTGCAGCCTGCATGAACCAGAAGCACCTTCTGCGTTTCATCAAGAAATCCTACCGTGTGGACGCTGACCGCGTGGTCTACAACGCCAAGGGCAAACAGCTCACCCTGAAACAGCTCTTCCAGCAGCTCAAACTGCACCCCTACGACCTGACAGTGGATTCCCTGGATGTCCATGCTGTAAGTGGTAGGATATTTAATGTAAGATCACTCTTGGGCCACTCTTCCCCCCATGGCTTTTGCCTTCCCTATGCAGCCACACTTGTTGTGTGCACTAATATTTGTGCCAGGGTGCAGCAGCTCCTGGTGATGCTGTTTTGGGTGGTCTGGCTCAGTCCCTGCTCCCTGCCAGGCTGTGAGGGCAGTGTTTGAGCCTGAGCTCCCTGCTGCAGGGCCGGCAGACATTCCAGCGCTTTGACAAGTTCAATGACAAGTACAACCCCGTGGGGGCCAGCGAGCTCAGGGACCTCTACCTGAAGACAGAGAACGCCATCCACGGCGAGTACTTTGCTACCATCATCAAGGTATGGAGAGAGGGCAGGAGAACGGGGTGAAGCTGTGCTGCTGCTCTGCCTTCCCTTGCCACGGTGTGCTGTGCTTTGCAGGAGGTTGGCTCTGACCTGGAGGATGCCAAGTACCAGCACACGGAGCCCCGGCTCTCCATCTACGGGCGGTCGCCTGAGGAGTGGGCCAGGCTGGCCAGCTGGTTCAACACCCACAGGGTCTATTCCCCCAACATGAAGTGGATGATCCAAGTGCCTAGGATTTAGTATGTGCTGTGGGGCTGAGGGAGCACTGAGCCCTATAGATCCCTCATACCTGAAAGGGCTGTGGGGACAGTGGGGCTGTGTTGTCCCTCTGGTAGCATTTAATCCCTGTCTTTGTCCACAGTGATGTGTTCAGGTCTAAGAATTTCCTCCCCCACTTTGGGAAAATGCTGGAATGTATCTTTGTTCCTGTGTTCGAGGCAACAGTCAATCCCCAAGCCCACAAAGAGCTGAGTGTCTTCCTACGCCACGTGAGTGTCACCTGGTGATGCTGTCAGGTGTGGGGAGAAGTCACATCCCTGTTTGTGCACCAGAAATGGGGTGCTGGCCCTGACAGGAAAATGGCATCAGTGGGGCAGGGGGCTCTGCCTCATTCTGGGGAAGGGGAGTGTGGCCAGAAGGGCAGGAGGGGTCAGACTGCTTGGGCTGGCTGCTGTGGGGCTGGGAATCGCTGGGCACCCATCTCCTGGGGAGGTGTGAGCTTTATTCCTGGTCTGGACTGTGCCAGGGAGGTGTGATAATCCTTATAAATACAGAGTGAGCTCTGCAGCCTTGCCCAACCCTGCCCTTGTGGGGCACAGGGGCAGAGCCAGGCTCTGGTGAGCAGTGGTGGGGCAGAGTGAGCCCACCTGGGATTGACAAGGTGGGGTGTGTGACATGCTCCTTTTTTGCTCCTTTTGCCAAGCAGATCACAGGCTTTGACAGCGTGGATGATGAATCCAAGCACAGTGGACACATGTTCAGCACTAAAAGCCCAAAGCCAGAGGAGTGGACTTCCCAGAAGAACCCATCCTACACCTACTACATCTACTACATGTATGCCAACATCCTGGTGCTCAACAACCTGCGCAGGTGAGGCCTGGGGCCTGCCTCGTGCCTTGCCTCAGTTCTTTGACTGTTGGTGTGGAAGATGGGGGCTCTTCTTGCTCTGTATTTGGAGCATCACATCCCAGAGCAACCCAGACCCCCTGAGAAGGAGGGGTGATGGACTGGGGAGAAAGTTCAGGGGTGGCAGAGATGCATCTATTGCACACACAGAGGAGAGAAGGAGTAATGTGCTCCTAGGTCAAGCTGGGTTCTTGGGAACTCATAGCAGGGGCAGAGCTGGGCCTGAAGTTGGGTCCAGCCACCCAACTCTGCTGTTTGCTGGGCCTGAAGTTGGGTCCAGCCACCCAACCCTCTGTTTGCTGGGCCTGAAGTTGGGTCCAGGCACCCAACCCTCTGTTTGCTGGGCCTGAAGTTGGGTCCAGCCACCCAACCCTGCTGTTTGCTGGGCCTGAAGTTAGGTCTAGCCACCCAGCCCTGCTGTTTGCTGCTCTGAGCATTCCTCAGAGTCAAGCTGGAATCTTGGGGACTCATAATAGGGGCAGAGCTGGGCCTAAAGTTGGGTCCAGGCACCCAACCCTCTCTTTGCTGGGCCTGAAGTTGGGTCCAGGAACCCAACCTTCTGTTTGCTCTCTGAGTGCTCCTTCCCTGTGCCAGGCAGCGTGGCATGAACACGTTCCTGTTCCGCCCGCACTGCGGCGAGGCCGGGGCCCTCACGCACCTGCTGGCAGCCTTCATGACAGCTGATAACATCTCCCATGGGCTCAACCTCAAGAAGGTACGTGGGGCAGGCTACCAGGAGCAGCCCAGCTTGGCAGAGCGGGAGAAGGGCTCACAGCTGCCTCAGTTACCTGTGCCACTGCTTTACACTGACACAGCCTGGTTTGGGCAGATGTTAAATGGTTCTCCGAGCTTCTCCAGGCATGTTTGGGGATGTGGCTGAGCAGTGTATTAGATTTTGGGGTTTAGACCCATCACAGAATATGATTGTTATCACTGGAGCCAGGTGAGTTTGATATCAGACAGCTCCTTGGCTCTGGTGGTGTTTGTAGGGGTCACAGGAGGAGGGAAGAAATGAGGATCTGACTCCATGTTTCAGAAGGCTTGATTTATTATTTTATGATATATATTATATTAAAACTATACTAAAAGAAGAAAAGATTTAATCAGAAGGCTAGAAAAGAAATGGAATGATAATAAAATCTTGTGACTGACCAGAGAGTCTGAGCCAGCCAGACTGTGATTGGCCATTAATTAAAAACAACCACATGAGACCAATCACAGATGCACCTGTTGCATTCCACAGCAGCAGATAATCGTTGTTTACATTTTGATCCTGAGGCCTCCCAGCTTCTAAGGAGAAAAAATCCTGCAAAAGGATTTTTCATAAAATATGTCTGTGACACTGGGCCTCTTGTGCTCCTTACCCTGAAGCACTGATTGCTGCCTGGCCCATCTCTCTCCTTGCCCACAATTCCCTGGATGGGACAAGCCTGATCTGACCCTGGAGAGGTGGAAGGTGCAGAACTTTTTCCCTAACGTGGTACCTCTGCTCCTCTCTGCAGAGCCCAGTGCTGCAGTACCTGTACTTCCTTGCCAGAATTCCCATTGCCATGTCCCCGCTCAGCAACAACAGCCTCTTCCTGGAGTATGCCAAGAATCCCTTGCTTGACTTCCACCAGAAAGGGCTCATGGTGTCCCTTTCTACAGATGACCCCATGCAGTTCCACTACACCAAGGTACAGTGTGAGCTGGGCACTGGGGCTGGCACTGTGGGGCTGGCACTGTGTGGGCCTCGGTTTGTTTGGAAGCCAGTGGCACTTGCAGGGGGTCCAGCACATGCTGGAAAAAATTTCTTCACTGAAACAGTGGTCAAGCATCTGAGCAGGCTGCCCAGGGCAGTGGTGCCTGGAAGTTTTCAAAAAATGAGAACATGTGGCTCTTTGTGATTTGGTTTAGCGGGCATGGGGGGTGTTGGTTGAAGGCTGGACTTGATCCTGGAGAATTTTTCCAGCCCCAATGATTCAGTGAGCTGTGGGACAGCCCCTGCAGAGCACAGGCTGTGCTGGTAGAGGCTGCTGACCCCTAACCCTGCGCTGCAGGAGCCCCTCATGGAGGAGTACGCCATCGCTGCCCAGGTGTTCAAGCTCAGCACCTGTGACATGTGTGAGATCGCCAGGAACAGCGTCCTGCAGTGCGGCCTGTCCCACGAGGTGGGTGTCCTGTCCCATGAAGGATGAGTCCTGCAGTGTGTCCTGCCCCATGAAGGGTGTCCTGTCCCATGAGAAGTGTGTCCTGTCCCACAAGCTGAGTGTTCTGCAGTGTCTCATATCCCATGAGGTGTCTCCTGCCATGTGTCCTGTCCCATGAGGGATGTGTCCCATCCCACAAGATGCCATTTTCTGCAGTGTCTCATATCCCACGAGTGTCTCCTGCCCCATGCAGTGGTGTCTTACAGTGTGTCCTGTCCCATGAGGTATGTCCTCTCCCACATCGTGGGTGTCCTGTCCCACCCAGGGGTGTCTTGCAGTGTCTCCTGTCCCACGAGTTGTGGTCCTGCCCACAGCCTGAGAATGGCACCAGCTCCATTGGTGGGCTCAGGGTTCTCTCGGGCGCTGCCAGCGGAGCTTCTGAGGTCGGTACTGCTGTCTTTGCCTCTGGCAGGAGAAAGTGAAGTTCCTGGGTGAAAAGTACCAGGAAGACGGGCCCGATGGCAATGACATTCGGAAGACGAACGTGGCTCAGATCCGCGTTGCCTATCGCTACGAGACCTGGTGCTACGAGCTCAACCTCATCGCCGAGGGGCTGAAGAACGAATAGGCGGGGGCCGGACCACGGGGCCGGGGCCGTGCTGGACTGTGAGGGGGGTCGGGACCGGGGCAGTGCCGGACTGTGAGGGGAGCCAGGGTCGGGACAGGGCCGTGCCGGACTGCGCGGCTTCAGGGCAGCAGCGCAGTAAAACCCCGTCTGTGAAGCGGATCCGAGCGCCTGAGGGAAAACGGGCGGGACTGTCGCCTGAGTGACAGCCACGCCAGCCAATGGGCGGTGCATCTGTGCGCCCTGAGGCGGGGCGAGGGTGGGATCTCAGCCTGAGTGACGGCCACAGTAGCCAATGGGCGGCGGCTCCGTGAGCGCCGGGAGTGTCCTGCGGGAGCGGGCTGAGGCCTCGGAGAGACGGGACGGGGCGCGGCAGGGGCGGGACCTCCTTCTGAGTGACGGCCACGTTAACAAACAGAAAACGGCTCCGGGCGCTCCGGGGCGGGGAGAAGGCAGGATCACCACTTGAGTGATGGCTACATCAGCCAATGGGAGGTGGTTCCGTGCCCGCCGGGAGCGTCCTGCGGGAGCGGGGCCGGGAGCGGGCCGAGGCCGCGGTGAGACGGGGCGGGGGGCGGCGGGACCGGGTAGGGGCTACGCCGGGAGGGCGAGTGGGTAGCCCGGGGATTTGTGGCTTCCCGCAGTCGCGTCCCGGTTCGAGGCTGCGGGCCCGGCTCGGGGTCCCCGCGTCCCGGCTGCGGACAGGCGGGCAGCGGGAGGTGCAGCATCTTGCCCGTGTCTGCCGGGCTGGAGGAAGCAGGTGCTGCTCCAACTGCCCGGAGGAGACGCAGCTCACAGGGGAGCCGGGCTTGGGTGGGTTCGTCTCCCCCAGTCGTGCCGATGCCTGAGGGGAGGGTGCGGGGGAACCCAGCCGGGGGTGTCCGGTGGTGGGCACAGGCGGGCGGGCCCCGCTGGCCGTCGGGGAGCGATTCTCCCGTGAGGGCGATGGAGCGCGGGCTGCCCGGGGCTGTCTGCCCGCGGGGATGGCCAAAACCATCGAGCAGGGCACCGACAGCAGAACTGGCAGCTTTCTCTCCTTGGGAACGTGGTGTCAGGAAATGGAATTGTCTCGAGGCTTTGCATGGGAAAAATGTAGTGTGCTCGCTGGGTTTCAGGGCTGGAAAAAGTCAGGGCTACCTGGCACATCTGCAGAGGGTCTCTCCCATTGCCCCATTCTGTTATTCTGTACAGAGCTGTACGCGCTGCTGGGCTGTGCTGGGTTAGGGCTCGCTGGATATTTGTAATTTGTTGCGCTGAAGGGCTGGATGGGTACAGGGCTCCTTGGGCACGCTGGATCAGTCTCCCCTTGCCTTCCCCAGCCCCCTGCATACACACAGCCCTCTGTTCCAGTGACACAACCTGGCTGGGAGGGTGCCTGGCTGTGACAGAGCCCAGCACTGCTTGAGCAATTCCTTCTCCCAGCTGGGACTGGCATCAGTGATGGAAGGAAAGTAGAAGAGAAGCTGTAGGAAAACCAGCCCCTGGAAATGGAAATGTGTATGGGAGCACTGGTGGCTGGAGGATCTGACTTGGATGTGACCTTGCTGTCCGTTGCTGCTGGGCAAAATTTTAATCTCAGTCTTCCAGTTGTAATAATCAAATAGGGATATGACTCAGTGGGCAGCTCTGGAACACATTATCTGAATGGTGTCTGAGAGGTTTTCTGGTGCTGCCTTAGTCTGCACCCTTTGAACCTCCTGGGTGCTGCCGAGACATTCCCAAAGGAATGAGTGGTTGCTTGTGGCCCCACACAGCCTGTCTGGGGTAAAGCCACACAGGCTTTGTGACTTTCTCTGGAACCTCACCTCTGATGGTGGCACCGAGGAAGTGCTCCAGGATAAGTTGTGATTGATTTTTAACTCCATGCCCAGCTTGTGCCTCATTTCTGGTGCTGTGCAGCTGCAGCACTCCTGGGGCTGGCAGCCAGCCCGGGGTGTAGGGGCTGAGTCAACTGCTGTTGTCAGTATTGCTGCCCTGGGCATTCAGATCCTGTGAGTCAGGTCAAAAACCCACGACTTTAAAAATAGTACATTGTGGGTTCTGTCCATGGGCACCCTGCTGTAGCAGCCTTCAGGGCTTACATGCTGGAAGTGGTCTGGTTTGGGTATTTTTATATCTTGAGGAAAAACTTACTTTCAGGAAGTTGAATTTCATCACTTTAGAAAAGGACAATCAGTAGAAAAGCTTTAGGACCTGTGAGGGTCAGAGTTAACCTCCTTTTGCTGTGTAATTTGGATTAGCAGCACATTTTCTGTGTCTGGGGGCTGTGGCCATTGATCTAATGAGGCAGAGCTGCTCCTCAGCAGGAGCTGCAGCAGCATGGAAGGAGTTAATACCTCGTGGTTAGAGTAGCTTTGTATCGAGATGGAAATGACTAAGCACTCTGCATTCCTGGAGAGTTACTTGTTTTGATATAAAATCTGCTTGTTTGCTACTGCCCATGTCTTTGAGGCATCAGCATGGCAGAGCTGTTCAGAGGAGCATCAGAGTTCTTCTGGAGAGGAACAAGATGGGAATAGCTGAGAGCTCTGGAAGGGCTCCCTTCCCTCCAGGAACGAGCTGCCAGCTTCCCTAGGCTCCACAAGACCAGAAACTGCTTTTTATTTGGCTGCTAACACACAGGAGGCTTGGTGACAAAGGCTCTGGGGTGGTTTAGGACTGCACAGCTTTCACAAAAGGACTGGGATTGCCTCAGAGCTGCACCAGCTGGTCCAGGCAGTGCTTGTGTTCCCAGGACAAGGTAAGGTGCTGTGTCAGTGCCTCTGCTGCAGGGTGCTCGGGGAGCTGGGGGTTCCAGCAGCACAGGAGGGGAGGACTGACCTCAGCACTAGGCAGGGATTTATTCTGGAACAGCACAGCTGGCAGCTTTCTCTCCTTGGGAATGTGGTTTCAGGAAATGGAATTGTCTCGAGGCTTTGCATGGAAAATGTGTAGTGTGTTCGCTGGATTTCAGGGCTGGAAAAAGAGTCAGGGCTACCTGTCATGTGCTGGGAACGTGCCTTATTCTTCTGCTTTGGGAGCTTCCAAACAGCATGGATAAGAGAGGCAGGCTTTTGGCAGAAATGGGTGGTGTTTTGTCTAGAAATTATGTAATTCTCTCCCAAACTGCTGCCTCTTCCAGTGAAAAAATTCACTATTCTTAACTCCACCGATCTCCTCTAAGCAGTAAGGATGATGAATTTGGCTTCTCTGGAAACTTTGGGAAGCCCATTGAGGCCACTGAAGGAGTTTGGAAGGGGAGGTCGGGATGGGAGCAGTCACAAGTGTGGTTATTCTGTGACAGGAATGATTTGTGCAGTGCTTGATACAAGTGCTGGCTGCCTGACCCAGGTGGTCTCTGCCAGCTCTGTGTCCTTGAGCTGTGTTTTAGCCTGTCCTGGGCTGCATTTAGGAGTTACTTAACTTGGATCACACCACCCCAGTGTGTGTGTGTGTGCTCTTTCTTCACCAAAGATCAGCCTCTGCCCTTGCCTGGGCTCACGTGATGAGCTCAGATCAAATGCCTGGGTCTTGATAGCAAGCCTGGGCAGGTGAAAAGCTGCATTCCTCCCTCCTTGGATGGAGATTTTGGGAGAGACAGTCCAAGGGAGCAGCTCTGAGCAGGGAGAACTTCAGGCTTGTGCTCAGCTCTCTGTGGATCCCATTCCTGCATGTCCAAAGCCAGGCTGGATGGTGGGACTGTGTTCACAGGGGTCAGAGGATGAGGGAAGAGATGAGGATCTGACTCCATGTTTCAGAAGGGTTCATTTATTATTTTATGATATATATTATATTAAAACTATACTAAAAGTTTAGAAGAAAGGATTTCATCAGAAGACTGGCTAAGAGTAGAAAAAGAAGGAATGATAACAAAGCCTTGTGGCTCAGACTCTGTCTGAGCTAGCTCACTGTGATTGGCCATTAATTAGAAACAACTAACATAGGCTAATCAAAGATTTACCTGTTGCATTCCACAGCAGCAAATAACCATTGTTTACATTTTGTTCTTGAGGCTTCTCAGGAGGAAAAATCCTAAAGAAAGGATTTTCCGTAAAAGATGTCTGTGACAGGATGGGGCTTGGAGCAACCTGGGACAGTGGAAGGTGTCCCTGCCATGGCAGGGGTGGAAGGAGATGAACTTTGAGGTTCCTTCCAGTCCAACCCAACCCATTCTGGGATTCTGGAGTTCCATGTCCTGGCCAAGGCTGAGCTTCTCCTCCACATTTCTCAGCTCTTGGTTGTGCCCTACCATGGGAGCAGGGACCTGGGCAGTGGGAGAGGGTGGGAGAATCAGGCCTTGACTTCAGCCATGGCTTGAGAGGAGGAAGCAGAAATGGCTCTGTCTGTCTGTCTGGCTGTGTGTCTGTGTGTCTGGCTGAGGAAGCTGCAGCACAGGCAGTTTTTGTTGCAGCCCTCCCAACATGAGCTGTGGCAGGAAGGATGTGGGGTGGGCTGGCAGCCAGCAGAGCTGCCCAGCTTGGGCACAGCCAGGGTGGACCCACCTGGAGAGCTGTGCAGGGCTCCTGAGCCTCCTGTGGGCAGCCATTTGTCCTCATGGGTGGTGGAGGGTGTCAGGGAAGGGTTCTTCCCCCAGAGGGTGCTGGGCACTGCCCAGGCTCCCCAGGGAATGCCCAGAGCTGCAGGAGTGTCCTGTGCAGGGCCAGGAGGAGTTGGACAGGGTGATCCTTGTGGTTCCCTTCCAAGTGTGTTCCATGATTCTCTGCCAGGCTGCTCCCACAGGAGCTCCCAGCTGGAGCATTCAGGAGGAATCAGCCAGTGCTGTTGGAACCAGAGCAGCTGTGGGCACAGATTGTGAGTGCAGGTGCTGGGCTGGGTCAGTGCTGGGATAAACCCTGCTCCACACCATGGGATCCTTCAGGTGCTGCTCCCTGTGCCACTCCTGCATCCAGCAGTGCTGGGTTTGGAGGCTTGGCAGGCCCTGGAGGATCCTGGTGTGGAGGCTGTTGGAGCCCTGTCCCCCCTGGCTGTCCCTTTGCCTGGGTCCTGAGAGGGTCCTGAGTGGCACAGAGAGGGAAAGCTGCTTTCCTGCCTGCTAATCAGGGCTGTGCAGACACACACGGAGGAAGGATGGCTCTGCTCTGCCTCAGGATGTTTTGGCAACAATGCCTATTTATAGGAGAGGGCAGGGGCCCCTCACTGCTGCGGAAGAGGGTCTCCAGTGGCTGCAGAAGCACTGGGGACAGGCTGGAATGCTGATGAGGGACAGAGGGCTGATGATGGAGCAAATATCCTCAGCTTTGGGCTTCCCCAGATTGTCCAAGTTTATCCCATTCACTGCTGAGTTACCAGCAGCTGTGTGGGACAATGGGCTGAGCCATTCCAGCCTGCAGGAACCCACACTGGAGACAGCGAGCTGCTTCCCACAGCAACTGTGCTGCTTTGGCAGAGTGCAGCAGAGCCAGGGCTTGGTGCCATGTGTGCCCAAACCATCCCTGGCATGTCCTTGACCAGTGAGCTTTCTCACTAGTGCTATCAAAGAGATCTGCCAAGGCCGGTTCTTTGATTTTAATTGCACTGCAGATGCCTCTGCCAAGCAGATCAGCAGCTCCAGGGGTAGCCCTGAGCCCTGGAATTGGAGGAGTGGTGCCAGCAGTGGGCAGGGTGTGGGTCTGCTGTGCTGGGGGCTCTCCACACCCAGCCTGGAGAGTGGGGCATGACCCCTTGCCAGGCAGGTTTGGGCTCCTGTGCCTCCCAGCGTGGTTTGGTGCCCATCCCTGGCTCTGCCCGCTCTGCCAGCCTGTGCTGACTCAGTGCTGGCCGGGTGTGGTGGCACTGGCTGTGCAGGACACGTGCCCAGGGTGGCAGTGGCAGCTGGAGCAGAGCTTTGGTGTCACTCTGGGCCCTGCAGATTCTGCAGGGATCCTCTGCTTTTGTGCATGTGTGGAATTCTGCTGTTTCCCTGCTTTTTGCAGGGAGACTTCTTGGTGCCAGGGGATGTTACCAGAGCCAGAGGGGCCCCTGAGCACTTGTCTCCTTAGCAAAAGGAGGTTGTTAAATACAGCTGGAGGGTTGGAACTTCTGAAATGGGATAATTGCCCAGAGAAAGGGAGGAACAGGGCTTGGTAGAGCCTATGGGCTCTAACAGGTTGGATGGTGTGACCGTGTTCACAGTGGTCCGAGGATGAGGGAAGAGACGAGGGTCTGACTCCATGTTTCAGCAGGCTTGATTTATTATTTTATGATATATATTATACTAAAACTATACTAAAAGAATAGAAGGAAGGATTTCATCAGAAGTCTAGCTAAGAATAGAATAGGAAAGAATGATAACAAAGGTTTGTGTCTCTGACAGAGTCTGAGCCAGCTGACTGTGATTGGCCATTAATTACAAACAACCAACATGGGCTAATCAAAGATCCACCCATTGCATTCCACAGCAGCAGATAACCATTGTTTACATTTTGTTCCTGAGGCCTCTCAGCTTCTCAGGAGAAAAAAAATCTTAAGGAAAGGATTTTTCAGAAAATATCATGGCTACAGCTGAGGATTCCACACATGAGATGTCTGTATTGAAACCATGCTGGCCTGCAGGTGCTGGCTCTGTGCAGCCACCCCAGTTCTCCCTGGTGGTTTCCCCTGCATTCCTTGCTGGATTTTCTGGAGGATGGGTGCTGTATCCCCTGGATTCCACGTGTGGGAAGTCTCCTGTTTGTGCAGGCTCTGCTTGGCTAGGAGAAGCCAGAGTGTTCCTTTAGCATTCCTTCTCTGCTGATCCCAACATGGAGTGATTTTCACTTGAAGATGAAAACTCACCCATTTTCTTCTGCCTTTTGAAACTCCACAGGCTGGGCACCACTGCCCTCCAGTCTCTTGGATGGCAAATTTAGGTCAGGCATTGGCAAACAGAGCACCAGGCAGGTTTCCACTTGTGCTGTGGAGCAAGAGAGCACTCCTGGGAGGAGGATGCACTCTTCCCCAGCTCTTAAATCCTGTGTCAAGCAGCAGCTCCTCTCTGGAGAGGCAGATGTGGTTCCTTTTTCCTTTTTCCTTTTTCCTCGTGTGCTGTGTGTCTCTGCTGAATGTGGAGCTCAGGTGCCACAGGGATTTATCTCTACTGCACTCCTGCAGAAGGGCTGGCTGAGATCCACACTGCTGTGTTCCTCTGCCATTAAATAATTTCCTTCAGTTTGCATGCCTGGGATCCCTCAGGGTGTTCTGTGCCTGCTGTGTTTGTTTTTGGAGCCTCAGCTCCCTTTCCATGTGTGCACAAACAGCCCCTGTGGGGAGGCAGCTCTGGAAGCCTGTCCTGAGCACGTGGTGGGTGAGATTTGGGGAGGAATGTTCTGCAGCAATTGCCAGGAGCAGATGGGACATTGGGGACAAAGGTGGTACAGAGACTCCATCATCAGAAAACATTTAAAAATCGCTTTATTATTATATATTTATTATTAGAAATCCACAGTTCTTACAGAAACAATGGTGGCTCTAAGACCTGATTGGCCTTCAGGAATTTTCTCTCACCTATTGGTCAAGAAGGGACAACTCCTCCTTGTAAACTTCTTTGACAAACAGAGGTTGCCTGCCAGGTGCAGAGATTGAGATAAGAATTGTTTTAATTCTTTTTCTGAATTGTTTTAATTCTTTCTCTGAGCTTTCTCACAGCTTCCCAGGAAGATCCTGTGGCATCTCTGTCTCTCTGTTCAGAGGGTGTTTTCACCATTTTCCCCATTTTTGTGATTTTTCTCCTCAGGAAGTGACATCTACACGGTGAAGGTGGAGGAGCTGGGTTTGGGATCAATTTTGGGTCATTTCTAATCTGATTTTCCTCATTTTTTTCACCATTTTTAACCCAGTTTTCACAAAATTTTCCCCATTTTTATGATTTTCTCCCCAGGAAGTGCCATCTACACCGTGAAGGTGGAGGAGCTGGGTTTGGGGTCCCCTTTTTCCACTTCTAACCCCATTTTCTCCATTTCTTCACCAATTTTCTCCATTTCCCCCCACTTTTCACCATTTTTCACAGTTTTCCTCAAGTTTTTCCCCAATTTTCCCCATTTTCCCCTGTTTTCCCTTGTTTTTCACCATTTTTCACAGGTTTTCTCCATTTTTTCCCCAATTTTCCCCATTTTTCCCCAATTTTCCCCATTTTTCACTGTTTTTCTCCATTTTCCCCAATTTTAGATGATTTTCTCCATTTCCCCCCATTTTTCACCATTTTTCTCCATTTTCCCTCCAATTTTCACCATTTTTCTCAATTTTCCCCAAATTTTCACCATTTTCACAGTTTTTCTCCATTTCCCCCAATTTTCACCATTTTCCACAGTTTTTCTCAATTTTTCCCAATTTTTTATCATTTTACTCCATTTTTCCCCAATTTTCACCATTTTCACCGTTTTTCTCCACTTTCCCCCAATTTTCACAATTTTCTCCATTTTCCCCCAATTTTCACCATTTTCACCATTTTTCCCCAAATTTTCAGGTTTTTTCCCAAATTTTCACCGTTTTTTTCCATTTTTTCACCAATTTTCTCCATTTCCCCCAGTTTTCACCATTTTCACAGTTTTTCTCCATTCCCCCCAATTTTCACAATTTTCTCCATTCCCCCCCAATTTTCACCATTTTCTCCATTCCCCCCCCAATTTTCACCATTTTTTCACCGTTTTTTCCCAAATTTTCACCAATTTTCACAGTTTTTCTCCATTCCCCCCAATTTTCACCATTTTCACAGTTTTTCTCCATTTCCCCCCCCAATTTCCACCATTTTTTCACCGTTTTTTCCCAAATTTTCACCGTTTTTTCCCAAATTTTCCCTGTTTCTTCCCCAGTTCTCACCATTCTCCCCCATACTTTGTGCCTACCACAGCCTGCAGCTGACGGATTCCGTTTTTCCCCTCAGGTGGGAGCAGCCGGCCCGCACTCCGTGACCCCGCCGGGCCCTGGGCAGCGTGGTGCCAGCTTGGATGCGTGCAGCGCCGGGCAGGCCGTGGCCAGGGCTGGGCATGGGCAGCGTGTGAGCCCGCCTGGCACTGCCATGCACCCCGTGGGCACCGGGGACGGCAGCTTCACCCGCGGGGCCCTGCAGGGCCAGACCCTGTCCCGCAGCCACTGCCGCAACATCAGGCAGAAGATCTCGCAGTGGGAGGGCAGGGCCAGGGGCTGCCCCAGCAAGGACAGGCAGCAGCTCAAGGACTTTGGGGTAAAATACGACCCCAGCTGCAATAATGCACTGCCCAAAGTGAATAATGCACTGCCCAAAGGGAAGGCAGAGTGCGCTGAGAACGGCACAAGGGCTGGGGGTAAAGATCCCAAGAGCCTGGGGTTGGATTTTAGGGAAGATGCACGGAGATGCTGGCAAACCAGAGGCTGTGGTGGCCCAGCTTGCCCAGCCAAGGAGAAAGGAGAGGCACAAACAGGCTGCCTGACCCCAGGGGTGGCACTGCCCCCAGGGAACTTCTATACCTCACAAGCTCTGTGGAGGAGAGCAGATCCCCCCCTGCCTGGCAGAGCCTCTCCTGGTGCCTCGGACCTCCAGAGGAAGCGAGGCAGCGCTGGCTCCCCGGAAAGAGAACTGCAAATCAAAGGAGTGGACGCTCTCTGCAGGGCAGAGAGGAGCTTGAGGAACATTTACTCTGAGGTTGAGGGGCAGGAGGAGGAGGAGGAGGAGGAGGCAGCTCCTGATCCACCTCCCAAACCCCGCAGGACTTTCCGCTACCTGGCAGAGAAGGGTGCTGGGGGTCGTAGAGCTGCCAGTGCCACCAGGGAAGGTCCCCTGCAAAAACACTGTGGAAGGGACGTGGTGTCATCCTCCAACAACCCTGAGAAGAAAATAGCCAGCAGGAGGATCAGAGGGAGAGCCCAGAGGTACATAATTCATCTCTCATGTCTGAAATATTTATTGAAATTATTTTCTGGGTGGGTTTAAGCAGCTTGCTTGGCATGATGGCCTCGTGGAGTGCTACTAGTGGTGATGCCTCTTTTCATGGGGAAGGGATGTTCCTGGGTGAGAGTATCCTGCTTTTGCTGCTGACAGTCTTGCAAAGAGGGCTCCAGGTTCCAAACAGAAGTCAGCCCACACCTTAGAACAGAGTGGAGTGACCCCAGGGAGAGACCTGCCCGCTCCCTGCCTGCTGCTTGCCCTCAGCTGCAATTTGGGGATGGCAGAGTAGCTTTCCCTTGGCTGCTGAGTGTTTGGCTTTTCTGGGAGTGACAGTTTCTCTTATTGCTTAAGGCTGCAGGCTGTGGTTCTGCTCTTGCAGTAGGTTTGGCTGGTTTTCCCTTTTTCCCATACCCTTCTGAGGTGGCTTGATGCAGATCCTGCTCACAGATGAGCTGTCTGTGCTGGACTGGTGTGCAGAGATGTGGCTTGAGGTTCTGAAACCTTCCACTGTGGCAAAATGTGCAGCAGCAACCCAGATTTGATGATCAGGATGAGCTAAATCCATGCCAGCTCCTCTGTGACCTCAGTGCCCTAATTTCAAAATAGTGGCCAAGTGGATGGAAATGCCAGCCCACAAATGCATGAACACCTTGAGCATGAGTAGGAGAGGCCGGGAGGAAGCAGTGCCCTGGTTCTGAGCTGCTGCAAGAATTCAAACATGGTTTGGGTTCTTGCCTCTGACAGGATGGGGCTGGCCCTGCCTGCTTGGAGTGTGCTTGGCCATGGAGCCTCCAGCTCCTTTTCTTACTTAATGAATCTCCCAGAGTAAGTGAGCAGGATTTGCTGTGCTGGCTTTGACTGGGATGATTTTCTTCTTGGCATCTTGTGTGCTGCTGTGTTTGGGGGTTGTGATGAAAGTATTGGTGACACAGCAGGGCTCACACAGAGCTGGGAGGGGACACAGCAGGGACAGCTGACCCCAAGGATGTTCCAGACCCTGTGATGTTCTGCTCAGCTGTAAAAACTGGGGAAGAAGCAGAAAGGGGGAAAATTTGGAATTTGTATTCCCAAGTCACTGTTATGCATGATGGAACCCCTAGACATGGCCAAACACCAAGGGAAATAGGGAATGAATCCCTTGTTTTGCTTTCCTTGCTTGTGCAGCTTTTGCTTTACCTTCCAAACCGTCTTTATCTCAACCCATTTTCTCTCTTTACCCTCTGATTCTCTCCCCCATCCCACGGGCTGGGAGTGAGGGGCTGAGCTGCTGCCTTGGAAATGTGGCCCGGAGTGGAGCATCCATGTGCTGGATGGTCCCAGGGAGGGCCACGCTGTGTTTGACTGCAGACAGCAGCTCCTTTAGAAGCAATCCCCCTGCTTTTCCTCTAGGAAATCTTTTGAGTTTGAGGACATCCAGGGCTTCCGCAGGCGGCCGGCGGGCGGCGGCTGCCACAGACCCCGGGAGGAGAGCAATGGCTCTGCAGGATCCAGGCTGCTCTGCACTCAGTCTCAGGACAACATCTACGAGGACATTATCTGTATGTGCCTGGACTTCTGGGGGTGCCCTAATCATGGTTAAGGGTGGAAATTGTGCTGGGGAGGGAGGGGATGAAGGTGAGGATGGATTGAGCCCTTTCCGGCTCTGGGGTTTTTAAGGTTTTCCCCATCTGGGGTTCTTTGTTGGTGTTGGTGCCATCTGCACGTGAACAGCCTGATTTCAGATGTCATTGGAGGTCACTGGAGTTGGCCTGTGCTAAAGTGATTTCTTTATTAGCCCTTGGAATGCTTTGCTTGAGTGTTGCACAGAGATCAGTGTGAGCACTGCCAAAATGAGCTGCTTTGCAATAGAGCTGCTTGCTGTGCAGGGGAAGAAGTGTTTTGTTCTGCTGAGTCCATGTGCAGTTTGCCAAGGTGATGGCAGTGGGTTAGAAGGATCCAACTTTAAACAGGTCTCTCAGACCCTGTTATTGGCAGGCTCTCCCCACTTATATCCCTGGCTGAAATTACAGGGTTTTATCCCCTTTCATAAACCCCCCATCCAATGCTTTTTTCCAGGTCCCACAAAAGAACATCCCTATGAAGATATCAGAGCACTGCCCTTGCCCCTGTGGAAGGTCCCATCTGTGTGGAAGCTGCCCCCTCCCCGGAGCATCAGCAGAGCTCCCAAGGTGGGCTGGGGACATTAAAGGGTCAGGGGTTTTCAGAACCATTCCCACAAGAGCCCTCATTTGTGCTCAGCCTCACACTCCACTCTGCAAGTCATTGGTTTGCCTTATTATTTTATTGCTTGTTATTAATGTGAATAATACATGATGTAAATAATGAACAGCCGTGGCAGCTGATGAAGCTGCTAAGGAGCAACAGAGTGGGAACAAGAGAGATTTGGTGAGAGGCTTGAGTGGGGAGGTGGGATGGAGACTTGGTAGAGCAGATTTACCAGCTGTAGTGTGACTCCTCTGCCTGGGACCCTGGACCAAAGCTGGATCTCATGCTTAACTCTCTCTTCTGCTTCTGTTTTCCAGCCTCCCCCCAAACCTCCCTTCCTCAGCCGTAAATCACTGGAGCTGAAACCCTCCCAGACAAATTTCCAAGGGAAGGTGGGGAAGGAAACCTCCCTGCCTGTCACTCTGTCTGAGTGGAAGCTGTTCCGAGCAGTGGAGGCTGCCAGCAGGAGAAAGAACCTGCCCTGGGTGAGATTCAAATGTAAAACTTCACTTCTTGCCTGGCATTTCAAGCTCTTGCTGCTTTGTGAGAGGCCACAGGGCTGTGGGCCAGGCAGGTGATAGCTGCTTGGCACTGCTGCCCCAGCCATTCCCTCTCCGAGTGGCAGGGCTGGTGTCTGGGGGTCTGAGTGCCAGTTCTGGCTGGGACAGTGCTGGTTTTGTTGGTCAGGAATCACAGTGGTGTTTTTGTGGGCAGACAGAGTGCTCAGAGTTGGCCTGGAGGTGTGTGAGCACAAGCCCTTCCTGGTGCTTTGTCACCCAAGCCTCGTTCCCAGTGTTTCCATGGAGTGTTGGTGCTGGGTTTGTGCTCTGGGAGAGCTCCAGGAGCAGCTCTGTGTGCACATGTCCCTGCTCCCAGTGCCTTCCCAGGCTGGTCCTGGTGCTCACTGCAGTTCCTGAGTAAGGGATAGCTGTTGGAATGTTGGCCAGGAGTTCTGGACTGGCACCAGGAGCAGCTGTTTCACAGTTTGAGGGTGCAGAGGAGCTCTCAGGGATAAGAGCTTTTCACAAAGCCTTCATCCAGCTGTCCCTTCTGGCCTCTCCCTCCTGCCTGGCTGCAAGGACAATTGTGCTGCTGGGGCCAGAGGGGTGAGGAAGGCTTTTAATCCACCTTCACACAGAGAACTGTTCAGTTTGCTGCCTTGGGAAGGCTTCTAGATCCTTCTGTTGGTTACCAGCTCACATCCCTCTGTGACAAAAGGCACCACATGCTGTAGAAGGGCAGCTGTGGTGGCACTTTGTGCACGGGACTCAGATTGTGGTAGTGAGAAAGATTTATTTTTGCTGTGGTAAAATCATTTCACTGCAGCAGATCTTTATTTCATCTGAAAATCACGTGTGTTTGCTCAGATTGCACAAGGCTGTGAGGTAGAGCTGGACAGCTGCAAAGGACTTTTCAAACCTTTAAAGTGCTTTGGAGTATCAAGTAACTTCTGTCTGTGTTTTTAAACAAATTCTGGGTCTGGAAAATCAGGAAGGAGATGGCAAGATTATAAAAATGCTGTGATGGAGAGTATATCTCATTTGGAGAGGGGAAAATAAAATGTTCTCCAAAAGCAAACCTATTCCAAAAATCTGGTAACAATTTACATGCAGGAAGAGCACTTTACTCTCTTTGCTCATGAGGAATTGAGCCAAGATTGTTTCAAAGGTTGAGAAAAGGACTGGGGTCTAAAGAGACAAAACCTTTTGCCTAAGAAACACATGGCTGCCTTAAACACACCCAGGGTGGTGACTCAGCTGCACAAAAATCAGGACAGAAATGAAGATTTCCTAGGTAAGGCTGGGTAAAAAGGCAAAGAAGGCAAGTTTGGCAGGAGGAGCACTGCTCTCAGTGCTGAGGCAGAAAATGGAGAGAAATCCATTGAAAAAGCAGAACCTAAGCCTGGATTGCTGATTTGGGGATTAAACACTTAAGCTGAACAAACAGGTTCTGTTTAATATCTTTCCTTTTATGCTGTATTTGTGATGACAAATGGCTGGGCCCCACCCTCCTGTGTTCAGTTTAATGAATTCTTGAGGCAGGAATGAACTTGACCTGCTCCCTGCATTTAGGGTAAATCCCTCCTGCCATGAAGAGCCTTTGATGTGGGGAGTCAGGAGCCCCTGGGGCACTGGCAGGTGAGGGAAAAGCAGAAAGCAGGGACACAGAAAGTGTCAGGACTTTGGCTTAAGGCTGTTGTGACCAGTGGAAGGAGGATTACCAATCAAAGTGCTGACCCTTCTTTCATGTCTGTGCTTAGTCTGCACTGGGCTGGGCTTTTACCCAGCTTTTTTCCTCCACTGGGCCAGCTGTGTGGTCCTGCAGCATTGTTCTGTCCCAGTGTCTGGCTTCATTTGTGCAAAATCCCAGAATGGTTTGGGTGGAAAGGCCCTTAAATGGCTCCTGCCATGGCCATGGACACCTTCCAGCAGAGCAGGGTGCTCTGAGTCCATCACCCTCTCATTCCAGCAAACTCCTGGGGCAGGGCCTGTGCTTTAAGCTCCTTTGTGCTTCAGGAGAGCTGACATCAACCACAGCAGCAAACCCAAAACCCAACCCCCAAGCTAGAGTGAGAGAGCTCTGCTTTTTCTGGGCTTGGATTGAGTTGGGGAGCATTTTCTGAGTCCTCTGTGCTGCAGGGCTTGAGAAGTTCTTGCAAGTACATAGAAAACGGAGATCTGATGCCTGACAGTTTGTCACTTCTATTTGGGAAGGCAAGTGTGACATTTTCCAGAGTGCCTGTGCAGTCTGGTGTCAGCTTTGAGCTGTGCTGACAGGGATCTCTCTGCTGCAGCAGAAATCTGTGCTCATTCTTTATGTAGTGAGCTGGGCTAGAAGAACCTCTGAGCCAGGGTTCCTGCAGGGTTTGGGCAGCTCCCCCAGCTTTGGTGGTGGCTGTTGGGAACCTGGAGCCTTCTCTGGACCCCCACATTAACCTCTGCTTCTGCTCTGGGTTTCAGCTGGTACTGAAAATACAGGAGATCTTTGATTCCAAGCGTGGAAAGAGGAAGGTGAAGCTGCTCAGTCCTGCTGGGAGAGAAGCAGCTCCAGTGAAAGGTACTGGGGTCTGCAGTGTCACTGTCTGTGCTCTGAACTCCTTGAGTGGCTCAGTTCCTCTGCCCTGGCCTGGCACCAGCACCTCATGCTGACTCAGCAGTGCAAACCCCACACTTGTGGCTGGAATTGAGCTTTCAGCTCAAGAAACACCTGCCTAACCCAAATTTACACTGCCACAAGGGGAGGATTCTGAGCCTGGGTTAAAATGCTTTTTCAAAAAAGCAGATTAAAGCAAAAATTCCTCAGAAAACCACTTGTTATGAGAGCTACCAGTGACTCCTGCACTCATTATCTGTGTGCCTTGTTCTGACTGTGTAGGGTCTTTATTTATATTTATATTAGGGTCTTTATTTATAGTTATAGGGGTTTTATTGTAGTTATTCTGTTCAGCAGCTCTGTTAAATTTTATAGCAGCTCAGCCAACCTGGTTTGTGTTCTGTGCCCATGTTCAGCTGACCTGCAGGTCACTCACTGTCACCACTGGCTGGATATCAGCTCTGCTTTTTGCAATGTGCTGTTGTCACACATTTCCCAGCTGCCCTTGGCTGATGCTTTGGGCAGCATTGGTGGGCAGCCCTGAGGGATGTTGATGTGATGAGTCTCAGGTTGTGTCTCTTTCCCAACTTTGGGTGTTGCCCATCTTCCTTCTGCATGGTTAATAAGTGAAAACTGTGTGTGTTTCAGGTGAAACCAGCGGCAACGAAAGCGATACGGAAAATCAGCCCAGAAGTGAGTGAATCACAGGGCTGGTCCTGTCCCACAGCACTGCACCCTTGGCCGAGGCCCTGCTGGGATGAGCTGATGTGTGGAATCTGCTGAGACATGGCCAAGTCTGGCAGCTGCTGCTGTGACAAACCAACCTCTGTTTCTGCCCTTTCTCCTGAGCCCTTGAGGTTTAATGCCATTAATCTGGCAGTCAGCAGAAGCAGAGTCATTTTTGGGTTGTTCTTGATCACCTTTGCTGCTGCTGCTTGAGGTTATTTCCCTCCTGATTCCTTCCCTTGGTTCTGTTTTATGTAATACTGTGAAGTGTCCTTTCCTCTGGGGTGAGTTCACCTGGGTATTTGTCCTGAGCTGGATCATAGAGCCAAACTCCAGACCTGAAACACCTACTTGGTTTTAGATGCTTTTAGCTTCCATGTGAAGGAAGATTAAACAGAAAGATCTGGCACAGGGTGCCCAGAGCAGCTGTGGATGCCCCTGGATCCCTGGAATGTCCATGGCCAGGCTGGATGGGGCTTGGAGCAACCTGGGACAGTGGAAGGTGGCCCTGCCATGGCAGGGGGGTGGCACTGGATGAGCTTTGAGGTCCCTTCAACCCAAACCATTCAAGGATTCATAGAATTCTAGATAGAATTCATTGATAGAATTCTATGATTATATTCTATGATTTTATTTTAGGTATTTCATTTACGTGGAGGGAAACATTCTAAAGGCTTTAACTTAGAATGAAAAGTGAAATTCCTTTTCTTTACGTTAAGGAGAGCAGTGGAGAGTGAAGGATCTCAGCAGAAATATTGAGATTTCTTCAGAAAGATTGAGTCACTGCCTGATGGAAGGGTTGTTTGAGAGTGTCTAGAATGTGTCACAGGAATTCCTGATGTCAGAGGGCTGTGCCTGTGCTTGTGAGCCTGTGCTGCCTGTCAGGACAGCCCAGCCTGGGGGTGCCTCTGCCTCTCCTGAGTGCCCCTGCTGTTTGGGGTGGCTCCCTGAGCTCCTGGCAGCTCCTGACCTGGATGGAGCAGCTGCCCTTCACCCCCTGGTACCCCTTTGTGCCACGCTGAGATGTGGAAGAACATCAGGGCAGCAGGAGAAATTTCAGTATCTGTCAGGGGGGATTTGCAGAGCTGCAGATTTGCAGGATTCTGGGTTTGCAGGCCAGTGCTTCCTGTCTGAATCACAGAATCCTGGAAGTGTTAAGGTTGGGAAAGACCTCTGAGGTCATCAAGTGCAGTCATCAACCCAGCAGCAGCACCATGCTCACCACTAAACCACATCCCCAAGTGCCACATTGTGTCTGTTTGCAGGGGTCTGAGGATGAGAAGAGATGAGGATCTGACTCCATGTTTCAGCAGGCTGATTTATTATTTTATGACATATATTATATTAAAACTATACTGAAAGAATAGAAGAAAGGATTTTATCAGAAGGCTGGCTAAGAATAGAAAAAGAAGGAATGATAATAAAGGCTTGTGGCTTGTGGCCAGCTGACTGTGATTGGCCATTAATTAGAAATAACTGCATGAGACCAATCACAGATTTACTTGTTGCATTTTACAGCAGCAGATAATCATTGTTTACATTTTGGTTTTGAGGTCTCTTAGCTTCTTAGGAGAAAAAATCTCAAGGAAAGGATTTTTCAGAAAACACATCTGACACCACATCCACACATTTTTTAAACACCTCCAGGGCTGGTGACTCCACCACTGCCCTGGACAGCTTGCTGCAATGATAACAACCATCCCAGTGAGGAAATTGTCCCTAATATCCAATCTAAACCTCCTTCAGTGGAATCTGAGGTTATTTGCTTCCTGCCTGGGGGAAGATCAGCTCTGTGCACGAGGAGCTGACACAGGGACCATTTGGATGTTGGGCAAATCCACCCACCCCTTCTCCCTATCTGATGGCACTGCTCAGTCCTCTTCTGTGCCCTGTAGGTGTGTGGCAGTGCCAGCCACAAGCTGCTTTGGGGTTTTTTGCTCTCCCCAGGTCGCCCCAGGTGCCTGAGGCGCTCTCCCTCCAAGAGGAACCCTCACTACCAGACCTTGGAGAGGGATCTCATCGAGCTCCAGGAGCAGAGGCTCTTCGAGCTCTTCGTGGTGGTGTCCCTGCACAAGAAGCCATCTGAGGTCACCTACACACCACACATCATCCAGCAGTTCCCCAGCAAGGTAGGAGCTCTGTGGGAATCTGCCCAGGGAGCTGCTGAGCTCTGTTTGCCCTCCTGAGCTGCACTGGTCAGGGTCTGGGTTTGCTGTGTTACATACCTGATGTGTGGTGTCAGGAGGTTGTTGAATATCTGTCTTCATAATGAGCTTATTGTCTTTTTTGAACTGCTTTTTTCCTATTTAATTCAAATTTCATGATGCCATGATGGGGTGTTTGATACCAGCTGAAGGAGAGGAAGGAGTGCAGAGCTCTGTCCTCATCCTGGCAGTCTGTCCTTTACAAACAAGGAGTGAGGCACTGATGCTGCACAGGAACTGGAATCCCAGGGTTTTTATGCTTATTTGTACTGTTTTGGAAAAGAATGATAAAAAATGGCAAAGCTGTTTGTAGAAACCCCCAAAACCAGGGGAGCTGTGGGAGTTGAAGCTAAACCAAGGCCTTTGAAATAAGCTGTTCAGCACAAAACCAGTGTGTGACTGAATTATAACTCAGTGAACTAAGTTGGGAAGCTGAGATGGAGCCTTGGTGTTTCTGTGGTACCAGATTGAGATGAATATTCAGTTCTCAGTGTCTGGGCTCATACCTGCTGCCTTCCACCGAAAATAACAGAGCCAGCAATTCTGGCTGTGCCTTCAGAAAGCCAGGAGTGACTGAGGAATCTGCATGGCACCCACACACAGGAGATGTCACATCCACTCAGGGAGGTTGTGTGGGACCCCAGCAGGTCCCACAGTGTCCCAGTTCCTGCTGCCTAAAGGATTTGTGTGCAAATAACTCCAGTGCCTGAGTGTGGGAATGCCTTGGGTTCACAAGATGAATAAGGAACTACATCCAGAAAGAGTGCACAGTGTTAATTGAGTGGGTAAAACCGAACACACCCAAATAATATCTGCTAAAAATGCAAACTTTGGGGTGTTGGGAGGAAGAAAGGAGTGCAGCAGATTTGGTGCAACCTCTCAGTTTGTCCAATGCCTTTGGGTTCCCCTCCTGCTCTCTACTGGCTTTTGTGAAAGCACTGACACAAAAAATTATTTTCTCAGATTTATTTATCTTCTGCTCAAGGGAAAGTGTTTTGGTGAGTGGCTTAGATGGGACAGTGGGTCAGGTTGGGTGTCTCCTTTCTAATATTAGCTTTGCTTCCAAGTAATCTGCTGTCACCCTCTGCTTTGGGCTGTGTGCCCAAGGACATCTAAGCTTTGGTACAACTGTTACTCTGTCAAAATGCTGTTCTGTTTTCCTAACACTTTGTGCTGTCACAGCTGGGACACTGGAATAGCCTGGATGTGCTGAGTGCCTAAAATCAACTTCATGCAATAAACCTTCCACGTCCCAGGGGCATTTCCTACTTAAATGTGTAAAATTTCCTTCCCTTTCTTATGGAGCCTCTTATCTGAACACCTTTCTTTTGCCCTATTTTGATCATGGGAAGTGTCCTGGAGTCCTTGGGGGATTTGATTTGAACCCACATGTGGTGTGGCTGGAACGTGTGATTCAGGGACAGTTTTTGCATTTCAGTTATGAGTGATCTGCTCATCAAAAGCTGAACACATTCCTGTTCCTGTTTGAGTGTTTTCAAATCTCCCAGGGGTAGAACCAAGGCAGGCTGACCCAGCCATCATTTGGGGGCTCATTTCTACATTATTTTTCCAATTAACTTAGCCATGCTTGTAGATCCTTATGAAGGATCCATCCTTACCAAGCTGGGCCATTTCACAAAGGTCCAATCAGCAGGAAAAATGCAAGAGGGAATTGGGAATCAGAGCATGTTCTCCTGAACCTATGCATTAGTTATGGGTTGGATCAGCCTTTGGAAGTGTCAGGAAAGTGCTTTCTGTATTTTAAATGCTGCAGCTGTGCACCAACTTGAGTGACTTCAAATGCATCTGTTACCCCTCCAGCCTGAACATCCCTTCAGACCATCAAAGGACACTGAAGAGAGGCTAAAGGTCATTCCCAAATTCTGCTTTCCAGATCCCAAAGACTGGTTCCCTTCATCAGACCTTAAAAGGTAAAGATTTGGTTTTGAATACTTGTGACTGAGAGAGGCAATGCTGAAAGCTTTGGGCTGTGCCAGAGGAGCTGCAGCCAGAGCAGGGAAAAAGGGGAAAGGATCCAGGAAATCCCTGTGGTAGGAGGGAGGATGAGGTGTGGAGCTGGGCTAGAGAGCAGCTGCTGCCTTTCCTGTAAGGAGGAAAAATCTGTCCAAGGCCAGCTGCTGGGGCTGGAAGTGCTTGTGCTGCTCCTTGGCTGAATGGGGAAGCAGCTGGGAAGGAGGAGAGCTGGAAAAGCTCAGTGAGAGGAGCTGGGAAGGAGAGAGAGATGGAAAAGAGTGAGAGGAGCTGGGAAGGAGGAGAGCTGGAAAAGCTCAGTGAGGAGCAGCTGGGAAGGATGAAAGCTAGAAAAGCTCAGTGAGAGGAGCTGGGAAGGAGGAGAGCTGGAAAAGCTCAGTGAGAGAGCTGGAGAGGAGGAAAGCTAGAAAAGCAGCTGGGAAAACGGAGAGATGGAAAAGCTCAGTGAGAGGAGCTGGCAAGTAGGAGAGCTGGAAAAGCTCATGGGGTGCAAGTTTTTACCCTGAACAGATCTCAAAATCCTCGTAATCATGCCTTAGCTGTTGTCAGCATGACCAGAAGGAGTGTGTGTGCTTTGTCAGTCTGTTCCCTGAGCTGTGTGGTGAATTTAACCCTGACTCTGCCTTGTTCCCCAGTGAAACCTTTTCCTTCGTGCTGACAGGGGAGGACGGCAGCCGCTGGTTCGGGTACTGCAGGAAGCTCCTGGTGAGCATCTCTGGGAGGGCTGGGGGTACAGGGAGCACTGTCAGGACATGACTCAGGGCTGCTTTCCCACGTGGGTTGCCCATCCTGTGCTGCTGTGGTGGTGCCAGCCCTTGGGATGCAGAGGGAAGAGTCACGATGGTGCCCAGAAATAGCGAAATGGGCTCAGGGATGAACCAGCTCCTGGAACTGGGTGTTCCTTGAGAACCTTCATAGTCATAAGTGTAGGGGGGGCTGCAGCAGAAGGAGATCTGCAGTTCAGCTGCAGTGTGGGTGCTGGGCTGTTCCTTGCCCCCCTGTTCTCAGCAGAGCTGTTGCTGTTGCCTTTCAGCCAGAAGGGAAAGGGAAGCGCCTGCCCGAGGTGTACTGCATCGTGAGCCGCCTGGGCTGCTTCAACCTCTTCTCCAAGGTGAGCTGGCACAGCCTGTTCCTGAGCCCTGGCAGCCTGCAGGCTCCCCAGAGTGACTGGGTGCTTCTGTCAGGCTTAGTGATTGCAGCTGATCCCAGGAGAGTGGTGCTTCCTCCCTGGCTTTGCTTTGAGCAGGGAAATAAAATCCCGGTGCTGAGCCTTGTCAGTCAATGCACAAATCCTTCAGAAATTACTGCAGGAAGCTCCTTCTAATACCTGGTGTTACTGAGGGTGCCCCTTCATCCTCTTCTGCTGTGACTTGGAAATGGAAAATCAGTTTGGGATGGGGTTGGATCTCCCCTGGCTTTTTGTAGCACCATGAGGAGGGGAGATAAGGAGGTGAGGACTGCAGATAAAGGGCAGTTATTGCAGCAGAGTCCAGGGACAAGCTTTGATGAAAGATGGTTCTGATTGTTGAAGCACAGAGTTTCTAGAACAGCATTTCAGGAAGGTTTCTGAGAGGGATGGATGTTGCTCCTCCTAAGCCCTCTAAATAATGAGAATTTGATTACTACATACAAGACACTTCCTTCCAGTAGCAGGAGATTGGAGAGTTGGGCTCACAGGAAGCTGTTCCTGTTTGACTGTTCAGACATTTGAGATGAATTTCACAGGGGTCCCAGGCGAGGTGGGAGAGGGCAGTGGGTCTGTGCTGGAACCTTCTCCATGGGAATGCTCTGATGGATTCTCCCCTCTGCTCAGCAGCTTTTGTATTTGCTGGGAATGCCCTGACAAAGGCAGGAATGATGAATCTGACTCCATGTTCTCAGAATGCTGATTTATTACTTTATAATACTATATTATATTAAAGAATACTATACTATACTCAAGAATATAGAAAGGATGCTTACTCAATGCTGAAAAGATGATAATGAAAACTCCTGACTCTTTCCAGAGTCTCAACACAGCTTGGAAATGTTGTTTCTTTTTGGTAAGGGAAACAAAATCTTGGATTTCAGTGGGGATCAATTGGAGAAGCTTTGATCCATGTCCCTGCACTTGATGGCATCCCACGCCTTTTGATGGCTTTCCCCTTGGCAAAGATTTTTTATTTTTTTTAAGTATCCATGCCATGTCCCTCTATCTTCCTCTCAAAGTTGTGTCTTTCTCCTTGATTTTCCCTCTGCTTTTGCAACATCTGTGAAGTTAGTTTTGGCATGGTTTGTCCTTTGCACTGCATCTCATGTAATCCTGGTCCACTTTCTTGTAGTAACAAAATCTCCTGATTTTCTGGAGATTTTCTGTCCTGATTGGCCAAAGAGTCAAAACAGCTCACACCAGAATCCAAGTGAAAAAATCACCTGTGGGTAAACAGTGTCCAAACACATTCCAGACAAGCAAAACACAGGAGAAGCAAATGAGATAAGAATTGTTTTTATTTTCTCTGAGGTTTCTCAGCTTCCCAAGAGAAAAATCCTGGGCAAAAGCATTTTTACAGAGAATGTGAATGCTACAGGTTGGATATTAGGAAAAAGTTTTTTACTGAAAGAGTGATAAAGTTCTGGAATGGCCCTGCTGCCCCTGGCTCTGTGTCCAGTCCATGTGAGGAGGGGCAGCACTGACAGAACCAGAGGACACAGTCTCAAGCTGCACCAAGGGAAATTTAGGTTGGTGTTAGATTTGTGGGGTGTCCCATGGCAGGGAGGAATGATGGATCATCTGACTCCATGTTCTCAGAAGACTAATTTATTGTTATATTATATTACATTATATTACATTATATTACATTATATTATATTATATTATATTATATTATATTATATTATATTACATTACATTACATTACATTACATTACATTACATTACATTATATTATATTATATTATATTGTATTATTATATTATATTATATTATATTATATTATATTATATTGTATTGTATTATATTATAGTATAGTATACTATAGTATATTACAGTATATTATAGTATATTACAGTATATTATATTATATTACAGTATATTATAGTATACTATACTATACTATACTAAACTAAACTATACTATACTAAACTAAACTAAAGAATACAGAAAGGATACTTACAGAAGGCTAAAAGATAATAATGAAAACTCTTTCCAGAGTCTTGACATAGCTTGGCCCTGATTGGCCAAAGAGTCAAAACAATTCACATGAAATCAATGAAACAATCTCCAAACACATTCCACATGAGCAAAACACAGGAGAAGCAAATGAGATAAGAATTGTTTTCCTTTTCTCTGCGGTTTCTCAGCTTCCCAGCAGAAAAACCCTGGGTGCAGGGATTTTTTTCAGAGAGTGTGAATGCCACCAGCAGCAGCAGTGACCCGAGGCTCTGTGTGTGTCCCTGCAGATCCTGGACGAGGTGGAGAAGAGGAGGGAGATGTCCCCAGCCCTGGTGCACCCCTTCATGCGCAGCGTGATGGAGGCGCCGTTCCCCGCCCCGGGCCGCACCATCACCGTCAGGAGCTTCCTGCCAGGAGCAGGAGATGAGGTAACACAGGTCAGGCTGAGCTGCCTGCTCTCTCTGGGCTCTCTGGGCCACAGAGGCTCTTGGCAAACTGCACAGTGGTGCCTGGAAATAATTAGTGTGAAGAAAACATCCTGGAGTTGGAAGGGAGACGACTCACTTTTGTTAGTCAGCATTTGACTCTGATTTATTGATCAACTAGGCACTTTTTATATCAGTGTTAATTCACTTTATGCATATTGCAAAATTTGAGTTCTCGATAGGCTGTAGAGAAAACTTCAGCTCTTTCTTTTGTTTACAATACCTGAAGTTTGTTTATTGAAACTAAGATCAGTGTTCTCACTATGATATGAAAAGTTCTCAAAACTTTTATATCTGTTCTCAGAACAGCTATCTGTTCTTAAAGCAGCTAAAAACAAAATATTGCCTATTTTTGAAAAAACAGTCTAAAAATCTTGTTGTTTATATAAAAAGTAGCTAAAAACTTAATTATTTACAAGATCAAACCTAAAAACTACTGCTTTACAACTGTTTTTTATTTTTCTCTTAGCTAAGTCCTTTTATAGCCTCTTTCTTTAAGCTATGTTTAAACCAAGCTCTCCACAGGGAGGCTGTCCCAGAGATGTTTGCTGTGGAGTCACCTGCCATAGAAGTGATTCCCTGATTCTTAATGAAGAGCTTCTGGGGCACTCTTCTGTGCTGCACTCTTCTGTGCTGCCCCTTGCCCATGGAGTCCAACTCCTGGCACCCCAAAATCCCACCCTGTGCATTCCTGAGAGTGCTGTCCGAACTCTCCTGGCAGCCTCAGGGCTGTGCCCATTCCCTGGGGAGCCTGGGCAGTGCCAGCACCTCTGGGGGAAGAACCTTTCCCTGATACCCAACCTAAACTCTCCTGATAAAGCTCCAGCCCTTCCCTGGGTCCTGTCCCTGGTGTGAAGAAAACATCCTGGAGGTGAAAGGGAGGGTGTCCCAGAGAGGTGTTTGCTGTGGAATCATCTTCCATGGAAGTGATTCCCTGCTTCTTAATGAAGAGCTTCTGGGGCACTCTTCTGTGCTGCCCCAGCTGTCTGGGTCATGGGATTCTCTTTAAAATCATGGATTCAGAGAATATCCTGAGCTGGAAGGGACCCACAAGGGTCATTGAGCCCAACTCCTGGCACCCCAACAATCCCATCCTTGAGAGTGCTGTCCAAACTCTCCTGGAGCTCTGGCAGCCTCAGGGCCGTGCCCATTCCCTGGGGAGCCTGGGCAGTGCCAGCACCCTCTGGAGAAAGAACCTTTCCCAAAATCCAACCTAAATCTGCTCTAGCACAGTTCCAGCCCTTCCCTGGGTCCTGTCCCTGGTCCTCCCCTCAGGAGGAGCTGGTGGGCCCTGCATTGCCAGCACCTGCTGGGGAAAGAACCTTTCCCAAAATCCAACCTAAATCTGCTCTAGCACAGTTCCAGCCCTTCCCTGGGTCCTGTCCCTGGTCCTCCCCTCAGGAGGAGCTGGTGGGCCCTGCCTCATGCTGGGGTCCCTCTCTGGGCTGCTCCCCAGCTCTCCCCATGTCTGTGTGCTCCAGGTGATGGAGCTGTGCCGCCCCTTGGACTCCAGGCTGGAGCACGTGGACTTCGAGTGCCTCTTGCAGTGTCTGAGCGTGTCCCACACCATCCGGGTGTTTGCCTCCCTCCTGCTGGAAAGGAGGGTCATCTTTGTGGCTGACAACTTAAGGTAAGAGATGAGTCTGAGGGATGCTGTCAATGGATGTTATTGTTTCTTCTGTGTTTGGACCTGTCCCACGTCCAAGCTTGTCTAGTTTTGCAGTTCCAGTTGAAAACCTTCTGCACTCCCCACACAGCATGGCATGCCTAGAATTTGGATTATGCTGTTTACACAAGAGGAAATAAGGAAATGTTTCCTTTTTGCCTCTTTAGCTTGGCTTGATGGTGGTTTTAGCTCCCCATAACTGAGTTCAGAGCTGGGTGCATGGGGCTTCTGCTGATGCACAGACTGTACACGAGTGACACGTGCCTGCCCTGAAGGAGACACTGACCACCCTCCCTGTGCTTCTCCCACCTCTCCAGCACTCTGTCTAAATGTGGGCACGCTGCAGTGGCAACCCTTTACCCCTTCACCTGGCAGCACACCTACATCCCTGTGCTGCCAGCTTCCATGATCGACATCGTGTGCTCTCCGACCCCGTTCCTCATTGGCATCCTCTCCTGCTCCCTGCCACAGCTCTGGGACCTGCCCATAGAGGAGGTGAGCATCTGTGAGACACACACTGGGATTATTCCAGGCTGACCTCTCTGCGATAATCTCTGGATTCTCTCTGAGTATAAACTCTCAAAGTTCTCTGAGCCGCTTGGTGAATTTGATAAATATCAGGATGTTCCAGCACTGTCAAAAATAAATCATATTTACTGTTCTCAGAGACAGGCTGCACCCATGCAAAACTTGGGTTTTGTGTGTGACAGCCCTATTTAAAAAACATCCCACATCTAAAAAAACAAATTAAAACCTGTTTTTTTTTTTTTCCATACAGCAACATACCTGGTTATGAGTCAGTGTGTTTTCTGTCTCCCCAGGTTCTGATTGTTGATCTTTGTGCTGACAAGTTCTTGCAAGAGGTGAGTGAAATAACAGTACCAGTAACTTGTGGATTTATGCCAGGAAAAAAAATTTAAAAAAAAATGAGGAGAAGCTAATGTTCATGTGGAGACTCCAGTGGCTGAAGAAATACCTTGTAATCTTTTTGAGCTGACAGAGAAGGGAACAGGCTCACAAATCCTTGTTGCAAGTTTGAGGTGGAGAGCTCTGCTTAGCTGAGCTGAATTTAAAAACTCTTACTTGTTTTTTTATGTGAAGGGGACCCCTAAGATTCTCTGCTGCTTTTTGTCTGTCTCTCCCTGTTCTGTACAGCACTTCCTCCGCTCTCATCCAGCTGGGGGGTGTTTGTTGGTTTGGGTTCTTGTTTTCCCCAGGAGTGACAGTCTAGGGAACAAATGATCTCAGTTCACTTGGGCTTCTCTGCTGAACTTCCCCAAAAGTGCTTCTGCATCCCCAGACAAGTTGCTATAAAAATGCTGGGGATTTCATTACTAGCTCAGGATATTTGCTTCTCCTTTTCCTTGCCTCACTGTTCTGTTTTGCATTGCAGCCTGCAACTGGAGAAAGGTATTAAAGGAATGGGGGATTTTAAAAACCATATTATTGAGACTTGTTGTGTTTTCTCAACAAATTTTTATTGGTTTTGTGTTTTTTACTGGTGAAATAAGCCTGAGTCTGTGTGGTGGCCAGTTGTGTGTGTGACTCTAATAAAATCTACTTGGGGCATGCTGAGCAAATGTGTTTTAATTTCTGTGGCTGCAAGATAAATACATTGTCTCCCTTAAGATATATCACAGAATAACTCCTCTCTAACTGCTTTAGGCATGATATGAATATTTCTAATCTACTCCCTGGTTTTCCTGCTGATGGGAATAACACAGAAGTCCTTCCTTGGCTGTTTGTGTCTGTAGGTATCAGATGAGGATGAGATCCTGCCCCACAAACTGCAGGCTGCTCTTGTACAAATCCTGGAAGAACGCAGTGAAATCCTGTCACACGAGCAGAATGACACACAAGGTACTTTCTGTGGAAAAATTTCTGTGGAAAAATGTTTTCCCATTAGCAGATCTCTACCATGGAGTTGATAAAAATGAGCAAGTTGAAATTAATGCTAAGAAGTGACATTTTAGCTGTTTCTCTGTGGTCTTGCTGAGAACATCTTGTGAATGTGTGAGAAGTTTGTTGTGCTGACAGTTCCTCTTTTTACAATTAGTGTGTGCAGAACTGTAGTTTCCTTTAGGCCAGCAGCATCAGTTGCTTTGTGCTTTGAATTTTATTGTATCCAGTTGAACCCTGGATGCTGAGAATTTTAAACTTTCTGTGCTGAAAGGCACAGACTCACCAGAGAACATTTGACCTGAGGCTGTGGAGAAGGTTTCCAAAATTGATAATTAGCACTGGGATTATGGGTGTGGAGATGGTTAGAAGTGTGTAATGTCACAGGGTGGAAAATGCAGAGTTTGGGGTTTTAGAATATAGTAACAAATATGAAGCAGGATGGAGGTTTTAGGGCAGAGACAGGTTGTTCTTCTTTACCTCCTTCTTCCTTCTTCTCCATGGGTTTGGGGGGTATTTTGTAATTGGACAGAAAAGTCCACACTGCAGGTTCTTTGGGATCACTTACTGGGTTAAAAGGGAAAATAATTTAGGTGTTATTTCTTAATTGGATAATTCAGCCTTAAAAGACCTGGTAACAAGAGATTGTTGGCCATTTTGTGCTTTGCTAATGAAAAGTTGTGGAACTCACAGTAGTGAGACTGTTTTACTGATAAGAAATAATGAACACCTGAACCACTCTCCAAACGTGAACCACTTTCTCAAGTGCCCTCAATCCAGACCCAAGGCAGCTGATAGAGAATGTCTTGGTTTGGAAAGACAGGTGCCTGCTAAGGAAGGCAGGAGCCTCCCCTGAAATGGAGAATATAACCCCCCCCAAATTGCTATAAATTTTAAATTAAGGGGCTCTCAGGCAAAAAATATGAAGCAGGAATAACAGTTCTTTAATAGGGAAGAAAATAAAAAGATAAAATAAACAATGCAGTGAACTAAAGCAACACTGACAGAGTGAGAACCCAACCTGACCCCCTGTGGGTCAGGCTGTTGGCAGCAGTCCCATTGGAATTGTGGCTCAGCCCTCCTGCAGTGTCAGGGCTGGTTCTGCTGGAGCAGGGATCCTGGAGAAAGGTGCAGTCTCTGCCTCTGGAGATCCAGGGGAAGGAGAGGCAGCTGCTGTTCCTCTGGGCAATCCAGTGCAGAAGCTGTGCTGGTGTTCCAGAATCTCCAGATTATATCTGGGTAGGAATGCTTGGCTCCTCCCTCTGGGCTCACATCTCCCAATGGGATGCTGCAGTTCTTATCAGCCATGCAGGGACATCCAATAGCTGTTATCAGCAGATGTCTCCCCGGAGGGAGGAGTGGAAGTGATAAGGAAAACTACCCAGTTGACAAAAGACAGATGGCAAACAGAATACATCTTGACATCTTGCCTTGCAATCTGGGACAGAGAGCAATGCCAACGTTCACCAAATGTCCTCCCCGCAGGTGCCACGAGCCTGAACTCCCTGGTCTCGGAGGCTTTTGTGCAGTTCTTCGTGGAGATCGTGGGGCACTACTCGCTGCACATGAGCGTGACGGAGCAGGGCCAGCGCGTGTTCCAGCGCGAGCCCTTCCGCAAGAGCCACGGCTCGCGCACCGTGCGCCACTTCCTGCACTGCTTCATGGAGACACAGATGTTCGCTGGATTCATCCAGGACCGCGAGCTCAGCAAGAGCCTGGCCAAAGGTGAGGCCTTGTGGAGCCTTCTTGTGGCTTTTTGTGGGTTTGGGGGTGTCCCCAGCAGGCTGCAGGGGTCACAGATAGCACAGTCCTGTTTGGGACAGGCTGTCCGAGCTCCCAAGCGGTTCTCGGCCATACACAGCCTTCCTCGCTCCTGTCACCATCTGTCCTCACTCCTGCCACCATCCAGCCTCACTGCCACCATCCAGCCTCACTGCCACCATCCAGCCTCACTCCCTGCCTCCATCCAGCTTCATTTCCTTCCACCATCCAGCTTCGTTCCCTGTCACCATCTGTCCTCACTCCTGCCACCATCCAGCTTCATTCCCTGCCTCCATCCAGCCTCACTCCATGTCCCCATCCAGCCTCACTCCATGTCCCCATCCAGCCTCACTCCTGCCACCATCCAGCCTGTCTGCCACCATCCAGCCTCATTCCCTGCCACCATCCAGCTTCATTCCCTGCCACCATCCAGCCTCACTCCCTGCCACCATCCAGCCTCACTTCCTTCCACCATCTGTCCTCACTCCCTGCCACCAGCCAGCCTCACTCCATGCCCCCATCCAGCCTCACTTCCTTCCACCATCCAGCCTCATTCCCTGCCACCATCCAGCCTCACTCCCTGCATGTCAGAGCCACCTCGCCCCCCAGCTGCTGCTCTGGAGCTTTTTCCCTGCTCCAGCCTGGCTTTGGAGCTCTGGACAGGCCCTGGAAGGGCTCCCTGTGCTGAATCAAACCAAATCCACACTGAAAAGCAGCACTGCCCGCACAGAACATCCCAGTCCTGGGGGATTTTCCAGCTTGGGATGGTGGAAGGAGCAGGCAGGGCTGGAAGGGGGGCTCCTTAGTGATTGTCAGCTCTTTAGTGATTATCAGCTCATTGTTGTAGTGTGTTTTTATACTTTGTAATACTCTGTAATTGTTTGGTTTTGTATCCCCGTATTTTTCCCAAATGGTTTATTCCAGATTGTACCCCCTCCCTTTACCTGTGTAATCCTTTTCCTTGGCTGAGATCATCCCCAAATCCCCACTCTGGCTCTCTGTCAATCTCTCAGCATCCCATCCCCTCCATCTAGAAGTTTCAGTCCAGAACATTGAGTGATCAGCCAGAGGCCAGGGGTCAACCCTTCAAGCTGTCCTAAATGTCCATTCCCCAGTATCCATCCCTTAGGGTCGCTTTTTGGTCAGTAAATGTTCTCTACTTTGGGTTTCCACCTCCCTTTAAATGTAACCTTGGCACATCTTCCAGGCTCTCATCAGGAGCCCCCTGAGGTGTAGGGGCTCCTTTGGGACTCCTGGAATAAAACCTTGGATTAACCCCTGCTAAGAGTCAGCCCTTTTATCTTCTGCCAATGTCTCTGGTGTCCCTTCTGCTGCAAAGCTGACCAGCCTAGGTGCCCTCAGGACCAGAGAGTGTCTCCCCACTGCACATTGTGATTTCAGCCCTCCAGCTTGCTAGGTGCCTTAGATAGACCCAGGGAGAGAGAGGAGAAGGCTGTGTGAGGTTCCACAGGAGCATCTTTGTTGATTCTGCTGTGAAGGTTCCCAGTGACAGCTCTTCTGCCTGAGCTGGGCAAAAGCAGCTCTTTATAGAGGGTACAGGGGGATCAGAAGTTGTCCAAAAGCAAGGGTTAAAGGAAAGTGGCCTGTAGGGTTACAGAGAGATAAGCAGAGGTCCAGAGGTGGAAGAGGGGGGCTTCTAGCCCATTCACCATGACTTGGTATTTCCTGTCTTAGGCTGCTGAGCACCACGGAGGCATTGCAGGACCTGGGCCTGCTACAAAGCCTCACCCAGAACAGAGGCTAGATGTGATAATCACATATCCTCTGAACAAATGTGATAATCACATATCCTCTGAACAGAGAGAGACAGCTGTCTCCCAGGGTTTTCCTGATGTTGGGGAAGATGAAACAGGAAAGCCTTATAAATATGATTGTCTGGCAAAAGATTTTGAGAATATGGAAAGTATAAGTGAGATTGAAATGAAAGCAAGCTTTGAGATCCCTCAGTTACTGAACAACTGGAAAACAATGGTGTGGCCTGCTGAAGGTGGAACAACACCCTCTGCTTGCATACAGCTCCAAGGGTCAGAGCAGACCCTGCAGCTTGGCAGAAGGGGCCCAAAGAGGAGTTTTTAGGGTTTAAAATGTAACACAGTGTGATAATGTAATGATTCTTATAGGCTGTATGGAAATGCTGTAGGATTTGTATCTTGTACTAGATTGGTTAGTGAGAATGTCACATGCCCTGTGCCCTTGTAATTAATCAAAATAATTCAGTTTATAAAGCAAAGAATTTGTGCATCTCTCTCCTTTCTCCTTCATCATGCAGCTCACACACACTGCATACAGGATTTCCTTTTGTGGCCTTGTTAATCATGATGCCACATGCTAAAAGATGGAGTAACTCATTTGGTGAGCGATTTTTAATTTTTCATTTTGTTTTTCTCTTTAGGCCTTTTTGAGATTCGTGC